>NC_135905.1:8697045-9378423 GCF_964194155.1 Cetorhinus maximus | reverse complement strand
TGGTGGCAAAGTAGCAAAATGGCACAAAACGCGTGGGGAAAACCTCAGCAGCTTTTCTGAAAACTACAATGGCCTTCACTCACCCTCTCACACATTGATATTGTAATATTCTCCACTCACTCCCCACACATTGATATTGCAATATTCTCCACTCACCCTCTCACACAATGATATTGCAATATTCTCCATTCACCCTCTCACACATTGATATTGCAATATTCTCCACTCACCCTCTCACACATTGATATTGTAATATTCTCCACTCACTCCCCACACATTGATATTGCAATATTCTCCACTCACTCCCCACACATTGATATTGTAATATTCTCCACTCACCCTCTCACACATTGATATTGTAATATTCTCCACTCACTCCCCACACATTGATATTGCAATATTCTCCACTCACCCTCTCACACATTGATATTGTAATATTCTCCACTCACTCCCCACACATTGATATTGCAATATTCTCCACTCACCCTCTCACACATTGATATTGCAATATTCTCCACTCACCCTCTCACACATTGATATTGTAATATTCTCCACTCACTCCCCACACATTGATATTGCAATATTCTCCACTCACTCCCCACACATTGATATTGTAATATTCTCCACTCACCCTCTCACACATTGATATTGTAATATTCTCCACTCACTCCCCACACATTGATATTGCAATATTCTCCACTCACTCCCCACACATTGATATTGTAATATTCTCCACTCACTCCCCACACATTGATATTGTAATATTCTCCACTCACTCCCCACACATTGATATTGTAATATTCTCCACTCACCCTCTCACACATTGATATTGTAATATTCTCCACTCACCCTCTCACACATTGATATTGTAATATTCTCCACTCACCCTCTCACACATTGATATTGTAATATTCTCCACTCACTCCCCACACATTGATATTGTAATATTCTCCACTCACTCCCCACACATTGATATTGTAATATTCTCCACTCACTCCCCACACATTGATATTGTAATATTCTCCACTCACCCTCTCACACATTGATATTGTAATATTCTCCACTCACCCTCTCACACATTGATATTGTAATATTCTCCACTCACTCCCCACACAATGACATACTAGCCGAGGACAATGGCCTTTTTAATCCAGTTAATCCAGTTCCAGCTGCTGCATTAAAACTTCCAAGTGACAACCTCAATCTCATGGTTGTTAGCAATTAGCGCACGTGATGAGATTCTGCTCCCCTGAGCTATTGGCTCGGGAGAGACTTTGATAAACTGTTCCCTTGCCAGTTGCAGTGCTTAAGAACGACTTGATAGATGCCAGCCTTGGCATCTTGCCTTGTGATCAGAAGGTTACAGCTTCAGGTCTGGCTCAAGCGCTAAGCAGACTAATTCAGGCTGGCACTCCAGTGCAGCACTGAGGGAATGCTGCACTGTCAGACGTACCATCTTCCGGGTGAGATGTTAAACAAATGCTCTGTCCGTCCTCTCAGGTGGATGTGACAGACACCATGGCACTGTTTGAAGGAGAGCAGGGGCATTATCCGAAATAAAAACAAAAAGTGCTAGAAAAATTCAGCAGGTCTGGTAGCATCTGCGCAGAAAGAAACAGTTAACATTTCGAGTCTAACTTCTTCAGAAGGAACTTCAACATTCACTCCCTCCACTACCAATGCACAGGGGCAGCAGTGTGTACAATCTACAAGATGCACTGCAGGAACTCACCAACACTCCTCAGACAGCACCTTCCAAACCCACAACCACTACCATCTAGAAGGACAAGGGCAGCAGATACATGGGAACACCACCACCTGGAAGTTCCCCTCCAAGTCACTCACCATCCTGACTTGGAAATATATCGGCTGTTCCTTCACTGTCGCTGGGTCAAAATCCTGGAACTCCCTCCCTAACAGCACTGTGGGTGTACCTACACCACCTGGACTGCAACGGTTCAAGAAGGCAGCTCACCACCACCTTTTCAAGGGCAACTGGGGATGGGCAACAAATGCTGGCTTGGCCTGAGACGTCCACATCCTGTGAAAAGGATATTAAAAAAACTGTGCCTCTCCATTTTTAGTGAACAGAATTTTTTATTAAGAGATTTCCTGATCAAAAATTCCCAGGGCAGGATTTTACCTTCGGCGGGTGGGGGTGGTGGACAGGTCAGGGAGTGGCCAGGAAAAGCTCCGCCTCCCACAACCGGCTCCCCGCCACAATTTCACACTGACCAGCCAATTAAGGGCCAACCAGCGTCAACCACGCACTGCAACGCTCAGCGCTGCCGGGTTGGGGGCGGGAGGAGGGCGAGCAAGGAAATCTGCGCATGTGCGCTGGGGAGTGCCCACTGAAAGTTCCCTGAGGGCACAGGGCTGCCTCAGGGAACTGAAGAATTGGAGAGACAAAAATTAAGATTTAAAAAATGATATAAACAATGTCCCCACCATGTGATTCACAGAATCACAGAATCTCACAGTGCAGAAGAGGCCCTTCGGCCCATCGAGTCTGCACTGACACGTGAGAAACACCTGACCTACCTACCTAACCCCATTTACCAGCACTTGGCCCATAGCCTTGAATGTTATGACATGCCAAGTGCTCATCCAGGTACTTTATAAAGGATGTGAGGCAACCCGCCTCCACCACCCTCCCAGGCAGCGCTTTCCAGACCGTCACCACCCTCTGGGTAAAAAAGATTTTCCTCACATCCCCCCTAAACCTCCTGCCCCTCACCTTGAACTTATGCCCCCTTGTGACTGACCCTTCAACTAAGGGGAACAGCTGCTCCCTATCCACCCTGTCCATGCCCCTCATAATCTTGTACACCTCGATCAGGTCGCCCCTCAGTCTTCTCTGCTCCAACAAAAACAACCCAAGTCTATCCAACCTCTCTTCATAACTTAAATGTTTCATCCCAGGCAACATCCTGGTGAATCTCCTCTGCACCCCCTCCAGTGCAATCACATCCTTCCTATAATGTGGCGACCAGAACTGCACACAGTACTCCAGCTGTGGCCTCACCAAGGTTCTATACAACTCCAACATGACCTCCCTACTTTTGTAATCTATTCAGCCACATGAAGAGGGACATGTTGGAAATGAAGTGGAAAAATTTTTTCCGCTTTCTTTTTTTTAAAAAATTGCCGTTGGAAACCTCATCCCGCCTGTGCTGAGGCTTTGTAAGAAATGCAAAGGCCGCCGGGCCTATTTGCCTGCCTGGCCAACTGAACCGCTGAGCGGGCAGCGAGAGATGGCGGTCAACTGAAACTTCAGTGGGTTTAATAGTCCTCTTAACTGCTGGCGGACGTGTTGCTGATTCTCGAGCGCGCCACGCCGACCGAACGATCGCGAGAAGTGCAATCGGTGACGGCGGGACCCTCGCCCCATGGCATCACGCACGATTTCACGCCCGATCAGGTCGGGCGCCCACCCACCCACGGGGGGGTAAAATCCTGCCCCCCCCCTCCCAGGTGAAGCTTGGCCTAGGTGGAGCACTGAGCCTGGAGACCATGGGCCCACAGTGCTGATTTTTTTTGTGTGCTATGTGCTGGAGTGAGAGAGCCTGTTCAGCCCAGGCCTATAGAACCTTACCGCACAGAAGGAGGCCATTTGACCCATCGTGCCTGTGCCGTCTCTTTTGCAGGAGCTACCCAGTTAGCCCCACTCCCTCGCCCCTTTCCCCACAGGTTTTTGTTAGTTAAGGGCGTGACGGGGTTGTGTAACCCTCGGTGGGTAGATGGAGCTATGAATCAGATCGGCCATGGCCTTTTTCAAATACACACTCACCGTGAATACGCCAACAATTCGAAAGAACGATTCAGCCCTACACTCTGCTCTTTTGGGTCAAGGGGACATTTAATAGAGGCGTTCAAAATTTTGAATGGTTTGGATAGGGAGAAACAGTTTCCACTGTCAGGAGAATGATAACCAGAGAACACAAGTTTAATATCATTGGTGAGAGAACCTGGAGGGGATAAAGAGAATTGTTTTTTTTTAACAATTCTATAAAATATGCATATTGGGGTTTCTGATTACACTGGCCATTCTCCCAAACTGGTCGATGTCAATGTTCATGCATCACATGGACCTCTTTCCCTCCAGTCCTGTCTCGATCTCACCCCCCCCCTTTGTGCCTAGCCTTGGAGGGGTGTGTGTGTGTGTGACGGGCAGCTAATGTCTCTCCGTGATGGTGTGAAAGGAAGCCCAAAGCAATGTCCACTGACCTCAAAGTCCAGGAAGAAGTCTAGCTTGTCAGGCGCGTGCCACTTGTGTACAGTCGTGGAACAGAGCGTTCTAAATTCCCACTGGGGTCGGGGGGGGGGCGCTTAATTTGGAGGGGAGCAAGATTCTTGTGTGTTGGGCTTTTAATGAGCATTCACGAGATACAAATGGAGATCCTGACATAGGCCCTCGGGACACTCTAAACCACCATGAAAGTCGGGAGAACAAGATTCCAAACTAACTTCCCGACCTCAGGAAAGGGATTTCCAGCCTCCCGAGTCTTGCTCCCCCCACCCCAACCACAATTCCCACCTGCTGGCGGGAGCAGATAATTCCACCCCGAGACTTGAGCTCATCAACTAGACTGATCCTCCATTGCGGTACCGAGGGAGAGATCACCTTTTTCATGGGATCCTGCTGTGCACAACTGCTGTCCTTCCTCCATTACAACAGTGACCATAAGTTCATGGAAGATGCCATAGCAATGCAAAGTCTTTCTTTATCATATCAAAGACCACAAGCCGAATTGGCAGATGGCACTCAGTTCATTTACTTCAATGACGTAGACAGATCGGAGAAGTTGGGACGGTTCTCCTTGGAGAAGAGAAGGCTGAGAGGAAATTCGATAGAGGTAAGATAACAATAAGCGGGGTGAGAAGGTGAGGGGATGGCACTAGGTGAGCTGCTCATTCTGAGAGCTGGTACAGATACGATGGGCTGAGTGGCCTCCATCTGTGTTGTAACAGTTCTGTGATTTTGTGAATTCAGTGCTATAAGGCAGTTTAACTCATTACAATGATTGGAGGGTGCATTGGAAGTAATCACACAATGTAGACATACTCAACACTTAACTCATCGACTGCCTTGGTTCAGTAGTCAGCCTCTAAGTCTTCCCACTCTCTACAGATGCCCTCAGGCCAAAGCAGTAAAAGCTCTTAATCAAACTGTCACACAATTACAATTCTCCATTCCCCAGATTGAAATCATTAGTGATCCCAATCTCACCGCAGTATTCCCTGTTCATGACCTCTCACCATTTCCACTTTGTGAACCCTGGTGCATTTGTTCAAGGTGCGTGTTGTGTTTGGGCACTGTCATCGTTACCGTGTGACAAAATAATGCATATTTTCCCCACGTTTTAGTTTTCAGACCAAGTTGCGGGAGAATATATTGTTACTGTTGGCCAGAGGCCACTGTGCTTAGAAGGAACTGTACCCTATTTTAGTGGAAGTTGGGTTGCACTATTGTTCCTTTTAACAGTCTAATTCCCTTTTGAGTGCCTCGATTGAACCTGCCTCCACCACACTCTCAGGCAGTGCGTTCCAGACCTTAACCACTCGCTGCGTGAAATAGTTTTCTCTCGTGTCACTTATGCTTCTTTTCCCAATTATCTTAAATCTGTGCCCTCTCCTTCTTGATCCTTCCACCAATGGGAACAGTTTCTCCCTATCTACTTTGTCCAGACCCCTCATGATTTTGAATACCTCTATCAAATCTCCTCTCAAGATACCCAGCATAATTTTCTTCACTGCCTATTATTCTGCTTCCCCCACCCATCACCATCCCGATTTCTCCAGGCCAGGCAGGGTGCAACTCCATTTATTGCTGCTCGCTCCCCAGTATTTTATTCAAGTGGCCATTATCTATGTGTAAGCCTACTTGATACGTTTCAATGGATCGGCTTCCCACAGAGTGCATCACAGCCTAAATCCAATCCCCATCTCCTCCAACACTCACAGGTACACCCTTCATGAGGGAGATATCCAGGCACTAAGATCAACTCCAGCACTCCCACTGCTACCTTGGCCAAGGTAGACTCAGAGAGCACAGGCCGGCAATTGAACTGAAAATCTTTTGGTCTATTTGGCTCGGTGCCGCCTAGTACTGCTTCTCTGGTGATGGCGCATTCTGTATGAAGCAGCAGAACTGAAGCTGATTTGCTGGTTCCCTGTGAAAATCTAGGAGATTCGGTAGCCATTTTTAAAAATTAGTTCATGGGATGTGGGCTTCTCTGGCTAGCCCAGCATTTATTGCCCATCCCGAGTTGCCCTTGAGAAGGTGGTGGTGAGCTGCCTTCTTGAACCGCTGCAGTCCATGTGGTGTATGTACACCCACAGTGCTGTTAGGGAGGGAGTTCCAGGATTTTGACCCAGCGACAGTGAAGGAACGGCCGATATATTTCCAAGTCAGGATAGTGAGTGACTTGGAGGGAAACTTGCAGGTGGTGGTGTTTCCATGGATCTGCTGCCCTTTCTCTTCTAGATGGTAGAGCTCATGGGTTTGGAAGGTGCTGTCGAAGGAGCCTTGGTGCTGCAGTGCATCTTTAGATGGTACACACTGCTGCTACCGTGCATCATTCGTGGAGGGGATGATGTTGAAGGTGGTGGATGGGGTGCCAATCAAGTGGGCTGCTTTGTCCTGGATGGTGTCAAGCTTCTTAAGTATTGGAGCTGCACTCATCCAGGCAAGTGGGGAGTATCCCATCACACTCCTAACTTGTGCCTTGTAGATGGTGGACAGGCTTTGGGAGTCAGGAGGTGAGTTACTCGTTGCAGGATTCCCTAGCCTCTGACCTGCTCCTGTAGCCACAGTATTTACATGGCTGGTCCAGTTCAGTTTCTGGTCAATGGTAACCCTCAGGATGTTGATAGTGGGGGATTCAGCGATGGTAATGCTGCTGAATATTAAGGGCAGGTGAACTTGATTGAAACATATAAGACCCTGAGGAGTCTTGACAAGGTGGATGAGGAGAGGATGTTTCCTCTTGTGGGAGAATCAAGAACTAGGGGCCACTGTTTAAAAATAAGGGGCTGCCCATTTAAGACAGAGATGAGGAGAATTTTTTTCTCTCAGAGGGTAGTGAGTCTTTGGTACTCTCTTCCTCAAAAGTCAGTGGAAGCAGAGTCTTTGAATATTTTAAAGACAGAGGTAGCTAGATTCTTGATAAGCAAGGGGGTGAAAGGTTATCGGGGGTAGGCGGGACTGTGGGGTTGAGGTTACAATCAGATCAGCCATGATCTTATTGAATAGCAGAGCAGGCTCGAGGGGCCGAGTGGCCTACTCCTGCTCCTAGTTCATATGTCAATTCATATGTTAGATTCTCGCTCATTGGAGATGGACCATTGCCTGGCACTTACGGGGCACAAATATTATTTGCCGCTTATCAGCCCAAACCTGAATGCTATCCAGGTCTTGCTGCATATTGGGACAGTCTGCTTCAGTATCTGAGGAGCCGTGAATGGTGCTGAAAATTGTGCAATCATCAGGGAACATCCCCACTTCTGATCTTATCTTGGAGGTAAGGTCTTTGATGAAGCAGCTGAAGGTGGTTGGGCCTAGGACACTACCCTGAGGAACTCCTGCAGTGATGTCCTAGTACTGAGGTGATTGACCAGCAACAACCACAACCATCTTCCTTTGTGCTAGGTATGACTCCAACCGGCGGAGAGTTTCCCCCCTGATTCCCATTGACTCCAGTTTTGCCAGGGCTCCTTGATGCCACACTCGGTCAAATGCTGCCTCGATGTCAAGGGCGGTTGATCTCACCCTAACCTCTGAAACCTGAGGTACAAATGGAATGCAGCACTTTCAAACATAAAATGTCACTTTGTGTATATTTCAATCCCATATTTTTAAATGATGATAAGATGGCTGGAACTGTAGTCTGTTTACCACTGGAAAGAGCAAGTGATTGATAAGCAACATTTCTAATAATACAGATATTTGTTTAAAATGTGTACAAATTCAACTATTTAAATTGGTCATTGTACACAAAAGAGAGTTTGGCTTCTTTGCTGACCTGGTGATATCAGATGGCAAGAGCGGAAATGGTTGTCACTGTGCGGAGGTCCCTAATCGCTTCAGAAGTTGATACAACAACTTGTATTTATTTAGCACCTTTAACATAGTAAAAACGTCCCAAAGCATTTCACAGGAGAGTTACCTGTCAAACCTCGACACCGAGTCACATGACGGAGATATTAGGACAGGTGACCAAGAGTTCTGTCAAACAGGTAGGTTTGAAATAGCATTACAAAGGAGGAGGGAGAGGTTTAGTGAGGGAATTCCACAGCTTAGGGCCGAGATGGCTGGGGGCATGGCTGCCAATGGTGTGGCGAGTGAAATCGAGCATGTGCTAGAGACCAAGATTGGAGGAGCGCAGAGGTGTTTGAGGGATGGAAGAGGTTACAGAGCTTGGGGGAAACGATAAGGTCGGCAAGGACTCTTCTCAAGGGAGGTGGGTACAGGGTCGATGTCAAATGCTTCTGAGTTCGCAAAACTGAGGGGATCTGGGGGCAGACACATCCTCCCTGGGGAGGGAGAAGCGTGGAAGGAAGCAGAGCTTTGGCCAGTTAAGTCCACACAGAGGTAGGGGATGGGGGAAGGATGTAAACGCAGGGACAGTGAAGAGGTAGCGGGAGTGCACAAAACCAGGGCTGATGCTTCCGGTCAACCTGCCCTGTCTATGGACAACTCCTAGTAAGTGGGAACGGTAATGTCTTAGGAGTAGCATCGTTCCCGTCTTCCCTGGAAGTGAAGGATGACATAAAAATACACAGAATCAATCACCAATAAATGGAAATTACATTAAAAAAGTGAACATGATTAACTTCCATTTGAACGTTTCCCTGTCCCATTTACAAGGGTCAGTGTTACAAGCAACTTAAAGACAACAAACTCCTCTCACAATACTCTGAATTGTCGAAAGATTTGCTGTCATAAAATATATAATTCATTTTTCTATTATAAAAATCAAATTTTTATAAAAAAATGTAAATTTCGTATAAAGGTTCCAAAAATATCATTGGAAAAGGAAAAGATTTGGTCCTCTTGTGATGGCTTTTTATGTAACAGCATCCTTGGTTCTCAAGGATCCGAGGTATCTAGTGATTATTCCTTGCATTGTGTCGGGCAGCAATGCTCCACAAATACCTCTGGCCCCCAGTTTGACTGTTATGGATGTTTTAAGGCAGAGTTTACGGCTGCGCCGCAATCAATTAACCCGCTTGTGGAGATCTCGAAGCCTAAATCATGGTGATGGCCTCTTGGGCACGGTTGATGCCTGTGCTGAGGACTACATTGTTGTCTGATTTACAGTGGGTCTTCTTGCCTTTCTTCACCAATATTTCGAGGAAGGTGTTTTGGGTGATGGAGCCAAACTCCACAGCGAACGTCCCGTAGAAAATGAGGATGATGATGGTGAAAATCCATTCACATATAGCTGCCGCATGCTGGAGCTGTGAGCTCTCCTGAATAAAGAAGACGCCACCTAGAAGGATGGTTAAGGAATTTATAAACTGGGTAATGATGTTGCTGTCAATGTGATTTTCTAGACTGCGTTTTGGGTATAATTGCAGACCATGCTATAGGTGTTATTTCAGATTTGCTCTACTTGACCTATCAGATCATATTCTAGTTATTGTTCCGGGTTACAGTTTAGAAATTGCTTCAGACCACACTCTGGATGCTATTCCAGCTCACACTCAAAATGCTGTTCCAGATCACACTCTACATGCTGTTTCAGACTGCACTCTAGATGTTGCTCCAGATCACATGCACTAGATGCCACTCCAGATCGCACTCTAGATGCTGTTCCAGGTTGCATTCTAAATGCTGTTCCAGATTGCATTCTAGATGCTGTTCCAGATTGCATTCTAATGCTGTTCCAGATCACATTCTAGATGCTGTTCCAGATTGCATTCTAGATGCTGTTCCAGATCACATTCTAAATGCTGTTCCAGATTGCATTCTAATGCTGTTCCAGATCACATTCTAGATGCTGTTCCAGATTGCATTCTAGATGCTGTTCCAGATCACATTCTAGATGCTGTTCCAGATTGCATTCTTAATGCTGTTCCAGATCACATTCTAGATGCTGTTCCAGATTGCATTCTTAATGCTGTTCCAGATCACATTCTAGATGCTGTTCCAGTCACATTCTAGATGCTGTTCCAGATTGCATTCTTAATGCTGTTCCAGATCACATTCTAGATGCTGTTCCAGTCACATTCTAGATGCTGTTCCAGATTGCATTCTAAATGCTGTTCCAGGTCACATTCTAGATGCTGTTCCAGATTGCATTCTAACTGCTGTTCCAGATCACATTCTAGATGCTGTTCCAGGTCACATTCTAGATGCTGTTCCAGGTCACATTCTAGATGCTGTTCCAGATTGCATTCTAACTGCTGTTCCAGATTACATTCTAAATGCTGTTCCAGATCACATTCTAGATGCTGTTTCAGATTGCATTCTAAATGCTGTTCCAGTCACATTCTAAATGCTGTTCCAGATCACATTCTCGATGTTTTTAAAACTCTTTCACGGGATGTGGGCATTGCTGGCTGGGCCAGCATTTTTATTGCCAATCACCAATTGCCCTTGAGAAGGTGGTGGTGAGCTGCCTTCTTGAACCACTGCAGTCCATGTGGCGTAGGTACACCCACAGCACAGTCAGGGAGGGAGTTCCAGGATTTTGACCCAGTGACAGTAAAGGAACAGCGATGTATAATAGGAACTATGTATGTAACAGATCACGCTATAGGTGCTGTTCCAGATCACATTCTAAATTGCAAATTTGTTTGAGATTACGTTGTGTGTGACACTTACTGGAAACCAGAAACATAGCTCCTCACACAGCAACAGCAGTCATCACATAGATTTGGAAGTGAAGCCTTGAACCAGAATTGGGTCAGTAAGATTAATGTGAATTCTACTGTTGGAACCTGACAATGGAGCTGTATGAATACACAGCATAACCATCTGTCAAGTAACATTTTTACCTAGTGGTTTTCCCATGGCAGTGAGGGGTCAGGAATCATATATAGATAGGGGAGACAGCTGTGGCTCAGCTGGTGGAGGTGCTATCTTTTGGATGAGATGTTAAAGTGAGGCCTTGTCTGCCCTTTCAGGTGGACATGAAAGATCCCACAACACCCCTTCAAAAAGGAGCATGGGAGTCCTGACCAACCTTGATCCCTCCATCAACATCACCAAAATAGATTATCTAGCCATTAGCCCATTGCTATTTGTGGCAGCTTGCTGTGCACAAACTGTCTGCTGTGTTTCCTCATTACAACAACAACTACACTTGAATGTATTTCATTGGC
This sequence comes from Cetorhinus maximus, assembly GCF_964194155.1. Classification (NCBI taxonomy): domain Eukaryota; kingdom Metazoa; phylum Chordata; class Chondrichthyes; order Lamniformes; family Cetorhinidae; genus Cetorhinus; species Cetorhinus maximus. The sequence goes on along the minus strand of NC_135905.1, from coordinate 9,367,092 downwards.
TGTAATGCGCCTTGGAATGTATGGTGGTTGTGAAAGGCACTATATAAATGCAAATCTTTCCTTCTTTACAATGCAATGCACAATATATTACTTTGCTGCTAACTTATATATTTGTCTGCTTAAGGTTAAACGAACGTAATATTTCTTGACATGAATGATAGGGTCAAGCTGCAGATGAGAATGTTGACTTTGTCCCTGAGGAGATTGATTAAGAAGCTGCAGATATTCTGGCTCCAGTAGTAACTGGATTCGAAAGTATGGGAAAAGTTTTCCCCCTGTTGGGGGGGAAGTGCAGGAGCGGGCGCACCTCCGATCAGCGCCCCCGATCGGGGGGGCACTGCCATTTTACGTGCGTGGGCCAATTAAGGCTCACCCAGCGTGACATCCACCGGGAAGCGCTATGCGCTCCCTGTGCGAGCGGGGAGGTGGGAATTCCCTCAGCCGGGAGGGCGCTTTTTCATGCATGCGCACGAAAGAACGCACTGACCTCCCTGAGGCTAAGTGCTGCCTCAGGGCGATCGCCTCGGAATTATAACTTTTAAGACAAATGTTTTAAAAATTTCCCTGACATGTCCCCTCAGGTGACACTGTCACATGAGTTGAGACATGTCCATCACGTTTACGCAAACCTTTATTAAATGTTTCAAAACCCTCATGAAACCTCATCCCGCCCGTGGATGAGGTTTTGTGCTTTCTCTGAAGCCCGCCAGGGCTCCCGGCCTGCCCGCCAACCCTACGGTTGGATGGGCAGCCCTGTCAATTACCTAAATTGTTTTAATAATGGCCTCAAGTAGGCGGTTGACAGGTCGGTGGGCGCACAGCTGTCTCGGCTGCGCCCCCGCCAAACTGAAAATGGAAATGACGCGGGGGTGACGTCAAGCGTTCCGCCTGATGTCATCCCGCGTCATTTTACGCAGCGGCGAGCGGGCCCCACACCCACTCCGTGACCGGAAAATCCTCCCCTATGTGTCAGCGCTAAAAGATCTTCCATGGCATTTCTCGTGGTCAGTCAGAGAATATACTTCATTATAGAAACAGGAATGTTTCAAAGCATGACAGGGTAAACGTGACAGGAATTAAGTGTGACGGTTGCTGAAAGTTGCACAATAGGCAACCTGTGTAGTATAAGTAGGTCAGCAGGGTCGTTTGAGACCTCAGGCAGTAGCCATCCTTGCCCATTTGCGAGTCGGTCCAGGTCCAGTTAAGGGTTCCCGTACTCAAGGTGACGGGTCATGGTCAACAGCAGAACCAGTGAATTTTCGGTGGTGATGGCGAAGGAGCTAGAACTTCAGGGGACAATGGCTGCTTCCCAGACGGAGGATCCCTGGGGAAGACGGCTTATGTTTTCTTTAAGCAGGAATGAGGAAAGCAACAGAGAACCACCTCACGTATTCTTATCGTTCATCACATTGTTCAGTGAAGTTTGAAAATCGGTGGCTCCCACGAGCAACTGAAGAGGAACACGCAAGATCACGGGGATCGGGGAAATGAGCAGAGGGACCTCCCCTTGTGCAGGTCACTGCTAAATAGTTGCAGAAGTGGGGATGTTCACTGATGATTGTACAATTTTCAGCGCCATTCGCAACTCCTTAGATACTGAAGCAGTTCGTTTCTGCATGCAGCAAGACCTGGACAATAGCCAGGCTTGGGCTGATAAACGGCAAATTACATTCGCACCACATAAGTGCCAGGCAATGACCATCTCCAACAGGAGAAAATCTAACCATCGTCCCCTTGACATTCAATAGCATTACCATCACTGAACCCCCCACTATCAACATCCTGGGAGTTACCACTGATCAGAAACTGAACTGAACTAGCCATATAATACTCTGGCTACCAAGAGCAGGTCAGAGGCTAGGGAATCCTGCGATGAGTAACTCACCTCCTGACTCCCCAAAGCCTGTCAACCATTTACAAGGCACAAGTCAGGAGTGTGATGGAATACTCTCCACTTGCCTGGATGAGTGCAGCTCCAACAACACACAAGAAGCTTAACATCATCCAAGACAAAGCAGCCCGCTTGATTGGCACCACATCCATAAACATTTATTCTGTCCACCACCGACCACCACCATCTACAAGATGCACTGCAGGAACTCACCTAGGCTCCTTCAGCGGCATCTTCCAAACCCACAACTTCTATCATCTAGAAGGACAAGGGCAGCAGACACATGGGAACACCACCACCCAGAAGTTCCCCTCCAAGCCACTCACCATCCTGACTTGGAAATATATCTGCCGTTCCTTCACTGTCGCTGGGTCAAAACACTGGAACTCCCTTCCTGACAGCACTGTGCGTGTACCTACACCACATGGACTGCAGCGGTTCAAGAAGGCAGCTCACCACCACCTTCTCAAGGGCAATTAGGGATGGGCAATAAACGCTGGTCTAGCCAGCGATGCCCGCTCCTGTGAAAGAATGCACACAGATCACTAAATGCTAACGCACAACGACCAAAAACAATTTTGTTTTTCACCTCAAGACGGCTGAAAAGCAAAAGTGAGGAAGTTATACCTCAATTGTACAGAGCTTTGCACAGACTCCAAATAAAATACTGTGTTGAGGTTTGGACAATGCTTCTCTGGAAGGATATATTTGCTTTGGAGCAAGTGCATCACAAATTAATCAGAACCACACCAGGGATTAAAGAGTTAAACTATGAGAACCAGCTACACAAATTGACTCGTACCTCCCTTGAGATTCGAAGGTTGGCCTGAGGGCCTTTACGGTGATGAAGAGAATTCAGTACGGTAGAGACAGAGAAACAATTTCCTCTGTTGGGGACTGCAGGGTTAGAGGGGCATAATCTGCAAATTCAAGCAATCGGAGCCAATTCAGGAAGTACGGTTTCAGGCAAGGGTTAGTGAAAACCTGGAGCTCGCAACTGATCTGTGGGCACTAGGGGAGCAGCCAAGTGAAATATTAAAAACGGAGATGGATAGATGTTTGTGGAGTAAAGATATCAAGGGATACAGAACAAAGGCAGATAAAATGGAGGAAAGGGACAGATCAGTCATGATCCAATTGAATGGCAAAGCAGATCTGAAGCTGTTTGGCTATGTCCTCACTCAGAGTTAAATCCGGTCTCTAATTATACCTCAGATTAGAATTTCACAAATTAATTATTGACGTTGGTGTTTGGCTTTGAACTACAACTGGCGTGGAAGGGGAGAGAGGAAGAAAGAACGGTCTTTTAATCTGTTTGCGCTGTTAACAACTTTTTGGCACCTGGTTTGTGGTTTTGGTTTTAGGGCTGTAATTCATAAAATACCTGTCAAAGCGAGTTAAGAGGTCCAGAGAATCATTACTGATAGTTCTCTAGCGTATACTCAGCAATATCATTTTAATCCTGTGACCAAGTAACATTAGACATCAACAATCATTTTCTTTTAATATCTACTTAAAACAGTTTGCACATCATTTATTGCTAAGAATTTTTTTAAACTTATTTTAGGACCAAGCCTAAACTCTATAGTCTGATGAGTGTTTAAAAGGGTGAGGTTCTCACTGAGCCATATACAATATGAAATTGTTTAATTAAGATAAGTCCAGAATGTTGAAGGGTAACTCTGTGAGACCGCACTGTTGGTTGGGAGTTTTCACACTGCTCGGGCAAGGAGGACAGTTGCCAAATCTGGCAGCATCTGTGGAGAGAGAAATGGAGTTAACGTTTCAAGTCCAGTATGGCTCTTCTTCGGAAGAGTCTTCAGCTCTGAGGAAGAGTCATAGGGACTCGAAACGTTAGCTCTGTTTCTCTCTCCACAGATGCTGCCGGACCTGCTGAGTTTTTCCAGCACTTTCTGTTTTTATTGCAGATTTCCGGCCTCCGCAGGATTTTGCTTTTATTTTAGTTGCCAACTCTGTTTGGTCGCATGCCTGGTGACTTGGTCGCATGGCCTCACCCTCTAACCGACAAGCTCAATCAGCCTTTCTCCCTCAATGTCGAATGACTCAGTAACGAATAAAAGTAAGTGTTCAAAGGAAATGAGAGAAGTGGACTTCTGTTTTAATGCTCCTGTGATTTTTCTCCTGGGATGCTCTCATCAGTGTTCAGGAGATTAAACGTTAATTCCTGGAGACTCCAGGGCAATCCTGAAGGGTTGGCAACCCGATGTGCAAATCAGACAATGGGACGCACAATGTCCGTAATTTTCTGAATTCAGGGTCAGTGTGTGCCCGAATTTTCAAGTTGTGTTATCGGCTCCCAGCTAACAGCACAAACCCACGGAATTACAGTGTCAGAGCAGAGGACATAAATTCAAATGGAAAAGCCTATTTGAAGTTGGTATTAGGACTGCTCCCTCAAACGTGAAGAATATTTGCCATAATCAGCAGGTGGGGTTCTTAAGACAGATATTAGGAGCATTCAAAATACTCTTGGATGGCATATTGGGAGTAAGGCTGCAAGAGGGATGAACTTCAGTAAGCCAAGCCTTCCTCTGGAGGTTAATAGATCAGCAAACATAGGGTTACTAAAAGCAGAAAATGCCGGAAACACGCCAGAGTTCATGCAGCATTTGGGGCAGGGATTGGCGAATATCGGACAAAGGGCGAGTTTGAGAGGAGGGATAGGTTCAGCAGAAAGTGAAGGGGAAGAAAGATCAGGAGGGGCGTTAGTATCTAACAGTCGTGAAACATGAATGAAGGGAAAACATTGTTTGGTAAAGTGCGGGTAAGGCAAAGGATAACAGGGAATTGAAGGCTAGGACAGTTCTGAAATAGGGTGAGTCAGAGCTGCGAAGAGAGGTGGAGAGAGGGCATATGGCATTAAGCATGGCAAACTTAGGGTACAATTGCACTACAGCTTCCAGTCTGACCTTGATAATATGCTTTGTAGGTCTTTATATTGCACAGGCCAGCTGGTGCAACATGTTGAGCTCACTGAATACACTGCCCCCTACCTGTTTGCTACACATTACTCCCCAGGAGTATTTATGCATCTGATTACCAACCGCCTCTGTTTGGTTCTGATTTTGGCTTAAAGCAACGTGACAACGGCTGGCGGAAGTTATACTGCTGCCTCCGAGCGCTGTCTGGAGGGAGTGCTCTGCGCAAAGGATACTCAGTACAAGGTTGATGAAGGCCACAATGGTGAGGAAAGTCCGGCAGTGACCTATCTGGTAGTCCAGTGAGTTCTTTGCTATCCTGTAGGTGAGCACAGATTGGAAACAGATGAACAGCATACTGCTGGGAAATCCCACTCCAGCACCGACATAGTGTAGGACTTTGGCATTGTCAACCTGCAGGCATAAGAGAATTCAGCTGTTAGACAGACGCCACTCTCTTTCCCTGACTTTCATTTGCTGCTCTTTCAACAATGTCTCATCAGGAATCTGAACTCCAATGAACAAAGCACACCCTTTGCTTCAGTCAAATGCTGATACATCCTTTTCTAAAACCACATGATCAGGAGGTGCGAATGGGTCCCAGGGACGAGGGAGGTTGTCCTATGCTGAGAGGCTGAGTAAATTGGGTTTATATTCTCTGGAGTTCAGAAGAATGAGAGGTGATCTCATTGAAACGTATAAGATTCTGAGGGGGTTTGATTTTTGGTCTCTCCGGGAATTGAGGAACATCGGGAGTGAGCGGGATAGTGGAGTTGAAGCCCGAGATCAGCCAAGGTCATATCGAATTGCGGAGCAGGCTGTCGATGGGCTGTGTGGTCTACTGCTGCTCCTATTTCTTATGTTCATATGTTCTTAAGCTAAAGATTAAGCTGACTGACACCGAGGCCTGAACTCTGCGCCGGTCGGGTGCGCGAGATCAGTGAGCCCGGAAGCGGACGTGGAATCCACTCCCGGACAAAGATCTGGGAAGAAACGCGATTTCACACCGGCCCGGCCAATTAACCGGCAGCCAGCGTGAAACATGCGCCAAGAGAGGCTCAACGTCGTTCTGGAGGTGAGGTGGGGGGGGTGTGAGGGGGGGGGTGGATTGGGGACAGGAAGAGGGCAGACGCCGACATAAGTGAGGTTGCGGGCGGGCGGTTCACAAGGAGCTCCCTGAAGGCTGACGACTGCTGCGGAGCTGCCTCAGGGAGCTGCGGCGTTGTTCAAAGGATGTTTTCACACAGAAAAATGCCACAAACTATCTCTAACGCAACTACAAACAACTGGCGGCGGTACCCCTAACTCCTCAGCCTTCAAACATCTTCTCGGGCATTTTACCCCGCCCTGGATCAAGAACGATGCAAAAACGTGAAGGCCGCCCTAGCCGATTGGCCCCTGCACTAAGTGTAAAAGCGCACGGGCCACTAAATATCCCGGATGACTGGGGCTTTAAGTGGCTTAATTGAGACTTTAACAGTCGGCGGGCGCACTTCTGACTCCTGCGCGTGCCCAACAACCACGATATGGCGCGACGTCGCTATGGCGACGGGATGCCTGCCCATCGGTTCCTCACGCGATTTCGCGCTAGTTCAGGTCGGCTGCGTATCCGATTGTTAAAATTCCGACCGTAATTTCTGCCATTTTTGTCAATCAGAATATGAAAGGTTTAAACCCTGCGGGGGGTATGTTGACACAGTGCGTTAATCTCTCAGAGCCTTACCCCAGAGGCCCGACAGACATGGCTCAGTGCCAACCAACAACTTGCCTTCATCTTGTGCCTTTAACTTCGTCAAATGTTCCAAAGTGCATCACGGGAGGGTCACAAGGCAAAATCCAACACCAACAATATACAAGCCGCATTGGTATAGCGCCTTTAACATAGGTCCCAATGCGCCTCAGAGGAGCGTGGCTCACCACACGAGGAGACATTAGGCAGGCTTTAAGGGAGGAATGAGAGGTGAAGAGGCAGAAGGGTTTAAGGCAGGAATCTCAAAGCTTAGGGACTCAGCAGGCGAGGGGGAGGGTGGGAAGAGGGACCAATGAAGCACAGAATGGGCTAGGAATCACAGCACGCAGGAATTCTACATGAGAAACAAGCGGAGGTACAAAGACTGCTGAGGAGTAACCGTGGGTAACAGCAGAGGGCAGCGTTCTCAGAAAACTCAGCATGTGAGACCGGCAGGGCCGTGCCATACAAAGAGATACAAAAGCATTTCAAGGTCAGTGATTATTCCAGCTCTGCAATCCACGGGAAATGTTCCCTGTGCACAGAAACCAAAAAAAGAGAAACAAGCAGAACCTGGAATCCACATCCGGATCGCAAGAGATGCCCTCCCCAAAATATGCCAGGGCCCGCAAAGTCCACCAAATTTATAAGCCGCACAAAGATTTAGTGTCAGCCAAGCAGTTCAGCAGCGACAGGGATAGGGGAAGGTTGGGGAGCTAGAGCTGGGTGTGAATGCTGTGCATCTAGAAGCTAATCCTGTGTCCGCGGATGGCGTCGTCAAGGGGTGGCGTGTGGTTAAGGTAGAGGACGCTCTGGGGGGGGCATAGGGGTGGGTGGGGCGCCAGTGCTGTGGGGGAAAAGAGGAGCCATTGTTGGAGACGTGTTCAGGCTGGGTAGGAATGGGAGCTGCGTCAGGGTACATCCAGCAGTCCTGGGTGGTGGAGGGGAAGCGTGGGAGGATGATTGGCTGGTCAGCCCTGTGGAAATGCGTGGAGGAGGGACCCATGTGCCACTGGCACAGAGCACGTTGTTTGTAACTCTGGTGCTACGAGCAGGGTGGATAGCCGGCTGGGTACAGACAGGGTGTTACAGAAGAGCTGGGCATGGAGCTGGGAGATGTGGACAAGCTTGAGAACCTGAAAGAGGGAAGGGAGATTGGAAATAAGATTCCCAACCATCCAGAGTTGTCCTGGAGTCTCCGAGAATTAACGGCCAGAATAAAGCTGCGAGCTACCCAGGGCATTGAGGTGTTTTTACATTTTCTTTGGACACTTTTATTAATTGTAACATATCAGACATGTTTGATTGACGGTGAAGAATTGTCCAATCAGGTACTGAAGAATCTCCACCCTTTCCAATTGGCACATCAAGAGGATGGACATCTGAGCCAACCAATGGCTGGAATTTGGGGGCAGGGTGTTTGGAAGCAGAAGGTCATGTGATGGAAATTCCAGGAATGTGTCCAACCCAAATTGGAACTGTGCCATTGGTTAAGGCACAAAGGTGAAGGGCGGCTTTTTGGGGGTGAACAGATAATTCAGCAGTTTTGAAGGTGACAGGGATGATGTCAGTTTATCCAGCTCCACGGGGAATGAGTGAGACTGATTGATAGATCTTCCAAAGGGCCAGCACAAGGACGATGGGCCAAATGTCCTCTTCAGTGCTATGAGATTTGGTCATTCTCTTTACAGATGCTTACATAGCTGCTGTATCTTTTCAGCCTGTTTTTTTTCATTTGTTCGGTCATTTTACATCACGTTCCTTGGCTGGAATTATCAATTATTCCTTTTGTAATGACATCACATAAAGTTCAACAGATAGCTGCCCTCGGAAACCCTTTACAAGAAAATGAGAAACCTTTCCAGAACCACAGAACTTTTATGTATCCCGCTTTTGTCTGTGTGGGTGTGTGTGTGTGTGTTGGGGTGTGTGGGTGGTGTGTGTGTGTGTGTGTTGGGGTGTGTGGATGGTGTGTGTGTGTGTGTGTTGGGGTGTGTGGGTAGGTGTGTGCCTGTGTCTGGGTGGGTGTGCATGTTGGCGTGTGTGGGCGGGGTGTGTGTGCGTGTTGGGTTGTGAGTGTGTGTGTGCATGTTGGGGTGTGGGTGTGTATATGGGTGTGGGCGAGTGTATGTGTTTGCAGGTGTGTTACGGTGTGTGTGTGGGTGGATGTTGGGGTTTGTGGGTGTTGGGGGTGTTGGGTGTGTGTGTGCATTAGGGGTGTTAGGTGTGTGCGTATTGGTGGGTGGGTGTGTGTTTGGGTGTGTATGTGGATGTGTGTGTTGGGGTGTGTGTGTGTTGGGGGTGTTGGGTGTGTATGTGTGTGTGTGTGTTGGGGGGTGTGTGTGTTGGGGGTGTTGGGTGTGTATGTGTGTGTGTGTGTGTTGGGGTGTGTGTGTGTGTGTTGGGGGTGTGTGTGTGTGTTGGGGGTGTGTGTGTTGGGGGTGTTGGGTGTGTATGTGTGTGTGTGTGTGTTGGGGTGTGTGTGTGTGTTGGGGGTGTGTGTGTGTGTTGGGGGTGTGTGTGTATGTGTTAGGGGGTGTGTGTGTGTTGGGGTGTGTATGTGGATGTGTGTGTTGGGGTGTGTGGGTGTGTGCATGTTGGAATGTGTGGGTGGTGTGTGTGTACGTGTGTGGGTGGGTGTGCATGTTGGTGTGTGTGGGCGGGGTGTGTGTGCATGTTGGGTTGTGTGTGTGTGTGTGTGTGAATGTTGGGATGAGGGTGTGTATTGGGGTATGTATATGGGTGTGGGTGAGTGTATGTGTTTACAGGTGTGTTAGGGTGTGTGTGTGGGTTGATGTTGGGGTTTGTGTGTGTTGAGGGGTGTTGGGTGTGTGTGTATTGGTGGGTGTGTGTGTGTGTGTTGGGGTGTGTGTGTGTGTTGGGGTGTGTATGTGGATGTGTGTGTTGGGGGTGTGGGTGTGTGTGTTGTGGTGTTGGATGTGTGTGTGTGTGTGTTGAGGGTGTTGGGTGTGTGTGTTGGGGTGTGTATGTGTATGTGTGTGTTGGGGGTGTGGGTGCGTCTGTGTTGGGGTGTGGGTGTGTTGGGGTGTGTATGTGGCTGTATGTGTGTCCGTGTGTGTATGCCGGAATGTGTGTGTTGGGGGGGGTGTGTGGGTGTTGGGGTGTGGGTGTGTGTGTCGCTGGGTGTGTATGTGGGTTTGGGAATCTGTGTGTGTATCTATGTGGGGGTGTGTGTGTGTTGGTGTGTGTGAGTGGGTGTGGGTGTGTCGGTGTCTCTGTGTGGGCGTGTCTGTGTGTTGGTGTGTGTGAGTGGGTGTGGGTGTGTCGGTGTCTCTGTGTGGGCGTGTCTGTGTGTTTGTGGGTGGGTGTGTGTGTGGGTGTGTCTGTGTGTGTCTGTGTGTGGGGCGAGGAGGTTGTTTGTTTATATGAGACCCAGTCGCATGTTCAATCCTGTGTCTCCCACACCCCCATGAATCACACAATTGCACTGGTGTTTAATGGTGCTGCCTATCACTGTGTAAGTGTAATCAATACACCCGGTGGCAGCAAAAACATTTTCATTTCCTGTGAAGATTACTTGATCTTTGCAATTCTTCAATGTGTTTTCAAAACAAGGCCTCATGCAGTCTGATTCTTTACAGGAGACTGTCTCAGTGCCTCAGCCAGGTCACTGGGACCAGTCACTTCCATAATCCTTCAACATTGAACAACAAAAAAAGGCCAATTTTGTCTTTCAGCTTGGTCTTTTGATCTCACACAGGCATAAACCAGACAAAAGAATGTTCTGAGGCTTCTTTTCAGCCTCCTTACTGTGTAATATTGAACCAGCAGATGTGAATCTGCCCAGACATTAATCCCTTTGTTTCATCTACAAGGTCTCATTTTGCACCCAGAGTGATGCTCACTTTCCAGGTCTTTTCATTTATTGATTCTCAAGACCAGAATTTATTGCCCATCCCTAATTGCCCTTGAGAAGGAGGTGGTGAGCCGCCTTCTTGAACCGCTGCAGTCCGTGTGGTCTGGGTACACGCACAGTGTTAATAGGGAGGGCAATCCAGGATTTGATTCAGCGACAGTGACGGAATATAATTCCAAGTCAGGATGGTGAGTGACTTGGAGGGGAACTTGCAGGTGGTGGTGTTCCCATGTGTCTGCTGCCCTTGTCCTTCTAGGTGGTCAAGGTCATGGGTTTGGAAGGTGCTGTCGAAGGAGCCTTGGTGAGTTCCTGCAGTGCATCTTGTAGATGGTACAAGCTGCTGCTACTGTGTGTCGGTGGTGGAGGGAATGAATGTTTGTGGATGTGGTGCCAATCAAGCAGGCTGCTTTGTCCTGGACAGTGTCAAGATCCTTGAGTGTTGTAGGAGCTGCACTCATCCAGGCAAGTGGAGAGTATTTCATCACATTTGTGCTTTAATAGTAACAGCATTGCCTAGATGAGCAGTATAGACTAGAGACAGATTTTTAAGGCAAGTAAAGGCTGGTGTTGTGACATTATAGGAGTCAGTATAAAACAGCAGTGCTGCTTCCCTTGGAGATTATGTAAGTGAAAGGATTTGTATGACAGTTACAAATCTCATCGGCTAAGACATGCACACTCCTTCCATGGCTGTAGCATGCTCATGATAGCCAGTTAGTTATCCTATATATGGAAGCATTTCTGATCTCCCACATGATGGGGGGATGGGGTGGGGTCCCCAGCTTAACCATTGGACTCGGGGATCCTGCTGGATGTCAACCAGAAATGCAGAGCCGGAGCTCTGGTTTTCCCTGACCAGGGCTGCCTGGTGTGCACTTTAACCCCTGTACCCACTGCTTCAGCACGTTCCCATTATGTCAAAGACTCACTCAAATAGTGGGATTGTTTGAAGGAAATGTTGAGTGGGGCTGCTTTAAAGGGACAGTGCGGAGCGGGGCTGCTTTATGGGGATGGTGTAGTGTGGGGCTGCTTTTTGGGATGGTGTAGTTTGGGGCTGCTTTATGGGGATGGCGTGGAGTGCAGCTGCTTTATAGGGACGGTGTAGAGTGGGGCTGCTTTATAGGGATGGTGTAGTGTGGGGCTGCTTTATGGGGTTGGTGTAGAGTGCAGCTGCTTTATAGGGACGGTGTAGAGTGGGGCTGCTTTATAGGGATGGTGTAGAGTTGGGCTGCTTTATGGGGATGGTGTCAAGTGCATCTGCTTTATAGGGACTGTGTAGAGTGGGGCTGCTTTATAGAGATGGTGTAGAGTGGGGCTGCTTTATAGGGACTGTGTAGAGTGGGGCTGCTTTATAGAGATGGTGTAGAGTGGGGCTGTTTTATAGGGACTGTGTAGAGTGGGGCTGCTTTATAGAGATGGTGTAGAGTGGGGCTGCTTTATAGGGACTGTGTAGAGTGGGGCTGCTTTATAGAGATGGTGTAGAGTGGGGCTGTTTTATAGGGATGGTGTAGAATAAGGCTGCTTTATGGGGACAGTATAGAGTGGGGCTGCTTTATGAGGATGGTATAGAGTGGGGCTGCTTTATGAGGATGGTATAGATTGGGGCTGCTTTATGGGGACGGTATAGAGTGGGGCTGCTTTATGGGGATGGTGTAGAGTGGGGCTGCTTTATGGGGATGGTGTAGAGCGAGGCTGCTTTATGGGGATGGTGTAGAGTGGGCTCAATAGGGACACTGGAAGCAACAACCTTAAAATCTAGAATACAGGCACTCTCCAAATCATTGCTAGTATCTGCTGATGATACGATGGTGGAATTCTAAGCTGTTTGTGAGCCTTGCTTTACCTGAGAAAAACACATCTTCTGTACTTTTGCTTTACTCAAAGGTGCCACCTCTTGCATATTTGAAATAATTTTTAAAACAAAGGTCAGGCATCTGCACTGAGCTCCATCCAAGTGCTCAGGAAGACTCAACCTGCAAAGGAATCATTATTTCAGCTCTAAGCTGAACACTATTTATGTCTAGTCTTTCAAAGTATCTACATTAGGTGAAGCAATCTCAATAACTGTTATTATGCCAATTTGCAGCCAGAGGGCAAGAAAGGACCAAAGAAAGGACAACATTCCAAACTCACTCCATCACTTTTCTCAGAAGCATTGGTTTTATATTTTCTGTATGGATTTTATGATTGTGACTGGAATCGTGCCGATAGGTAAGAGTTAGGAAGTCTGAAGGGATGTGAGCTCTTATTTTTAATAACTGAGTAAACTGGGCCCCTTCCAACGATGAAAGGATGAAGGTAGAAGATGAGGTAAATCAAGGGGGCACTAAGCTCGGGTTCGGACCCTGTAGATGGGGGGAAGGTGGGAAGACTGACTGAAGGAAAAGGTTGGGGAAACAAAGCGTTCGGGCGGAGTCGTCTGGTCTTGTTGGTCTCAGGCAAAATGGCGGGCGGGGGAGGGGGGTGTGCAACGTGGAGACGATGTGGCGAGATGGCCAAAAATCTCTTTATCGCCGTCGTGAAACCAGTTTGCGATCGTTCACCGCACCCACCAATGGCGGCCGTGTCTGTCACCGCTGGCAACCTAATTTCAATTCTTTAGCATCTCATGATAAGCCCTGCTCACCAGAATCATCCCCACCCAGCCACCACTCCCCCGCGTCCCAACTTCCCCCTCCCCCCCCACCGCCACCCACTCCCCCCCGTCAACTTTAGCCCCCTTGTCGGGGTGACTCCAGAATGGTGTGCTTCACAGATGCCTTTAAAAGGCGTGCACCTGGCAACCTGAACTTTGAGAGGAATTCGGAGGTGAGTGAACACAACCTTGTGCAGAGTTTGTGAGCATCGCCCGAGGGACATCGAGGAAGAGGCACCACGCACTCGCGAGGGACATAGGCCAGTCGCCTTTTCCCAGCTGGGGCCAGGGCTCCAGTGTGGGCCAGGCTGGGAGGGGGGAGGCGGGAAGTGGGATGTTCGGAGGGCAAGGCCGCACAGACTGAGGGACGTACCAAAGCACAGGGTGTTTAGATGGCTCCTGTCATTCCTGCAGATGACTGAGAACCAGTGTCGCTGAAGACTGTGCATGTCTAGGGAACTGACTGGTCTCATTTGCCGCCTGCTGCAGGATTTGGCGCCAGGGGGACATGGAGGGCATCCGCTGCCAGTGGCCGTGAAAGTGACCACGGTGCTCAATTTTTAGGCCAGTGGCTCCTTCCAGGGCTCCACAGGTGACTTGTGCAGGATCTTGCAAGCCTCCAGGCACAAGTGTATCTAGGAGTTCACGGACGCTATCTTCGCGAAGGCACAGAACTTTGTGCATTTCGACCGGGATCAGGAAAGCCAGGAAGAAAGTGTGCTGGGATTTGCCCAGATCTCAGGTTTCCCACAGGTGCAGGGTGCCATTGACTGCACTCATGTGGCACTTAGATCTCCGTGGCAACAAGCAGTCAACTACATCTACTGCAAGGGCTTCTATTCACTGGTGTGTGACCACCACAAATGCATCCTACAGTATTGCGCACGATTCCCAGAGAGCATCCATGACTCCTACATCCTCAGCAGGTCTCAGATCCCTGACACCTTCCAGGGTCCTCAGAGGCTGCAGGGTTGGCTCCTCGGGGACAAGGGCTACCCAGAGAGGACGTGGCTGATGATGCCCGTGCGGCGGCCTCAGGCTGCAGCAGAGCGACGGTATAACCAGGCTCAGGCCATGACCTGGACTTTGGGGGGGCAAACAATAGGCATCTTGAAAATGAGGTTCCAATGCCTCGTCGGGTCCAGTGGAGCACTGGAATACAGTCCACCGAGGGTGTCGCGCATCATGGTCACTTGCTGCACTCTACACAACCTGGCACTGTGACGGGAGCAGGGCCTGGCTGAGGAGGAGATGGGAGAGCTGCACGTCTCCTCCAATGAGGATCATGTTGAAGGTGATGATGGTGATGAGGTCCTCGAAGGTGAGGATGCCAGGGATGAGGCCATCACACTGGTCGGACTGGAGGCCCTCATAGCCCCAAGATTCGTGGAGGATGATGAGGAGATGCACTGAGGACAGTCCCGACATCCTCGCCTTGCATCTGTGAACATTTGGGACTCCTGTGCGGCTAATGGCAGCGCCCATACCCACAGTGCTCAGGCTCATGTCATGGAGACGCAACGGAGACCCTAATAGTTGCTAGATTCTAGCAGGATAATGATGACAGGCAGTGAGGACACACCATAGATCTTCACATTGTGTCTGTGAATGTCTGAGTCCTGTCTGGCTGAGGGCAGCTCACTTGCGCTCAGGGAGACGTAGCTGTGAAACTTTAAATGCACCTGATCCTTTGTTTGCCTTCAGTACCTGAGCCCTTCAGGAGCACAGCATCACTGGTCACAGATACTGACGAGATGGGGGTCAGCCCCCACCTCAAAGGTGCTGAGAGCACAGAGAGAGAATGAGGGAACTCTGTGACACCTGCCCACAACATTCTGGCAGCAATGACCAGCACCATCGAGGTGCAGGCATCAGTAATGTGTCCAGTGAGTGTGAGGCTGGACCATCACTTTGGTCTGAAGGTTACACAAAGCACAGGGAAGAGGCCTTGGAATGAGACACCTGCCTTTATCTTGTGCAGGAACCAAGGTTTCACGTCTGAGTGACACAAACACTGCTCATCAGAACAAGGAGCCATAGGGAAGGGGACGCTCTTGGGAGTTTATTTACAATCATGAACATTGTGTACAAGTGGTTAACACCCGTGCCCAGGCTGTGCAACCACGGGTGGAATTTTGCGGCCTGGTCAAGGTGGAGGCGGGGCTGTAAAATGCAGCGAGCCAATCAAAAATCCATTGACTTGCGGCAGGACCATAAAATCCTGCCGCTGTCAAATTCCGTCCGACATCTTCTCAACCCTCCTCACCCTGCCGCTTCATCTTGGTGCTCCTCCAACATCCACAGCGGAGGTGGAGGCAGCCTGCCTACGGCTATGCCCTGCCTGCCTGTGACGACTTTGGCGGGCGTCCTCTGGAGGGTCCGAGACCTGGTGGGCCCCGGTCTGCTTTGGGTGTCCAGCTGAGGGGCCAGCTGCACCCTCCTCAGCCTGTCGAGCTGGAGCTGCGGGGATCACAGGAAGGGGGGATATGGATTGGACGGACATTCCCGGCGTCACCTGGGTGGATGGCCCCGGGGCGTCGAGCTGCTGGTCCTCCTCCCCCATGGGTGCCCAATGGCCTCTGGGCTGACTCCTTGAGGAGGAGGGGAGGCTGGAGTGAAACTGGGCTGCCCCACATCCCTCTCGCGTTGACACTGTTGAAGGCCAACTATGGTGTCAGTGATGGCGTTCAGCCCATGCAGGGGGCTCCCTTTAAATATGGTGCCCGGGTTACCGAAGGCCTGAAGTGATGGGCGGGCGGGCGAATCAGAGGCCACCCAGCCAGCGATCCCGTGCGTGCATTATTACTGAGGCGGGACTTGCCGGGAACAGGACAATATGGTGCGAAATCCCGCTATTGGCGGCTGGCGGGTAAAGCGACTTTCTTCACACCCGCTCGCTCGCACTTAGTGCAAATCGGGCGACGATTCTGCCCTTAGCGTGGGATTTTCCCACGGGCTTTAGGGCCAAGTGGGGGTCCGGAGCCCACCTTGCCAGGCGCCAGACTCGGGGAGCTGTTTTTTCGGAAGGCGGCCTCCTAATTGGGCCCCTCGTCGCTCGCTGTCCAGTTAAGGAGAGGAAGGGGAGGGGGAGGGCGGAGATGCTGCAGCCCCAATCACAGGGCAGCCCTGCTGGGAGAGACAGCCGCTGCTGAGGCAGGTAGAAGACCTCGAGGCATGAATTTCAAATAAAAATTCAGAAGGACTGGGCAGTCAGGTCCCGCTGAGCGGAGGGGAAACCCCTCCCCTCGCGGCATTTGGGCCAGGCATGCAACCTTACTGCTGGTGGCCCCCTCTTTGGGAGGTGGAGCCTCCCAACAGGTCTTCCCACTAGCTTCACAACACCATCCCACCCCCAACCCCCACCGCCTTCAAACTTGCCACCCCAGGGCAGCGAAGATTCTGTCCTTAGATTAGAAGAGGAACGAGAAGGAATGTCCTAATACAAGAGGCAGGATTGGATTTGAAATCTCTAGTTCGATAAAAACCGCAGGTGGAATTGCAATTTTTTTGGTAGATGTTGTAACATGACCTGACACGGCTTTAATTAAACAAACAGATGTTACATGTTACAGTGTCTACCACATCACCATTCAATGGAAGGCTTTGTGGCAACTGCCACTAATAATAATAAGGTATCATCTCGCACTTTAATGAAAAAAGCTTCTTATTCATCCCTTTGAGAACAATAGCTCAAGTAACTCTTGGATATCAGCCTACCTCTCAAGCCTTCTTCCCATTCACCTCCTCTGTCCTGATCTCTCCTTCTAATGTCACCCCTTGCCGTATTTTCACCCATCACCTCTGCCCCTTACTATTTGGCCCTGGACCATTTGGCCTTGGTTTCATCTCCATATGCCCGCGCCCTAAAAAATTCCAAGTTCAAGACGATGAGAATCTTGCCTTCCACTTCCTTTGCCCTGGGGGTCTCTCTCTTGGCCAGGAGGGCTGCCCTCATACCCCTTTCTGATGTTCGCTGTCCTCCAGGACCCCTCACTCTGTCCTCTTGCATTGCCTGGCTCTCTTCATGGAGCAAGGTCACCATGACATTGGCTGTCTCCGTTGCTTCACTCCCTTTACCGACCCTGATCCAGCTCCCTCTGAGTTTGCAATCTATCATTCTAACCCGGGGCTTCCCACACTTTTTCCCGCCGTGACCCCATTTTGGAGGCTTGAAAACTGCCAATGACCCTTCAGTGACAGTGTAAGAGTGGGCTGGTGTGGGGCGGGGTGGGGGGAAGGTGGGGAGACCCTGTGCAAGCAGAAGGGCCTGTGAGAGCAGCGGGGTGGGGTGGGGTGGGAGGCGTTGGGAGGCAGGCAAAGTATTTAATCTTCAGGGATTTTCTAAATCCCACCTTTTCACTGGCTTTTTTAGTGTGGGAATCGGGCTTCAAAGAGATTGGTCAGTTAGGCCGGGCCCAGCTTTTGGAAAAAACGCAACGATTTAAAGCGGCCTTGCAGCTCTTCACATTCAGTCAGAGCTCCATGGTAGCCACTGTTGCCTGGGAGCTCACAACCCCAGAGTCTCGTCTCGTGGGGTCACGAGCCACAATTTGGGAAGCCCTGTTCTAACACCAATACCATTATCAGGCATGCTGACAGTGCTACATGGCAGAGAGACCATACTGATGCCAATTGCCAAGCCTGGTAACTCCTCTTTGGACCATGACCCCTCCCTCAAATCCTCACCGCCCCCCCCCCCCAACACTCATCCCTCTCTTTACCTTCTCTCTGTTTAAATAAAAATTGGAATTAATATGGACAACCAAAAAGTCAAAACAAATTAGATCAAAAAGTTTCACATTCTGCGTTATGTCTCAAAACACCTCTCCTCCAGGACCCCTAACAATCTCATCATATATGTATTACTTTATGTAAAGCAATCAGACGGTTAATAACTTTCATCCACCCAGTAAGGTCAATTCTTTTCTCAGGCATACATTTCACAGAGTGTACATTATCCCACAATGAGCGATTACCTACATAACATTCAATGGCTATACTGTCTTCAGTGTGCCCCTTGTACAGAATCTCACTTAAAATATTTAACAAATAGAATCCCATATCCACTCCATAGGAGCCAGTGTTTCAGCAGCTGAAGTACTTTTAATAACCCTTTTTATTTTCTTAGCTTTCAAAGCTAAAGGACAACACTTCCCATTTTCACCCATAAGAAATATGATGAAACCAGCTGCACTAGCACACCATCAGGGTATGCTGCTCTTAATCTGTACGTTTGTATTAACTTGTGGACCAAATTCTAAGCTTCTCACTCTGTTCATGATGGGCTCAGTTAGCATTGTGAGCTGCAATGTGAGCTTGTGAAGACTATGTCTCATGGCATGGAGTCTATTCCTCACTGTGCAAAGGGAAGACTGAAATGCTTATCAAATAGTAATACACGGGATAAATATGAGGCAGAAATCGGACTTCTGCCCAAATGGATGTGGAGCAGAGATTAGCTCTAAAGCTTGGACAGATATATGGTAGAGTGTAGATCTAAACTCTGGATAGGTATGAGGTAGTGTGCAAATCTATAAAATAGATAGGTATAGGGTATAGTACAGATCTGTAGATATATAGGGTAGGGCATAAATCTGTACCCTGGATATGTATGGGGTGGAGTGTAGGTCTATACTCTCGATATATATGGGATACTCTTGATGTAACTTGTATAGCCTGAAAATGGAGCTGTTGGCTCAGTAACTCAGGCCAGTTCAGATATTCAGAACAAGATCACTGCAAACGTGGAATGTGGAACAGGAGAAAGTTATTTTTTGTGGCTGGGCAATGCTGGAGTGCACAATTCCAGCATTGTTCACTGAGCCTTACTCTGGCTGGATCACTCCAAACGTTGGAACCGTTTCCTGGCACGAACTAGAGGAGACTACAACTTGGGTCAAATTCACTGCAAACCTCCCTTTGTCTGCTGGCTCAGGGGTGACACCTGTTGTTTCGCTGATGTCCTATTTATAGACAGAATGAGCAGGGCATTGTGGAGCTCATCAGCGCCAACTTCACCACAGGCAGAATTTTCCAACATGCATCAGCTGGGCCAAATCAAACAGTCATAATCAAACCTTTATTTGCCTGTATAGGCAGATATTGCCAAGAAATGGGAGAGACTTGCAAACCGCTCTGTGGGCCCACTTGCCACGGAGAGACAGCTTGGCGATGCTCCAAACGGAGTGCGCCGACACTCTCTCCTGCAGCTCTAGTCACAAGCTACCCTTTCAGCATTGACAGCCACCCTTCACCACCTTTATAGTTTGTGCCCACCTTGTCTTACAGCTCGGTTCTTGAAAGGGTTCCCTGTCTGTCCAAATTGCTGAGACTTAAGAAGGGCAGAGGCTTAGCCACAGAATGTATAGGTGTTTACAGAATCGCTGGAATTAAAATAAATTGCTGGTTGCAAAAATGCTACTTCGTTAAAGGGGTATAGTGTCTACTAAAGAGAGAACGACCTTATGAGAGAAAGAATTCAATTTTATATATTGCATTCCACGACATCCCAAAGCACTTTATATCACTTTATATGCTCAAGTCTCTGGGTTTGAACCTACAATCTTCTGACTGAGAGGTGAGAGCGTGACTTACTGAGCCACGGCTCCCACTCCGAAGCCAAGAGTTACCAGTCTAGCAATTTTGCCATCAACTATTTGTAATCGAGGTTGGTGTTTAGCGTAATACTGAGAGAGTGCTGCACTGTCGGAGGTGCTGCCTTTCAGATGAGACATTACACTGAGGCCCTGTCAAGGGGAGCAACAGCCTAAAAATCACCTTAATGTTAGAAGAGTAAAGCTCAGGGCTGTGGGGCAGCTTCATTATACCTACCATGACGGTTAGAGTAAGATTAAGACCAAAGGTTTTTAAAATAATTCCCCAGTGCCCATTCTCCAAGCCAACCTTTTACCTTTTCACCTCCATTGTTGAAGTCTCAGTTTGTGTTTTTTGTTAGCTAGGTTGTGTGAGGACTCTAGTGCTGACCACTGGTTAGCCATCCCAGTCCATTAACAGGACCCGATTGGTAGAGCCATCACTGGGAGATGGCATTTTCCCCTGTGAATCCAGATTCCAAAGAGCAATCGTGACTCGCAGAATAACGTGAAGAACACGCTAAAGTGCTTTACTGAAGAAAGGAGGAGTATGAGGCACTAAGGGTGGTCCTGCGGTGAGCAAGCCAAGGGACGTTTACGTCTGTGCAAGTGGCTCAACTCCTAAAATCCCTCCGAAAAGGGAAGTCACTAAGCTTTGACTTTTACCCCCTTGGGCCTAAGCTTGCTGGATTTAGACAAGTGACGCATATCCCCATAGGGACAGAGTGGGGCCCAACCCAATATCCCCACACTCACCAGTTCACTTGGGCATTGGGGGTGAGGGAGTTGGAGGGCAGGTTTATAACGCCCAGTCTCCACCTGCATCACACTTGGCGCAAATTTGCAGACTTGGGAAGAGTCTTGGGCTGCGCACGTTGTTGTTGACCCATTGAAGAGTTGGTTTTATGCATTTCAGATGTTCTGAATCTGAGACAGAAATCAAACTTTAAGCAGCCTGTAGGGCAACGGTTGCCTCTCAACCTGCCTGCTTTAATTGGGACATCCTAACATTAAAACAGTAGCAAAGAACAAAAAAAAGATGCGCAAGACTCCCAAACTGACACAAATCCATGCCCCCTACCAAGCACCACTCCTTATTTCACCCACCTCATTCAAATCTAAACCTGGGTTTCTGCCATAAAATACAAGATGGTCATCAATAAATCCACTAGGGAATTCAGGAGGAACTTCTTTACCCGGGGAGTGGGGAGAATGTGGAACTCGCTACCACAAGGAGTAGTTGAGGTGAATGGCAACGATTGCATTTAAGCGGAAGTCCGATAAATACATGAGGGAGAAAAGAATAGAAGGATATGCTGATGGTGTCAGATAAAATAGGAAGGGTGGAGGCCCATGTGAACCATTAACACTGGCATGGAGCTATTGAGTCAAATGTCGCGTTTGCACACAAACAGGGGAGAGCGCTCATCCTGAGTGAGGCACAGCCAGAGTGGGTATTGGCAATTTGGTGCGCCGTGGGAATTCAGTGCTTAGGGGAAGAGGTGCTCTTTGCATCTTTTCCTTGCTATCCAACTTCTTAAATCTTCAGAGGGTGGTCTTGCCTTGCTGCAGCAGTAAAGGCTACAAGGGAAAGGAATGACTGGTGAGTAGTGGGTAAGGTCGGGTAAGTATTTACTACTTTAATCGCTTATAGCTTAAGGTCGTTTTGTGGTTTATAGTTTGTATTTTCCATAGTAACGAGGGTCAGGGAAGAAGGGCCCTAGAATAATTGATTTAAAAGGTTTAATTTAAAGGGATAAGTCATGGCAGGAGAGCTCAAAGCCGTAGTGTGCTCCTTGTGCTCCATTTGGGAAGCCGGGGACATTTCCAGTGCCCGGGACCAGCATGTGTGCAGGAAGTGTGTCCAGCTGCAGCTCCTGGAAGCTCGGGTTTCAGAGCTGGAACGGTGGCTGGGGACACTGTGGAGCATCTGCAAGTTTGAGAGCATCATGGATAGCACGTTTAGAGAGGTGGTCACATCGCAGATGAAGGGACTTGAGGAAGGAAGGGAATGTGTGACCACCAGGTAGTCCAAGAGAAACAGGCAGGTAGTTCAGGAGTCCCCTGGGTTCCCGCTCGCGAATCGGTATTCCATTTTGGAGGCTGATGAGGGCGATGGTTCCTCCAGGGAGTGCAGACAGCGCCAAGCTTCTGGCACCACAAGCAGCCTGTCTGCACAGGAGGGAAGGAAGGGAGGAAGAGCAATAGTAATAGGGGATTCTATAGTCAGAGGAACAGATCAGCGCTACTGTGGCCATCAGCGTGACTCCAGGATGGTATGTTGCCTCCCTGGTGCCAGGGTCTGGGATGTCACTGAACGGCTGCAGGGCATCCTGAACGGGGAGGGTGATAATGTAGAGGTCATGGTACATGTTGGTATCAATAACATAGGTAGAAAGAGGGATGAGGTCTTGCATCAAGAATTCAGGGAGTTAGGCAGTAGACTAAAAAGCAAGACCTCTCAGGTTGTAATCTCTGGATTACTCCCAGTGCCACATGCTAGCGAGCTCAGAAACAGGAGAATAGCGCAGATGAATACGTGGCTTAAGAGTTGGTGCAGGAGGGAGGGTTTTAGATTCCTGGATCACTGGGGCCATTTCTGGGGAAGGTGGGACCTGTACAAGCGGGACAATCTACATCTGAACCATAGCGGGACTAACATCCTTGAAGGCGGGTTTGCTAGTGCTGTCGGGAGGAGTTTAAGCTAATTCGGCAGGGGGAGAGGACACAGAATGTTAGCAGAATAGGGACACATCATAATACAGTAAAACAATTAAGTCAGAGGGAGTACAGCTGCATTAAGCTTCAAGGGAGTAAGGCAAGGCTGGATGGCCTCTACTTTAATGCCAGGAGTATTACAGGTAAAACAGATGAGTTAAGGGTGAGGATTGACATGTGGAATTGTGATATAGTAGTCATCACTGAGACATGGTTGAGGGAGGGGCAGGATTGGCAGCTCAACATTCCGGGATATAGAATCTTCAGGCGAGACAGGGGAGGGGGTAAAAGAGGAGGAGGCATTGCATTATTAGTTAAGGAGTCAGTTACTGCAGTAAGGAGAGATGATATCTTGGAGGGGGCATCAAATAAAGCTTTGTGGTAAAGCTTAGGAATAAAAAAGGGGCAGCCACATTGTTAGGTGTTTATTATAGACCCCCAGATAGTCAGCAGGAAATTGAGGAGCAAATATGTGCACAATTTGTGGAGGTGTGTAAAATCAATAACAATAGGGTAATTATATTAGGTGATTTCAACTTTCCCAACATTAATTGGGATAGACATAGTGTTAAGGGCTTGGATGGAGCGGATTTCTTGAAATGTGTACAGGAGAACTTTTTAGGTCAATATATAGAGGGTCCAACAAGGGATGGCACAGTGCTGGACCTAATTCTGGGGAATGAAGCCGGACAGGTGGCTGAGGTGGTGGTGGGGGAGCATTTTAGTGATAGCGACCACAACATGGTACAATTTAAGTTTGTTCTAGACAAAAAAATCAACAAGTTGCAAAAAAATGTTTTGGATTGGGGGAGATTGGATTTTAGTAAAATAAGGCAGGATCTGGTCAAGGTAGACTGGGAACAGCTACTTGTGGGGAAATCTATAGTGGAGCAGTGGGGGGCGTTCAAAAAGGAAATGGGAAGAGTATAGGCTCAACATATTGCCTCTAGGGTGAGAGGAAGGAGTAACAAGCCCAGAGAACCATGGATGACCAGAGATATTCAGGTTACAAAGAGAAGGAAAAGAGAGGCTTTTAGCAGGTACAATGGAAGCAAATCAGCGGAGGCATTAGTGGAGTCCAGAAAGTGCAGGGTGGAGCTTAAGAAAGCAATTAGGAGAGCAAAGAGGGGATATGAGAAAGCTCTGGCTGGTAAAAGTAGGGAAAATCCCAAGATATTCTATAAGTATATCAATGGGAAGAGGATAACCAGGGAAAGAGTAGGGCCCATAAGGGACCAAGGGGGCAATCTATGGGTGGAGCCAGAGGACATTGCTAGAGTGTTGAATGAATACTTCACATCCGTCTTCACCCAAGAGAATGAGGATGAAGGTATCGAACTCGGGGAGAGAGACTACGAGGTTCTTAAGCAAATTGATATCGGGACTGACAAGGTATTGGAGGTGCTGGCAGGCTTAAAAGTGGACAAAATTTCCAGGTTCGGATGATTTGTTTCCCAGACTGCTGAAGGAGGCAAGGGAGGAGATCGCAGGGGCTCTGACCCAAATTTTTAATTCCTCTCTGGTCACGGGGGAGGTGCCAGAAGACTGGAGAACAGCTAATGTGGTTCCGTTAATTAAGAAGGGTTGTAGAGATAAGCCAGGGAACTACAGGCCAGTGAGTCTCACGTCAGTGGTAGGGAAACTATTGGAGAAAATTCTGAAGGAGAGAATCTATCTCCACTTGGAGAGGCAAGGTTTGATCAGGAATAGTCAGCATAGCTTTGTCAGAGGGAGGTCATGCCTTACAAATTTGATTGAATTTTTTGAGGAGGTGACCAGGTGTATAGATGAGTGTAGTGCAGTTGATGTAGTTTATATGGATTTCAGCAAAGCCTTTGACAAGGTCCCACATGGGAGACTAATAAAGAAGGCAAATGCACATGGGATACAGGGTAATTTGATAAGGTGGATTCAAAATTGGCTTAGTTGTAGGAGACAGAGGGTGATGACAGAAGGATGCTTTAGTGACTGGAAGCCAGTGTCCAATGGCATACCACAAGATCCCCTGTTATTTGTCATTTATATAAACGACATAGATGAAAATGTGGGGATAGGATTAGTAAGTTTGTGGATGACACAAAGATTGGCCGGGTAGTTAACAGTGAGGTTGAGTGTCTTGGGCTACAGGAAGATATAGACGGGATGGTCAAATGGGCAGATAAGTGGCAGATGGAATTTAACCCTGAAAAGTGTGAGGTGATACACTTTGGAAGGAGTAATTTGACAAGGAAGTATTCAATGAACAGCATGACACTAGGAAGTTCTGAGGAACAAAGGGACCTTGGCGTGTGTGTCCATAGATCTCTGAAGGTGGAGGGGCATGTTAATGGGGTGGTGAAAAAGGCATATGGGACACTTGCCTTTATCAATCGAGGCATAGATTACAAAAGTAGGGAGATCATGTTGGTGTTGTATAGAACCTTGGTGAGGCCACAGCTGGAGTACTGTGTGCAGTTCCGGTCACCACATTATAGGAAGGATGTGATTGCACTGGAGGGGGTGCAGAGGAGTTTCACCTGGATGTTGCTTGGGATGAAACATTTAAGTTATGAAGAGAGGTTGGATAGACTTGGGTTGTTTTCATTGGAGCAGAGAAGACTGAGGGCGACCTGATCGAGGTGTACAAGATTATGAGGGGCATGGACAGGGTGGATAGGGAGCAGCTGTTCCCCTTAGTTGAAGGGTCAGTCACGAGGGGACATAAGTTCAAGGTGAGGGGCAGGAGGTTTAGGGGGGATGTGAGGAAAAACCTTTTTACCCAGAGGGTGGTGACGGTCTGGAATGTGCTGCCTGGGAGGGTGGTGGAGGCGGGTTGCCTCACATCCTTTAAAAAGTACCTGGATGAGCACTTGGCACGTCATAACATTCAAGGCTATGGGCCAAGTGCTGGTAAATGGGATTAGGTAGGTCGGTCAGGTGTTTCTCACGTGTCGGTGCAGACTCGATGGGCCGAAGGGCCTCTTCTGCACTGTGTGGGATTCTGTGATTCTGTGCTGTAAATCCATGTAATGGCAGTAAAAGGATTAACGTCTTAAATTGTTTAAAAAATGCTAGTAGCTGTAGTAGCTGGTTAAAGTGGGGAACGCACCTTAAGACCCTGCCCGAGAGGCTTGTTTCATGCGAAGACTCGGGGTGGAATTTTGCAGCGCCCTCACGATGGGGGCGGGGCCAGAAAATCCCAACGTAGGTGTGAGTGGAAAATAGTGAGACGCATACACAGCGAAGACTAAATGTCATGGAACCAACCTGGGCTCTTTCAACAACCTGAGAAACTCAGTCAGAACTAACAGAACAGTTAAACCACAAGTTCCAACTCTCTCCCAAAGGAGTTTCTCTGGAATCCAATTCACAGTAAAGTATCTTTCTGATCCACAGTTATCTTTCAGGTCATATTATTTTCACAACATTAAATGCTGAACTAATGCTAACATCATTCAGACTAACTTTTCATTGGAAGTTAATTATTTGACTTGAGGACATAGCACCCAGCTGCCAGAGATAATCCAACTTCCTGTACTTAAGCTAGCCAAACTGTGCTTTAAAACCGAAAGGAACACAGGGCTTCTAATAAAGGGGAGAAGTTAGCCTCTTAAATGTGCAGTTAGATTAGAAACAGCCCATGTTTCAACATCTGTGGAGGCACCATCTCCTATCCGTTTCTTCGGAACTAGTTTCCCAAAACTAGCTTGAGGGAATGATTGTGAAATGCAGCAAGTCATCCAACGCCAATTCTCAGAAAGACGCATTAGCAGTGGGTTCTGTAAATACCGTCTGTGTTTGTGAATGATGCAGCGGGATGAGAATATAGGATGAAAGCAAAACACTGCAGATGCTGGAAATCTGAAACAAAAACAAAAATTGCTGGAAAAAACTCAGCAAGTCTGACAGCATCTGTGGAAAGGAAGGCAGAGTGAGCGTTTCGAGTCCATACGACTCTTCATCAGAACTGATTCATCACAAACTGATGAAGGGTCATACGGACTCAAAACGTTAACTCTGTCTTCCTTTCCATGAGTATATAGGACCCTGTCAAACATCTGACTATAGTACCAGCAATCCCACTGTACTTCGATGGGCTGAATGGCCTCACTCAGTGCTATAACAGCTCTATGACTCTACTCTGATGCGGGGCCTTGTCCCAGAACATTCTTTTCACTTTGACGTCGGTGTTGATACTGTTCTTGCCTTTGGGGGGCAGCATCGATACTGCTGCCTAACACTGGCAGCTCATCTAGTACTGATCTGTGAACTTTGGGAGCTGATCTAACATTTGATCACTGACACAAAGTGGCTCTCAGAGCTGGGAATTAACGGGGAGAGGATCTATGATGAACAGATAATGAAAACAGGTCAGGCATGTGACAGGGAAATTTGGCGTACAGTCTATGGATAGAGTGAGTTTGAGGGGCAGAATGGACCTGTTTCCATTTTTTCTAACCCTCTCCTTTTCTTTGCTGCATCCAGACTGGCTGCAGACGTGTTCATTACACATTAGCTCACAGACGCTTTCTGTGAATGTCTGTGGCTCATGGGGGAAAGTTCAAACGTGGCTTCCTGTCTGAATTGCTAATGCTCCGTGAGCTATAAGCGGCGATAGCTGAGTGTACAGCTGAGGGTGGACGTTCAGAGCCAGTCTGTCAGCTGCAAAATGAGGAACCAAACCAGATCCAAGGAGGGAACACAGGTCTTTTAACACTACTGCCAGTGTAATATTAGAAAACCAGCCCCCATCGTTCAACTGATTTATTGCTGGCCAGCCAGAAAAGGCTGTTTAAATAAGGTGTTCAGAGAGCGATTGTTGATCCTACTGCAAGCAATGCTGTGATTTACAGATGGCTCTCAGCCCATCTGACGAGCAATCTGGCCGAGAAAATTGGTATAAACACTGAGCACATTTGGATGCTATTTCTCCAACTGCTCGCCAAACAGAAGGTTTAACTCACCCTTCAAAATCACAGATGAGAGAGGCCATTCACAGAGATACAGGAACAAGAGGAGGCCATTCAGCCCCTTGAGCTGAGTCCACCATTCAAGCAGGCCATGGCTGATCTGTATCTCAACTCCATTTACCTATATTGTGGCTACATATCTCTCCACATCCATACCCATTTGGCCCATCTTAGTTTATTCCGCCAGAAAGATCCTAATAAATCCCCCAATGTAGCATACAATTGGTTCTTTTTAAATGATTCCAGGGTTTAGGCTCCATTACTCCAACAGGAACACATTGATCAGTCTTTGGGTTCAGTTTTGATTCTCTTAACCTAACAGGATGGTAACAACCTCGGGATAGGGCAGTAACCTTCTCACCCCCTTGCCACTGGCTTCCACCTGAATCAGGGTAGATTCCTTTTTTTAATATGGGAATCGTGCTCTTTGAACATAAATAGGACACCGAGT
Organism: Cetorhinus maximus; assembly: GCF_964194155.1. Lineage (NCBI taxonomy): Eukaryota > Metazoa > Chordata > Chondrichthyes > Lamniformes > Cetorhinidae > Cetorhinus > Cetorhinus maximus. Next base: position 9,339,310 of record NC_135905.1, on the reverse strand, counting down.
GCCATTTAAGGCAGAAACTGGTTGGAGTCTGCACAGGGCTCACTCCGCCCAACTCCACGGGTGATGGGGCACACAGGGCACAGCCGTGGGTTAGCCTCAGATAAATAACCTGGGCAGCTGCCACTCTGGCACAATCACCCTCAGCGATTGTGATTATCCCCCACCAGCCCCGCCCAATGATCTCTCTTCCTGACGGCAATCCCCTGACACGGGGTCAGCTTCATGGCTCTTCTCTGCACTGCCTCCAGTGGTTGAATGTCTCCCTTGTATCTCAGTGACCGGATCTTGGTGAAATATTGAAGGTGCAGGCTGACCAGAGCACCGTGCAGTTCGATCATTACCTTTTGTGTCTTATACCCTACTTTTTTGGCCACGTGTAGCTCAACAGCCTACTGGCTTTGCTGACTGCCATTCTGCATTGATTGCACATGTTTAATGTTAAGTCTGTTAAGACTGCGGGCAATTTTCCATCTTAGCTATTGCGACACCATTCATGCATTATTTTTTCCTTTATTTGTGCAGCATATTGTACTTGTCTGCATTAAACTTCCTTTGTCATTGCTCAGTCCACTTAAAGAAGAAAAATCTTGCTTTCAAAACATCCCTTTCACCACTGGACATCCCAAAGTGCCATAAAGTATCATCCGTAGTTCAGTGTAAACACTTTGAGTCAGGCGGTATTCCAGTTCCAGACTTGAGCACAAAAATCTAGGCTGACACTCCAGTACCATACTGAGGGAGTGCTGAACTGTCGTGGATGCTATCTTTCATATGAGACGTTAGACTGAGACCCCATGTGTCCTCTCGAGGGCACGTAAAAGATGCCATGGCAGTATTTCAAAGACAGGCAGACGAGTTCTCCTCTGGTTCCTGGCCAGCGTTTATCCCTCAACCACACTTAAAAACAGATTATCTGGTCATTTACCTCATTGTTTTGTGTGGTGTGGTGTACAAGTTGGCTGCCACATTTCTAACATTGACTATGGCTGGAAAAATAGACATTTTGTCAAAGCTTTTCATCTTGCACTCATCAGGACAAATCGCGAGAATACCAAATGTATAGGGAACAACAATTTATACTGTATGAGAAGAGAATGCTGATTGGTTAGCAAGTGGACTCTGATATATACTCTGAATCCACTATAAGAGTATATATCAGAGTCCATTTGCTAACCAATCAGCATTCTCTTCTCATACATTGTACATAAATTATTGTTCCCTTTACATTTGGTATTCTTGAGAATTGATGAGTGAAAAACAAAAAGCTTCAACAAAAAAGTATTTTTTTCAGCAATACTCAGCTTCTGTACTACTATTTCTAACATTACAACAGTGACTACACTTTGAGAAATGATTCATTAGTTATAAAGCACTTTGGGACATCACGAAGATAGAAGAGGCACTCCATAAAAGAGAGTTCTTTCCGTTTTCTACATAAGTGTAGTCGCTGTTGTAAAATGATTACAGAGTTATTTATTTTAACTGGGTTGGCACCAGTTTAACATGTCGGACAGATGAATGGTATGGTTGGCAAGAGTCACTTCTAAACTTCTCAATTTTCTTTATATTTTACCTGGAAGTTTCCCACGACGATGAGCCCTGCAGCGCAGATCCAACATACGACCAGCGCTGCTGTGTTCAGTAAGGAGTTCTGGTGTCTCTCCATCACCTGCGCGTACCGTAGCAAACCCACCAACATCACTAAAACAAAAGGACATGGTGTCACATCAGCCCATTTATCTGTAACATCTCACACGCCAAAGACAAGAATGATGAGGGAAAACTCTTTCCTCTCAAAGAGGAACGTGGAGGGGATCCATCCATTTATGCTTTACTCACTTTACAGGTGTTCACAATGAGGACCCACTATTGTCCAGCATTCCTCAAGAAATCCTTTTGCCAGTTTGGTATTTTCACACACTTTTTTTTCCAATTGAGGAATGGTGGGGAAATGTTACGAGGATTAGCAGGCTGATTCTCAACCTGTTGAACTCCATCATGAACACTCCTTCCATGGCCAACAAGACCTGGAGTGGGACTTGAACCCAGAGCTTCTAGCTCAAAGGCTGGGACACTACCTCCTCAAGTCACAAGACCTCCAAGAGCTCCTTTGCTCTCTTGGGTAATATTGAATTCGGCCACAATTACACCTTCATTATCAAACCTTCAGCCTGAGATGTCCCTCAAAAATATCACCTTACATTCACAACTGCTTACTCAGACAGCAATTGTCACCCACTGCCTGAAGTGACTATTCCCCCTGGGGTTGTTTCCGCTTGGACCCTGTAGCTCAGTTGGTAGCACTCTCCCTTGAGCCATAAGGTTATGGGTTCAAGTCTCACTCCAGGACTTGAGCATAAAACTCAAGGCTGATGCTCCAGTGCAGGTCTGAGGGAGTGCTGCACTGTCAGAAATGCCTTTTTTTTCAGAGCAGACGTTAAACTCAGGCCCCGTCTGCCCTTTCAGCTCGATGTAAAAGATCCCGGGTCATTAGTTCAAAGAAGAGCAAGGGGGTTCTTGCTGGTGCTCTGATCAATATATATCCTTTAACCAACATCACGAAAAGAGATTATTTGGTCATTATTATTTTGCTGTTTGTGGGAGCTTGCTGTGCACAGATTGGCTGTCATGTTTCCTGCTTCAGTGGTTCTACTTTGAAAGCATTTCATTGGTTGTAAAGCGCTTTGGGATGTCCTGTGGTTGTGAAAGGCACTATAGAAAAACAGAAAGACTTAAATTTCTTATTGCTTGATGGACAACCATTCAGGCATCTGAGGGAGAAAATATTGCAACATATTTTCTGGTCCTAGCCCACCAAATGTACTCGCTCTTGTGGGTGGGCACAGCGGGCACAGGAATATGGTAGCAGGCAGGGGGCAGGGGGAAGAGAGAGGAGGAGAGTGTTTTCATAAAGGGGCATGATCAATTTAAATGGATGGACAATCAGGTGGGTTTCCTTAAGGACATACATGCCTTCCAACCAAATTTTCCAGTATTTGCAAGGTGCAGGCAATCAGGGCAAGTACAGGGGAATTTTCGGAAAGTTGCAATTAACAACAGCTCACAATTTATGGAGCGTCCAGGACATAGGGAAAGGTTTCAAGGCTGCTGACAGAGGACAGGTGCGGTGCCAAAGAAAGGAGATATTAAACCGAATGCTTGATCAAAGGAAGAATTTCACAATGTCAGGACATCTCCAAGCACTTCACAGCCAAATAAGAGCTTGCTGAAGTGTATCCAGGTAATCAATGTAATTCACCTTCAGAGTGCCATTATCAGCAAAATTTGTACACTGGCAGGCATGTAGAGTAAAAGGGACTCCAATTACCCCCTCAAAGCAATCCAGCTGGTTAGTGAGCTATGACCTATTTGCTTATAAAATCATGCTGACTATTCCTAATGACCTCGGTGCTCTTAATAACAACCATGTAAAATGGTGCTGCATCAATGACCCATAGCAACAATTTCATCACAAATCACCAGATTAACAAATTCTGTACTAACTGCAAGTGAATCATCAACATCTTCGTCTTAAGTCAACAAAAGCTTCTTAGTTTTATTGGATGTAGAGGTCTTGTGGAGGAGCTCATCAGGGAAATATTGAAAATCAGAAGGGTGGAAGAAACTAAAGGTCCCTCTTAGTCCATCTTCCTAATAGCTCATCCCTCTGTCCAATTCACACATGAAGATAGCTACACTCTATAACCTCAATCATATTCTTCTTCAGTCCTCTCCCCTCCAGAATCCCAACCTGCCTCCATAATATTTTATTCATTTCCCCTTATCATTTCCATAGCTCTACATTGGAACATTACAAAAGTGATTACCCTTCAAAAATTACTTTATTGGTTGTTAAGCACTTTGGAACAGTTTGTGAAATGAGCTGTATAAATGTAAGTTTTTTTTTTTCCTTTTCTCTTCTCTGTACTTTTCCAGATCAATGAAATTTTTCTTTTCTTCAGTTCATTCATGGGATGTGTGCTTCACTGGTAAAGCCAGCATTTTTTTTGTCAAGTTGTTTTTCGAGACGGTGGTGTGAGCCAACTTCTTGAATACAACTGAGTGGCTTGCTAGGCCATTTCAAAGGAAAGTTAAAAATCAACCACATTGCTGTGGGTCTGGAGGCACGTGTAGGTCAGACCAAGTAAGGACAGCAGATTTCCTTCCCTAAAGGACATTTGAGAACCACATGGGTTTTTGTGACAATCTGATAGTTTCATGGTCACCACAACAGTCACTAGCTATTTTTTTCTAGTGAAGGTTGCAAAGCTGCACAGAGTACTGACGTGGGACATGGCCATCGCTACATATAATGTTAAAATTATTTCCATTGACCTTCACTCCATTTCTCATTCTCTGCAGCCTACTGCCCATTAGCTTTGTGACAACAGGCAATGGTTTAATGGCTTGAGAGGTCTGTGCACTGAGACTGCAAGATCCTTTTCCTGACTGCCTTGGTCAATATTTTTCCATTAACCCTACATTTCCTCTGCCTGTTCCCAATTCCTAAATGCACGGTGTTACATTTGTCTACATTAAACCCCCATAACCCTGTGTGTGTGTGTACAAGAAGACATCTCCTCAAACATAATGTCTCTTCTCTAAGGCTACAAAACCTGGATTTAAGTGATCAAAAGACTAAAATCCTTTGAAAAGTGGACATACAGGAGGGCATTAGTGAGTCTGCATCTGAATTCTGTGTACAGTTTTGGTCTCCTTATTTGAAAAAAGATATAATTGTGTTTGAAGCAGTACAGAGGAGGTTCACCTGACTCATTCCTGGGATGAGGGGCTTATCCTATGAAGAAAGGTTGAACAGGTTGGGCCTATACCTAATGGAGTTTAGAAGAATGAGAGGTAATTTTATTGAAACATAAAAGATCCGGAGGGGACTTGCCAAGATAGATACCAGGAGGACGTTTCCCCTTGTCGGGGAGACTAGAAGCAGGGCACACGGCTCAAGGATAAGAGGTCTTCCTTTTATGACTGAGATGAGGAGAATTTTGTTTTCTCTCAGAGAGTATGAGTATGTGGGCTAGCTGGAAGTGGAGAAAGCAAAAACAGGATGTGCAAGCTGCTGAGTCTGCCCATTGCTCCTGTGCATCCAGCCTCCGTGACTTGATTTGACTTCTCCCCAACTTTCACTCTGCATGATTGTGTCTGGTTCCTGCTTAGCGACTCTTTCTCAGTGTCCTTCCTGAAATTGAAAGGAGAAGAGTTTCTGGAAACTCTATTCCTCGTGCAAAACCTACCTCAACGAGAAGCTGTCAAAAGATCGAGCATGAAGGTCAGTGCCTCGACTTACACAACTCATAGCCTTCCAAGAAATAAAATTGGCAACTAGAAAAGTGATGACTTTGTGACTCAGGTGCACTGACCATCCCCGCCCCCTTATTCTCCACTCCCACTGAGACAGAGGCCTCGGCAGAACTGCAGTCTCTCAAAACTCACCCCAGTGAGTGGAACCTGTGGATAGTTCTGTGAAGGTGGAACACTGGGCAAGGCTGTGACAGAGGATGTTGTGGTCAGCATGTTTAAAGGAGAATAAACTGAAGGGGTAAATGGCAATTACGGTTAATGTGCAAACAAATTACAGCATTATACTGACAGATTAATAATAATTGATAATTGCAGTATTACACTCAGGGTTAATAATATGCAATGAATGCAGTGTTACTTTGAGATAGTGAGATGTGATACAGCGCTACACCAGGGAGCACTACACCCAAGAGTTAATGATATATAATGGTTACAGCACTGAGGGGTTACTGCTATGCATTGAGTACTTTTAGACCAAGGGATTAATGGTACATAAAGAAATATTTGCCTTTATATAGCGCCTTTCCCTGTCGTGTTTTTATAATGATATAAGCTCATGAGGGTTTGTGTAAACACGTTGTGCGTTCATTTATTAAGTGTAGGCACGTGGTGATGTGTATATATATGGATAGAAATCTTGAAGACACCAGCAGCAGGGCTGTGTGTGAGATCTGCTGAATGCTTCAATCGTACAATTCAAGATAAAGAAGCAAACACCACTGAGCAAACTGATGAAAACATACTGCGAGCAACAGGTCTCACAGATCAGGTTTCCTTTTGATGGTCAGCCAGTAAATGAAGCTGATGTACTGGCTCTGTTGGAAATGGAAGGCAAAGGCATCAGCAGCAGAGCTGCCTGGGTGAGCTCTGCTGAAAAAGCAAAAGCAAAACGAAAACTGGATCACATGACACACTTCCTTTCTAGTGATTTCATGCTGCATCTCTTAAAGGCAGATTACAACATTCCCGACCTCAGGACATCCTAAAGAGCTTCACCAGCCAGCTAACTACTTTTGTAGTGTAATCACTGTTATAATCCCTCCGTGGATCGCCACTTTGATATGGTGGACAGGCTTGTGCGCCCCGACGATCCCTTGATCCGTGCCGTCGGGAGCTCCTTGCTCCTGGCAAGGCCAGTCATGGTGACAAGGTCCGGGGGGGGTGGGAGGGGGGCTGCCAAAGTGCGGTCCAAAACATTCTCAACAGCAGAACGGGCGGAGGAAGATTGTGCGTCTCACCGGCTGCAAAGGCGGGAGAAGGCTGCAGCAGCGAGCGACACCAACCAATGTCAAGATCGCGTGGACCATGACAGCACTCCAAGGCCCCTAGATTAAAGAAAGTCACACTGAAGATTCTGTCAGCATCCCTTTGCCAAGTCTCATCTTGGTGAGGAAAGGTTGGACATGCTGGACCTGTACCCATTGGAGTTTAGAGATTGAGAGGTGATCTTATTGAAACATATAGGATTCTGAGGGGCATTCGTGAGGTGGATGCTGAAAGGATGTTTCCCCTCGTGGGAGAAACTAGGGGATCTACTTAAGACGGAGATGAGGAAAAATGTTTTCTCTCAGAGGGTCGTGCGTCTTTGGAACTCTCTTCCCCAGAGAGCGATGGAGGCAGGATCATTGGTTATTTTTAAGAGGTTGATAGATTCTTCATTAACAAGGGAGTCAAAGGTTACCGGGAGCAAGTGGGAATGTGCAGTTGAGGCCACAATCAGATCAGCCACGGCCTTATTGAATGGTGAAGCAGGCTCGAGGGGCCTAATAGACTACCCCTGCTCCTAATTCTTATGTTTGTATGAAAGTCCTGTGGCGATGGAGAATTGGCACCCTTCCCCATGTGCCCAAAGATTTGTGGGTTGAGAACCAGCCTGCTGAAGACGCTTGGCAGAAACGCATGACCCTGAGTACACATCGTCAATGAGCCGAGGGACGGCCAATGCCAAAGACTGTTGTAATGTAGGAAACGTGGCAGCCAATTTGTGCACAGCAAGCTCCCACAAATGGCAATGAAATGAAACACCAAATCATTTGTCTTAGGTGTTGGGTGGCAGGATAAATATTGGAAACAAACCCCCTGCTCATCTTCGATTAGGGATCTTTTACATTCACCTTGGGGACAGATAGTTATAGTTTCATCAGCAGGCCATCTGAGATATTACTGAGTCTCTAATTACTGCATGACAGAGAGGGTTAAGTGGCTAACAAACAATGGCTACAAGGTTGCAAAGAGGAGATAATGATTCTTGATTAGTTCATGTATGTTAAATGTTACACCAAGGGGTTAAATACATGCAACGATATGTTTCTTCACCCACGTTTCTTAGTTTTACTGGCACTGTGTGTCATTAAAAGAACAGCAACCAAAAGTTACACAATTTCTGACATTAATATGAGAACAGTGAAACATTGTTCTTAAAGCAGATCTGATAAGAGGCATAAGAAGAGGCCTAAGTGAGGTTTAGTTAACCGTCTCTGGGGGAATAACCAGAGTCGAGCACATAGACGTCATTCTGCAATCCCGCACCCCCATCGGTTTGAAATCACCCCATCACAACCTGGGCTCTAAGCTACCAAATGGCAGATTACTTCCCAGCTCTGAAGACGAGTCATACACAGTCAAAACGTTAACCCTGTTTCTCTCTCCACGGATGCTTCCAGGCCTAAATGTTTTCCAGCATTGTCTGTTTTTGTTTCAGATACTGCCTAATGTCCCATGTTCAAGCTGTCTGCAAGTGTGTGAGGCACATTTGCTATGAATTACAACCTTTATAAAAGATCTTGGCTAACAGAACACAGGATGAACAAGCATAAGTGAACCAGATGACAATTGTTGATAGTTTCATGCTCATCATTACTGAGACTCTCTATCAATTCCAGATTTTATTCAGTGAATTTAAATTCCAACAGCTGCCATGATGTGATTTGAACCCACATCCCCAGAGCATTAGCCCAAACCTCGGGATTACTAGTCCAGTGACATTACTACTGTGCCTCCATCTTCCACAGATAAGAACTTAAGAACTAGGAGCAGGAGTAGGCAATTCAGCCCCTCGAGCCTGCCCCGCCATTCGATACCATCATGGCTGATCTCATTTCGGCCTCAACTCCAATTTCCTGCCCTCTCCCAATAACTAATTAAAAATCTGTCTATCTCCTCCTTAAATTTATTCAGCGTCCCGGCATCCACTGCACTCTGAGGTAGTGAATTCCACAGATTCACGACCCTTTGAGAAAAGTAATTCCTCCTCATCTCTGATTTAAATCTACCACCCCTTAGACTAACACTATAGCCTCTCATTCTAGAATGCCCCACAAGGGGAAACATCCGCTCCACGTCTACTTTGTCTTCCCCCTTTAGCATCTTATATATCTCAATTAGATCTCCTCTCATCCTTCTAAACTCTAGTGAGTATAGGCCTAAACTGCTCAATCTCTCCTCATAAGACAAGCCCCGCATCTCTGGAATCAATCTAGTGAACCTCCTCTGAACTGCCTCCAGTGCAACTACATCCTTCCTCAAGTAAGGGAACCAAAACTGTGCACAGTACTCCAGGTGCGCTCTCACCAATGCCTTGTACAGTTGCAACACTTCCCTATTTTTATACTCTATTTCTTTAGCAATAAATGCCAAAATTCCATTTGCCTTCCTTATTACCTGCTGTACCTGTATACTAGCTTTCAGCGATTCATGCATGAGGACACCCAGAGCCCTCTGCACTGAAGCATTCTGAAGTTATATAAGTCGCCTTTTTATTCTTCTGACCAAAATGGATAACCTCACACTTATCCACGTTAAACTCTATCTGCCAAATTTTGGCCCATTCACCTAACCTGTCCATATCCATTTGTAAATTTCTTATTTCTTCATTACAACTTACTTTCCCACCTATTTTGGTGTCATCTGCAAATTTAGCTATAGTACCTTCTATCCCTGAATCTAAGTCATTAATATAGATTGTAGATAGTTGGGGCCCAAGGACCGAACCCTGTGGCACCCCACTAGTTACAGCTTGCCATCCAGAAAAAGACCCATTTATCCCGACTCTCTGCTTTCTGTTAGTTAGCCAATCCTCTATCCAAGCTAATATATTACCCCTAACTGGGTGTGATCTTATCTTGTGTATTAATCTTCTGTGCGGCACCTTATCAAAGGCCTTCTGGAAGTCCAGATCTGATAAGGGGCATAAGAAGAGGCCTAAGTGAGGTTTAGTTACCTATCGCTGGGGGAATAACCAGAGTCGAGCACATAGGCGTCATTCTGCAATCCCACACTCCCATCGGTTTGAAATCACCCCATCACAACCTGGGCTCTAAGCTGCCAAATGGCAGATTACTTCCCAGCTCTGGTGACGAGTCATACACAGTCAAAACGTTAACCCTGTTTCTCTCTCCACGGATGCTTCCAGGCCTAAATGTTTTCCAGCATTGTCTGTTTTTGTTTCAGATACTGCCTAATGTCCCATGTTCAAGCTGTCTGCAAGTGTGTGAGGCACATTTGCTATGAATTACAACCTTTATAAAAGATCTTGGCTAACAGAACACAGGATGAACAAGCATAAGTGAACCAGATGACAATTGTTGATAGTTTCATGCTCATCATTACTGAGACTCTCTATCAATTCCAGATTTTATTCAGTGAATTTAAATTCCAACAGCTGCCATGATGTGATTTGAACCCACATCCCCAGAGCATTAGCCCAAACCTCGGGATTACTAGTCCAGTGACATTACTACTGTGCCTCCATCTTCCACAGATAAGAACATAAGAACTAGGAGCAGGAGTGGGCAATTCAGCCCCTCGAGCCTGCCCCGCCATTCAATACCATCATGGCTGATCTCATTTTGGCCTCAACTCCAATTTCCCGCCCTCTCCCCATAACCTTTCAACCCGTTACTAATTAAAAATCTGTCTATCTCCTCCTTAAATTTATTCAGCGTCCCGGCATCCACTGCACTCTGAGGTAGTGAATTCCACAGATTCACGACCCTTTGAGAAAAGTAATTCCTCCTCATCTCTGATTTAAATCTACCACCCCTTAGACTAAAACTATGGCCTCTCATTCTAGAATGCCCCACATGGGGAAACATCTGCTCCACGTCTACTTTGTCTATCCCCTTTAGCATCTTATATGCCTCAATTCGATCTCCTCTCATCCTTCTAAACTCTAGTGAGTATAGGCCTAAACTGCTCAATCTCTCCTCATAAGACAAGCCCTACATCTCTGGAATCAATCTAGTGAACCTCCTCTGAACTGCCTCCAATGCAACTACATCCTTCCTCAAGTAAGGGAACCAAAACTGTGCACAGTACTCCAGGCGCAGTCTCACCAATGCCTTGTACAGTTGCAACAACACTTCTTCATTTTTATACTCTATTCCTATAGCAATAAATGCCAAAATTCCATTTGCCTTCCTTATTACCTGCTGTACCTGTATACTAGCTTTCAGCGATTCATGCACGAGGACACCCAGATCCCTCTGCACTGAAACAATCTGAAGTTAAATAAGTCGCCTTTTTATTCTTCTGACCAAAATGGATAACCTCACACTTATCCACGTTAAACTCCATCTGCCAAATTTTGGCCCATTCACCTAACCTGTCCATATCCATTTGTAAATTTCTTATTTCTTCATTACAACTTACTTTCCCACCTATTTTGGTGTCATCTGCAAATTTAGCTATAGTACCTTCTATCCCTGAATCCAAGTCATTAATATAGATTGTAGATAGTTGGGGCCCAAGGACCGAACCCTGTGGCACCCCACTAGTTACAGCTTGCCATCCAGAAAAAGACCCATTTATCCCGACTCTCTGCTTTCTGTTAGTTAGCCAATCCTCTATCCAAGCTAATATATTACCCCTAACTGGGTGTGATCTTATCTTGTGTATTAATCTTCTGTGCGGCACCTTATCAAAGGCCTTCTGGAAGTCCAGATCTGATAAGGGGCATAAGAAGAGGCCTAAGTGAGGTTTAGTTAACTGTCTCTGGGGGAATAACCAGAGTCGGGCACATAGATGTCATTCTGCGATCCCGCACTCCCATCGGTTTGAAATCACCCCATCACAACCTGGGCTCTAAGCTGCCAAATGGCAGATTACTTCCCAGCTCTGAAGACGAGTCATACACAGTCAAAACGTTAACCCTGTTTCTCTCTCCACGGATGCTTCCAGACCTAAATGTTTTCCAGAATTGTCTGTTTTTGTTTCAGATACTGCCTAATGTCCCATGTTCAAGCTGTCTGCAAGTGTGTAAGGCACATTTGCTATGAATTACAACCTTTATAAAAGATCTTGGCTAACAGAACACAGGATGAACAAGCATAAGTGAACCAGATGACAACTGGTGATAGTTTCATGCTCATCATTACTGAGACTCTCTATCAATTCCAGATTTTATTCAGTGAATTTAAATTCCAACAGCTGCCATGATGTGATTTAAACCCACATCCCCAGAGCATTAGCCCAAACCTCGGGATTACTAGTCCAGTGACATTACTACTGTGCCTCCATCTTCCACAGATAAGAACATCAGAACTAGGAGCAGGAGTGGGCAATTCAGCCCCTCGAGCCTGCCCCACCATACAATACCATCATGGCTGATCTCATTTCGGCCTCAACTCCAATTTCCCAATGACAGACGTTAAACTAACTGGTCTATAGTTTCCTACTTTCTGCCTCCCCCCCCTTTTTGAATAAGGGCCACAACATATTGCTCCAAGAAACACTCTCTAATACACTCTATGAACTCTCCCTCCAGGCTACCCTTGCCAATTTGATTAGTCCAGTCTATATACATATTAAAATCACCCATGATTATTGCTGTGCCTTTCTTACATACTCCCAGTATTTCGTGGGTTATACTGTGCCCTACTGCTGAACTACTGTTTGGGGACCAATAGATTAATCCCACCAGGGACTTCCTTCCCTTGCTATTTCTTATTTCTACCCAGACTGACTCTACATCTTGCTCTCCAGTGCCTATATCATTCCTCACTATAGCACTGATCTCTTCCTTTACTAACAAAGCTACACCACCTCCTTTTCCTTCCTGCCTATCCTTCCAAAACACTGAGTACCCTTAGACATTCAACTCCCAAACCTGTTCTCCCTGTAACCACGTCTAAGTAATGGCCACCAAATTGTACCTATTTATCCCTATTTGCGCTGTTAACTCATTAGTATTATTCCGAATGCTATGTGCATTCAGGTACAAAGCCTTTAAGTTTGCCCCATTGTCAATTTTCCCTACTCTTATATGATTCTTTGGTGCAATATGGCGTTCACGCACACTGTCCCTTCCTATCACTTTTTGATAACAATCAGCCTCGTCACGAACCTGCACTCTTACCCTCTCCTTAAACTTTGATTTTTTTATATTTCCATGCAACTGAACCCTCCCCCCCACTATTTAGTTTAAAGCCCTATCCACAGCCCTAGTTATGCGATTTGCCAGAACACTGGTCCCAGCATGATTCAAGTGGACCCCATCCAAACGGAATAGCTCCCTCTTTCCCCAGTACTGGTGCCAATGTCCCATGCATTCGAACCCATTTCTCCCACACAAATCTTTGAGCCACGCGTTTACCTCTTTAATCTTATTGACCCTGTGCCAATTAGCTCAAGGCTCAGGTAGTAATCCGGAGATTATTACCTTACATACAGATGTCACCCTACACTCCTGATTTCCTAGACCCAGTAGAGAAACACCACACCGATAGGCTATGTAGCTCAGGCTAAACTATTAACTCAAAACTCATTCCAGAAGTTACACAAGTAAACCACCCAGAGTTAAAAATCCACCCTTGAAAATATTAATTGGGTCACAGAATTACATGTAATATAACTGAGTTAAGTTTGCGTGATGTCACGGGGAGAAAGAGTTTGGGGAGTTGGAGAGAGTCATCAATATAGGTCAGGCTGACCTGAGAAGAGAAGAGAAGGACCCAGGGGAGTTACACTATGCAGCAACCTTTGGGTTGGCAAAGAAATCTCAAAGACACTGGGTGTAAATTTTCCAAAGATGTGCCAAACGTTTTTGGTTGGTTTCGGGGAGTGTAGGTTAGAACACGTGGTAGGGAGTTGATCCTAATGGCCATTTGTATGATCACTTGGAAAACCAGCCATTCCATTGAATGCTAATAGCTGTCCTAAGGTGTCAGGGAGCAAAGCAGTCTATTTGATCAACAGCCCATTCACCAGCTCAAACATCCACTGCCCCCACTGGCACACTGTAGCTGCAGTGCATGCACTTGTTGGGCTGAGTGGCCTGCTTCAGCCCCATAAATCTTACTTTTATTCTTTCATGGGATGTGGGTGGGGGTGGCAAGGCCAGCATTTGTTGTCCATTCCTAATTGAGAGGCTTACTCAGACCATTTCAGAGGGCAGTTAAGAGTCAAGAGTGGGACTGAAGTCATATGTAGGCCAGACCAAGTAAGTATGGCAGATTTCCTTCCCTAAAACACGCTGGCAAACCAGATGGCTTTTTATGACAATCAGTAATAGTATCATGGTCTGAAACTAGCTTTATATCCCAGATTTTATTAATTGAATTTAAGTTCCACCAGCTGCTGTGGTAGGATTTGAACCCATGTCCCCAGAGCATTAGCCTGGGCCTCTAGATTACTTGGCCAGTAATATTACCACTACACCACCATCTACTGCGCTATTATTATGTCGTATCCACAGGCTGAAAAGCAACAAGTCTGCCCTGAGATTGATTCTAATTTGTACATTGATTTTGTCTCCCATGGTATTGCTCACTTGATCCTTGGTTATTATGGTTACCTGCCAGGAGTGAACTACATTTGATTTGCTGTGTCCTTTTAAGGCCAATCCCCAATTCCTGCCCTGTAGCAAAGGCCAAGTATACATTTGGCATTTTGATGAGTGACAGTCCCGCACTGAAAGACTTTTACACATGTCACTATCAAAGGAATTGTGAATGGAGTTGAACACTGTGCAATCATTTGGGGTCTTCCCCACTTCTGACCTTATGATAGAGGGAAGGACATTGGTGAAGCAGCTGAAGATGGTTGGGCCTATGACAGTGAGGAACTCCTGCAGCGATGCCCTGGGGTTGAGATGGTTGGCCTCCAACAACTATAACTGGCTTCCTTTGTGCTAGGCACGGCTCCAGCTAATGAGGAATTTTGCCCCTGATTCCCATTGACTTTGATTGTAATAGGATCCCTTGATGCCACAATCAGTCAAATGCTGCCATTATTGTGCTCTGTGCCCTGAGTATTTTGAGCTCCAGTCACACGAGAATGACAACTCTCTTTAGCAGCTCCAGTCTCCCTTGTTCTCAGTCTCAGTAACATTCCAGACTTTAACATCAAAGACCATGGAACTTACCAGAAAAAATGGACAAGTTTCCACAGGCACAGAATCCTGGGCTGATGACTAATATTGTATTCCTCACATCAAGCATTTTGTAATGAGCAATTTACCTGACCTGACATTTTGTCGAATTCCTTCCTTATTTGAATGTTGCCGAATTGGCTGGCATTTAATGCCCATCCCTAACAGATGCAAAATAGCTCCCCTCATGCCTGCATATTTAACCCTTTACTAGGTGCATAACTATTTACCATCAACAGCTTGCACTTATATAGCACCTTTAACCTAGTAAAACAACCCAGGGCATTTGACAGGATCGTAACCAGACAGAAAATAACACTCAGCCACTTAGGGGGATATTAGGGCAGGTGATCAAAAGCTTGCTCATAGCCATAAGTTTTAAGGAATGTGGTAAAGTGGGAGAGAGGGGTGGATAACAGAGGTTTGGGGAGGGAATCCCAGAGCTTAGGGTCTAGAAAGATGAAGGCACAGCCACCAATGTTGAGTTAAAAGAAGCGGGGGTTGCATAAGAGGGCAGAGTTGGAGGAACGCAGACTCCCCAGAGAGCTCAAAAGAGGTTGCAGAGATAGAAAGAGGCAAGGCCATAGTGGGATTTGAACAGGAGGATAAGAATTTTTAAAATCAAGGCTTTGATGGGCCAGAAGCCAATGTAGTTGAGCAGGCACTGCAGCAATGCCTCCCTCTAAATTTTCTTTTGGAGTGCGCAAATGATTAAGTGCACGGCCCCTATAAATTATTTTGCTTGGCCACACGTGTGCGTTAACTTAAAGGGAGCAACTTATGCTGGTCTTGCATGGGGACTCCCTGGTTGCTGACCAGCCCACAGAGCTTTGAGGGAACATTGTGCATGAATGAGAGTTGATTCGAGTGAGGACACGGGCAGCAGAGTTTTGGATGAGCTCAAGTTTACGGCGAGAGGGAGGCTGGCCAAAAGAGCATCGGGTTAGGGGAGTGTGGAGGTAACAAGATCATGAATGAAGGCTTCAGCAGCAGATGGGTTGAGACAGGGGCAGAGCTGGCTGATATTACAGAGGGGGAAGCAGGAGGTCTTAGTCTTGGAGAGGGTATGTGGTTGGAAGCTAAGCCCGGCATCAAATAGGACCTTGAGGCTGGGCAAATACTGGTTCAGCTTGAGACAAGGTCCAGACAGGGGGATGGAATCAGTGGCTGGGAAGCATAGCTTGTGGCAGAGGCCACAGGACAATGACTTTAGTTTTCCCAATAAATAATCAGTTATTGCCTACAATGGGAAGCTCTTTTGGGCAGATTGAACTCCTATCTCCAAGAACCACGGTGGTGTGTTGGCCAATGGCTATGGTAGCCTAGTGCTTCTGTACTCAACTAACGACCCAGGGTCGCAAGTTCACAATCCCACTACAGCACCTGAAAATTCAATTGAATAAATTCGAATCTAGAATAAAAAGCCAGTCTCAGTAATAGCGGCCAAAGAAATTACAAGGTTGTTGTAAAAACCCATCTGATTCACTAATCCCCTTCTGGGAAGGAAGTTTGCCATCCTTCACTGTAACTGGCCTACAATGTGACTACAGACCCAAGCAATGTGGTTGACCCCTAACTGCCCTCTGAAATGGCTGAGAAAGCCACTCAGTTGTATTAATGAAGGTGGCAGCACCACCTTCGAGGACAATGAAAGGTGGGTAATGGAGTTTCACCTCGCCAGCAATGCCCACATTCCACGAACGAATAAAAAGCCCACATGGCAGTGATGACTTTCACTGGCTTTTGTCTGGACTTTTCTCAAAGCCGAAGGTGTGAATAATTCCTCCACAGGAAAAAAAATGTGATTTTTGTGTCAAGGTGAGGCTAACATTTCTGAGCTGAAACATTTCCAAACTGGCTTGAAGGATTTTCATTCTCGCTGTTACCGCACTTATTTGAAGTTTAATTGCACAGTGTGTTTAGTCAGCTCCAAGTGTACGCAAAGTCAAACTGAGATACAAATGCTGCTTGTGTTTTGTTATCCCACCATGACCTCGGCTCCACATTGCGATGCACAAGTGGTTCTCCCTTTGCAATCTGGTGAAGATAGTTGCCATGCCGCAGCCCAATCGGGACACGGTGACCTCCTGCAGAGGGTAGCCCGCTGAGCTACGTTTTGGATGCCAATAGTGCGGCAGGAAAAGAAGTTTATGCCTGCGGATTGACGCCTGCCATTTAAAAAAAACAAAAAAATCTCACAGCCCTTGCGAATTTTCGACTTGCGAGTTTGGACAGAATTCTCCGCTCCCGCCAGCGGCAGGAATTGTGGCAGGCAGGCGCACAAAAGTTGGCAAACGCCCGTTTCCCACGGGTGGGAAATTAGTTTGGAATATTTGTTCTCCCAACTTTGACGACGGGTTTCCCGCTGATCCATGATGGCAACCATATTTGCATCTCACGAATGCTCATTAGAAGGCCAACCCTGCTGGAATTATGTTCCCCCTCCGCACCCACCAGTGGATTGTTAGAATGCACCATTTTCCAGCTGTATGTAAGTGGCGGGTACCTGGCAAGCTTCACCTCATCTCGAGGTGTGTATTCGCTGCTTTCACCTACCTTTAAGACCAGTGCTGTGAGATTTGGGGGGCTTGACAGAGGAGGCAGGTTTATAGGGGGAAGATGGGGCTGGGGGGGGGGGGCGAGTACGTCCAGGGAGGGGTTGGTGGGTGTCCGGGGAAGTGGGGAGTCGGTGGCGTTGACGGTGGAGTCCTGGGGGAAGAACTTAGGCTACTGGTGGAAGGAGGGAACAGTCACAGTTAGAGGGGGAGTGGGATGCGGCAGGGTGGCAGGTTCAGGGGGAGGGTCTGGGTAGGTGAAAGTCTCGTTGGGTGGGTCACGGAGGGGGTCAAGACAGGTGGCTCGGATCACGAGCAGGGGCAGGGTCAGGGTGGGCATGGGGACGGTAAGAGGTGTCGGCTCTGAGGGGAGGAATGGCACGCGGAGGTGATCGTTATAGAGTCCAGGGTAATGGGGGGAGGTTCAAGGGTGACAGAAGGGAGGGGGAATGGTGATATTCAGTGGGTCTGTGGTTCTGAGTGGAAGTCGGTGGGTGACAGGAAGAGGGTAGAAGATGGTGGAGCGTGTCTGAAAAGTTGAGCGCATTGTTTTCTCAAGGCTGTTCTTGACAACACAGTTGCTCTGGGTGTGTCAATCCTCGAAATGGAAGGAGGGTCTTTTTGGGTGGTTGGAGTTCAAGGTCAGCACAAGCGGCTGACTAAAGGACCAGTCTAATAGTTATGAGGCAACTGGATGTCAAAGATGCTCAGCTGTGTTCCCCTCTCTGTGGTGAAGCCCACGCAGCAGCAGGTTTGTTCCTGACTCATGGGTCTCCTTACATCGAGATCCCAGCAAGGTGTGGAGCTGTCGTTCATTCTGTGCCATTTTCCATTGGCTGCAGCCAGAGCCAGGAGTGAAGAAAGGGAGGGAGGTGGGATGCTTCCAAGGGGTATGGCTAATGGAGGGCAGCCGACTCATGATTCTAAACCTCCATCCTCCTGGGTGAATGGTCATGGCTGACAAGGGATCATGTGGTTAGTCTTTCTATGCTGCCAGGGCAATGGTCTCTATACAGAGTTTCAAGGGTAGTGGAGACAAGCGGAATAGTGTCTTGCGTGAGGCTTCTTGCACATGATTCCCATCACCCAGGTCAAACAGCAATGTCTCCATACACATTCCTGTATGAACAGGAGGAAAACCTATCTCTAGTCCTCCAGGATGCCCTTTACCTGGAAGGGGTGGGGTGGGGATGCCATGTCTAGAAGGAGGCCAGGTAAAGGGCTTAGCACTTGCCTCTTTGCTTTGAGATGGAGGGAAACCTGCAAAGGACATGCTCAATAAATGTATCACTTCAATTCGTTCACACATCCACTGAGGCGTCGATGACGCAGGTTGCAGGTCACCCTGCCTCGGTATTGGCTCCCAACCAGGTGAAGAGAGGGGCCCATCGCAGGTTGGCACAGGACCTTGAGGAACAAGGGCCTGAGCAGCAAGAGGCAGTGGGGCCTCTGGAAGGCCAAGATGCTGGCGAACATGAAGCACTGTGATGGCGAGCATTGGCCCGATCATGGGTGTATCGTCGGCAGTGCTTTTATCTAGAGGTGAGTGAAAGGCAAGGCTGGTAGTGCCCTCGTACGTCCCGGGATGTGGTTATTCATGTCTGCCGGCTTCTCCGGTACGAGCTGTGGCCGCCAGGACTCTGGAGGAGTAAAGCAGAGCTCCTGACCCGCAGTGAGTGAATGTCTGTTGGGGTGTCCTTTCAATATGGCGCAGGACCTTTGACCCCCATGAGGTAACAGCAGGATGGGTGACTTCCTGCCTTTTCCCGCCATGGAATTTGCCGAGCTCCTCGCTTATGCAGCGATTAATAAGCTGAAAAGCGGCAGGTCACGCGTGTTCACCCGCTCTGCCACCCAGTGGGAAGCACCCTGACTTTCCCGGCCTCCAACGGACTTAGTCCGCAGAATGGAAAATCCCGCCCCTTGTCCTGGTCAAATAGTTTGTTCACTTCCACTTCCCTTCCTCTCATAAGGGCACTGATTTCTTGCACTCTTTGGCACCCCACCCGGTGCCCATTGTTCATGTGAGGATGGGAATAGAGAACCCGCTCCCCGCTAGATTTTTCTTCATTGATTTCACACTCACCTCCTGGTGCTAACTCACAATTTATTTGCTTCAACTTGACATGGTGGGATTTGAAATCATGAAGGAACGCTCCCAGGCACGAGGAACTTTAGCTACAAAGGTTGGATTGGAGAAGCTGCGGCCGTTCTTGGACTGAAGGAGATTGAGGGGAGACCTGATCGAGACGTAAGAGATTTTGCTAGCTGTCCCCATGAGCTGATGGTACAAGAACTCAGGGACACAGGGTTTCAGGCAGAGATACAGAGGGGGCTGCGAGGAGGATGTTTTTTTTTAACACAGCGAGTGGTAATAACCTGAAACTCGCTGCCTACAGGGAAGCGGTGACAATCAATGATTTCAAAAGGAAATTGGATGGGTGCTCGAGGGAAATAAACTTGCAGGGCTATGGGGATAGAGAGTGGGAACAGGACTAACTGGTCTACAGAGAGCTGACACGGACTCGATGGGCCAAATGGCCTCCTTCTGTGTCATTATGACCTCCATGACCTCTGGGTCACTAGTTTAGTATCATACCCACTGAACTACTGAATAGCAAACTGGATTTAAACCTGAGGGTTACATGCGGTTCCAATGCAGCACTAATTAATCACCCTAGATTCTCTGTTAGAGAGGGGACCATAACTGATGCATTAGAGAGCCGATAGCTCCAGAGAAAGGCATTCCTGCCCTCAGCACCACCCATATCACTTCCCTCCTCACCTCTGTTATATACAAATCCAAATATCGGATGCAAGTGTTATATTTCCGCCAATAATCCAAATATTTCTGCTCGCTAATGTTGCCAATTCCCTGCCTTGGTTGAAGTGTCCATAACCAGCTAAAATAGATTTAGGAAGTGTGATAAGAGGGGGTTAGAGGGGATTCGATGGACACTTTTTTTTTAACCAAGAGGATGACCAGGATCTGGAACTCACTTCCCGAAAAGATAGAGGCAGAGACCCTCATAACAGTTAAAAGGATACTTGAAGTGTTGTAACTTACAAGGCTACAGGCCAAAAGCTGGTGGCCCCTTGATGGCCAGTATGTACACGATGGGCTGAATGGCCTCCTTCCATGCTCTAAAATTTTAACAATCCTATCATTTCAACCATTTTCCGGGCACGGTGTGCTTGATTGTAACATGAGCGCGGGTTTGAGCGAGTTAAAATCCCGGGCCTGTTTCTGCTCAATGTTTATCTTTGTTCAGAACAGGGCACTAGAGCTTGTCTGGGCTGGGGAAAGAGATGTGGAAAAAGATGATCTTATCTTGTTACTGTAAACACATAATGGGCAACATGCTGATGGCGCTGATATTAGGGACCAACACAAGCACATAAACAACCCATTGCGATCAAGATCCAAGCGGCACAGTTTAGGGCTCACCGAACCTTTCATTCACCAAAACAGAAAGATAACGTCTATACATGCCGAATGCATTGAGTGAGTGGTACAGTCACTCAGCCAACTTCAGTTGCGCTGCGGTGACTTATGTGACTTACCCATGGAAGAACCGACACTACAGATCAGACTGAACAGACAGCTCTCGGGAGGGAGGGTGCCACACTTACTGTAGGGGGGGTGGGGGGGGGGGAGAGAGAGAGAGAGAGAGAAAAGATACTGAGTGAGTATTACAGGAGTTCTTGTACAAACAGAATAAGCAGCATGAACTTTCACCTAATTCCAATTCTGCTCGGGTTCCAGGAAGAGCGGTTGGGGAATTTCAGTCTCTGGGGAAGCCAAAACATTCGGGGGTCAATACATTTCTCAGCCTGAGATGGAGAGAGAGAAAAACGAGAGAACGGAGACAGAGGAAAGCGAAAAGAATGAGAAGGAACAAGAGAGAGAGAGAGGATAACAATGGGAGGTAGATACAGAGAGAGATAGAGACAGAACATTACCATTTCCTCGACACACAAAGAGACATTCCCTTTCTAAACTTCCTCAAAAGCATTTCATAAAACGACCAGAAAATCAGTTAATGAAGAAACAGAGGCATCAATAATCTTCTTCATCTCTATTGCTGGCGTGTATAACATAAACAGACAAAGATTTAATTAAAGAGAAACAACAAGTCTGGCAGTGAATTCACACCATCACTCACATCCTCCTCACTAAATCAATATGAGTATTTGATAGCTAAATAAAAGACCAAGCATTCCAATCCATTTTCACTCCTGTTAACAATGTAACAAGCCTGTTTATCACGTTGTACTGATGGAGGTGACTTGCGCCTGTAGTTTCATTTGTCAGGCGATGACTCCCTGGATAACAGAAGAAGCTCGGGGACTGGGGTTAGGGCAGTGAGGCCTTGTCGTCAACATCACCAGATGAATGTCTGCTACTGCATTACTAACCCCAGGTTGGAAAGGATACAGCATACCGACAATAGAGAGAAAACCCATCCAATCACAGAGTGATGTGGTTTTGTCCCAGCAAAACTGGACTCAATGGGAATCGGGGGGGAAAACTTTCCACTGGTTGGAGTCATACCGAGCACAAAGGAAGATGGTTGTGGTTGTTGGAGGTCAGTCATCTCAGTTCCAGGACATCACTGCACGAGTTCCTCAGGGTAGTGTCCTCAGCCCAACCATCTTCAACTGCTTCATCAATGACCTTCCTTCCATCATAAGGTCAGAAGTGGGGATGTTCGCTGATGATTGCACAATGTTCAGCGCCATTCACGACTCCTCAGATACTGAAGTAGTCCATGTCCAAATGCAGTGAGACCTGGACAATATCCAGGCTTGGGCTGACAAGTGGCAAGTAACATTCGCGCCTCACAAGTGTCAGGCAATGACCATCTCCAACAAGAGACAATCTAACTATTCGTCCTTGACATTCAATGGCATTACCATCACTGAATCCTCCACTATCAACATCCTGGGGGTTACCATTGACCAGAATCTGAACTGGACTAGCCATATAAATACTGTGGCTACAAGAGTGGGTCAGGGTCTAGGAATCCTGTGGCGAGTAACTCATCTCCTGACTCCCCAAAGCCTGTCCACCATCTACAAGCACAAGTCAGGAGTGTGATGGAATACTCCCCACTTGCCTGGATGAGTGCAGCTCCAACAACACTCAAGAAGCTGGACACCATCCAGGACAAAGCAGCCCGCTTGATTGGCACCACATCCACAAACATTCACTCCGTCCACCACCGATGCACAGTAACAGCAGTGTGTACCATCTACAAGTTGCACTCCAGGAATTCACCAAGGCTCCTTCGATAGCACCTTCCAAACCCATGACCACTACCATCTAGAAAGACAAGGGCAGCAAATAGATGGGAACACCACCACCTGGAAATTCCCCTCCAAGTCATTCACCACCCTGACTTGGATCACCACTGTCACTGGGTCAAAACCCTGGAACACCCTTCCTAACAGCACCATGGGTGTACCTACACCACATGGACTGCAATGGTTCAAGAAGGCAACTCACCACCACCTTTTCCAGGACAACCAGGAATGGACAATAAATGCTGGCCCAGCCAGCGAAGCCCACATCCCGTGGGTGAATAAAAAAAGACTACGGAACCTGCAAGTCCCAAGAGGATTGTTACCAGTTTTCATTGAATCAATCAGCACAGAAGTAGGTTCTTTCCTCAAGGCTCTACAAATTCCTGCTTTTCAAGTATTTATCCGAGGTTAGTATCTAATAAGTTCTGTTGGTGGATGTTAAATATCCAGTAGTTGAAGGTAATAAGGTGAACAGGTGTCGTGTATTGATCAGTTAATTATACTCAAATGTGTATATCAAGAAGATCCAGCCAGTACTGGGAAAGAGGGTGTTGGAGTGGAGAAGGAAGCTCTATGGCAAGCAATAAATACCCTCCACCAAAGCATCCTAGTCTCAGTGTCTTCTTCACAACCAGGCTTAGGAATTTCTCTAACATCCAATACCTTTTGGAAAGTTGCTATTGAATCTCCGCCAGCCTTCCAGTCTGTGCATTCAAGGTCAGAATGACTTGATGTGTAAAACTACTTTTCCTCCTGTCGCATCCAACTCTTTGTCAATTACCTTAGATCTCTGTCCTCTGGTTACTGACCCTCTTGCCACTGGAAACCGTTTCTTCTCATTTACTTTAGCAAAACTCTTCAAGGTTTTGAATACCTGAATTAACCAACTGTTGTGGAAAAGGAGAGGGGAATTGTGAACGATGACCTTGCATTGCTCTCCCCCCATGCTCCCTCTGTCCCCTCCCAGCTTCAGCCCCAAGTCAAATACGAGTTAAAATTGTCTTTTCAAATTCCCAAGTGTCTAGCCTTTGGTTTTCATTCACCTCAACATTGCTACGGCTACTGATGTGCCTAACCACACCCTCATATCCATCTTTCTTGCCCTTGTCCCTGTTGAGATGATTATTATCTCTCACCCTGGTCACCCAACCCCTATCACCAAGGTACTTCCCTCATCTCCACTCCTAAATTGCAGACTTGAACATTTGTGATGGGGACCTAGCTCAGCCATTCACTGCCCGATCTTGCTGGGTGACTGCCAGTTCCTGCTGACTCCTGCCACAGTTTCCACCTTCTGAAACTCCTCTCCATTGCCCCCTCAACCATCACATCCAACTAGCACAAGGAACTCATGGGCTTCCTTGCCACTAAGATTGAGAACATCCATTTCACTGCCTCTGTCGTGTCTCCCCCTTCCCCTAGCCCACTGGAAAAACTTGCACTCCCTGCCCCTGCCCTGAACTCACATCCTTCTCTGGTTACTCTCCAATCACCCTTAAGCCCTCTCTGAGCTTATCTTGCTCATGAGAGCCACGTCCTGCTCCCTCAATCCTATTCCCACTAGGCTTCTGACACCCAACTTCCCCTCCTGGTCCCCCAATGTAATTTGATAGCGTGAACAATGCTCTCTCTCAGGTGCTGTCCCCCTCCTATTCAAACCTGCCATCATCACCCCTCTCCTCAAAATGGACAAACACAACCCTTGCAAATAACTGCCCATTTCTGTGTAGGGTGTTGGAAACCATTCAGGAGGCCTTAATGAAGTCTTTGTTGTCATAAGTGGGTTAACTGTATGCATTTATTAACTACAAGAACTATGTACATATATACAGTAAAGAGTTCAAGCAAGGAGCTGTCTCCATGCTTGCTTGGGCACACAGCTCTGTCCGACACTAGACTGACCTCCAGGTGTGGGTCATGTGTTCTCTTACATCACTGTGTGGGCGGTGCTGCACACAGTCCCACATTAACCCTATATGTGCCAGACCCTTATACGACAATTTCTAACCTCGCCTTTCTATTCAAAGGGCAGAATTTTGCCCTCATCGGGCGGGTGTGACAGGCGGGCCCGGGAGCAGCCGGGAAGCCGTATGCCGCCTGCGATCAGGCCAATTAACGGCCGGGCAGCGTGAAGCGCGCGCCGCCGGGGTGGGGGGGGGGGGGGGGCGGGGTGAGCGCAAGCACTGAAGTTCACGCATGCGCGTGGGTGCGTGCAGTAAAAGTTCCCTAAGGCACGGAGATGTCTCAGGGAGCTGGAGATTTTCACCACTCAAAATAAAGAAATGAAAAATAATGAAATCATGTCGCCTCATGTGACTCTGTCACACGAGCAGGGACATGTTAATCGGAGTGCAAAAAGGTTTTTTTTTGGTCTTAATAGGCCGATTAATTGTCGGCGGGCACACTGCAGACTCCTGCGCGCCAACCGAAATACCACCCGAATGCACGATGGCATCAGGAGACTCGCCTGGCATCATTGCGTGTCAATTTACACTCGAGCGTGTCGGGCGTGTGCCCGCATGCCAAGCAGAAAATTCTGGCCAAAGTCTTTGTAAATGCTCTTTCTTAGCAAATCTGTGCCCATCTTTCCCTCAACTCCATGTTGACATCCCACCTATTCTATTGCATGTGACTGTGACCAAGGTAAATTATCCCTCCTCATCCTGTCTGCCGTCATTGACAGAGCTGACTACACTCTCCTCCTCTAAGACCTTTCCTCCATCATCCAGCTGGGTGGGACTGCCCTTGTCTGATACCATTCTTGCCATCTAGTCTTAGCCAGAGGATCACCTGCAAATGCATCTCTTCCCACCTCCGCACCTTTACCTCTGGAGCCCTCAAGGATCTTTCCCTGGCCCTCTCCTGTTTCTCATCACATCAGGCTCCATTTGTATGCTTCTGACACTCATCTTTACCTCACCATGGGATCTCCCCTCTGATTTGTCAGGCTAACTGTCTGACCTCCAGTACTGGATGAGCAGGAATTTTCCCCAACTAAATGTTGGGAAGTCCGAAGCCATTGTCTTCAGTCTCTGCCACAAACACTGTTCCTGAGTAACCGACTCCAAACCCACTCCCCGGCAACTGCCTGAGGTTGAACCAGGCTATTCGCAAACCTCAGTGTCATACTTGACCCCGAGATAAGCTTTTGCCCACATAGCCATGTCATCACCAAGACTGCCGGCTCCCACCTCCCAAACATAACCCGACTCCTGTCCTGCCTCAGCTCATCTGCTGCAGAAACACTCATTTCTTTTTGTTTTTATTTGTTCATGGGATGTGGGCGTCGCTGGCTGGGCCAACGATTATTGCCTATCCCTAATTGCCCTTGGGAAGGGGGTGGTGAGTTGCCTTCTTGAGCCGCTGCAGTCCATGTGGTGTAGGTACACCCACAGTGCTGTTAGGGAGGGAGTTCCAGGATCTTGACCCAGTGACAGTGAAGGAACGGCGATGCATTTCCAAGTCGGGATGGGGAGTGGCTTGAAGGGGAACTTGAAGGTGGTGGTGTTCCCATGTTTCTGCTGCCCTTGTCCTTCTAGGTGAAGGAGCTTGTGGGTTTGGAAGGTACTGTTGAAGGAGCCTTGGTGAGTTGCTGCAGTGCATCTTGTAGATGGTACACACTGCTGCTACTGTGCGTCGGTGGTGGGGGGAGTGAATGTTTGTGGATGCGATGCCAATCAAGTGGGCAGCTTTGTCCTGAATGGTGTCAAGCTTCTTGAGTGTTCTTGGAGCTGCACTCATCCAGGCAATTGGAGAGTGTTCCATCACACTGACTTGTGCTTTGTAGATGGTGGACAGGCTTCAGGGAGTCAGGAGGTGAGTTACTCACCACACAATTCCTAGCCTCTGACCTGCTCCTGTAGCTCAGTATTTATATGGCTAGTCTAGTTCAGTTTCTGGTCAATGGTAACCCCCAGGATGTTGGTACTGGGGATTCAGCAATAGTAATGCCATTGAATATCAAGGATAGATGGTTAGTTTCTGTCTTGTTGGAGATGGTCATTGCCTGGCACTTGTGTGGCATGAATTTTACTTGCCGCCTATCAACCCAAGCCTGAACGTCCATTTGGACATGGACTGCTTCAGTACCTGAAGAGTCACGAACGGTGCTGAACATTGTGCAATCATCAACGAACATCCCAATGAACTTCCCCACTTCTGACCTTATGGTGGAGGGAAGGTCACTGGATGAATCAGCTGAAGATGGTTGGGCCTAGGACACTACCCTAAGGAAATCCTGCAGCAATGTTCTGGGATGGGCCTCCAACAACCACAACCATATTGTGCTAGGCATGATGCCAACCCGTGCAGAGTTTTCCCCCTGATTCCCATTGACTTCAGTTTTGCTCGGGCTCCTTGATGCCACACTCAGTCAAATGCTGCCTTGGTGTGAAGGGTAGTCACTCTCACTTCATACACGTCTTTAGACTTGACTGTTTCAATGTTCTCCTAGCCAACTTCCCAATTTCCACTCTTTGAGCTTATTCCAAACTTTGCTGCCCATACCCTAACTTGTACAAAGTCGTGTTCACACATTACCCCCTGTACTTGTTGATCCACATTGGCTTCCGGACCAGTAACAACTCAGCTTTAAAATTCTCATCCTTGTTTTCAAATCTGTCCATGGCCTCATTCTTGGCTATCCCAGTTACCTCCTCCCTCTATAATCCTCTTGGATCCCCACATTCCTCCAATCTGGCCCCTAGAGAATCCCTGGCTTTTGTCACTCCGCCACTGGTGGCTGTGTTTTCAGCTATCTAGGCCCTAAACTCTGGAATACCCTCCCTAAATCTCTCTGCCCCTCTCTTCTTCTTCCAACCTATCTCCTTGACCAAGCTCTCGAATATCTCATGTGGAATGGGGACAAATAATGTCAGATAGTGCTCCTGGGATATGCCTTGGGATATTTTACTACGTTGGAGGTGGCTATAAAATGCAAGTTATTGTTGTAGTATTTGGAGTCTTAATGTTCTGATCTTTGCTGGGCATGAAGGTTTCTGTGCAGATGTTTTGATTTGTTGGGCCTGTACAATGAAAGGCTCGGGCCCTCTGTACAATTAAACAATTAGACAAGGGAGGCTCTTAAACCAGCACAACTGGGCCTCAGTGCACTGACTGCATTATTTTTGGTAGCCAATCTTATTTTGAAAAGCGAATGAGCAAGCTTCCAATGCCAGGCCCAACAGGGGCTGAGGTCTCACTTATGCTTAGACTTTAGGCTTAGTTCCTTCGGTCCCGTGTGGGACAATGGGCAGCAAGACTCCTCTACCAGCCACTATCGATCGCAGTGTCTTTTACTCAAGCCTATGTGCTGTCCCACTCTTGAAGGTCCTCCTTAAATGTACTTCACCAGGTCCTCTTTGACCAGCCCTGTCTTCTCCTTCTTCGACCTGGTGGTGCCCACTCTACTGCCACTCTGATCGGGCATACATTCGGGAGGCAAAATACGTGTCCTGGCAGCCTCGGTCATCTCTCTGTCACAATGTCCCGCAGTTGCGTCTAACCAATCCTCCATTGCGCCTCCTCGTTGGTGATACTGTCTCTCCATGTGATGCCCATGTAGGCATCAAAGTGCAGTCTGCATAAATTGTCAAGGGGAAAGATAATGCCTGGTGACTGGAAATCCAGTGATGTTGGTGTCTGGATAAAGTGGTAAGCCCACTACACACTGGTCACACCGACAGCAGGACTAGTAAACCTATGCTAAGGTGGCAATTCTTTATTTTTTGGCTTTGGTCGCTTTGGGTAATGTTTTGATTCCCACCCGGTACCTGTCAGATACGTATCGAGTATCGCACAGTCTTGTACCCAACATGGCGCCAATAAGATCTTGATTAGACATGAACCAGATTTTGTGAAGACTCATGGGAAACTTGAATGCATCATCCAGCATTTACCAGAAAACAATACACCTGTCTGAGACTTGCAGTGGACCTCATCCAGCTCCTCAACAGTATCAATGTGCCAACTATCAACTGGGTTTATACCAATTATGAAATGGGCATGTGCACATCTCAACATCATGTATACAGCAAATAGTGCCCATACATATACTATCGGCCGAATATACACACAACATAGTCCAGAAATGCCACATATGCAGAAAAGATGAACCAGAAACTGACCAGATATTTACCAATGAAAGAGATATTCCATATGACAACCGCCATGTATGAGCTAAACAACTGTCATGTATCAGCCAGATATATACTAGACCATTAACCAGATATTAACTAAATGTGTGTGAAACACTGGTCGGCTGTGCCACAGATCAGCCAAACACAAAATCTGCAAAGTACTGCAGACGCTGGAAATCTGAAATAAAAACAGAAAATGCTGGAAATGCTCAGCAGGTCTGACAGCATCCGTATGGGAGAAAAACAAGGTTAATGAGCTGGATTTTCAAGGAGTTGTAAGGACTCTAGAGCCATTTAAAAATGATGGGCCTCATTGTGCATGCTTGGCCAAAACCCCAGACTGTTCTAAAAGGATTATGTGAGTTTGTTAACCCAGGTGCAGAGAAGATTGACAGCTTTATGATGGTATAAGCTATTTTGTCTGTGATCTCTTTTGTCAATGGCTCGATGTTTATTTGTACAAGATAAAGAGGCGCCAAGTGTTTATAGCTTCTGTCATTGATACTTCAGAGGACTGGTCGATTGACACTTTTATAGCATTGGCATAACAGCAATTTTTTAAAGAAAATTATGAAAAGGTGTTTTTTTAAGCAGTTCCACACATGCCATTATTGCTATAGGTTTCACTTGTTCTGTACTGAGTTTAGCTGGGTGAACAGGCATGGAAGTGTAGTGAGTTGGCACAGTGGGTATGAGGGGCCATTGGGACTGGATGAGGGTCATGAGTTGCATGAAGGTGGCATGGGGAGTGGACGGGGGGAGTGGGGTGGGAGCTGATGAGGGGTAGATGGGTGAAAGCTAAAGGACCTCAAATATAAGCAAACAAGTGGGGTGAAGTCCCAGAGAACCGAGGTGGACCTTCTTAGCATTCAGCCACCCCTGTAGCCACCTCCGATCTGCTTCGGTGGCGGGGGTGGGGGGAGGTGGCAGGCCCAACTCCATCCTGCACCCACCCTCACCCACATGCCACCCACTCCCCACCCCAGAGCAAAAAATTGGGTCTGACAGGGTACTTTCTACCGAGGCAGGTCGGCCAAGTTGAGAAATTTCCCGGTTTGAGCTACCCGCCTCTGCCCAACATTTCAGGTCTGTTGCCTTTCCAAGTTCTGATGCTGCCAGACCTCCTGGGTATTTCAAGCATTTTCTGGTTCATTTGCGTCAGACGCATCCACGACACTAATCAGAACTTGCCAAAAAGCTGGCCAAATAGTAACGGGTACCAATCAGACATTCAAAAGCTGTGCTCCGGAAACTGGCATCGACAAGAATCAACTTGACGACAGCGATACGTGAATCGGATTATCAAGGCGTGTGTTAGTTTGCAGCAGATTTATATCACACACAAACGTCAGCAATGTCAGCCTCAAGGAACAACAGGAGAGATTAACCCACACCTTCCCATCTCAGTGTGTTCAACGGGATGGAGATCAGGTCGATACCAAAGGCAGGTGGTATTTTCAGTGTAGCAAACCAACTAGCTAACGTTGCCAACTTGGGCGCTGGCACTGCTTTTCAGCGATGGTGTTTAATATCCCAACCTTCCAATCGAAACAGAATAATTGAGAGTGCAGTGATCAACCATTGATCAGGATGGAACAGGAACCCTACTCAATGAATAAATGCCAGCTGGTTATATACCAGACATTAACTAATCACATTGAAGACACCAACCAGAGTTCCCTCTGGTTTCAGCGAGGCATCAGGAACACAAATATTAGAGACTGACTAGACTTAACTAGGGATCTATTGCACAAGTACTGGCATTGACCAAACAATTACCAGGGAACAACTAGGCAGGTACCAAACCACAAGTAAAAGAAAATGACTGAGAATGATTAGAAAAATACCAGACATTGTCTAGTCACATAGGCAGACAGAAATTAGACACACGGAGGCATATATCAGGGATCGATTAAGCTCATGCAAGATACTGACCAGGTGAGCCCAGAAAACACTGACCTTAAGCAGAGCAATCCTTAATGGTAACATTTTCACAAACATCTTCAACATTACAAAAGTGGCCAATCTTAAAAAGCTCAAAGTAGGGACATTGGCAGCTGCCGTCCAGAGAGTGCTGGACATTGCATTGTTAAAACAAACCAATGAACTGTCAAAGCCAAATGGAGACAGAACACCTGAAAAGGAGAGACTTGAGCAGGGGAGTGGGGCTAATTGGATAGCTCTCTCACAAAGAGCCAGTGCACACACAATGGGCCAAATGGTCTCTGCCTGTACTGTGTGATTCAACAAACACTCGTGTCTGTGAGTAGCAATGGACATTCTCTTACCTGACCAATGGGATGTCATTTAAGGTGCAACATTCTTTGGATTCGCCCTGCACCGAGACCACACCACATGACTCATTGTAGGTCCTACAGAGGCAATAGAAAGATGGTTGTGAGCCACTAGCTTCCAAATCACCTCACGCTGATACTGGATTCGGAGAGGAAAATCATTTTCTCTTCCTGAGCAACCAGTCCTCTTCTCTCAAGAGTGCAGAACACAACATTATACAACAATCTCTACTTCCCCTGTTCCTGACAAGAAATACTGACAGAAAAGTTACAAGTACCAGGGAACATACAATATCTATTGTATTTAAAAGTTTCACTCCACATATTACGCTTTGAAGAAAATACCAGCAAAGCATTACTGAACTACCTTAGAGCAATGAGGAAACGTTTTTTCTGACTTTGAATTAACAAGAGGCAAAGTGTAACCGTTGCCGATCCAGACAAATTTCAACATTAATTAAACACTAAAGCAAAATACTGCAGCTGCTGGGAACCTGAAATCAAAGCAGAAAAAGCTGAAAAATACAGGAGGGAGAAATAGCAGGATTTTCCCCGTGCACTTCTGAACCCAGCCGTCAACCTCAAAAGAGGGTCTGAATCCCGGGCTGCTTCGGAAACAGTTGCTCAGTGTAAGTTTCCCCTGTGGAGCCGGTTAATGGCCAGAGAGTGGGGTCGTCTGGGTTTTGGATCATGATTGTAACATGAAGCAGCTATATTCAGCCAGCCCTTTAAGGCTTTGATTCGAGTGTCCACTAGGGAGGAGTTGTCTGATCACAGGACAAGGGAAACATGTCGATAAGTATTCAGAGCTCACAGCTGCTCTCTGACCTGCTGGTACGAAATGGTTTCTTCACGGTACTTGTGCTGAGAGGTCACTTGGGGATGTTCGGAGGTCTGACCTGCACTTTGGAGCTCTGATCGATCACATCAATCTGGCTGCCACTTCATCCTGTGCTACTTTGGACCTCAGATGAGGACCAAGATGCTCAGCAGCTATGTGAGCAGCAACCATGTGGTTCACAGATATGCAGCTGGACAAAGAGAGGGGTGGTCAGGAGAGAGGCAACTTGCCAGAGACCATACCTGGGACAGAGGGCCCACAGGCAGGGGAGAAGCATCCTCGACATGTGAGTATCTCAGGAGGCTCAGGGTGTCATGTCAGGTGGTGACAGACATTTCCAGCCTGTGGAACATCTTGTGCTGCCAACTGGGCCTGGTGGCCAGGCCTTACCAGGGGCTGTCACAGTCACCAACACACTCAACTTCTTCACCTCTGATTCTTCCAGGACTCGGCCAGAGACACTTCCAGGATGTCGCAGCCAACGGCTCACAAACCCTTGCCACAATGATCTGAGCTTTCCCTGCTCTGATGCCGTCAGACTGAGCAGATGGTCAGGCTCTGCCCGGCTTCCCATAGCTGCAGGGGGCCATCGAATGTACAGGTGACAAGTGAGGCACCCATCGTATCATATTCATATACCCATCGTATCATATTCATATACCCATCGTATTCATCATCCGCGAGGATTTCCACTCCCACAATGTGCAGCTAGTGGAAAACCGCCAGAGGATGTTTATGTTGGTGTGAGCAAGATTCCTGGGAACCTGGCCTGGTGCTTTCACCCTGCGGCAGTCCACCCCCCCCCATCCAGTCCCACCCCCACTCTCCCCCTGCCCCACCTCCCCCCTCCCTCAGCCCCACCTCCACCCTCCCCGACCCTCCCTGACCCGGCCCCACCTCCACCCCCCCTGGCCCCGTCCCACCTCCGCCCTCCCCAACCTCCACCCTCTCCGACCTCCACCCTCCCTGACCCTGCCCCACCTCCACCCTCCCTTACTCTGCCCCAACACCCTTCCCGACACCCCCCACCTCCCCCCTTCCCGACCCTCCTCACCTCCCCCCTCCCCGACTCTCCCCACCTCCACCCTCCCCAATCCTGTCCCAACTCCTCCCACCCCCAGAAATGATACAATGAACACATCAGGACCACCAGATGTGTGATTGAACAAACAGCCCGCATGCCGGAGAGACACAGCAGAGGTCAGCTCAGATCGAGGGGCCCCTTCAGTACAAACCTGCCTTCAGGATGGTCAGGGTGTGCTGTGCCCTGTAAAACATTGTGCAGCAGCGAGTTTTGGACTAAAGTACCCTCTAACTAAAGTTTTTGATAGTTGCACAGCCAATTCATTTCAGTGTGCGGTACCTTTAGATTGTTTTATACCGTCACACAAACGCGGTAACTTAAATTACACAGGGAGTTTTTTTAAAGTTAATTTTTTCCTGGGATGTGGGCGTTACTGGCAAAACCAGTAGATGTTGCCCATCCCTAACTGCCCTTGAACTGAGCGGTTTGCTTGGCCATTTCAACGTCAACCACATTGCTATGGGTCTGGAGTCACATGTAGGCCAGACCAGGGAGGGCAGGTTTCCTTCTCGAAAGGACATTGGTGGGTTTTTAATGACAATGGTCCCATGGTCACCATTATGAAGATTTAGCTTTTCAAGTTCAGATTATTAATTGAATTCTAATTCCAGCGATGGATTCGAACCCTTGTCCCTAGGACTGGCCTCTATGGATTACTAGTACCAGTGACATTAGCACTTTGCCACCATCAGTCTTTCTTGGGCTGCTGCAGGGTGACCCAGCTGAGGGGGGCACATTGACTTGGACCTGCAGGGGCAACAAGATACAGAGCAGAGAGCCTCTTCAGCCCATTCCAAGGAGGGGAAGGAAGAAGAGGAGGAGGAGGAGGGGGAGGGGGAGGAGGAGGGGGAGGGGAGGGGGTGGGGTGGGAGGAGGAGGGGGAGGGGAGGAGGAGGAGGAGGAGGGGAGGGGAGGAGGAGGAGGAGGAGGAGGGGGAGGGGAGGAGGGGGAGGAGGAAGAGGGGGAGGGGAGGAGGGGGAGGAGGGGGAGGAGGGGGATGGGGAGGAGGGGGAGGAGGAGGAGGGAGAGGAGGGGGAGGGGAGAAGGAGGAGGAGGAGGGGGAGGGGAGGGGGTGGGGGAGGAGGAGGGGAGGAGGGGGATGGGGAGGAGGGGGAGGAGGAGGAGGGAGAGGAGGGGAGGAGGGGAGGGGAGGGGGAGGAGGGGGAGGGGGAGGGGGAGGAGGGGGAGGGGAGGAGGAGGAGGAGGAGGAGGGGAGGGGGAGGGGGAGGGGAAGCAAGCAGAAGGTGATGAGGACAATGCATCACCATTGGGGACATTGTAGTCCAGGGTGCCTCTGTTATTGTGAAGTTAATTTAGCTTCCACCAGTACAACCACATGCAAAAGCCCCACCCCAAAGTACCCCCCAAGGTTATGAACACAAATCAGTTCGGTGACTCGGGTGACATGGTGGTCATGTTACTATGCTGCTAATCCTAAGGCCCTGGTTAATGCTCTGGGGACATGGGTTCAAATCCCACCAAGGCAGCCGGTGGAATTTAAATTCAACTCATTTTTTTTTTAAAAAACATCTGGAATATAAAGCTCGTCTCAGGGGGTGACTATAAATGGCCAGAATGTTCAGGTCGGCGAGCGGGGGTGGGGCCTGCTCGCCCAGGCGTAAAATGACGCGCGGTGATGCCAGGCGTGTGTCCCGAAGTCACCGCCCGTCATTCAGATTTTCAGTTTGGCGGGCGTGCACCAAGTCGGCTGTGCACCCACCGGACTGTCAAAGGCCTCTTTAGGCCATCTATATATCAACTAAAACAATAAACTGAGCTGCCCGTCCAACCTTAAGGTCGGTGGGCGGGCCGGCGAAGAACCCAGGCGGCCCTTCGCATTTATCGTGAAACCTCATCCACGGGCGGGATTTTAAAGTTTTTAAAAATGTTTTTAATAACATTCGTAGACATGTGCCAGCTCATGTGCCACTTTCACATGAGGGGACACGTCTTAAATTTTGTTTTTTCTTTATTAAAATTTTCAGAACTTAATCAAACCTCCCTGAGGCAGCGCTGTGCCTCAGGGAGATTTCTGTGCTCTTTCTGAAACCCCACATGCCTCTCTGCATTCTCCCACAGAAGTGCGAGTGTCTGAGGCTGGTCATGGTCGGCATGTATCATGTGAGGGTGCACCCTCCGAGGGAGCGAGCTCCTCTGAGGGGGCATCGTCATCATGGGTGACCTGCACCCCAAGATACTTGATGGCCCTTTAGGAGACAAAAGGCATGAACAAACACTGAGGGAGTAAAAAAATCACTGTGCACATGATCATATTTCAGTAGCAAGTCATCCCATGGGTGAAGGATGCCTTCCATTTGGCTGAAATTTAATTCTGTCACCAGGTGGCTGGGATCACGCTCCAATTATATAATCGGGGCCAAACCCATGATTTTAAACTAAGGCATAAGTGGGGGGGACCAGGTCGAACTGGCTGGGAGCGAGATCGAACAGCAGAGGGACCCAGATAATTCATTGTTGTTTGAGTTTCCTTGCGGGACAGGAGAAGCAGGGATCCCACAACAGGCTCCACACGCAAACCTTGGGCCTCCCTTCCCCCAATCAGAGAAACCTTTGGGTGCCCACCCTCATCACTAAGCTAACTGCCGAGGACCAGGAGGAGGTGGCTTGTGGCTGCCTGAATTCCCTCTCCCACCCATCATTCAGGCGCTGATTCCTTCTAGGTTATGGCTGGAGTTGGAGGCTGAATATGAAATTTTTGGGGGGGGGGTAAAATCTCACCAACCTTCCACGTGGGAGATGGTTGCTTTCCCCCGGACCAGTACATGCATCAATTCAACCCCAAGTTAAAACTGGGGACGATGCTCTAGTGGAAATTTAGGGTAGGTTTGGTAATGAGCTAACAGGTTAGGAGTCTGAGTGGCTGAAGATGTCTCACTGTAGTTGGGTCTTCCTAAAAACTCTATTATGAGAACAGGCTGCACAAACATTATTTCGAAATTTGAATGGTGATCTGATCAAGGTGTTCAAAGCGGTGGATACAGAGGGTGGGATTTTCCAGTCCCCTGGCACCACCCAAACTCAATGGGCCTTTCACTGATCCGTCAAATTTTCCAACCCACCTGCAACGATTTCCACAGGACCGGAAAATCCCGGCCAGAGCAACTATTCCCTCCAGGGAAGGGGAATCAAGACAAAGTCTCATTAAAACTAGGCTGTTTAGGAGGAATATCAAGGGGCGCTATTTGGAATTCTCTAGCTCAAAAAAGCTGTGGGTGTTGGGGGGTCAATTGAAGATTTCAAGACTGGGATCGATCTATGTTTGTCAGGTAAGGGCATCACAGGCAGGTAAAAGGGTCTGAGATACAGGTCAAACCTGATCTAATCGAACGGTGGAGCAGGGTCGAAAGGGCTGAATGGTCCATTCCTCTTCCTCGTGTTCTTAAAACCTGAATTGCAAAGAACCTTACTTAGGAATTGATCTAAAACACAGATGGAGTATTCAATGTTTCAGTTTTCCTTTTTCTAAATTCACTTAAGGGAAAGTCTAGTTGCTGGCTTAACCCAACGCAATACTTAAATTACGGAAATATAATGCGGTGTGGGTGGGGTTTTTCCAAAATAGACCCGGTTCCCACCGTAAGTTATTGCTACAATTGACAAGATTGCTTAACAAGTTATGACAAATCTAGTTGTGACAGTTAAACACGAGAGGATTGAAATAGGGGTGGCTGCCAATGTGTTTTGTGTCATCTTTCTCAATGGCATAAGTGAATTGGCACGTCACTTGGTTCAGGCTGGGGAGATGAGTCAATCATCTCAACTTTGGCCTAGAGCTGTGGTACCATTATATACAACCTTAAGATAATTGGCAAAGGGACAATGAGGGAGATGAAGCAAATTTTTTTTAACCCAAAATTTGCTGAAAATCTTTCAGGGCTGTGGGACAGAGATTGGGAGAGCAACTAATTGGATCGCTCTTTCAAAGAGTAGGCATGGGCACAATGGGCCAAATAGCCTCCTCCATGCAGTGTGGTTCTTTGAAAAACAGGCGATGATCTTCTTGGGGACTCGCAAGTAGCGTGGAATTAACTATCCCACTTGGTGTTTGGGTGGCGTTCCCTCCATAATGTAGGGTCATAGGAACCCAATTGGATAAACTACTTCCATTGGACAGGAAGTCGAGGACCAGGGGGCAGAGTCTAAAAATTTGAGCCAAACCTTTCAGAAGTGAAATTAGGAAACACTTTTACATACACAAGGTGGTAGAAGTTTGGAACTCTCTTCTGCATGTAGCAATTAAAGCAAGGTCAATTGTTAATTTTAAAACTGAGATTAGTAGATTTTTGCTGGCCAAAAGTATTAAGAGAAATGGGGTGAAGGCGGGTAGATGGGGCGAGGTTGCAGGTCAGCCATGATTTTGTTGAATGGTGTAATAGACATGAGGGGATAAATGGCCTCCTCCTGTTCCTAAACTGGGGTTTGTACTGCAGCCGCTAGTCTATGATTAGTTATGAAGATCTGGAAGCAAGGTCAGTGAAGCTGATAGTTATAACTCCTCACAACAGAACAATAGAGGTTTATACACCAGTGAAGAGGGTCTGTTTCCCCTGTAAAGAATTATCCTAAACTAATTCTACTGCCCTGCTATCGCCCTATAACCCTGCGTCTTCCTTGGTTTCAAATAGTTATCTATTTTTTTTCTTGAAAGATTTAATGGTTTCCACCTCACCAATTCCCTGTGCTTGTTTCATCAACCTTCGAGTCAAAAAAAGTGACAATTTTAAACTGATAAGTCCCCTCATCAAAGACTCTCCAATTAGAGGCTCCAAGCCCCTATATCCTAACGATTCATCATTTTAAAATCACCATTAAATCTCCCCTTAGCCTTCTCTGCTCCTTGGAAATAATATTGCACCAATATCTCAAGAGTTAGCAAAACTGCAAGCACACAAAACTGAAGGGTCCCTTTTGACGTTGGTTGGAAGTTGACTGGGACTTAGGAAAGGAGGAAGAACTGGTTGGTGAGATGTGATGAGTGGTGTTCCCCAGTGCTATGTTCAGGGGGTCTTAGCTTTTCACCACATTTACTGATGGATCAGATGTTGGAAGCATTGTAACTTGAAGCTTCTGAATTACACTCAGTCGGAAGACAGCAGGAAGTTACAGAGCAACATAGACAGACTGAGTGATGAGCAAAACAGTAACAAACGTAGTTCATTGTGAGGAAATGTGAAGGCACCCTGCTTGGATCCAAGAAAGATAAACACGGGGTTTCTTTTAACAGTGAGAAGCTAGGGACTGTTGAAGAGCAACAAGATTTGGGTACACAACGATAAGCTAATGGTCCGACGCAAAAAGCAATCAAAACAGCTCATGGAATGATGGCCTTCCTCTCCAGGGCACTGGAATACAAAGAGGAGGAAATTTAGCTTCAATTGTACAGAATAGTTAAAGTCTTGTGGGTGGCATCACTGGGTAGCAGTGGGTAAACAATGGGTAGCCACCCTGCCTCTGAGCCAGAAGCTCTGGGTCCGAGTCCTATTTCAGGACTTGATGGAGAAGGAAGGTGCGTTCATAATGTGGTCCCAACAGGTTGATTATCAAGCTGTAAATCCTTCCAATATGCCTATGGGAGTGGATAATTTAGCTATGGAAACCAACATAAACGTATGCTGTGTCTGCCTCATGTGTCACTAGGCACAGCAAGAGAGGAGTGAAATTAGGATGCACTTTCCCACGCAGAGGGTAACTGAAATTCGGAAATGTCTCCCCATTCCCACCAACCCCACTCCCCCTCCCCCCTGCAACCTCCATCTCCCCTAGAAGGCAGCGGTTGCTGGGATAACCGAAATGATCAAGACTGTGGTTGTTGGGTTTTTGTTGGATTAAAGAATATGAATCAAAGGCGGGTAAATGGATTTGGGCAAAGGTCAGCCATGAGTGGGGGAGTGGGTTCAAGGGGCTGAATGGCTTATTCCTGTTCCAGTGTCAGCTGTGACTCAGCTGGTATCACTCTCAGCTCGAAGTCAGAGGGTTGTGGGCTTAATTCCCTCCTCCATAGACTCGAACACAGGGTCCAGGTTGACATTCCCAGTGCAGACCTGAGGGAGTGCTGCACTAGAGCAAGTGCTGCCTTTCAGGTGAGACGTTAAACTGAGGCCCCGCCTGCCCTCTCAGGTGGATGTAAAAGATCCCGCGGCACTATTTTGAAGAAGAGAACGGGCGTTCCCTCTGGTCTCCTGGCCAATATTTGTCCCTCCATCAACATCACTAAAACAGGTTATCTGGTCGTTGTCACTTTGCTTTGTGTGGGAGCTTACTGTGCACAATTTGGCTGTTCTGGTTTCTCACATCACCACAGTGACTTCACTGCAAAATTAATCTCATTCGTTGCAAAGTGCTTTGAGGCATCCTGGGATTGTGAAAGACGCTATAGAAATGCACTTTTTCCTGCCTTCCTATCTTCCTAAATCCAAAGCATCAGATACATTCAGCACAAAAGTGAACTCAGAATTGGCCAATGAGGTTTACCACTTCCAAGCTTTCTCTAACCTGAGCAATGCCCATTAACCATTCTTTCCTACCTAGCATCCAACTCCCTAACCCATGCTGCTGCATTTCCTCTTGGACCTTACGCCTGGGTATTTGTCATAAACCTTCTGTGAGGCACCTTTACAAACTCCTTCCAAAGATCTACGTCAGGGGTGGGGAACCTTAGGCCCATGGGCCAGATCCAGCCCGTTACTCAATTTCAACCAGCCCGCAGCGAGGTTTCTAAAAATGTAGACCAATGACAGTTGCGCCTGCAAAATAGCATTTATCACCATCATTACGAATTTGTGCTGGATAAACGCGTCAGTTAAATTATTATAATAATATTTAACAATATAATATTCAAATCCAGCCATCGCATTAAAACAGCGGATGAGTTCAACGTTTCTCTATTCTCTCTAAAATAAAACTAAATTAAGTTGATTTTCATGTGTGTGTGTGTGTGTGGCCTGCGACTTATTTTGTCCATGTGTGAATGACCGGTGATAAGAGAAAGGTTCCCCAGCCCTGGTCTACATGCACATGTAACTGCATTCCTTATATCCACACAGTCGCTCCTTCAAAACTCTACTAAACTTTGCCAAACGCAGCTTGCCTCAAGGTCGTTTCTGCTGTTCGTCTTTGATTAACCCTTGCATTTCCAAATTAACCCTACATGTCCCTGAAGGACATCAGGTTACCCCAGGGGTGAGAAATGGCACATTCAAGCAGGGAGATCTCAAACCAGCATAAAACACCTTTAGACCATATTCTACTGTGAGACTTAATGGTTCTAATTTTTTTTTTCATTTCTAAATGAAAATATGCTTTGCAGTAACAGAAGTATAACAGCATATCCATAGATGTGCTGAAAAAAACATCACCTGCATCATCTCACATGGTGAAGGGATCATTTTATGGTCGCTCTCAGTGTACCTTTGGTTTCCAGCCTGTTTTTGTCTCCTGTCCCACTTCGTTACTTTTCTGTTTGCAAATCAGATTTGCCTTATCCGTTGGTTTCCTGATCCCATTCTCAGCACTGGACGTTTTTGCTGAGGTGGGTTCAGGGCCAGGGGAATCTAGCGGGTGGTCCGTTAGGCTCATTAAGCACAGTTAAAGACTGGAGTTTCCCTGACACGACAGGGCGTAGGGTTTAACTGCCTGGAGGTGTGCACCAAGCAGCAGTTTGAGGGGGCCAGGGCTGCAGACAGGCCCACAGGCCCTCCTTGCCTGTCTGCAAGCGTGTGCAAGGCTGTCCTGTCGAGGAGCTCTCCCACCACACCGCATCCCCCACCACTTGCATCCTCCAATGGCGGCCTGGCTCATGAATCTGTTTTTTTTTTATTTAAAGTTTTACAAAGGTTGGTGAGAGGGCACCTTCCATGTTGAAGCATCCTCTCGGTTACCGACCCTCTGCTGCAGTCTGCCGCTCTTCTCAAACTGGAAAGCCTCTGATTGCCACCCCCGCACCCCCCCCACCAGCTTCGAGAGCCCGCCTGTCGACCCTCAATCGGGCAGAGAACCCAGCTCCACGCCAATT
This sequence comes from Cetorhinus maximus, assembly GCF_964194155.1. NCBI lineage: Eukaryota > Metazoa > Chordata > Chondrichthyes > Lamniformes > Cetorhinidae > Cetorhinus > Cetorhinus maximus. The sequence continues at coordinate 9,298,374 of NC_135905.1, read as the reverse complement.
AAGGGTTTACCCATGTGGAAATCTCAAACAGTGACTGTTACCCGCAGGTATGGATACAAAGCCCGGAAACAGTCACAACCTCAGCTTCTCACCCCAGAAGGGAAACCCCAGCCCTGTGTGTCTGTCTATTTGCAAGTGTATGTCTGCTTGTTTTTGGGTCTGTTGGTGCATCTGTTTGAGCGTATATTTGTGTCTGTCCATCTGTTTTTGTGTATGAGTGTGTATTTGTGTCTGTTTAGTGCCTGTCTGTAAGTGTGTTTGTGAGTATGTGTGTGTGAGAGTATTTGTCAATCGAGGCATTAGGGAGGTCATGTTGGAGTTGTATAGAACCTTGGTGAGGCCACAGCTGGAGTACTGTGTGCAGTTCTGGTCATCACATTATAGGAAGGATATGATTGCACTGGAGGGGGTGCAGAGGAGATTCACCAGGATGTTGCCTGGGATGAAACATTTAAGTTATGAAGAGAGGTTGGATAGACTTGGGTTGTTTTCGTTGGAGCAGAGAAGACTGAGGGGCGGCCTGATCGAGGTGTACAAGATTATGAGGGGCATGGACAGGGTGGATAGGGAACAGCTATTCCCCTTAGTTGAAGGGTCAGTCACGAGGGGACATAATTTCAAGGTGAGGGGCAGGAGGTTTAGGGGGGATGTGAGGAAAAACTTTTTTATCCAGAGGGTGGTGACGGTCTGGAATGCACTGCCTGGGAGGGTGGTGGAGGCGGGTTGCCTCACATCCTTTATAAAGTACCTGGATGAGCACTTGGCACGTCACAACATTCGAGGCTATGGGCCAAGTGCTGGTAAATGGGATTAGGTAGGTAGGTCAGGTGTTTCTCATGTGTCAGTGCAGACTCGATGGGCCGAAGGGCCTCTTCTGCACTGTGTGATTCTGTGATTTGTGTTTGTCTGTTTAATGCCTGTCTGTAAGTGTGTTTGTGTGTGTTTGTATGTATGTGTGTGTGGCGGTATGAGTGTTTGTAAGTGTGTGTTTGTGAGTATGTGCGCATGAGAGTGTGTGTTTTTGTGAGTGTTTGTGTCTGCCTGGCTGTAGGTGTTTGTGTGCCTGTGCATGCTTTTGTTTCTGTGTGTGTGTGTGTGTGTGTGTTTCGGTTTGCATGTGTCTGTGGTTTGTTTCTGTTTGTTTCTGTGCGTGCTTTCCTCCATCCATTTCCCTTTGTAGTGTTTCTTTTGAAATACTGTTTATTTGCACTATTTCCAATTTTGGTGAAGATTTTTCTGTGAAATGTAAACTCCTTTGCTCCTTTCAGTAACTGATCTGTTCAGTATGTTTTCAGCATTTTCTGTTTCTATTTTCCATTTCCTTTAGTCTCAATCTTATTTCTCTTACAGTAACTGGCACAGATTTAGACAGAACAAGTTAAGGCAGGTTCGATATCATTGGGTGACCTGGGAGGATTTTAGATATTCACTAATAATACATAATGCAGGCAGGGAGGCTGCTTAATATCACAGTGGTTTGAGGTGATGCTGCGTGTAATGTATACACAATTATTAAATTGTATAACTGCAATTAACTGAAGCAGATTGTGCCCATGTGCAGCAAGACCTGGACAATATCCAGGCTTGGGCTGACAAATGGAAAGTAACATTCATGCCACACAAGTGCCAAGCAATGACCACCTCCAACAAGAGAGAATCCAACCATCTCCCCCTGACATTCAATGGCAGTACCATTGCTGAATCCCCCATTATCAACATCCTGGGGGTTACCATTGACCAGAAACTGAACTGGACTAGCCATATAAATACTGTGGCTACAAGAGCAGGTCAGGGGCTAGGAATCCTGCGATGAGTGAATCACCTCCTGACTCCCCAAAGCCTGTCCACCATCTAGAAGGCACAGGTCAGGAGTGTGTTGGAATACTCTCTCTCCACTTGCCTCGGTGAGTGCAGCTCCAACAACACTCTAAGAGCTTGACACCATCCAGGACAAAGCAGCCCATTTGATTGGCACCTCATCCACCACCCTCAGCATTCACTCCCTCCACTGCCAACACACAGTGGCAGCAGTGTGTGTACCATGTACAAAATGCACTGTAGCAACTCATCAAGGCTCCTTCGACAGAACCTTTCAAACCCACGACCTCTACCTGGGAGGACAAGGGCAGCAGACACATGGGAACACCACCACCTGGAAGTTCCCCTTCAAGTCACTCATCATCCTGACTTGGAAATATATCGCCATTCCTTCACTGTCGCCGGGTCAAGGTCCTGGAACTCCCTCCCCAACAGCACTGTGGGTGTACCTACACCACAGGGACTGCAGCAGTTCAAGGGGTGGCACACCACTACCTTCTCAAGGGCAATTAGGAATGGGCAATAAATGGTGGTCTAGCCAGCAACACCCACATCCCGTGAAAGAAAAGGATAAAATAAAATATAAGTTCATGAGAGAATCAAAACCATCATATCATCTGAGAAGGCAGCATACTTTCTGGTATAGAGAGATATGAAGAGTCTGGAAATACTCACCATGTTCAGTAATTATGTACAAAAGGTTAACACACTATACTGCACCAGCTCCCCTCTCTCACCCATATCCCCTGTGCTCACTAGCTTACATTCACTCGTGGCCTCCCTTCCAATGCCTTCAATTTAAAATTCTCATCCTGGTCTTCAAATCCCTCCATGGCCTCACCCATCCCTATCTCAGTCATTCCCTCAAACCCTACAAATCTCCACGGGGTTAGTTAGCTCAGTTGACTAGATGGCTAGCATGTGATGCAGAATGACACCAACAGTACGGGTTAAATCCCCTTACCGGCTGTGGTATTTCATGGAGGTCCTGCCCCCTTGCCTTGCTCCATACTGTGGAGTGGTGACCTTCAAGCTATGAGTAGCCAAAAATGTCTCTCTGATGGAGAGAGACACCTATGGTCCTTTGCGACCAAGGTTAGATTCATTAACAACCCTCTGAGAGCTCTCCATTCCTCCCACTCTGGCTTCCCCTAATTCTTTCATCCCACATTAGCAGCTATGCTTTCATCCATCTAGGCCCTAAGTTCTGGAATTTCATCCCTAAAACCCTTTGCCTGGCCATGTTCCTCTCCTGCAGTAAAGCTCTCCTTCAAACCCTGCCTTTGACCAAGCATTTCGCCATCTGTCCTAATCTCTCCCTCTTTGAGTCGGAGCTAATTTTTTTTGGTCTGAATCTCACAGCTCAGAGGGAGGCCATTCTGCCCATCATGCCTGTGCTGCCTCCTTGAAAAAGCTGTTGTGCTTGGTCCCACACCCCAGCTTTTTGCCCGTAACTCTTTAAGTCTTTCATCCTCCAGTCCATGTCCAACTCCCTTTGCAAATTATTTATGGTATCAGCTTCCACCACCCTAAAGGCTGGCGATGGTAAAGGACAAGGAGCAATCAAGAGTAATAACGATTAACTGGGGGAGGGCCAACTTCAATGGGATGAGAATGGGTCTGGCCCAAGTAAATTGGAATCAAAGATTGGCTGGCAAAACTGTAAGGGAACAATGGGCTGAGTTTAAAGAGACAGTGGTTCAAGTCCAGTTGAGGTACATTCCCACGAGGGGGAAAGGTAGCATTAACAAAGCCTCGCCGCTCCCGAGATGAAAAAGAGATAGTTAGTAAGATGAAGCAGAAAGAAGGCGAATATGACAGATTTCAGGAGGTTAACACAATTGAGAACCAGGCTGAATATAAAACGTCCAGGAGGGGAAGTGAAATAAGAGAAGTGAAGGCAAAGTATGAGAAGAGACTGGTAGCTAACAATAAAGAGAATGCAAAAGGCTTATAAATAGTAAAAGGAGGAGTAGGGCCGATTAAAGACCAAAAAGGGGATTTACATATGGAGGCAGAGGGCATGGCTGAGGTATTAAATAAATACTTTGCATCTGACTTCACCAAGGAAGAAGTTGCTGACAAAATTGTAGTGAAAGAGGAGGCAGTTGGGACACTGGATAGTTAAAAATTGATAAGGAGGTGGTATTAGATAGGCAAGCTGTATAAAGCTGACAAGTCACCAGGACCACATCAAATGCATCCAAGGATATTGAGGGAAGTAATGGTGGAAATTGCCATCATCTTCGAATTCTCCCCAGAAAGTGGCAGCGGACTGGAAAATTGCACATGCTAACATTCTTATTCAAAAAGAGTGTAAGGATAAGTCTACTGGACTAGCTTATCCTCAGCATTAGGAAAGCTTTTAGAAACAATAATTCAGGACAAAATTAACAGTCATTTGGACAAGTCTAGATTAATTAAGGAGAGCCAGTACGGATTTGTTAAAGGCAAATCATGTTGAACTAATTTGCTTGAGTTTTTTTTGTTGAAGTAACAAAGAGGGTTGATGAGGGTAATGCAGTTGATGTGATGTACATGGACTTCCAAAAGGCAGATGATAAAGTGCCACAGAATAGGCTTGTCAGCAAAGTTGTAGCTCACAGAATAAAGGGGACAGTGACAGCAATGGATACGAAATTGGCTGAGTGACAGGAATCAGAGGGTAGTGGTTATTTTTTTGGACTGGAGGAAGGTATACAGTGAAGTTCCCCAGGGGTTGGTAGTCGGAACGCTGCTTTTCTTGATATATAGTAACGACCTAGACTAGGGTTTACAGTGCACAATTTCAAAATTTGCGGGTGATATGAAACTTGGAAGTATTGTGAACCATGAAGATGACAGTGTAGAGCTTCAAAAGGACATAGGCAGATTGGTGGAATGGGCGGACATGTGACAGATGAAATTTAATGCAGAGAAGTATGAAGCGATTCATTTTGGTGGGAGATGCAATAGAAAATAAAGGGTACAATCCTAAAGGGGGTAGAGCAGTAGAGGGACCTGGGGTTATAGGTGCACAGAAGGCGGAAGGACAGGCTGAGAAAACAGTTAATAACGCATAGGGGATAGAGCACAAAAGCATGGAAATTATAATGAACCTGTATAGAAGAGAGGATTAAGAGATTTAATGGAGATGTTCACGGGGGGCTATGGAGAAAAAGGAGAGTGGGACCAGGTGAATTGCTCTTGCAGAGAGCTGGCACAGACACAGTGGGCTGAATGGCCTCCTTCTGTACTGTAACCATACCTTGGCAATATCCTTTCTAATGCCTAATTACATCTTTCCCTGAAGTTTGTGGCCCAGAATTGTCCACAATATCTCCAGCTAAAGCCTCACCAGAGGTTTACAAAATGCAATTGAGATCTTTTTGCTTCTATGTTCTATGCCTCTAATTATGAACCCAAGTAACCCAAATGCTTTTTTAACCACCTTATCAACTTGTCCTATCACCTTTAAGGGTTTGTGTAGATGGACATCAAGGTTTCCTTTATACTTTTCAAAGTTGTGTCATTTATGATATACAGTCTTTCCATATTCATCCTCCCAAAGTGCATCACTTCACACATTAACCACATTAATCTCCAGCTGCCATGTTTGTGCCCATTTCACCATCCTGTCTATGTCATCCTGAGGTCTATAACTACCTCATCTTCATCTACTACTTTGCCAAGTTTTATATCCTCTCCAAACTTTATTTTGCTGCTCCCTATACCTGACTCTGGAATGTTTAAACAAATTGCAGAGACATGGACCTAAAACCGACCTTTGTGGACACACCACTGTAAAATCTACCTCAGAAACTGGCCACCACTACTCTTGTCTCCCTGTCACTGCATGAGCCAATTTTGTATCCGTAGTTCCCCATAATTCTAAGGGTTTCCAACTCCTTAATGAGCCTCCTGAGTGGCACTTTGTCAAATGCCTTCACAAAGCCAGATACACAACATCCAATGCACTACCTTGATCAATCTTCTCTGTTACCTCATCAAGGAATTCAGTCAAGTTAGCTATACGCAATTAACCTTACCAAATCCTTGCTGGTTCTCGTTGAATAGCTCATGTCTTTTCAAATAAAAGTTTATTTTGTCCCTGATACCCAATGATTTCTCCAACACCAATGTTAGGCTGACTGGTTTATCCCTCTCACCTTTCTGATATAGTGGTACAACACTCTGGCAATACTCCTGTACCAAATGAGGATTGAAAGTTTGTGACCAATGCCTTTACTATTTCCACCAAGGCTTCTTTCAATCAACCTAGGATACATTCAATCTGGACCAGATTACTCACCAACTTTCAATGATGATAATCTGTTTAGTGGTGGCGACATGTTACAGTTCACTCAGAAAGACCAAGTTGCCGTGGCAACATGCACTTTTTACATTGAGGCTGTCGTTTGGAGCTATGGATAGTGATGGTAGAGGCTCCAATGCTCTTTCCATCATATGGCTGACCAGGAATCTCTCCCACCCTTACTGCCTGGCATTGGCACGTGTTGGATGGGTTTGCAAGTTAATACCCAACCTGGAGGCACATAATGTGCCACATTATAAACGCACCTTCCTTGGCCATCAAGTCCTGGAGTGGGACCTGAACCCAGAGCTTCTGGCTCAGAGGCAGGGACACTACCCACTGCACCATGAGACCTCCAATCTGTTTAGTACGCCCATCTTCCCTGTCTATCATTATCTTCCATAAATTCTCTCTTTTAAAAAGTATGCAAAAGAATTTACGGGTGACCCTCCCATGTATGCGGAGTAACCGGACTGATTTCAGGAACATTCATCATGTTCAGGGTTTTTTTGGCTCATTCAGAATTTAGAGACATCCCCTCATATTCAGGAAGCCTGTGTGAGAATTTGGAGATATTCCCTTACATTCAGGAAGCCAATGTGAGAATTTAAAGACATCCGCTATGCTTGTGATCTAAGTATGAGGAGTCCAGAGAAAATCCCTACATTCTGGGAATGGGTTTGTGGAATTTCGGGATGCTACAAATACCTGTGAAGTGGGAGTAGAGATTTTAGAGACACTCCCTACATATGAGGAATTGGGGTGAAAATCTTTAGTGATTTGAAGATTTTGGAGATGCTCCCTAATGCTATGGGCTCCTTCTCATTGGCCTCCTACTGGCATTAGGCCTATTTTAAGGAATTAAATACTTGTATAAACATTTTGTACCAGCTAAAGGCCAATCTGCCACGCACATTGACTGTAAATACCACAGGCAATAGCAACTCGCAAAGTCTTGGAATAATTATGGCTGCTTATCAAAAAATTATTGGAGATTAATTTTATGCCAATCTACATACTAAATCCCAGAATTAGGGAATGCTTGGAATAGGAGGCAGCAGCAATGGGTTTACCTCACATTGGCATGGAGGGCGCAGCCTAATAACCTCCAAGGGGAAATCATTCTACTGCTAATGGTTTCTGCATGTGGTGCCTGGAAGTCAGGGCAAAGTCCTTCAGCATGTGCCATGTGCAGACAACCTGAAGAACTCTAGAAACTACAAGAACACAAGAAATAAGAGCAAGGAGTAGACCACGTGGCCCACTGAGCCTGCTCCACCACTCAATACGATCATGGCTGATCTTGGACTTCAACCCCATTCTCCCGCCCGATCCCCACATCCCTTAATTCCCTGAGAGACCAAAAATCTGTCTACCCCAGCCTTAAATGTATTCGCCGCTGGAGCATCTGCAGCCCTCTGGAGCAGAGAATTCCAAAAATTCACAACCCTCTGAGTGAAGCAATTTCTCCTCATCTCAGTCCTAAATGCTCCTGAGGCTGTTGCCCCCATGGTTTAGATTCCCCCGACCAGTGGAAACAGTCTCTCAGCCTCCTCCCTATCAAACCCCTTCAGAATCTTGTAGGTTTCAATGAGATCACTTCTCATTCTTCTAAACTTCTTAACAAGAAGCTTTGTCTCTTCCTTTCAGGTGCTAAGGAACGCAAGATCCAACAACTCATTGATGCCAACATCCATCCAGGACCCTCCACCCTTTCCCGTCCCTCTGACCCCATCCTGTCTTCTAATCCCAGCCCCGGCCGTGTATTCACTATACCCCCTGACCTTCCCCTCTCTGATGCTGAACGTTCAGTGCTCAGCAAAGGACTCAGTTTCATACCCTTACGCCCTCATCTCAATGAATTTCGGGCTCGGCACGATGCTGAACTCTTCTTCCACCGCCTTCGTCTCCGTGCTCACTTCTTTGGGCAGGAGTCCTCTCCCCGTTCCACGGATCCTTTCACCCACCTCCAGTGTTCTCCCTCCACCTGGACCCCTCCCTCTGGCCTCTTACCTGCACTCGATCTTTTCATTGAGAACTGTCGGCATGACATCGGCCGTCTCAATTTCCCTGCTCCTCTCACCCACTCTAACCTGTCTCCTTCTGAAATTGCCGCACTCTGCTCTCTCAGGTCCAACCCTGACTTTGTTATCAAACCTGCCGACAAGGGTGGTGCTGTTGTTGTCTGGCGCACTGACCTCTACCTCACAGAGACTGAGCATCAACTCTCAGACACATCCTCCTACGTCCCCCTGGACCATGACCCCACCACTGAACATCAAGCCATTGTTTCCAGGACTGTTACTGACTTCAATTCCTCTGGAGATCTTTCCTCCACAGCTTCCAACCTCATAGACTCCCAACCCCGGACAGCCCGCTTCTACCTCCTTCCCAAAATCCACAAACTGATCTGTCCCAGTAGACCAATCGTGTCAGCCTGTTCCTGCCCCACAGAACTCATTTCTTCCTAACTTGACTCCATTCTCTCTCCACTTGCCCAGTCTCTTCCCATCTATATCCGCGATTCCTCTGATACCCTACATCATATCAACAATTTCCAGTTCCCTGGCCCCAACCGCCTCCTCTTCACCATGGACGTCCAATCCCTCTACACCTCCATCCCCCACCAGGATGGTCTGATGGCTCTCCGCTTCTTCCTTGAACAGAAGCCCGAACAATCCCCATCCACCACTACTCTCTTCCGTCTGGCTGAACTTGTTCTCTCACTGAATAATTTCTCCTTAAACTTGTTTCACTTCCTCCAAATAAAAAGTGTGGCTGTGGGTACCCGCATGGGCCCCAGTTATGCCTGTCTCTTTATGGGGTATGTGGAACATTCCTTGTTCCAGTCCTACTCTGGCCCCCTCCCACAACTCTTTCTCCGGTACATCGATGATTGCTTCGGTGCTGCTTCATGCTCTCGCCTGGACCTGGAAACATTTATCAATTTTGCTTCCAATTTCTGCCCCTCTATCACCTTCACATGGTCCATCACTGACACTTCCCTTCCCTTCCTTGACCTCTCTGTCTCCATTTCTGGTGATAGACTGTCCACCAACATTCATTTCACCGACTCCCACAGCTACCTCGACTACAGCTCCTCACACCCCGCTTCCTGTAGGGACTCCATCCCATCCTCTCAGTTCCTTTGCCTCCGTCGCATCTGTGGTTCCTGCCAGGATCACTGTAGGCTGCATGTAGGCCTGCTGCCCTCAGGGTAGACCAATCTCACAAAGGGTGTGAGGCTCCTTATTTGCATATACGAAGGGCTTAATGCCTATCTCTGGCATGGGCCATGGGCACTTGATTTTCTGTCTTTACCTTACATGGTGGGCTGTGTACCTCCAGCATAGCGCCACGCGCACACCACCCGCTATTTTGGATGTTCAGGCCCTTATTTTGCATTTGAAAATCATGAGTGGCTCCAGCACATTTCTGGGCCTTAGTAACCACGTTGGAGAAGCTCAAAAGAGGCAGAAAGTGAGCACTTTGAAAACAGTTCACAAAGAAAGACTTGTCAAGCTTATCAAATTGACCAGCGCGCCCCCCCCAGCCCCAATCATCTCAGCCATTTATATCCTGTGAAAGTAACATTGTGTTTTGCTGGATACTATCTCCTCAGCAATGACAGAGGAGAGCCAGGCCCTTTAAGTTTAAGGAGGCCTGCGTTGGAATTTTCCCTCAGGAACACCGGGTTTTCCTGTCTCTGACGCACTGACCTCTGCTGACGAGCTAATGGAGCCCTTTGAAACTCAGAGGCACTGGGCAACAGTCCTGGAATTTAGGGGATCACTGAGGTGACGTGACAGTGATGAGCTCGGGGGGAGGTGGGGTTGGGGGAGGGGAAGCATCAGGTTACATAAGAAAACTTTAAACCCTGAGTATATTTTCAAGGCATGACATACTTGTGCTGAACTCCTCATAAAAATAATTCATAACTAATTAAGTTAACGTGTATTTTTCTATTTTTATATGACTTTCTGTCCCACACGCAGTGTTGACTTGTGGTCATGTCACACAGAGAGCTGTCTGTTGTTTTTGAAACTTGCACAACCAGCCAGAACTTCCATTATAAAGTTAATGTGTGAAGATTCTCAAGCCTAATTTTTGGAAATGGCTTTCAGCAAAATCTTATCATTATTCCTCCTAACTAAAGTAAACAGAAGAAAGTTTAACATTACGCCAAAGACTAACAACGGCTGTGATGGGGGAAGTTACTTTTTCCACAGGGCTGGTGTTGAAGTCAGGATATTTCATTCCCAGGGCAGTTAACCAATGGTGAGCAGATTGCCAGAGCTTCTCAGGTAATCGAATGTGAGCAGGCAGATCGCCAACACACTGCGCGCACACCCCAGATAAAGGACTCCACTGTGTACACATCCCAACATTAGCCCTCCAACCCACTGTGTACACATCCCAGCCTTAACCTCCGACCTACTGTGCACACAAGGAGCCTTATCCCTCCTACCCACTGTGTACACATCCCAACCTTACCCCCCCAACCCACTGTGTACACATCCCAGCTTTAACCTCCGACCTACTGTGCACACAAGGAGCCTTACCCCTCTGATCCACTGTGTACACATCCCAGCTTTACCCCTCCAGCCCACTGTCTACACATCCCAGCCTTACCCCCTCTGGTCCACTGTGTACACATCCTATCCTAACCCCTTCAGCACACTGTGTACACATCCCAGCCTTACCCCCCAACCCACTGTGTACACATCCCAGCCTTACCCCACCAGCACACTGTGTACACATCCCAGCCTTACCCCTCCAGCCCATTGTGTACACTTCCCAGCCTTACCCCTCTGATCCACTGTGTACACATCCCAGCCTTACCCCTCCTACCCATTGTGTACACATCCCAGCCTTACCCCTCCAACCCACTGTGTACACATCCCAGCCTTACCCCTCCTACCCACTGTGTACACATCCCAGCCTTACCCCTCCAACCCACTGTGTACACATCCCAGCCTTACCCCTCCAGCCCACTGTGTACACATCCCAGCCTTACCCCCTCTGACCCACTGTGTACACATCCCAGCCTTACCCCTCCAACCCACTGTGTACACATCCCAGCCTTACCCCTCCAGCCCACTGTGTACACATCCCAGCCTTACCCCTCTGATCCACTGTGTAAACATCCCAGCCTTACCCCTCCAACCCACTGTGTACACATCCCAGCCTTACCCCTCCAACCCACTGTGTACACATCTCAGCCTTACCCCTCCTACCCACTGTGTACACATCCCAGCCTTACCCCTCCTACCCACTGTGTACACATCCCAGCCTTACCCCTCCAGCCCACTGTGTACACATCCCAGCCTTACCCCTCCTACCCACTGTGTACGCATCCCAGCCTTACCCCTCCAACCCACTGTGTACACATCCCAGCCTTACCCCTCCAGCCCACTGTGTACACATCCCAGCCTTACCCCTCCTACCCACTGTGTACACATCCCAGCCTTACCCCTCCAACCCACTGTGTACACATCCCAGCCTTACCCCTCCAGCCCACTGTGTACACATCCCAGCCTTACCCCCTCTGACCCACTGTGTACACATCCCAGCCTTACCCTCTAGCCCGCTGTGTAAACTTCATAGGCTAATTCCCTCCAAAGCACAATGTCCATACAGTCGGCAGTGTCCTCCAATCCACTGTACACATTCCAGATACCAAACACTAGTCCTGAGCCAAGCAATCACCTGGTTGGCCAGCCCACAGGGTGACAGATAGTTCCTGACCAGTGTATTCTGCACCATGTATTTTAACCGTCCAACACAGCAGCTCTCAGTATCTGATTATATGGATGTCCTGTGCACAATGGGGATCGGCACTATGGAAACAGGGCATCCGGTACCATCCCCGAATAATGAAAAATAGCGGAAATGGCTGGAAATTTTAAGTCCCACCCCCCAAACATGGCCCTTCCTATTTTTGCGGGGTCGGGACTGGAGTTCACGTATGTGTGGTTTACAGAGGCAGCTGGCCATTTAAATCACCAGCTGCATCCACTGAAGTGGGATTTGGGTAGGTCAGCTGTGTGAAACCCAAAATGTGTAGATTAGAACGGGTCTGAACTTGGTGGAGAGTTAAGGTACCCCTTTGGATATGGTTCAGGGACACCTTTGGGAGAGGGAAAGCACCCTTTGGGATTGTTAAAAGTAAACATGGCTGTTTGTAAGAAGTGCATAAACTCATTGGAACTGTCATAGAACTTTCAAACTGTCAAGGAACTGTCAAAGAATACTAGGTGAGTTAGCATGGAGGGAGTAAAGGCAAAGGACAGTGGATGGAGGCATTGGTTGGCTTGAGTTGGCACTAAATTGGCATAGGGGCTATAAAGGGCCATGGGAATATGGGTGGCATAAGGGTACAAGGGGCCATGGGAGTGGATAGAGGGGCCTGGGTTGGCATAGGCTGGGGCAGTCTGTGGGCGGCCATTTTTAAAGATTTGGGTTCGCAGTGCTGGGGTTTCTCTCGTCTCTATGCACCCGACCAGGAGTGAAAATCTGAGCCAGTGTATCTCATAGCGCTCGTGGGGCACAATATCAGGATTATATGATTAGGGCTGCACAATAAAATGAGTGTTTCTTTTCTTTAACGGGATACAGGTGTCACTGGCAAGGACCAGCATTTGTTACCCGTCCCTATTTGCCCTTGAACTGAGCGGGCTTGCTTGGCCAATTCAGAGGGCAGGTAAGAGTCAACCACATTTGCTGCGGGACTGGAGTCACATGTACACCAGACCAGGTAAGGGTGGCAGATTTCTTTCCCTACAGGGCATTAGTGAAGCAAATGGGTTTTTTTTTACAACAATCAATAGTAGTTTCATGGTCACCATTACTGAGACTAGCTTTATATTCCAGGTTTATTAACTGAGCTTGAACTCTACCAGCTGCTGTGGTGGGATTGGAACTTATGTCCCCAGAGCATTAGCCTGGATCTCGGGATCACTAAATCAGTGACGTTACCATTACAGCACCATCTCCCTAAGAGCGTTCCCACATAGAAGCAAGTAACATTTCACAGAAACCAAATGGAAAGTATCTGCACAATGCCAGAAGCTTTGCTCCTTTTAGATACAGTCGACGTGATATGTACCATTTCAGCCCACAAAGGGCTGACTCCAATCCTTGATACGCTCTGCTTGACCCGTGCTCATTTCAGAACGCACGGGTTTCCCAGTAAATTCGAGGCTGGCGTAAACAGCTCCCAAGTTTAACGTTTAAAGCGTGCTTGGACCCCCTCCGCCTCGCGCGGCCCTGAGGCATAAAGGAGACGTCAGGATTCGAAAAAAAAACAGCCTACCTCGCTCATGAGGGACTGGACTGGATGATCAGATTCCTCTGTTTGGGTGGGGGGGAATGAGGCCACCCAGGTAGCTGGGTCCCAGCCAGGCTTTCTAACCCAGCTCATTGACTGAGAGCCCAAGGGGGCTTCAGGTCAAAGTTATCTTTTTACAAGGACACTGGAACTCGGATTAGCATCCAAACTAGTAAGTCAGCATCGTGCGAGAGTGCACGGTTCCCCCCCACCGATTTATGGGGACGAATTTTGTTTGTCTCTCAGCAGGAGATACTTACCAGCGACTAATTAGCTGCCAAGGATACACTGCTCTCTTTTGACAAGAACAGGGGAGGCAAAAGAAAGAGAGAGAGAGAGAGAGAGAGACAGAAAGAGAGAGAGAGCATTATATAGCACATTTAATGTAATAATATGTCCCAAAACACGTCACAGGAGCGCTATAAAACCAGGTTTGACACCAAGCCATATAAAGCGATATTCGATCCGATGACCAAAAAGTTTTTAAGGAGCTACTTAAAGGAGGAAAACGAGGCAGAGAGGCGTAGGGACGGAATTCACAGAGCTTTGCGCCCAGGCAACCGAAAGCACGGCCATCAGTGGTGCATCGAGTATAATTGCAAACGCACGAGGGGCCAGGATTAGAGAAGCGCAGGTATCTCGGAGGGTTGTCGGGCTGGCGGGAGATAATGAGGGGAGAGGCCCTCGTATGGAGGGATTTGAAAACAAGGATGAGAATTTTAAAAGTCGAGGTTGTTGCTTGACCGGGAGCCGGTGTAGGGGTGTTGGAGGGGTGGGGGGGGAATATGACTTTTTGTTGAGTTAAGACCTCAAGTTTACGGAGGGTAGAATGTGGGAGACCACCCAGGAGCGCGTCGAAATAGAAACACGGGCTGAAGTCACGGGGAATTCCAATGTCTGAGGACTAGAAGGCTGTTTTGTAGCCACAACTGAGAGTCCACATGATGTGTTGCCTCCTATGTGCCAGGGTGAGGGATTTAACGGAATTGGTTTGCGGAAGATTTTGCAGTAGACGGGGAGACATCGGAAGGTCCTGGTTCAGGTTTGAATCAATGATTTAGGAGTTGATAGATTTGAAATCCAGAAATTAGGAAATAGGATAAACAGCAGGGCTGCAATGGTAGTAGTTCAGGATTAGGCCCGCTCGTGCATGCTGGTCAGTATTGGAATAGCAACATAACAATGGTAAATGTCTGGCTGAAGGGGTGGTGTAGCAGGGGAGGGTCTCAGGTTTCAGGTCTAGGACAGATATGGCATGTCCTGACTTCACTTGAACAGCATAAAACAGCAAAACAAACACAAAAAAAAAACAGCAAAGATCAAAACCAGAAACGACCTATTACCCAAACTGGATTTACGTGGAGTGCTACTGCTAAAACGCTCCAGACCTCAGCATCCTGCCCTGTCATACTCTGCAGCAGAGTACTGTGCACAGGTCACCATACACACACACACACACCTCGTTGAGACTCAATTGAATGCAACAATGTGCATCATAAGTGGAACTCTCCGCTCAACACCCCTCCCCTGGCTTCCCTACCTTTGCAAACATCATTCCGCCAAATATACGCCAACTGACCAAAACCCATAGGGCAGGATTTTCCGGCCACCCCCTCCCCCCGCACAGCAGCCCCCCTTACCCCGACCCCTCCCCTCAAACCCCCCCCAATGCCAGGATTGTCCGGTCAATAGACTCCTGGCTGGGCTACTGAATCTCCCACAGTGGTTCCCTCCACAAGGGGCCAGAAAATCTCGGCCAGAAGCTGGGTGAAACCATCCATGCTGCACCTCACTTGCTACCCCCACGATGACTTGTTCAACCCACCTACTGCCCACCTTCCATCTCGGGCGCCCCATGTGGGGCATCCCTCCTGAGCAAGATCTACCAGCGCACATCCTTTTGATCAAGGAATGGGAAACATGGGAAGTCACTAACAAGTTCCTTGTGACAAGCCCCATCTGTCGAATGACAGGCTTTGAACTACCACATTGAGAGTGGTCCTCGCTAAATCGGTTCAGGGCAGGTCAGGACCCCTGTGCAACCAACCTCCGTCACTGGGGTCTCAGTACAAACCCCTTAAGCATTTGCAGAAAGACACAAACAATAATGCACATTATGAGGCATGTCCCCTCTACAGACTAAGTGGTGGACTAATCACCTTAAACTCAGCAACATCGCTTGGCTTCAAGGATTTTGCATTCACTCAATAATTAACTGTTACTTGTACCATAGATAAAGGAGAACCAGTGGATGTGGTGTATTTGGATTTTCAGAAGGCTTTCGATAAAGTCCCGCACAGGAGGTTAGTGAACAAAATTAGAGCCCATGGGATTGGGGTTAATGTGCTGCTGTGCATTGAGAATTGGTTAACAGGCAGAAAACAGGGAGTAGGAATAAACAGGTCATTTTCAGGAAGGCAGGCTGTTAATAGTGAGGTACCGCAAGGATCTGTGCTTGGGCCACAATCTATACAAATGATTTGGATGTGGGGACCAAATGTAATATTTCCAAATTTGTTGACACAAAACTAGGTGAGAATATGAGTTGCGAGGAGGATGCAAGGAGGCTTCACGGGAATTGGACAGGCTAAATAAATGGGCAAGAACTTGGCAGATGATATACAATGTGATTCAGTGTGAAGTTACCCACTTTGGTAGAAAAACACAGAAAGGCAAGAGTATTTCTTAAATGGTGACAGGTTGGGGAGTGTTGATATCCAAAGGGACCTGGGTGTCCTTGTTCATGAGTCACTAAAAGTTAACATGCAGGCGCAGCTAGCAATAAGGAAGGCAAATGGTATGTTGGCCGTCATCACGAGAGGATCGGAGTACAGGAGTAAAGATGTCTTGCTACATTTGTATAGAGCCCTGGTGAGACCTCAGCTGGAGCACTGTATACAGTTTTGGTCTCCTTATCTGAGAAAGTATATATTTGCCATTGGGGGAGTAGAACAGAGGTTCACCAGACTAATCCATGGGGGGGGTGCTGGTTACCG
The DNA here is from genome assembly GCF_964194155.1 of Cetorhinus maximus. Taxonomy (NCBI): domain Eukaryota; kingdom Metazoa; phylum Chordata; class Chondrichthyes; order Lamniformes; family Cetorhinidae; genus Cetorhinus; species Cetorhinus maximus. The sequence continues at coordinate 9,281,936 of NC_135905.1, read as the reverse complement.
GGAGCGACAATGGGGAGGGAAGGGGGCGGTTACTGTGAGGGACAATGGGGGAGGGGCCCTGTTACCAGGAAGAACAATGGGGAGGGGTCCTGTTACCATGAGGGACGATTGGGGGAGGGAAGGGCCTGGTTACCAGGAGGGACAATGGGGGAGGGGCCGGTAACTAGGGAGGGACAAAGTGGGAGGAGCCAGTAACCAGGGAGGGACAATGAGGGGGAGCAGCCGATAACCAGGGAGGGACAATGGAGGGGAAGTGCCGGTAACCAAGGAGGGACAATGGGGGAGGAGCTGGTAACCATGGAGAGACAAATGGGGGGAGGAGCCGGTAACAAGGGAGGGACAATGGGGGAGGAGCTGATCACCAGGGAGAGACAAATGGGGGGAGGAGCCGGTAACCAAGGAGGGACAATGGGGGAGGAGCCGGTAACCAGGGAGAGACAAATGGGGGGAGGAGCCGGTAACCAGGGAGGGACAATGGGGGAGGAGCCGGTAACCAAGGAGGGCACATGGGTGTCCTCGGGCTAGCATGGACAAGATGGGCCGAGTGGCCTCCTTCTGTGCTGTAACTTTTCTATGGTTCTATGGCGGGACTGTCCCATAAGGAGAGATTGAGGAAACTGGGCCTGTTTTCTATAGACTTTCAAAGAATAAGAGGTGATCTCACTGAAACTTATAAAAGGCTGACAGGGCCTGACAGGGTGGATGTGGGCAGAATGTTTCCCCTGGCTGGTCTAGAACCAGGGGCATAATCTCAGAATAAGGGGCAGGCCATTTAAAACTGAGACGAGGAGGAATTTCTTCACCCGGAGGGTGGTGAATCTTTGGAATTCTGTACCTCAGAGGGCTTTGGAAGCTCAATCATTGAGCATGTTCAAGACAGAAATTGATAGACTTTGGGATACAAATGACATCAAGGGATATGGGGACGGTGGGGGACACTGGCATTGAGGCAGATGATCGGCCATGATCTAATTCAGGGGTGGGGAACCCATGACCCATGGACCGGATCAGGCTGTTGCTCAATTTCTAAAAACAGAGGCCTATGTCAGTCGCGCCTTCAAAGCAACATTCATCATCATCGTTACGAATTCGCTTTGGATAAAAAGCGTCAGCTAAATTACGATAATAATATTTAACAATATAATATTCAAATTCAGCCATCGCATTAAAACAGCGGGTGAATTGCACGTTTCTGTATTCTCTCCAAAAACACTGAATTAAGTTGATTTTTAAGTGTGCGTGTGGCCCGCGACTGGTTTTGTCTTTGTACGAATGGCCCACGATCAGAGAAAGGTTCCCCACCCCTGGCCTAATTGAATGGCGGAGCGGGTTCGATGGGCTGAATGGCCTTCTCCTGCTCCCATGTTCCTATGTTCCTAAAAAATAACCTGAACAGCAGCAAGTACAAAGTCCCTCACGGCCAGTGCAGTGAGAGGTTTAGCCTGATGTGACAGGGAGTGGGGGAAGAAAACAAAATGAGGTTAGGTTAAAGGAACGAGGGCTGTCGGAAAGAAACTGAGTAAAGATGCAATTCAGAAAAGGGAGAAATGAAAAAAAAATATTGTAGTCAGGAGGTAAGTGAATGCACGTGAGACTGGAAACAGAATTGGAAAACTGAAAGCATTGATCACAATGGAAGGACACAATATTGATCCTGAATTTCCTGATTTCACAAGAAACGCGACAGAATCCTCATTTCTGTCCATAAGCAGGATGTCGACCGCACTGTCTGGTGAAGTTGTGGCTGAGCAATAACAGGGAAGTTAGGGACCTAAGCACAGCCCTCGGCTACACTTTACACAGCCCTGGACTAAAGTCCGCCACCCGCTCCAGAAATGCACCTGAGAGCTCCAACCATCGTCATCTTAGCCACAGCCCCCCAAGGACCGTGGGCCCTTCCTTTCCAATGGAGAGAGGCAATTCTGGCAACTCGCGGCTTGAGGGGCATCAGCCCCATCGAGCTCGGGGCACGGCGAGGAGACAGGGCCTCTGTAAAATACTACAGCCCGCCCGGGGATGGGATCCACGCCACTGGCGTCATTCTGAAACAACATATGGAATCATAGAACCACACAGGGTGGGGATGAGGCCATTCAGCCCACCTTGCTTATGCCAGCTCTTTGAAAGGCCTTTCCAATCATTCCCAATGTCCCACAGCCCAGCAAATGTTTCCTTTTTAAATACACAAACAATCAATTCTCTTTTGAAAGTTACTATTGAATCTGCTTCCACAGTCTGCAGGCAGCAATTCCAGATCTTAATGACATATTGCATAAAAAGATCTCTCCTCATCTCTCCGTTGGTACCTTTGGCAATTAACTTAAATCCGTATCTTCTGGTTCCCGGCCATCTAGCCAGAGAAAACAGTTACTCCCTATTTTATCAAAACCCTGGTAATTTTGAACTCCTCTACTAACTCTCCCCTCAACATTTATCTGCTTTGCGAAGAACGAACCCAATTTCTCCCACCTCTTCATGCAAATGAAGTCCCTGGTGAACACTTAGTGTAAGTTTCTAGGCCCAATTTGCAGATCAACCCCCTCAACGATCAGTTCATGCTACCGTTTTTGAACATAATGAAGGGGGCACTGACTGGTATTAGGGCTGGGGGGCGGGTAGAGGGATGGGGGGTGGGGGCAGAACCCATCAATGCACCATTAATAACATTTACTGGAGGCTGTCGAGTCAGCGGGTGTCACAGGTCAGATTTGGCAGATGGATGTACAATCGGAAAGCCCAAAAAAGCCAGTGCAGGTTCCCAATCACTCTACGGACAAAGAAGTAAGCGCCAGGGTACCATACCAGTTATCCACAGGGCAAACGTGGTGATTCCGCACTGCCACTGCGTACCTGTTCAAAACAAACCAGAGGTCAAATCAGAGGTCAGTCCATTGATCACTCAATTCCTATTCTGGTCTTCTCAGCATCACCAGCAATTCAGGAACACTCAATGAAGGACTGCAAATAGAATAACTCCAGTTAGCCCACACACATAGAAACAGGAGGAGGCCATTCAGCCCCTCAAGCCTGATCCGCCATTTAATTGGATCACGGTTGATCCTTATTTTTAACTCCATCTACCCACCACGTGTCCAAAACCCTTAATACCCCCTGCCTACCAAAAATCTATTCATCTCAGTTTGGAGATTTTTTTACCTGACCCCCCCACCCTCCCAACTTCAACAGCTTTTTTATTGGGGGGGGGTCTGGGGGAGGTTGTAGAGGAGGGGGATAGTCCCCAATTTCCACAACCCGTTGCTTGGAGAAGTGACATCATCCCTGAACGGTCTCGCTCGAATTTTAAGGTTAAGCCCCCTTGTCCTGGAATCCCCCACTCGAGGCAACAAGTTGGACCTCCGCATATATTATTTTGCATCCAGTGATATATGAGAGTGATGCGGACACTGGTGTGCCTGTGGGGTTTTAACCAAAGTGCTAACGGTAACCCGTGTGGAAACACAGAGTTCATGGTAATTCAATTAAGCAGTGAATCCTAATCAGCGCCTGTATCGTATAACTTCAGTTTTCAGAATCATCCTTGTACAAAATGTTCTGTTCTGGAAAGAGCCTCGCATCTTACTGATACCATCCTATCAGCTTGGCTCAATGTCAGTAGGCCGTGGGTTCAAATCCTACTGCAAGACGACAGCATATAATCCAGGTTGGCATTTTAGCGCAGTACAGATGGACTTCTGCATTACCAGAGGCGCTGACTCTCAAATGTTGGCCCAAATCCTACCTGCCCTTGCAGATGGATGTAAAAGATCCCATGATGTTATGTGAGGGAGAGCGGGGGAGATTCCCTCAGTGCCCTGATCAAATTCACCCTCAACTAACAGAACTAAAACTGAGAAGCTGGCCACTTATCTTACTGCAGTTTGTGGGACCTGGATGGCAAATGGCTTCTACCTTTGGCTTCACCGTGACGAACCACACTTGAAAAATGCTCGAGGGTCAAGCGCTGTGGGGTGTCTCAAGGTCGTGAAAGACGTTAAGGTCATGCAAGTTCTATTCCTCCTCCAGGGCCAGGATTTTTAGGTTGGTGGGGCTTCCCTACCCGCCATCTGAAGAGTTGGCGGGGGGGACATTGGCGGGAGAGTTAATTGGCTGGAGGCGGAACTCCCGCCCCTCACTCGGGAGGAAGTCCCGCCTTGGAGAGCTGCCGGTCAATCTGATTGGCCGGCAGCGCTGTGGTCCGTGCAGTGCCAGAAGCTGCAGTGGTCAGGACTGGGACTGCAATTAGCGCCCCCCCCAGAGCCGAAGTCCCAGGATTCCAGGAACAGGTAGGTTTTGGGGGTCTCAGGGCGGGGAGGTCTAGGGGGTGCAAACAGAGAGGAATGGGGTGTCAATGGAGAGGCTGAAGGCGGGGTGGGGAGGGGGGGGTGTTGGAGGTGAGGTCCTGCAGTTACCTGGGGTAGCGGGGGAGGGGCGGTGGGTGTCCAAGGTTAAATGGGGGGCTGCGGCTGGAGAGGCTCCCAGGCCCCTTCCCCACCCGAGGCCTGAACCCCACTTATCTCGGGCTTCCCCCACATCCCGGAACTCCTCCCGCCAGCCTGAATATTGAGGCTGGGCGGGAAACGGCCCTGAGGTGATGAATAATTGGCCATTTAAGGGCCTTGCCCACCTCAGCGTAAAATTGCAGAGAGGTTGTGCCTGGCGGGAAGCCAGCGGGAAGCCCATCCGCCAAGTCTTCTGCTTACCCCTCCCCCGCCTACAATCCCACCAGCCCCGGGGTGGGTGGGGGGGGCATAAAATTCTGCCCCAGGCCTTGGCAACTGACTAGTCAAGAGATCCTTAATAAGTTAATAAGTAACAGAACCATCCCACCACCCCCCGTTACTCCCTGTTTTGTTGGAGCCTAAGTAGCTCAGTGTGTTACACTCCTAACTCCGAGCCAGGAGACCCTGAATTGAAGCCCGATTCCAGGGCTTGTTGCTCGTGGATTGTTCACACAGCTCAAAGCAGGTTACTCGTTCATTAAAATTCCTCGGATGGGCTTCCCGCTGGGTCCCCTCCAGTCCCGAACTCTCTACACATTTTGCGCTGGGGCGAGGAAGCCCTTGACCAGCCTGCCCTCCCTTGCCCCAGTTGAGGCCCTTAATTGGCCAATTTAGCCTGTAAAAAACCTTCCCATGCTCTACACCATTCTGGGGGTGGGGGGGAAGGAGTGTGAGGATATGTAAAAGAAGCCATTTTGGTGTGAGCTGATTTTTCAAATGAAGACAATCTTCGGAGAGCAGGACACAAAGCCAAGGAAAATAAAGTTCGCTTGTCTGGATGAAAGTAAGAGCGTGCTTCAGTTCTGAATGACTCCACTAAAATGATTGAAAGCCACACCACAAGGACCCTATGATAACCTTCCAAGTTCGTGCTTTCAGTTCCCTTTAGGATTGGTGGTAATAATAACTATTTATTTTAGAGTTGGCTCCCAGTAATAATGACTCAGCTGGATGCTTAAACATCAGCTTTTCACTGCAGCCTACACATATTTAACCAGTTCCACATTAAAGTCAGTGTGGCAGGTTTGAAACACAGACATGGATCCAGTCATTATATAAGGACAACCACCATCTACAAGTCAGGAGTGTGATGGAATACTCGCTGATTGTCTAGATGGCAACAACACTCAAGGAGCTCGACACTATCCAGGACACAGCAGCCCACTTGATTGGCACCCCATCCACCACCTTAAACGTTCACCCCCTCCACCACCGACGCACAGTGGCAGCAGTGTGTGTACCACCTACAAGATGCACCGCAGAAACTCACCAAGGCTCCTTCAGTAGCACCTTCCAAACCCGTGACCTCTACCACCTAGAGGGGCAAGGGCAGCAGGTACATGGGAACATCACCAGCTGCAAGTTCCCCTCCAGGCCACACACCATCCCGACTTAATTGTATCGCCCGTTCCTTCACTGTCGCTGGGTCAAAATCCCGGAACTCCCTCCCTATCAGCACTGTGGGTGTTCCTACACCAGATGGACTGCAGCGGTTCAAGAAGGCAGCTCAAGGACAATTAGGGATGGGCAATAAATTCTCAGGGAAACAGTGTGACACAAACCAGCTGCTGTAGCGCATGATTTCTGGATGGTGCCAGGGCACATTGCAAAACCTCGAGCCCCATCTCACTGACTTGAGGGATATTTCTACCCCAATATTTAGGGGTGATTGAGGAGAGACAGTGGGGTGGGGGGCAGTTTGAAGCGGCCAGGAAAGCCGATAAAGTTGCCAAGGAGGACTGTTGCCAGGTGAAGAATCCTGTTCTGGAAGGCCACAGCCAAGCGGCAGGGAGGAGGGAGGGGTGGTGGTGGGGCGCTGATGTAATTAGTGCTGGGCGGTGGGGAGGGAGTGAATCTATCGTGGGAAACCGTGGGACAGGAACCCAAGCCTGGAGTGGTAAACGCATTTGCTTGAAGAGCTGGAGGAAAATCCTCCTGCTCCCCCCTGGCCCACAAGGAGTGCTGGAAAATTTCTTACCCACCGGAACAGACGTGCCGAATTTTTCATCGGCTACCAGGCTTCCCGAGCTCGGGAAAGCAGCCCACAGGCGATAAACTGAAAAACCTGTCAAAAGTTGAGCCCCGCAGCCTGATTGTCATATTTAAATAACGGGCCTGCAGGTTAGTTGCTCATCCACCCATTGAGATGACAGTGGAACCCACGGCCTAAGGAGACACTGCAGCTGTTCCCTCAAACAATACAGCACCTTTACTATGCTTTGTGACCCAAAGGGAAATCCTTCGCTCCAAACCATTTCTATCTAAGGCATGAATCTGGCTCCAAAATTCCTGGCCTCGATTTTCTTACCAGTCGTTCTTAGGAAAAGCCAAATTTCGAGAAGAATGTTAAACTCCTGGAAAAGGGATTCTGTCAGGATTGCTGTACACCGGGGATCTCACACTGTGTGTTTTGGCACATGGGAAATTCTAGCTTTCAACACAGGCCGACTATTTAATGAGATGCCATGGAAATAGGCATCTACCTGTGGCTAAACTGGGGAGAGGGGAGCTACCTCTGATCCAGTGGCTGTCTACTCCCTGGAACCGGACAAATATATATATGAATATACAAATTAGGAGCAGGAGTAGGCCACTCGGCCCCTCAAGCCTGCTCCGCCATTCAGCAAGATCATGGCTGATCTGATTTTAACGTCAACTTCACATCCCTGCCTACCCCCAATAACCTTTCACCTCCTTGCTTATCAAGAATCTATCTTCTTCTGCCTTAAAGATATTCAAGAGCTCTGTATCAACCACCTTTTGAGGAAGAGAATTCCAAAGTCTCACAACCCTCTGAGAGAAACTATTTTCTTCATCTCTGGCCTAATTTTTTTTTTTATTCATTCATGGGATGTGGGCGTCACTGGCATTTATTGCCCATCCCTAAATGCCCTTGTTCAGAGGGCATTTAAGAGCCAACCACATTGCTGTGGGTCTGGAGTCACATGTGGGCCAGGCCAGGTAAGGACAACAGATTTCCTTCCCTAAAGGACGTTAGTGAAAAAATGGGTGACCCCTTATTTTGAAACAGTAACCCCCGAGCTCTAGATTCTCCCACAAGAGGAAACATCCTTTCCGCATCCACCCTATTGAGTCCCCTCAAGATCTTATATGTTTCAATCATGTCACCTCTTACTCTTCTAAACTCCAGCGTATACAAGCTTTTATATATATATATAATATATATAATATCAACTTAACAATGTACACAAAAGCTGCAATGTCTCAATAACATTCCGGGAGCAAATTTTGTAAGGTGGATGGAATCTATTCTTGAAAAGTTGCAGGATTATGGAGAAAGAGCAGGGTGTGGTACAAATTGAATGGCTCTTTCAAAGAGCTGGCACCGATGTGATGGGCCGAATGGCTTCCTCCTGTGCTGTTTGATTCTCCTATACAGCTGCAAGCGATCTTCACTGCAATGGGCAGCCATTTTCAGTGAAGGCAAACTCCCATGCGCTCTCTCGCTACTATGGAAGGAGGGGCAGTAACTGGATGCAGGAACTGGCTGAGTTATTATATAGTTTGGAATGCGCAGTTTCCTTTGATGGTGAACACTAAATCCCATGTAAAGAAATGCAACAGAACAGCATCCAAGTAAGTTTACATCCATCCTGTAGAGCATGGTTAGAATAACTCTCAATGTCCCCCATCAGTTTAGATATATCAACAGAAATTGAGCATCATTAAACACTGAGTATCAATTGAGGGGAGGTGTTTACATTTTCCCAGGCCCAAAAGACCACACCGTGGTCATTTCCTTATTTGGTGTGCAAAGGGATTTCAATCTCCTTGTCCTCAAATCACAGCAAGTACAGCAAAGCAATTGTGAAAGCAAGTGGAAATTTGCTCAAGTTTGGAGTGAGACTTTTTGTTATTCTTTCACGCAATGTGGGCATCACTAGCCAGGTCTACTCATTGTCCATTCCCAATTGCCCTTGAACTGAGTGGCATGCTGGGCTATTTAACCACAGTGCTGAGGGTCTGGAGTGATATGTAGGTAACACCAGGTAAGGACAGCAGATATCTTTCCCTAAAGAACATTAGTGAACCAGATGAGATTTTTCTTTTTTAACAACTGGCAATAGTTTTATGGCACCATTACTGAGACAAGCTTTCAATTCCAGATTCTTATTAATTAATTGAATTGCTGTGATGGGACCCACGCTCCCAGGGCCTCTTGAATTACAAATTCAGTGATAACACCACTAGACCACCACCTCCCCAGAACCTAGAGCCTCTAAAGCAACCAACCGACCCACGGCTGACACTGAATTCCCAAGGGTTTGGACTGAGAGGTGATATGACTGAAACATATAAACTTCTGAGAGTGTCCGATAGGGTAGATGCTGAGAGGCTTCCCGCCTCCTGCTGCAGAAGGAGTCCTGAACCAGGGGTCTTAGTCTCAGGGTAAGGAGTCAGCCAGTTAGGGCAGAGATGAAGAGGAATTTCTTGAGTCAAAGGATTGTGAATTTCTGGAATTCTCGACCCCAGGGAGATGTGAATGCTCAGTCGATGAGCATATTGAAGACTGAGATCAATAGATTTCTGGGCACTCGGGGAGTCAGGGGATATGGAGGTAGGGCAGGCAAGTGGAGTTGATGTAGAAGTTCATCAACGATGTTAGTGAATGATGGAACAGGCGCAAGGGGCCATGTGGCCTATTCCTGCTCCTATTTCTTAGGTTCTTGGCAGGTTGTGAATTTATCACCAATTGAGTTGTGGGGTGCGGGGGTGGGGGGGATGGTGGTTGGTGTTTGTGTTTGGGGGTTAAAAATTCAGCTGTGCAGCATCTTTCAGACACTTTGTTCTATCCTAAGTTTTCAATATGGCGGGCTGGAAGCAGCTGCTCAATGCAACCGGGCAATGCACTGCCTGTATATTGGTCAAGGCCAAATAATAGTCATGTAGCGAAACATGGATTATTCCCTCGCATTTGTAAATAAGTGCCTAGTGCCGGTTTGAAGGCCTCATTGAAAGACTGGCTTGAGTTGAAGCATCTGCTGCCAACTCCTTTTAAAATGGTACCATTTAGTTTATATTGCGTTGCTTCATTCCTCCCCTCAACATGAATAACTTAGCAATTTTCAGTGTTAAATTTCATCTGACATGTCTCTGCCCAGATAGCGCAGCACCGTGTACATAGAATACAACATCTCCTCCAATCTTCAGATTGCTTTATAGATCACAGGCGTCATTTTGAAGGACCGATTGCCTGTTTTAAAATTGAAATTTAAAACTTCTGGTTTCAGCAGCATTGAACTGGCAGGCAATCTGGTAGGAAAGGTGTTTTTTTTTAAATTTGTTCATGGGATGTGGGTATCGCTGACTAGGCCAGCGTTTATTGCCCATCCCTAATGACCCTTGAGAACAGAGTGGCTTGTGAGGCCACTTCAGAGGACATTGAATAGATAGGCCAGACCAGGTATTACAGCAGATTTCCTTCCCTAAATGGGCATTATTGAACCAGATGGGTTTTTATAACAATCAACTCGCAGTTCATCATTAGACTTTTAATTCCAGCCTTTTTTTTTTATTGAATTCAAATTCCACCATCTTACCCTCGGTCCCTGGATTACTACTCCAGTGACAGTGCCTCTCCATTCACTTAAGATGAAGAGTAATTTAAGTCAAATTTAGTCTGATTATTGGAATATTTGTCATACCTATTCCCCATCGCTACCACCTCCAAACTTTCAATTATCTGCAGAGGAGAGAAATTCACAAACTGTGAACTGTTACCAGAACTGGCAGTTTTTTTTTCTGTGCAAAAGGATTAGACAAGTTGAGTGAGTGGGCGTGGTGGATGGAATGGAATAAAGGAACACAGGAACACTAGGGATCGGAACAAGGGCAGGCCACACACCCTGTCAAGGCTGCTCCTCCATTCAACACGATCATGGCCGATCTCAGACTTCAACCCCACTTTCCTGCCCACTCCCCATATCCCTTAATTCCCTGAGAGACCGAAAATCTGCTTATCTCAGCCTTAAACATATTCAATGACGGAGCATCCACAACCCTCTGGGGTAGAGAATTCCAAAGTTTCACAACTCTCTGAGTGAAGAAGTTTCTCCTCATCTCAGTCCTAAATGATCAACCCCTTATCCTGAGACTGTTGCTTTAGATTCTTCCAGCCAACAGAAGCAACCTTGCAGTGTTTACCCTGTCAAGCCCCATCGGATTCTTGCATGTTTAAATGAGATCACCTCTCATCCTTCTACACTCCAGAGAATATAGCCCCAGTGTGGGGGAAGTGTGAAATTATCCACTTTGAAAGGAAAAATAGAAAAGCAGTATTCTTTTTAAGTGGAGAGAGACTGAATACTAAAGGAATTGTGGAAGAAAAGACATTCTATCGAAGCTTTTCGTCTTGCACTCAACAGGAAAGACACAACAATGCCAAATTTCAAAGAGAGCCACAATTTATACTGCATGTGAAAAGGGTGCTGATTGGTTGGCAAGTCAGCTCTGATTGGTCGAGGTGTTCCCGTGCAGAATGCACCAGGGAAGTATTGTCCCCCAAGCTTCTGTCTAATTCAAAAAAGGCACAATGCCTGGACATGTTTCTTTTTCCTGCAGAGAACAGGTCCCTGTATATGAATATATGTAGCTTCTAGCAAGTGTAAGTGAGCCACATTGTGAGCGCGACTGATAATCTTAAATTGGCTGTTAGTGCAATTCTTAGCGCACCCAGGATTGTTCAGCAAGTGCTGTCCCGTCGCAGAATCACATCTAATGTTAGACATCATGTTTTGAGATTTGCAAGCACGGGCTGGTTGAGTATGGTCAGTATTCTGCCTATTGCAATCAGCCAAAGGGACATGCTGTTTGATACGCTCTACCAGTCATCGGGACATACGGCCTATGTACCTGGCATTGCACTGGCACTGAAATTCATATATCACATTACTCATTTGTGTGGTAGGCAGAATGTCTTTTTGGCTTGATGGCAGCATCCTGTTAGTGGAAAATACTACTCGTGTTGCTACTGCATAGTAACAGCGTGATACAACTAGCTTTACCTGTTGCTCAAATATTTGAGATACCTTGCCCTTCCAGGGTAATTTGAGGTAGACTGAGCACTTATAGGAACACAGGAACATCGGATTTAGGAGCAGGAGTAGGCCATTAAGACCTTCAAGCTCACTCTGCCGTTCAATCAGACCATGGCTGATCTGGTTGTGGTTTCAACTCCCCTTTCTTGTCTGCCCCCCATTACCATTGGCTCCCTTGTCTATCAAAAATCTGTCTAACTCAGCCTTAAATAAATTCAATGACCCAGCCTCCACTGCTCTCTGGGAAAAGAGTTCCACATACTACCGACCCTCTGGGAGAAAAACATTTCTCCTCATCTCAATTTAAAAATTTATTTTTAAGCTGTGTCCGCTAGTTGCAGTCTCCCACAAGTGGAAACATCCTCCCAATAAATACCCTGTCAATTCCTCTCACAATCTTATACGTTTCAATAGGATCACCTCTCATTCTTCTAAACTCCAATGGGTGTAGGCCCAACCTATTCAACCTTTCTTCATAGGTTTGAGTCAGGTAAACCTTTTCTGTGCTGCTTCTAAAGAAATTATATCTTTTTTTCAAATAAGGAGACCAAAACTGTGCACAGAATTCCAGATGTGGTCTTACCAAAGTCCTGTACAGCTGCAGTGAAATTTCCCTACTTTTATATTCCATTCCCATTGCAATAAATTCCAACTTTCCACTTGCCTTCCTAATCACTTGCTATACCCGCATCCTAACTTTTTGTGATTCATGTACCAGGACACCCAGATCCCTCTGTACCACTGAGTCCTGCAATCGCTCTCCATTTAAATACTCTGCCGCTTTTCCATTCTTCCTGACAAAGCGGACAAGGTTGCATTTTCCCACATTCAACTTCATCTGCCAAATCTTTGCCCACTCACTTAACCTGTCTATATCCCTTTGCAGACTCTCTGCCTCCTCTTGACAACTTGCTCTCCTCCCTATCTTGGCGTCATCGGCAAATTTATCTGCCACACATTCTGTCTCTTCATCCAAATCATTGATGTAGATTATAAATGGTTGAGGCCCCAGCACTGATCCCTGTGGCACTCCACTAGTTACAGCTTGCCAACTTGATAAAGACCCATTTAACCCTACTCTCTGCTTCCTGTTAGTTAACCAATCCTAATCCATGCTAATATGTTAGCCCTATACTATGTTCCCTTATCTTGTGTAGTAATCTTTGGTGTTGCACCTTATCAAATGCCTTTTGGAAATCAAAGGACACCATGGCCTGAATTTTTCGGATGCAGGGTCTTGCTTCCCGACATCCGGAGAGCATTCCCCGCCAACTCCGAGTGCCCCACAGGCGTTTCACGCTCGAATGAGCGTTAAGTGGCTGCAGGCGGGACTTCTGCCCCTCACTCGGGAGGAATTCCCGCCTGATTGGCCGGCAGCTCTCCAGTACCTGCAGCAACAGCGCTGCAGTGGACAGAAGAAGAAGTGCAGGAGGACACCTGAAGCTAAGTCCAGGCACTGGAGGCCCGGGTAAGTTCAAGGGGTCCCAAGGCAGGGGAGGGGTATGGAAGGCCAGGAGGGTGGGGGGGGTGGGGAGGCCAAAGGGGCGATCGGGGTCTCGGGGAAGAGGCCAGTGGGGGGAGGGAGGTCCAGAGGCCACCAGACCTTAAGGAGGTTAAGACCTTAAGCCCGACTTCAGAAGGGGGCTTCTGATGCACACACCCCCCACTCCCCGCCCAGGATCTAACTCTGTTCTTTTTCAGGCTTCCCCCACAGATGTTCAATCCTTCCGCCAGCCTAAAAATTGAGGCTGGGTGGGAAACAGGCCTTAAGCGAACAATAATTGGCCACTTAAGGGCCTCAACTGGGAAAGGGCGGACCTCCCATCTGAGATCTTGCCTGGCCCAGCATAAAATCGCTGTGTGGTCAGGGCGGGTGGGAACTCAGAGGGAATCCCATCCCTTCAATTTCACACTCCCCATCCTACCACCTAAAAACCCGCTGTAGGGGAGCACTAAATTCTGGCCCACATCTACAGGTTCCCCTTTATCCAGCTTGCTTGTTACTTCTTCAAAAAATTCTAATAAATTAGTTAAAAGTGATTTCCCTTTCACAAAACCATGTTGACTCTGCTTGATCCCATTACATTTTCCTAAGTATTCCTGCTATAACCTCCTTAATAATGAATTCCAGCATTTCCCTATGACAGATGTTAGGCTAACTGGCCTGACGTTTACCGTTTTCTGTCTCCCTCCTTTCTTGAATAAAGGTGTTACATTAACTATTTTCCAATCTAATGGAACCCTTCCAGAATCTAAGGAATTTTGGGAGACTATAACCAATGCCTCTACTATCTCTACAGCCACTTCTTTTAAGATCCTAGGATGCAGGCCATCTGGTCCTGGGACTTGTCAGTCTTTAGGTCTAATAGTTTTCCTAGTACCATTTCCCTGGTGATGGGGATTGTTTTAAGCTCCTCCCTCCCGTTCACCTTTTGATTTTCGTGTATCTTTGGGAAGTTTTCTAAGTCTTCCACAGTGAAGACAGACACAAAATACCTGCCCAACGCCTCCGTCATTTCCTTGTTTCCCATTATCAATTCCCCAGACTCACTCTCTACAGGACCAGTTATTTTTTTACTATTTAAATACTTAGTGGACACGCTTACTATCTGTTTTTATATTACTAGCTAGCTTTCTCTTATCCTCAACTTTCTCCCACTTTATTTTTTTTAGCCATTGTTTGCTGGTTCTTAAAACCTGACCAATCTTCTGACCTACCATTAATCTTTGCATATTTGTACAGTGTTTCTTTCAATTTGATACAATCCTTAGCTTCTTTATTCAGCCATGGATGATCCATCCTTCTCAAAGAGTCTTTATTCCTTACTGGGGTTAATCTTTGCTGAGAGTTATTAAATGTCTCCTTAAAAGTCTGTCACTGCATCTCTACTGTCCTACCTTTTAAACTAGTTTTCCAGTTCACTTTAATTAGCTCTGCTTTCATACCCTTGTAATTACATTTATTCAAGTGTAAAACACTAGTCTTGGACCCACATTTCATCCCTTCAAGCTGGACATGAAATTTTACCATGTTATGATTGCTGTTACCAAAATGCTCCTTTACAATGAGGTCATTGATTATCCTGTCTCGTTGCACATTACCAGGTCTAGAATAGCCTGCTCCTTGGGTGGCTCTAGAACATACTGCTCTAAGAAATTGACCTGAATACACTCTGTGGACTCACTTTCCAGGCTACCTTTCCAATCTGATCCGTCCAATCCACATGTAGATTAAAGTCACCCATGATTATTGCAGTACCTTCCTTACACGCCCCATTTATTTCTTCTTGTATTCTCTGTCCTACAGTGTAAATTCTGTTAGGAGCTTATAACCTACTCCCACAAATGATCTCTTACCTTTCCTATTTCTTATCTCTACCCAAACTGATTCCACATCTTGCTCATTTGAGCTAAAATATCACTAACTGTACTAATGGCATGCTCAATTAACAGAGCTGCTCTACCACCTTTTCCTAGCTTCCTATCTTTTCAAAATGTCAAATACCCTTCAATATTCAGGTCCCAGCCTTGGTCACCCTGCAATCATGTCTCCGTGATTGCTATCAGGTCATACATATTTATTTCTATCCATGCTAACATTCATCCACTTTGTTACGAATGTGGCATGGATTCAGATACAGAGCCTTTGTATTTTGTATTTTATCATCTTTGCAATCTCTGGCCTTATCTGCCAATGCACTCTTAAGTTTATACTCTTTGTCCCTTCCTACTACACTCTAGTCACCTTTACCCAAATTGCTCTAGTACCTTGTTGTTATTCTTTACCACATCTCCTCTCACACAATCCCTTCCCCCAACTATTTAGTTTAAAGTCCTCTCGACCACCCTAGATATACGACTCGTCAGAACATTGGTCCCAGTGTGGTTCAGATGAAAGTGGAGGTGGCTTTTCAGGTCTGAAAGTGGTAGCCTTAGGCCCATTCATGAGTATATGTGATACACGGCCAGCAATGATCTGATCGGGGTAGCCATTAACCCACAGGATAGCTTTGACGTGGCCTATTTCGGGGTTAAAGGAAATTAAGGGATATGGAGATAGTGCTGAAAGGTGGAGTTGTAGTAAAAGAGCAGCCATGATCGTATTGCCTGGTATAGCAGGCTCAAGGGGCCGAATGGACAGCTCTTGCTCCTCTTTCATAGGTTCTTACGATCTAATATGTAAGATAATCTTAGCCCTAATACTGCTGTAACTTTAGCGGCTCAACCTAGGCAGCAAAGTCATATTTTATCTGACCTTGGCTGTACCAACCAGTTCCAACATGAGATTGTTAACTCAACATAGCCCCTGCAATACTCGATAGCAACAACCTAATTGCAGCAATGACTTGTAAATATTTAAAAGCCAACAGAAGTGATTATAATTGCAAATGTTTATTAAGGGATTTGGAGATCTGTGTTAATTCTATTTAATTCTATTAAGAAAAACATCATCCATGTGTTACTTTGGACACACCTCAAAAAGCTGGAGCCAAGAAGAGTAAAGGACACCTGCAGCCACTGAGGTTTAGTTGAACCCAGTTCTAAAGTTATTGCAAATGATAGGTCTCCGGAACAGTACCTGTTATAAGCGATGAGCCTAAATAAACTCTTGCATGAAACCAACCACAAGGCGAGCTGTGAACTTCTCAAGTAAACGCTTTAGCACCTCTCAGCCTGGCTAGGGAGATGCATTTTTTCTGTTAAGGTGCATTTGTGGTTACTGAATGCTTCTCAGCTACTGCCTGAGTGCTGCACTATTGCAGACGCTGACTTTTTGGGTTATATATTAATCCACAGCCCTGTCTGGCGTCTCATTTGAATGTAGAATTTCCTGGCACTATTGCAAAGAGGAGCTGGGGCGTTCTCTCTTCCCAGCGTCTCGGCCAATATTTAGCCCTCAACCGACATTGCTGGTTCAGGAAACCCGTGGACCGGACATTAAACTCAAAGACCAGGATTTTATGGCCCCCACCATGGCGCGTGTTTCCCCCCGTCCCCGCCAGATGTGGCGAGCCATTTAAATCCCCATTCAGTTCGGCGGGACCGTAATATCCCACCAATTGGGAACGCCGTAAAATCCTGGCCAAAAAATATCACTCTAATTAACTGATTAACATGGGGTAAATGACAACCTGCCTCACCTCAGGGGTTTGTATGCATGTGAGCTAACGCGCTGCTGTGACATGCAGAAGTCAGCAGGTTGGGGCTGATACACTGTCCACTTATATCTGCAATATTTTAATAAATAATGAACCAATTCTCCAAAGACTGTTCCATTTATTGTAAGATCTCGCGACCTGATTCTTGGGTTTACTTGTTCTGGTGATCAATCTGTCATTTCCAGAGATTCCAGCACAGCCCTTGGAGAATTGGCTTGTTAGCTCTGATCTCGCTGCTACTAAGGATGGGTCCCTGACCCCACATTTTCAATAGGAGATTGTGAAAACAGCTTTGTGCCAATGACCGATAAAACCCTTTTTTTTATTCTTTCATGGGATGTGGGCATCACTGGCAAGGCCAGCATTTGTTGCCCGTCCCCTAATGGCTTTTGAGAAGGCGGTGGTGAGCCACCATCTTGAGCTGCTGCAATCCATCTGGTGAAGATACACCCAAGTGCTGCTCGGGAGTTAAGAGTTCAGCCACGTTGCTGTGGGTCTGGAGTCATATGCAGGCCAGACCGGATAAGGATGGCAGATTTCCTCCCCTAAAGGGTGTTAGTGAAGCAGGTGGGTTTTTACAACAATTGACAGTAGCTTCATGGTCACCATTACTGAGACTGGCTTTCAATTCCAGATTTTTAAAAATTATTAATTCACTGAATTTATTCGTTAACTGAATTGAAATTCCACCAGCTGCCATGGTGAGATCTGAACCCATATCCATATAGCATTAGTCTAGGCCTCTAGTCCACTGATATTACCACCACGCCACCATCTCCCCTTCAACAGATTACCATCTTCTGTCAACCTCCACAGTTTAGTGGATGCCACTCCCCAGCATTATAACCCAGTGTACAAATGATTTGTAGAACCTGATCCTAACTGTCACCTATTGTCGATTGTCTGTAGCGTCACCAAATTTTGGTACAATCTGTACTGTCACCCAGTTTTGATAAAATCTGTATTGCCAGCTACCCTCCTTGTCTGTATAGTCACCTACTCTCACTCAGCTCTCCACTGTCACCTATTGTTGCAATGATCTCTGCTGTCACACAGGCTATATCAAGAGTAGCTGACTGCTCAAACCCCCTGCATTGACAACAACAATTTATATAGCACCTTTACGCAGTAAATCAACACATAGCACTTCACTGGAGTGTAAACCAAGCCACATTAAGGAGATATTAAGACAGATGTCCAAAAAGCTTGGTCAAAGAGATAGGTTTTAAGGGCAAGAGCGAGGTAGAGACATGTATAGTTTTAAGGAGGAATTCCAGAACTTAAGGCCTAAGCCACTGAAGGCAAAGCCGCCAATGGCAGGGCAATGAAAACCAGAGATGTACAAGATGCAGATTTGGAAGATCACAGAAACTGTAAAGCTGGAGCAGGTTACAGGGAGAAACGAGGCCAGGGAAGATTTTGAATACAAGTATGAGAATTTTAAAATCAAAACGGTGCAGGACCAGGAGCCAATGTAGGTCAACGGCTACAGGGGTGATGGATGTGACAGGAGTTGTTGCGAGTTAGGATATGGGAAGCTGAGCTTTGGACAAGCTCAAGTTAATGAAGAGTGCTTGGTGGTAGACCAGCCAGGAATGCACTGGAATCATCAAGTCTAGAAAGGCATGAATGAGGGTTTCAGGAGCTGATGAGCTGAGGCAGGGGTGAAGTCGGGCAATGTTCTGCAGTCTTAGTAATGGCACCAGTGTGTGGTCAGAAGCAAATCTCAGGGTGAAATACAATACTAAAGTTACAAATAATCTGGTTCAGCTCAGACTATTATCAAGGGGATGAGAGGAAGTCAGTAGCTAGGGAACAGAGTTCATGGCTAGAATCGAAGGCAATGGCTTTGATCTTCCTGTATTTAGTTGGTGGAAATTTTGGCCCGGTCAGTGCTTGATGTCAGACAGGCAGTGTGACAAATCAACGACAGTGCAAAGATCGAGAGAGGTGCCAGCGGGGTCGGGCTGGCTGTTGTCAGCGAACATGTAGTTGACGATGTGTTTTCAGGTGAGGTCACCAAGGAGCTGAATGTGGATGAGGAATAAGACGGGGCCAAGGCTGGATCTATGGGGGCCACCTGAGGTAACAGTGTGGAGGCCGGAAGAGAAACCATTGCAAGTGATTCTCTGGCTATGACTGGATAAGAACAGCAGTTGCACCAGGCTGGAGGAGGCTAAAGACAGCTTGAGAAAGATTGAGGAGGGAGAGTTTACCATGGTCACAGTCACATAGGATGTAATTTATGACTGAAGTGCATCAAGAGGTGACAGTACAGACTGTGCTGAGAACAGGCCACAGTACAGATTGTATTGAGAGTCAACAATACGTTCAGCAAGATAAGCACTTGCAATGAAGAGAGAAAATAGATATTTATGGAATACTGAGAGAAGATAATAACTGATACTATGCTTGTAATAGACAGATAATAGCCGTACAAATCGAGACAGGAGTGAAGTAGAGAGAGTGCAATGATTATCCGGAGCTGGTAGGGTATGTGAGTCTGTGTGTATGTACGTGTCTGTGTGTATGTGTGTGTGTGTCTGTGTCTGTATGTCTGTGTGTGTGCATGTTTGTTTCTGTCTATGTCTGTCTGTCTCTGTGTGCGTGTCTGTGTGTGTGTGTGTGTGTGTCTCTGGCTATGTGTGTATATGCCTGTGTGTGTGTGTCTGTCTCTGTCTGTGTATGTGTGTGTGAATGTATGTGTGTGCCTGTCTGTGTGTGTGTATGTGTATGTATATTTGTCTATGTGTGTGTGTGTGTGTCTGTGTGTGTGTATGTGTGTCTGTGCAGGATACTCACACGACCCAGAGTGCTGTGATGGTGGAGACGGACAGGCTAACGGGCAGGATGACCCAGGCTGTCATTCCAGGAGGCAGGCGGTGTCTGGAGCGGTCCGAGACATGTGGACGAGCTCAGCCTGTCACTGCAAACAGAGCCGGGAGCAAGAATCAGAAAGTGACACTGGAACCAGATCAATCCAGGAGCAAAAGCGATGGCAGCCCCCAAACACACACATACACACACATAGACAAACAGACACACACACACACACACACCTCCCCCCCACACCCCCACCCCCCACCCCCACACACACACACACACACACACACACAGACCTCCTCCCACCCCTCCCAAAAAAAAACTTGCTCGTTGTTTTAGCTTTGCTGAAAATAGACCTGAAATATTCCCGGCTGGAATATTCCTACTGGTTTTACAGAGATGGAGTGTGTGGGGGTTGGAGGGGGGGGGTCGCTCCATTCAATTGTGCCCCGTCCCCAGGGGTGAGCTCGGGGTCTGGGATGAGCAGCGATCATACAACCCCAGAAAGATACAGTCCCCCTGACCCCCTCCTGTCCCCTCTCCTGTCCCCCCCCCCGACCCCCTCCTGTCCCCACACCCCCCCCCCCCCCTCCCTCTCCCTCTCTCCCTCTCCCCTCCATCACTTACTGATGCTGATTCTTCTCAAGGCTCCGGGGACACCCAGCCCGCGGGAGGTGTCAGCTCCAGAACGACCCGGACTCCAGCAACTTGCTGCCACCGACAAGCACCTTCCCCTCGGCTGGAACTGCAACCCCCGTGCGGGTCAATGCGGCGCTAGAGGGCTCCCTCTGAGACTGGGAGAGACTGAGAGAGAGAGAGAGAGAGAGAGAGAAACTAACTGGGGAAATAGACCAGAGAGACAGAGATTAACTAACAGGAAAAAAGACAGAGAGAGACAGGTAAACTCACAGGGTAAAAGACAGAGAGAGAGAAATAAACTAACTGGGGAAAATAGACGAGAGAGACAGAGACAGAGATTAACTAACAGGAAAAAAAGACAGAGAGACAGACAAGTAAATTGACAGGGTAAAGAGAGAGAGAAACAAACTAACTGGGGAAAATAGATGAGAGAGACAGAGATAGAGATAAACTAACAGGAAAAAAAGACAGAAAGAGACAGACAGGTAAACTGACAGGGTAAAAGACGGAGAGAGAGAAACAAACTAACTGGGGAAAATAGACGAGAGAGACAGAGGCAGATAAACTAACAGGAAAAATGACAGAAAGAGACAGACAGGTAAACTGACAGGGTGAAATTCAGAGGGAGAGAGAGAGCTAAACTAACTGGGGCTAAACTAACTGGGGGAAATAAACGAGAGAGAGACAGACAGAGATAAACTAAAAGGGACAAAAAGATAGAGAGAGACTGACAGGGTAAAAGACAGACAGGGAGAGAGCTAAACTAACTGGGGAAATAAACAGCGAAAGAGAGAAAGAGAGGATTAAGCAGGGAAAAAGACTGAGAGAGAGAGGGGGAGGAGAGAAGGACAGATGGAGAAATAGACTGAGTCTGCAAGAGAAACACTGAGACAGAGGGGGACAGATAGTGAGAGGCAGAGAGACTGAGACAGAAGATGGGAAATTGAGAGACAAAGTGAGAGAAACGTTGATAGACAGATTGAGAGACTACAACATAGAGAGAGAGACAGAGTCTCACTTAGCCTCATAAAGAGGAAATGGTGAATGAGAGAAGTACCAGAGTACATCAAACTCCAGCTGTAATCCTTACTCTCCAATCGCTTTGAGGGGAGGGAGTTGGAAGGTACTTTTAAAAAATGTATCTAGAAATAAAGAAATAAAAGAGAATTCCTAACAGTGATTTTGGATTCCGCCTCATGTGTTTTTTAATTGAGGCAGGAAAAAACTTGAATGAACAGTTCTGACTTGGGGGTGAGATATGACTCAGGGGTTGAGATATGACTCACGGATGAGATATGACTCAAGGGGTGAGATATGACTCAGGAGTTGAGATATAACTCAGGGGATGAAATATAACTCAGGGGATGAGATATGACTCAAGGGGTGAGATATGACTCAGGAGTTGAGATATAACTCAGGGGGTGAGATATAACTCAGGGGGTGAGATATGACTCAGGGGGTGAGATATAACTCAGGAGTTGAGATATGACTCAGGGGATGAGATATAACTCAAGGGGTGAGATATGACTCAGGAGTTGAGATATAACTCAGGGGATGAGATATAACTCAGGGGGTGAGATATGACTCAGGGGGTGAGATATGACTCAGGGGGTGAGATATAACTCAGGGGGTGAGATATGACTCAGGGGGTGAGATATGACTCAGGGGGTGAGATATGACTCAGGGGATGAGATATAACTCAAGGGGTGAGATATGACTCAGGGGGTGAGATATGACTCAGGGGGTGAGATATAACTCAGGGGGTGAGATATGACTCAGGGGGTGAGATATGTCTCAGGGGGTGAAATATAACTCAGGGGGTGAGATATGACTCAGGGGGTGAGATATAACTCAGGGGGTGAAATATGACTTAGGAGTTGAGATATAACTCAGGGGGTGATATATAACTCAGGGGGTGAGATATGACTCAGGGGGTGAGATATAATTCAGGGGGTGAGATATGACTCAGGGGTGAGATATAACTCAGGGGGTGAGATATGACTCAGGGCTGAGATATAACTCAGGGGGTGAGATATGACTCAGGAGTTGAGATATAACTCAGGGGATGAGATATAACTCAGGGGGTGAGATATGACTCAGGGGGTGAGATATAACTCAGGAGTTGAGATATGACTCAGGGGATGAGATATAACTCAAGGGGTGAGATATGACTCAGGAGTTGAGATATAACTCAGGGGATGAGATATAACTCAGGGGGTGAGATATGACTCAGGGGGTGAGATATAACTCAGGGGGTGAGATATGACTCAGGGGGTGAGATATGACTCAGGGGGTGAGATATGACTCAGGGGATGAGATATAACTCAAGGGGTGAGATATGACTCAGGGGGTGAGATATGACTCAGGGAGTGAGATATGACTCAGGGGATGAGATATGACTCAAGGGGTGAGATATGTCTCAGGGGGTGAGATATAACTCAGAGGGTGAGATATGACTCAGGGGGTGAGATATAACTCAGGGGGTGAAATATAACTCAGGGGGTGAGATATGACTCAGGGGGTGAGATATAACTCAGGGGGTGAAATATGACTTAGGAGTTGAGATATAACTCAGGGGGTGAGATATAACTCAGGGGGTGAGATATGACTCAGGGGGTGAGATATAACTCAGGGGGTGAGATATGACTCAGGGGTGAGATATAACTCAGGGGGTGAGATATGACTCAGGGGGTGAGATATAACTCAGGGGGTGAGATATGACTCAGGGGGTGAGATATGTCTCAGGGGGTGAAATATAACTCAGGGGATGAGATATGACTCAGGGGGTGAGATATAACTCACGGGGTGAAATATAACTCAGGGGATGAGATATAACTCAGGGGGTGAGATATGACTCAGGGGGTGAGATATGACTCAGGGGGTGAGATATAACTCAGGGGGTGAAATATAACTCAGGGGGTGAGATATGACTCAGGGGGTGAGATATAACTCAGGGGGTGAAATATGACTTAGGAGTTGAGATATAACTCAGGGGGTGAGATATAACTCAGGGGGTGAGATATGACTCAGGGGGTGAGATATAACTCAGGGGGTGAGATATGACTCAGGGGTGAGATATAACTCAGGGGGTGAGATATGACTCAGGGGGTGAGATATAACTCAGGGGGTGAGATATGACTCAGGGGGTGAGATATGTCTCAGGGGGTGAAATATAACTCAGGGGATGAGATATGACTCAGGGGGTGAGATATAACTCACGGGGTGAAATATAACTCAGGGGATGAGATATAACTCAGGGGGTGAGATATGACTCAGGGGGTGAGATATGACTCAGGGGGTGAGATATGACTCAGGGGGTGAGATATAACTCAGGAGTTGAGATATAACTCAGGGGGTGAGATATGACTCAGGGGGTGAGATATAACTCAGGAGTTGAGATATAACTCAGGGGGTGAGATATGACTCAGGGTACACTATCATCTCTGTGGAAAATGGTTGTGGTGCATGTCCCACTCCAGAAACCCCAGAGCTCAGACTGACACTTTCATGCAGTTCCTTTGGAATACTGTATCATCAGAGGTGTCATAAGACCATAAGACATAGGAGCAGAAATTAGGCCATTCGGCCCATCGAGTCTGCTCTACCATTCAATCATGGCTGATAAGTTTCTCAACCCCATTCTCCCGCCTTCTCCCCGTAACCTTTGATCCCCTTACCAATCAAGAACCTATCTATCTCGGTCTTAAATACACTCAATGACCTGGCCTCCACAGCCTTCTGTGGAAATGAATTCCATAGATTCACCACTCTCTGGCTAAAGAAGTTTCTCCTCATCTCTGTTCTAAAAGGTCTTCCCTTTACTCTGAGGCTGTGCCCTCGGGTCTTAGTCTCTCCCACTAATGGAAACATCTTCCCCACGTCCACTCTATCCAAGCCTTTCAGTATTCTGTAAGTTTAAATCAGATCCCCCCTCATCCTTCTAAACTCCATCGAGTATAGACCCAGAGTCCTCAAACGTTCCTCATATGTTAAGCCTTTCATTCCTGGTGTCACCTTTTGAATGAAATATTAAACTGGGCCACACCACCCTTCCCCCCCACTACTCTGCCCTCTCAGGTAGAAGAGCTCCCTTGGCAAAATTTCAAACTAGTGCAGAGCAGATCTCCCGGTAATATTCCTTAACTGACATCACTGAAAAGAGATGCTATTGCTGTTAGTGGGATCTTGCTGTGTGCAAATTGTCTGCCACGTTTCCCTAGACTACAACAGTGACCACACTTCAAAAAAAGTACTTCATCGGCAGTAAAGCGCTTTGGGATCCCCAGGGGTTACGAAAGGCGCTATATAAATGCAAGTCTTTGCTTTAATTACAGTTGAGGCCCCCCCTACCTTAATTGATCCATCCAGAGAGATTCTGAACTGCCCCCATGGCTGTATCAAATTGTTCAGATGGTTTTCGCTTCCACTGTTCCTTAGGAGCCCTTTCAGGTGTTGATCGTCTGGTGTGTGAAGAATCTTCTGATATCAGTCCTAAAATTACCTTTGACTAGTTTGAACCTGTGATCCACACACATAATTAAATGTAGGGATCAGCCATTTCCACTTCTTTAATTATGATATGCCTCTCAGATTACGATCATCTCTCAGACACCACTTTCCAAACTAAAATAAACCAGCATCCTTGTGTATTATGTATATTAACCAAAACTGACTGACACAGGGGATTAGCTGAGATTCTAAATAACTGGTTTTGTGTCCTGACTTTGGGTAATGTGACTCTCACTTAGAAAGCTGTGGATCATTGTCAGGGCAATGGGGGAAGCTAGATAAACACACGAGGATATTCTATAGTGCATGGGGTGAGAGGCTCATGTGGGGCCTAAAAATTGACCTTTTTTTTATTCATTCATGGGATGTGGGTGTTGGTGTTGCTGGCTAGGCCAGCATTTATTGCCCATCCTTAATTACCCTTGTCCAGGGTGCATTTGAAAGTCAACCACATTGCTGTGGGCCTGGAGTAATATGTAGGCCAGACTGGGTAAGGATGAAAGATTTCCTTCCCTTTAGTGAACCAGATGGGTTTTTACAACAACCAGATTTATTTTTTTAATTGAATTCAAGTTCAAGTGATGCTGAATTCAAATTTCACCATCTACCATGGTGGGATTTGAACCCGGGTCCCTAGAGTATTACCCTGGGTCCCTGGATTACTGGTCCAGTGACAATACTACCATGCCACCATCTCCACAGTCAGTTGGTAACACTCTCCCCTCTGAGTTAGAAGGTTGTGGGTTTGAGTCCCACGCCAGAGACTTGGGTCCAGAACAATAGTGCATAGTGAGAGAATGCCACGCCATTGGAGGCGCCATCTTTCCAATGAGATATAAATAAGATTGAAGCGCTCCAATGACGATTCTGCATGAGTCAGTATGGGAAATACACCAAGTGTCACAGCCTTGATCAAAGAGTTGGAATGGGAGTCACTACAGCAAAGGAGGGAAAAAATATACTGACCGTGGCCTGAATATTACACCCCCCCACCCTCTGCCAGCGGGCTTGTAGGTAGAGGTGGAGGCTGGGTGTTGAGCATAAAATTCCTCGGAAGGATTCCCGCCCACCCCAACCTCTCTGTAATTTTACGCTGGAGTGGACAAGGCCTCGGACAGGCCACCTGCCCTTGCCCCAATTGAGGCCCTTGAATGGCCAGTTATTGACCATTCAAGGGCCGTTTCCCACCCAGCCTCAATTCTTAGGCTTGTGGGAGGAGTTCCCGGTTATGGGGGAAGCCCAAAAATAATCGGGTGTAGGTCACGGGCAGGTTGGGGGAGGGGCACCACCATAAGAAGCCCCCTTAAGGTCTGGTAACCACAGGACCTCCCACCCCTCACCCAGCCTCTGCCCTGAAACTCCACTCCCCCACCCGTCCAACCATTCCCCCCCCCAGCCCCCACCCCACCCCAGGCATCCCCTACCCTCCCTGCCCTAAGACCCTCAAAACGTACCTCTTCCTGGACTCCCGGGACTTTGGCCCCGGAGACTGCATGGAAGTCCTGCCCACTGCATCTTCTGGGCCTGCAGGGGGCGAGAGAGCTGCTGGACAAGCTGATTGGCCAGCAGATCGCTAAGGCGGAAGTTCCTCCTGAGCGAGGGATGGATATCCCTTCTCCAGCCAAATAACGCTCATTGGAGCGTGAACTAGGGCAGACAGTGTCCACGGGGATGTGTGTCCCCATACACTCGTAGGATGGTGAGACGGGAAACCACGCCATCCTAAAATTCCTGGCCCGTGTTCTGTAAAATAGGGATTGGTCCGGTGGGAATTGACAGAAACCAGTAGCTGGTGGCCTCCGGCAATAACAAAAAGGAGGTAGCCATCCACACAAACTACAAAGACCATTTGTTTCCCAGACAGCGCATTAACAATCTTTCTTCCCAAGGACAATCCCATGGAACAAGTTGCCAAAGGGAATAGTCACAGCCCCATTACTGGAAATCTTCAAGACCCATCTTTAGATTATTTTCATTTAACAGTTTTCATTATCAGGATGACCATCTCAGAAGGTCATGCTTGGCTTAGCTAGTGCCACCCCTGTAAATCTTGGCAGAAAACGGATATTAGTCTGTGGTACCGACACAGTTAAAGCAGGAGCTGAGACCTGTGAGCTCTTTCTCATGTGGTTATAAAAGATCCCACGCCACCATTTCAAAGAAGGACAGTGGAGTTATCCCCAGTGCCCTGATCAATATTAATCGTTCAACCAGTATTACTAAAAACAAATGTATTGCTGAGAAAAGAGACATGTCGAAGCCTTTCGTCTTGCACTCATCAGGACACTTATCAAGAATACTAATATAAGGTGAAAACAACAATTTATACTATATGCGAAGAGAGTCATGACTAGTTGGCATTCTGCATGGCAACACCACTTGCCAACCACTCAGCACTCTCTTCACATACAGTATAAATTGTTGCTTTCCCCTTATATTGGTATTCTGCTAGATTTTCCTGATGAGTGCAAGACGAATAGCTTTGACATGTCTCTTTTTTCACCAATGCTCAAGTTCTGTACGACCAAATGGCTATTTAAAGACAGATGATCGTCACCACATTGCTGTTTGTGGGAGCTTGCTGTATGCAAATTGGTTGCCACATTTTTCATAGTCCAACAGTGATGACACTTCAACAGTGCTTAATTGGCTATAAAGGGGAAATGAGGGCGCAGTGATCATGTCACTGCAATCGTAATCCAGAGGCCCAGGCTAATGCTGTGGGTTCAATTCTCACCTTGGCATCTGATGGAATTTAAATTCTATTCATAGATCTGGAATATAACCCTAGTCTCAGTGTGACCCTGAAACGATCATCGATTGTTTGTAAAAACTTATCTGGATCATTAATGCCCTTTGCTGTCCTGAACCGGTCTGGCCTACATGTGACTCCATATCCACAGCAACGTGGTTGACTCTTAAATGCCCTCTGAGATGACCAACCAAGCCACTCAGCTCAAGGGCAGTTAGGGATGACAACAAATGTTGTAGCCTTGCCAGTGATGCCCACATCCCATCAAAGGGAGAAATAAGCACTTTGGGATATTGTGAAAGGCACTATATAAATGCAAGCCCTTTTTCAGGCCCGATGGGCTGAATGGTCTGTCTCTGCGGTGTACCTACTGTGTCTCTTCTTGAGGGAGGGTCATGGAGGTCATCTAATAGAAGGGATTATCCCAGTACAGTGATGTCCAACATTTCAGTAGGTGGGAAAATGTTAGAATCTATTATTAGGGACATGGTAACAGAGCAGTTAGAGAATCATAATATGATAAGGCAAAATCAACATGGATTTATGAAAGGGAAATCATATTTGACTAATCAGTTAGAGGTTTTGAAGAAGTCAAGGGGACCTGGTGGATGTGGTATATTTGGATTTTTGAAAAGCATTCTCCAAGGTACCATGCAAGAGATTATTACACAAATATTATCAGGTTCACATGGGAATTCAGTACACGAGAGAAAGAGGTGCTTTAAGTAATGTTTATTTCAACTCATAAAGTGTGTTAAGTATTAAAGTTGAAGGGTCAGTCACAAGGGGGCATAAGTTCAAGGTGAGGGGCAGGAGGTTTAGGGGGGTTGTGAGGAAAAGCTTTTTTACCCAGAGGGTGGTGACAGTCTGGAATGCACTGCCTGGGAGGGTGGTGGAGGCGGGTTGCCTCACATCCTTTAAAAAGTACCTGGATGAGCACTTGGCACGTCATAACATTCAAGGCTATGGGGCCAAGTGCTGGTCAACGGGGTTAGGTAGGTAGGTCAGGTGTTTGTCACGTGTCGGTGCAGACTCGATGGGCCAAAGGGCCTCTTCTGCACTGTGATTCTGTGATTCTGTGTGTGATTTCAGAACATGGGGCCAAATATGAAAGTCAAAGCAGGATTATAAACCCTCATATATGGACATTTTTAATCAGCCTCACTCACAAATCTTCATGCCTACATAGACATAAGTTGGAATGGCACAGGCACACAAAAAGTTAGCTCCCCCTACCTACCCACCCCTCCACAACCCTCCCCACCCCACCCTGCACCCACCAAGACAAGCCAGCAACAGGAAATATTCCAGCCACCCCCTCATTTCACCGTCGTCATGTCCGTTCTTGTCCGTACCATCATCAATTCTGCTCTCCCATAGCTTGAAAACTGGGAAAATTCAGTCTCAACTCCTGAAGTCTCCTCCCATGTTGAACGATTGATTGGTGCAAAGACGCTGCTCCCTCATTGGTCCGTCTCCACCAAATCAGGCGCATTCGCACGAAAGCAAAATGGCGCGGATGCCGGAGACCTGAAATAAACGCAGAAAATGCTGGAAACGCTCAGCAGCTTTGGCAGCGACCGCGGAGAGAGAGGGAGAGAGAGAGAGAGAGAAACAGAGTTAACGCTTCAGGCCATCAGGAAGATTCGAAATGTAACAGCTTTAATGTGGGTGAGATGGGGGAGGGTGGGAGAAAGAACAAAATGGAAGGTTTGCGATAGGGCGGAAGACGGGAGACATTAAATGACGGAAGCGTTGGTGGGACAGAGCCAAAGAAAGCCGGAATGAAACAAGCAAAGAAACAAAGTATGGTTGCGGAGGAAGTGTGGACAGCAGGAAAATGAACAGCTGCTCTCCAAAAGCAAAACAAGGAAAACAAGATCAATGCCGAAACATGTTCAGAAAAGAGGACAGTCATCTGCCTTCTGCGAACAACACTATTGTTTCAAGTAAATGGTCTGTTTGCATTGAATGAATAGGTATGTAATTTGGCTAAGATAAAAGCAAAAAACTGCGGATGCTGGAAATCCAAAACAAAAACAAAAATACCAGGAAAAACTCAGCAGGTCTGGCAGCATCTGCGGAAGGGAGCACAGTTAACATTTCGAGTCCGCATGCGGACTCGAAACGTTAACTGTGCTCCCTTCTGCAGATGCTGCCAGACCTGCTGAGTTTTTCTAGGTGCAGACATCTTAATCGGTGAGCTGAGGAGAGGAGGGGAAACCCAATGGAGGTCAGGCATGGCTCAGTCAGCCACTATCGCCTGTGAGTCAGGGGGATGGTGTGTTCATTGCTCAATCCAGCAACATCACACATCCTCCAGGCTGACACTCCAGCACAACACTGAGGGAGTGCTGCACTCTCAGTAGTGCCCTCTTGTGGGTGAGACGCTAAACTGAGGCTCCGTGCTCCCTCTCAGTTAGATGTAAAAGATTCCTTTGCAATATTTTGAAGTAGAGTAGGGAATCGCCCCCTGTGTGCTGGCCAGTGAGTGTCCCTCACCCAAGAGATTATACGGTCAATATCCCACTCTCGCTTGTGGGATCTTGCTGTGCACAAATTGGCTGCTGTGGTGGGAAGAACCTCTCATTTCTGAAAAATGTCAGGAAGAGCACAGATCTCCTGCTCTCCTGATAAACGATACGGCCTGTGAAGGTGGACGGGGTCTCGATTTAATGTCTCATCCAAAAAACAGCACCTCTGGCAGTGCTGCACTCCCTCATTCCTGCATTGGGAGTACCGGCCTTGACTATATGTTCAAGTCCCTGCCATGGGACACCAACCTATGGCCTTCTGATTCAGACGGGTGAGTGCTGCTAGTGAGCTAAACTGACACCCCCATGGAAGCTACTGGAAGATTGGCAATATTTTATTTCCTCCATGTGCTATTGGAAATATTGCAATTCGGGACCGTTTCACCAAACCGTTGCACTGCTGCTGTGGAGTCATGAGCTGCTCCCTCCAACTTTGGGCGCTTAGTCTTCCTGGTTTTCCATTCAAAGACGGAATGTCACTGTGTGAGGGGATGGGGTGGGGTGGGGTGGGATCATGCCCAACATCCCAGACCTGGCAGGCCGGACTCCAAGCAGCTGGGTATGTTTGGGAAAATGACCTGAGTGGGATGCCCGAACTACCCCCCGCTATGAGCAACACCATCGGCGATCAGCTAGTCAACCTTCTGTCCCCTCAAGTGAAACAGATAAATAGAAGCACATCTGGAAGCCAGAAGTCCTGAGATCAAATGCCACACAGAAAGGGAGACGTAAGGTATTGGCTAAAGGATGGTTCTAAGGAGTAAGGTGAAGAGGTAGGAGGGCGAATTTTCTAAGTGTGCGTCTCTGGTGAGGAACAAGATTGACCAGTGCAGGCAGGAGATGGGTAAGGTCCTTGGCTGCCAACCTGGGCCTTGCAATTGCTCAGTTGACTTCAGGTTAATTTCATGAAACAGCTGGAAGTAAATCACTGAAGGCCCAGGCTTGAGGTCGTAGTGGGTCTGATTGAACATCGGGGATCACAACAGCCTCAGTCACTGATCAGCTATCTTGTTTTGTGTTTTAGATTCTGATTTGCAAATGGATGAATAACAGCAATTGTTTACTAACTCACAGCAGCAGCCGCGCATTGATCTTTTCCTGGCTGCATTGCGTTTGACTGCAATCTAGGGGGTGGTGGGGGCAGGGAGGAGAGGCGCGGCAGTCTAATGGGGAGGGGAGGGTGCTGCAATCTCGGGGGGGGGCGGCGGGGGTGGGGGGGGAGAGTGACTGAAATTCAAGGGGGAGGGGCGAGAAGGGCTGCAACCTGGGGTCGAAGGGAGGGCAGTGTTACAATCTGGGGGAGAAGGGGGGAGGGGTGTTTCAGTCTTGGGTTAAGTTGGGGAGGGAGGTGACCCAATTCAGTGGGGGAGGAGGAAGGTGCTGAAACTGAGGGATGGGGTGGGTATGGGATTTGCTGCAATCTGGGCAGGGCAGTGGGGTGGTGGGGGGTCAGTGCTGGGTGCATCTAGTTGACCAGGCTGTACAGCCCAAAGGAATTTGCAAAACACCTGGGTGGGCACAAGGGTAAATTGAATCCTATTAACAATAACGGAATTAAAAAGGACCAAGTATGTGATGGAGATCGTGAAGTCACCTTCTTATTGCTTTTGCGAGATGGAATATTGCAAACCTATTAGTTCACCTGAGTTTATCCTCAAGAGCTAATTGGGATCAGGTATACATTCAAACATGTGCGAATCTCCACTGACATTGTCACTTATATCGTTCTTGCAATGTTGCTTCTGCACAAGTAAAATATTGAAATGGGACAGTGAACATGCCCCTCAATGGATTTTCGTTGAGAGACCATGTCCAAAGACGAGATGAGACAGCATAAGATAAAGGTCAGGGAGAACAGGGGTGGGGGCAGGGTGGAGACTGGGGGTTGGAGGTGTGCGAGAGAGAGAGAGAGAGAGAGAGAGCGAGCAACAGCTGGAGGGGACAGAAGGGGGTGATATAGAGGTTTTCACTGGTTTTGGTAAAATTGACAACAGGTGAACTGAACCCATCTGAAGTCATCTGAAAAGCCAACTCAGCAACTGGGATGCCCTACTGGATTCCAGTTATGTCCAGTAGAATCATCAGCTAATCGGTCACCTCCAGTAGAATCTAGCTACAATCAGTTCAATCTTGAACTGGTTTTGAATTATTTTTTTACCCCCTGGCCCAGGCAATGCTGCTCATAGTTGATGTATTTCCCCAGGCCTCCCGGTGTGAAGCAGTTGTCGGACTTGCACACTGATTAACTGTCTGACAGACCATGCCATGAATGCTCCTTCCACGCCCATAGCTAACTTTACGCCAAAATAAAAACAAAATACTGTGGACGCCGGAAATCTGAAATAAAAACAGAAAGTGCCGGGAAAACTCAATAGGTCTGGCAGCATCTGTGGAGGGAAAAACAGAGCTAATGGTTTGAGTCCAATATGATTCTTTCTCAGAACTAGTTTATACCAACCTATATGTTGGGATGGTGTTATGGGCCCTCACAACCTATATGCAAGGGGCAGGTGCCTCCTACTTCCATCAGACACAGAGGTCCCACTAGATGCTAATCTAGAATTCAGGCCCGGTGCTACAGTTTCCCCTCACCGTTCCTGTCTGCAATTGGATTTGATGCCTGTATTGCCTGACTTAGAGGCAGGAATGCTGCCATTGAGCTAAACATTTGCTCCTGTCCCAAGTTTGAATGCACTTTATACACTCCCCCTGCTGGATCAGTTGTTAAAAGTGCAGCTCAGGCAGAGAGCATGAATGTCCCAACTTCAACACCAAGACCAAACACTCAAACGTTGTAGAATTTTAAAAAAAACATGAAAAGTCAGTCAGGATTCCAGCTCTTCATAACTATCATAGAATCATAGAATAGTTACGGCACAAAAGAAGGCCATTCGGCCCAGCTGTGTTAGCCCTCTTGGCCATTTACCCAATATTTATTGTGTTGGCTTACACATTAAGAACAACCTTGTAGGAGAGACAGCCTAAGCCCATACCCCCCACCCCACAACATCGGTTAACAATAACTTGCTTTTATTTTGTGCCTTTAACAGAGTAAAATGGCTCAGAGACGAGGATGGATGCTGAACACCCAGCAGATTCACTGAAGGTGATCAAAACGTGGTCAAAGTGAAAAATCCCGAGGGAGGCGTTGGAAGATGAGGAACAGTGGGAGCGAGGCCGGAGATACTTCCGGAAGGTCGGACTGAGACAACTGGGGTGGAGCAGAGGAAAGAGAGACATAACAAACAGGGCCACAGGTGGAAGGCAGAAAAATAATCTCGTAAAAACCTGGGGCCATAAATGTAAATTTTAAGAAATTTAGGAAAACCTCTTTACTCAGGGAATGGTTAGGATGTCGAATCTGCTACCACTTGGAGTATTTGAGACCGGTTACGTAGACACAATAAGGTGAAGCCAGATAAGTGGATGGAGTAATAGAGGAATACAAAAGACATATCAATGGAGAGAGGTGAAGTAAAGAGAGGGGAGGATTAGGTAAGAAAGCAGCATAAAGAGCATCACTGGAGCTGTTAGGTTGAATGGCCTATTCCTCTGCTTTAAATTCTATATAATATGTAGGTCTGGAGGATGTTTTAAATTTGCAAGTCAAAAGAAGAGGGTAGAATTTCATCTTGAGCAATTGTGCCAATTGGGTAGCATCCCTGCTTATACTATGGCCTGCAAAATATTGCCCTATTGACTTCAATCAAACTGAAGATTCAGCCAGGCATATAATGGGCAGTCGATGCCATATTAGCCATTCAGCATGGACCCGCACGGACCTGAAATTCGACCACAGGTGTTTTAAAATGAATGCAGCAAGAGATAAAGAATCAGAGTTGACATTTGCAGGGGAGCATGGGACAACATTGGAGGAGTAAAGATCAATATATTCATTTGGAATTGAGAAAATCAGCACTAAACACAAGGTCAGGTTTTCCTTCATCACCCCCAATGATTGTCACAAGTGACCTCTTCAATTGACTGCCAACTCCCAAAAGAGGGGAAATTATTCCAATTGTAGGTACTTAATGAGATTGTCTGGCAACCGGGAAGTAAAGACATTGATCAGTATTGACCACATGCCCTGGTGAGTCAGCACTTTAAGGTACATAATCTAGTACAGAAGAATGACAATAATGACATTACAGCAAGCGCAGATTTGAGCAGAAGACAGACAGCAGATGGAGGTAAAAGTGCACAATATGTTTCCTAAGGGTAGGTTATGAAAGCCAAGCTGCAGAAGGCTGTTATTACTAAGGGATGACATAATTGCTGTTCAAAGGTTGGAAGTAACTGAAATATTGCATACACTGGGAATAGTAATCAGTGACATTATAAGCACCCAAATAATAACTAGCATTGCTACTAGACAGCAAGTAAAGAGTGAGCTGTTTACACAAGGAACATTCACAGGAGATTTTGCTATTCCTGGGGTAAAGGGCAAGCAATTTCACAGAAGCAATCAGTGGCTCTTAAAATAATGCAGGAAAGAATTTATTTATGACCTTATCACGTCACTTAGGACATCCAAAAACTCTACAGACGGCGAATTACTTTGAATAAAGTCGGTGCTTTTTATTAACAATTCGTCCATGGGCCAGCATTTACTGCCCATCCCTAATTGCCCTTGAGGAGGTGATGGTGAGCTACCTTCCTGAGCCACTGCAGTCCAGTGGTGTGGATAGGGAGTTCCAGGATTTTGCCCCAGCAATAGTGAAGGAACAGCGATATATTTCCAAGTCAGGAAGGTGATTGACTTGTAAGGGAACTTCCAGGTGGTGGTGTTTCCATGCATCTGCAGCCCTTGTCCTTTTAGATGGTAGAGGCCATGGGTTTGGAAGGTGCTGTCGAAGGAGCCTTGGTGAGTTGCTGCAGTGCATCTTGTAGATGGTACACACACTGCTGCCACTGTGCACCCGTTGTTGGAGGGAGTGAATGTTGAAGGTGGTGGTTAGCAGACTCAGCAGACAAGTCCCACACTGCAAGGTCCCACAGCCTGCAATGAGTGAAAGATCTGATCGTGCTGACCTGGTGGGAATGTTGACCATGGGCACCATGGGCAGAATTTAGCCCTCGTCAGGCGGGCTCGGCAGGGGCGGGCCTGGGGAAGGGGGTGTCAGGAAGCCAACTACTGCCCGCGATCGAGGCTGGAAGGCGATTTCACACTGGCGGGTCTGTTAAGGCCCACCCAGTGTGAAACGCGAGTGGCAGCGCTCAGCGCTGCTTGTGCGGGTAGAGGGGAGGAGGGTGAGCTGGGTGAGCACAAACTTGGCACAGAGCTGCCTCAGGGAGATGAAGAATTTTCAAAAGAAAAATAAAGAATTGAAAAATGTAATAAAACATGTCCCCGCTCCTGTGACTCTGTCGCGTGAGCAGGAACAGGTTGTTAATTAAATTTTAAAATTTTTATTTTATTTTTTACTTGTTTCAGGAAACCTCATCCTTCCCGTGGATGAAGATTCCTAAGAAGTGCGAAGGCCGCTTGGCCTTTTCACCTGCCCGCCAACCATAAGGTTGGACAGGCAGTGAAAGATTTAATTAATAACCTTGTTAAAGGCCTCAATAGGCCTTTTAATTGTCGACCGGCGCACTGCCGACTCTGGTGCGTGTCCGCTAACCGAAATGTCCCGTGACTGCGCGTTGACGTCAGGACACTCACAGGACATCAACACGCCTCATTTTACACTCGATTGAGTCGGGCGTGTGCCCGCCCGTCTGCCAAGCTAAACATTTTGCCCCGAGGGAATGTCCGATCTTCAACAGGACCGTGTCATTTTGAATGTACATTTTGGAGAGGCAGAGCTTAGTTTAGCATCTTGCCAGAAAGGGCTATTACCATGTTTGATTAAGCACCAAAATCCTCAAGTGGGACATGAACCTCCTCTATCATGGCTCAAAAGTGAATGTGCTGTGAAGTGAGCCAGGCTATTAGATTTGGCATCCATTACTCCTGTGCTCGCAGACCTACATTGGCAGACGCTTAAGCAATGCCTCAATTTTAAAATTCTCATTCTTGATTTCAAATCGCTCCATGGCTAGGCCCCTCCTTATTTCTGTAATCTCCTCTAACATCCAACCCCCCACCGAGCTATTGGCACTCCTCTAACTCCTAACTCCCAACTAACTAACTCCTAACTCCTAACTAACTAACTCCTAACTCCTAACTCTCTAACTCTGGGCTGTTAAGCGTCCCCAATTTTAATCACTCCATCACTGGGGGTCATGCCTTCAGCTGCTAAGCCCTAAATTCTGAAATTTTGTCCCTAAACCTCGCTGCCCCTCTTTCTCACTTTCATCCTTTAAGACACTCTTTAAAACCTACCACTTTGACCAAGCTTTTGGTCATAAGGCCGAATATCTCCTTATGCGGCTCAGTGTCAAATGCAGGAGACGGTGATGTCGTGATAATGTCACTGAACTAGTGATCCAGGGACCCAGGCTAGTGCTCTGGGAGCACGACTTCAAATCCCATCAAAGCAACTTCCGGAATTTAAATTCAGTCAATGACAAATCTGGAATTGAAAGTTAGGTCTCAGTAATCAGGGATCAGGATGTAGAATGGGTTCACGTGGAGATGAGGAACAGTAGGGGAAAGAAGTCACAAGGGGGGAGTTGTCTACAGGCCCCCTAACAGTAACTACAATGTCGGAGAAATATTGGGTGCTTGTGATAAAGGGATGGTAATAATCATGGGTGATTTTAATCTACATGTAAACTGGAAAAATCAGATTGGCTGTCGTAGCCTGCTTGAGGAGTTCATAGAATGTTTCTGAGATAGTTTCTTGGAGCAGCACTTTCCAGGACCAACCAGAGAGCAGGTTATATTAGACTTGGCATTGTGTAATGTGACAGGATTATTTAATAACCTCGGGGTAAACGCACCCCTAGGTAGCAGTGACCACAATATGATTGAATTTTACATCTAGTATGAAAGGAGGAAGAGTGGGTCTGAGACTAGTATTTTAAACTTAAATAAGGACAACTATGTGGGCATGAAAGCTGAGCTAGCTGAAGTGAACTGGGATACCAGGCTAGGAGGTAGCTCAATAGAGAAGAAGTGGCAGACATTTAAGGGCATTTTCAGAATACTCAGGATAAAAGTATATTTCTACCATAAAGAAAAATCCTGAAGGGAGTACCCACCATCCGTGGTTAACTAAAGAAGTTAGGGAAAGCATCGAACTTAAGGAAAAAGCATATAACTGTACAAAGATGAGTAGCAGGGCAAGTGATTGGTCAGAATATACAAAATGGCAGAGAATGACTAAAATGCTAATCAGGAGAAAAAAATTAGAGTATGGGAGGAAGCTAGCTAGAAATATAAAAACAGATAGCAAGCTTTTCTACAGGTATTTAAACAGGTAAAGAGTAATTAAAGTGAGTGTTGGTCAACTCAAGAGTGAGAATGGGGATTCAATAGTAGATAATAAGGAAATGGCGGATGAAATGAACAAATATTTTGCTTCTGTCTTCACTATCGAGGATACAAAAAACATTCCAGTAATAGCTGTAAATCAGGAGGTGGTGGGGAGAGAGGAACTTGGTGAAATTACAATCACTAGGGAAGTGGTACTGAGCAAACTGATG
This sequence comes from Cetorhinus maximus, assembly GCF_964194155.1. Taxonomy (NCBI): domain Eukaryota; kingdom Metazoa; phylum Chordata; class Chondrichthyes; order Lamniformes; family Cetorhinidae; genus Cetorhinus; species Cetorhinus maximus. The sequence continues at coordinate 9,244,373 of NC_135905.1, read as the reverse complement.
GAGCTGCCGGGCTGACAAGTCTCCAGGTCCTGATGGACTTCATCCTAAAGTCTTCAAAGAGGCGGCTAATGAGGTAGTAGATGCGTTGGTGATAATTTTCTAAAATTCCCTAGATTCTGAAGAAGTTCCATCAGACTGGAAAGTAGCAAATTCAAGAAGGGAGGGAGGCAGAAAATAGGAAACTATAGGCCTGTTAGCTTGATGTCTGTCACGGGGAAGGCGTTAGAATCAATCATTAAAGAGATTATAGCTGGGCACTTAGAGAAACACAAGATAATCGAGAATAGTCAGCATGGATTTGCATGTGAAAGGGAAATCATGTTTAAGCAATTTATTAGAGTTCTTTGAAGGAGTAACATGTGCTGTGGATAAAGGGAAGCCTGTAGATGTACTGTACTTGGATTTCCAGCAGGCATTTGATAAGGTGCCACATTAAAGGTTATTGCAGAAAATAAAAGCTCATGATGTAGGTGGTAACATATTAGCCTGGACAGAGGATTGGCTGGCTGGCAGAAAACAGAGAGTATACATAAATGGGTCCTGGTCTGAAATGGCAGGATGTGATGAGTGGAGTCCCACAGGGGTCTGTGCAGCAGCAACTTTATACAATTTACATCAATGACTTAGATGAGGGGAGTGAAGGCATGGTAGCTAAATTTGCAGATGACACAAAGATAGATAGAAAAGTATGTTGTGAAGAAGACATGAGGCCTTTGCAGACAGTTATAGATCTGTTGAGTGAGTGAGCAAAAATCTGGCAAATGGGGTATAAAGTGGGAAAATGTGAAGTTGTTCATTTTGGCAGGAAGAATAAAAAAGCAGAGCATTACTTAAATGGAGAATGACTGCAGAATTCCGAGGGGCAGAGGGATTTGGGTGTTCTTGTGCATGAGTCATAAAAAGTCAGTATGCAGGTACAGCAAGTAATTCATGAGGCTAATGGAATGCAATCCTTTATTATGAGAGGAATTGAACATAAAAGTAAGAATATTATGCTTCAGTTATACAGGGCATTGGTGAGACCACATCTCGAACACTGTGTGCAGTTTTGATCTCCTTATTTAAGGAAGAATGTAAATGCATTGGAGGCAGTTCAGAGGTGGTTTACTAGATTGATACCTGGAATGAGTGGGTTGTCTTATGAGGAAAGGTTGGACAGACTGGGCTTGTTTCCACTGGAGTTTAGAAGAGTGAAGGGTGATTTGATTGAAGTATATAAGATCCTGAATGGTCTCGACATGGTGGACGTGGAAGGGATGTTTCCTCTTGTGGGTGAGTCCAGAACAGGGGGCACTGTTTTAAAATTAGGGGTCGTCCTTTTAGGGCAGAGATGAGGAGAATTTTTTTCTCTCAGAGGGTTGTGCGACTTTGGAACACTCTGCCTCAGAAGGCAGTGGAGGCGGGGTCACTGAATATTTTTCAGGCAGAGGTAGATAGATTCCTGTTTGGCCAGGGAATCAAAGGTTATCGGGGATATCGGGGGAATGTAGAACTCGAAGCACACACAGATCAGCCATGGTCTTATTGAATGGCAGAGCAGGCTCGAGGGGCCGAAGGGCCTACTTCTGCTCCTATTTCGTATGTTTGTATGTTTGTAATGGTGACCATGAAACTATCACCGATTGTTGTAAAAACAACCTACTGGTCTCCACCTCCCACTGTTCTACAGCACATGTTCCCTCAGCGCTGCTCAGTAGATTCACACGCTCCCTCACCCCTCACCAGACATCAACACCCACTTCACCACAAATTCACCCAGGGGCTTTCTGATTGGATGAAAATGCAGAACTCATCTTACATCTTAGTTAACCGGCATATTTGATGAACCAGCACCTCCCATTCCCGGAGCATGCCAGGTAACAGAAATTTTACTCTTGCATTAAAGGTGCTGATTAAATACAAGTTGTTGTTGTGGTTTTTGCTGTGTTTTTACCATGATATAAAGGCACCAATCGTTCCTAAGGGATCGTCTAAACACATTGTGGGTTCGTTTATTTAAACTCAGCACATGAGAACATTTGTACTTGGATAGAAAGTCTGAAGACATCAGCGGCAGAGCTGTGTGTGCTGTGTTCTGCTCACAGGCCAAAATGAAACTGAGACCAGATCGCGGGACACACTTCCCTTCCAGTGATGGCATGCTGCTACCCCTTAAAGGCACATTTCAACAGTGTTAATTAATTAATGTGAAGGTGGAGCATTTTGTCTTTAAGTGGTACAAAGGGTAATTCTAGCAACATCTGCATAACGTGCAAGGCTTTAGAAGTGGAAGCTGAGCAGTCCAAATGGCCCAGAGGGGTAAATCTCTGTTTCTGGGGTTGGTGATAAAGGGAGAAATTAAAACTAAATTAACATTTGAAAAGGGGGGAGGCTAATTTTTAGGAATAATGATGGAAGTGTGAGTGTGGGGGCAGTACTTTCGAAAGATGATGGAGAGCGGAGGCAGGTGTGCCCGGGAATTTACGTCGCCAGCTGATGTGCCAGTTTTCCGACACCATCCTACACCCCAACCATTCTTGAGATGGCCGGATTGCGGGCGGAATGGCTTGGAGGGGGGACACCAGTTGTCCTTAATTTGGGCAGTAGGCACACCTTGTGGCCAAAATTCCGAGCTAGTTGACTGTTCCAACGTGTTGCGAAATCCAGACCCACATCTGATCCCAACATCAGGATCCCAACCCAGAAATTCCAGCCCAGGGCGTACTCAAAGAGGATATACAATAATGCTCAAGCTACCTATAGGCAAGTAATTAGTTCCGAAAAATCGAGCAGACCGCAAAAGCAGTGTTTCACGACTTTTGAATACTGGTGTCGATTCAGACCCACGAATGTTAGCATAAACCTGATATTAGTGTAAATGAGATTTCTAGAGCGTGAGCACAATATTTCCTTTTGAAGTTTACTTATTGAGACCAAGGACCTCTTATCTTACTGAGGTGCCTCAATACATCAGAAATTTGTCAGACACCCAACTCTTCCCAAACATCCCCCCCCACCCCAGCCTAAAGAGTTCAGCAGCTCAGAGCAGCTTGAATGGGTTTCCAATGGGGCTACCCTTGCGCTGTATAGTAACAGTAAAGGAAAAGCAAAGACAGAAGGCCCTGGGTGTGTGGTGTCACAGCACAAGACAGCAGTCCCTCTGTTATTATACCCTCGTAAATTCCCATCGGCAAGTTTGATGCTATAACTAGCCTAAATTCCAGCATAATTTCTGTTTGCTCCAGAAATTCCCGGCCCACATCGACAGCCGGGGACATCAATTCGTCATCACGTTCCGATATCAAACTTCAATGTACCCATTCCTCGAGTGCACAGCTGTGAGCGTCACCCAGTGGTGAAACTTTGTAAAATAGTGTCGAAAACAATTCAGGAAAGCAGCATCTACCAACGTTGAGTTTGTAAGTGGGATTGTAAAGGAGAGAGAGAGAGAAGGAGAGACAGGAAAGTAATACCAGCAAAAGGGAGATTGAAACAAGGTCTGCAAGAGAGAGAGAGAGAGAAAGAGAGGGGGTGAGATAGGGGGCAGAATTTTCCAAGCCCGCTGGTGGTGGGTGTGGTAGGTGGTGTGCATGGAAAATACGGCTTGACCTGCCTCACAACGGCGTGTAGGCAGGTCACGATTGTCCGCTCAGCCCACCGACAGTGGGCCAGGTTTCCTGCCAGCAGTCAGCGGGGAGCTAATTGTAATACGTTAGCATATAATTAAAAGGCCATCCCGCCGGGGTCTTGGAACCCGCCGTATCGTCTGTCCACATCGGCGGGAAAGCACATCGATGTGTTTCACAACTGAACACAGGCAACGTGCACTTGGCGGCCTTCACTTTGGGGGAACTGAAGTGTGTGAACAGCAGTGTCCTCCACAACTCGTCCATTGTTTACAGGCCTCAGGGGCACCGGATGGAGGGGGTGGGGGCAACTGATGCCCGGCCCCAGAGGCGAATGCTGAAGGGGAGGACGGTATGGTGTCTGGGGGCAAGTGCTGAGGACGGTATGGTGTCTGGGGGCAAGTGCTGAGGGCGGGGTGCGTGTCTGGGGGCAAGTGCTGAGGGCGGGGTGTGTGTCTGGGGGCAAGTGCTGAGGGCGGGGTGTGTGTCTGGGGGCAAGTGCTGAGGGCGGGGTGCGTGTCCGGGGACAAGTGCTGAGGGCAGGGTGTGTGTCTGGGGGCAAGTGCTGAGGGCGGGGTGTGTGTCTGGGGGCAAGTGCTGAGGGCGGGGTGTGTGTCTGGGGGCGTGCTGGCCAGCCTCAGAGGCGACTGTTGAGGGTGGGAGGCATCAAGTGCTGCCCTGGTGCTGCATCCCGCACACAGGCAATCGAGGAGGGGGACAGGGTAAGTGAGGGAAGTGGCCACACATTAGGGACGCCTGTATAAACTGACCAGGCCTCTGCAACTGAGACAGATTAGGTACAGCCGCAGTGATGTGATTGGGATTGGGCTCCTAGCCTGCCCACCCATGCAAGCAACGGGGAGGAACTAAAGGGCCACCAGGTGCTCCATAGCTTACCCCACCCCCACTCCCCCCACACCCCCCCGCTCCCCCCACCCCCGCTCCCCCTACCCTCCGCACCCACCATCCCCTGGCAGACTTCGATTCCGCCACCACTTTACTGGACCGCGGAGCAGTTGGACTGCACACGCTGTACAATCTCCTCGCCAACTCTGGCCATGTAGCAGTCACTGCTCGAGGCGCTCACAGCCCCATTGTAATCTCAGCATCCTGGTTAGGAGCTGTCTCCCCCATGTCGCAGGTTGACAGGGCAATCGTGCAGCGCACTCATCTCTGGCCATCCGAGGGGTGACCAGCATTAAGGGGCAGTCACACAGGGCCAGGAAAGGTGCTAAGTGCAGCCATGATAACCACGTCTCTCTCTCTCTCTCATGCTGCAGGAGGACCACGCCAGGATCATGGATCCTGGTGATTTAGCTGCGTCCCTGATGGCCGACAGAGACCATAAGAGACAGAGGAGAGAGTGACTGAGGCTCCTGGCTGTGCAAAGGCAGGAGCAGCAACCTCATGATGAAGGGGCAGCCGGAGCTCCCGCACACGCTGCCCAGGAGTGACAGTGAACCGTGGCTGGTCAGCACCTAGCGACGCCCAGGGTCTATAGACACCACCTGCCATTCCTGCAGAGACTGAGAACCAGTGTTGCCGATCAGTGCACATGTCTAGGGACCTGGTGACTCACATCTGCCACTTACTGCAGGACTTGGCGCCAAGGGGACATGGGGGGCATCCACTGCCAGCGGCTGTGAAAGTGACAGTGGTGCTCAATTTCTATGCCAGTGGCTCCTTTCAGGGCTCCTCAGGTGACCTCTGTGGGATTTCACAATCCACCACCCACAAATACATCCATGAGATCACAGATGCCATCTTCTCCATGACACACAACTTTGTGCATTTCACCCGGGACTGGGACAGCCAGAATGCAAGGACCATTGGATTCACCCTGATCCCGGGATCCCCACAGGTGCAGGGTGCGATTGACTGCACTCATGTGACACTCAGGTCTCCATCGCTACACTCGGTGGATTTCATCAACCACAAGGGCTTCCACTCACTGCACATGCAGCTGGTGTGCAACCACCAGAAACACATCCTGCAGGTGGGTGCACGGTTTCCAGGGAGTGTGCACGACGTCTACATCCTGAGTCAGTCACAGATCCCTGCAGTCTTCCAGGGTCCACAGAGGCTCCAGGGTTGGCTCCTCAGGGACATGGGCTACCCACAGAGGCCGTGGCTGATGACACCCATGCGGTGGCCTCAGACTGCAGCAGAGCGACGCTATAATGAGGCTCATGCTGCAGCTCACAGCTTGCTGGAGCAGACCATCGGGATGCTGAAGATGTGGTTCAGGTGTCTGGACCGGTCTGGTGGAGCCCTGCAATACAGTCCACAGAGGGTGTCACACATCGTCATCGTCTGCTGCGCCCTTTACAACCTGGTGCTGCAACAGGGAGAGGAGCTGGCTGAGGAGGAAATGGAGGAGCTGCACATCTCCTTGGATGAGGAGGATGCTGACGGGGATGAGGGTGAGGGGATCCTCGGTGGTGACGATTACGGGGATGAGGCTCTCACACTGGCCAGATGAGGCGGGCGCTCGGGAGGTCCTCATAGCTGCTAGATTTGTGGAGGATGATGACGACAGTGAGGTGTCTCCGTAGATCCTCACATCGCAGTTGTGAACGTTTGACTCCAGTCTGGCTTATCACAGCACCAATATCCTCTGAGAGAATGTTCCTGTCATGGGGGCGCAGTGGAGGCCCTAATAGTCACTCGATTGCAGGAGGATGAAGACAACATGCAGTGAGGACAACCCATAGATCTTCACATTGTCTCTGTGAATGTCTGACTCCTGTCTGGCCGAGGGCAGCTCGCTTGCGCTCTGTGATCAGGGCCATCTCAGAGATGCGGCCATGAAACTTTAGGTGCATCTGATGCTGTGTCCGCCTTCAGCACCTCAGCCCTTCAGGAGCTGGTGCACAGCATCACTGGTCGCAGACGCTGGTGAGATGGGGGCCAGCCCCACCTTAAAGGTGCTGAGAGCACACAGAGAGAATGAGAGAACTCTGTGCTGCCTGCCCACTACATTCTGGCAGCAATGACCAGCACCACCGAGGTGCAGGCATCAGTAATGTGTCCAGGGAGTGTGAGGCTGGACCATCACTGTGGTCTGAAGGCCGCACAGAACACGGGGAAGAGGCCCTGGACTGAGACACCTGCCTTTATCTTGTGCAGAAAGGTTCCACATCTGAGTGACAAGAACACTGCTCATCAGAACAAGGAGCCATAGGCAGGGAGACATTCTTAGGAGTTTATTGACAATAGTGAACAGTATATACAAGTGATCAACACCTGTGCCCAGGCTGTGCAACTGCTTTTACCTAACTTTCCTAACCCTGCCGCTACGTCTTGGTGCTCCCCGGACATCCACAGCAGAGGTGGGGCAGCCTGCTGACTGTGACAGCCTGTCTGTGATGACCTTGGCGGGCGTCCTCTGGAGGGATGAGAGGGTCCCGGCCTGCTTTCAGGGTCCTGCTGTGTGGCAGTGGCCCCCTCCTCGGTCTGTGGAGCTGGAGCTGCTGAGTCCACAGGAAGATGGGATTCGGGTGGGCCGGTCACTCCCAGAGTCACCTGGATGGATGGCCCTGGGGTGTGCACCTGCTGATCCTCCTCCCAATGGGTGCCCGAAGGCCCCTGACTGACTCCTTGAGGGAAGGAGAAGCTGGAGTGAGGTCGAGCTGCCCCACACCCTTCTCGTGTACACACCATTGGAGGCCAACTATGGCGTCAGCGATGAAGTTCAGCCCGCGCAGCAGTGCAGGAGCGATGTCCTGGACCAAGGTCTCCATGGCGGCCGCCATCCTGCCAGTGTTGACCCCGGTGCATTGCAATGCCGGCGCTATCACCTCAGCCTGAACACGGACGGACTCCTCCATCGTGCCTTGTAATCTGAGGAGTGCAGCGGACATCCCTTCCTGATGTTCCCGAGCTTGTCTTTACAGCTCCAGCAACTGTGACATGACCGAATCCACAGGCTCCTCATCTGACCCGGACTCAGCAACATTTTGGCCTCCAGCAGTCCTCCGAGTGCTGGGGACCTGGGAAGTCCCTGCCTCCACCTGCTGTGGATCAGACAGTGCCCTGTGCTCACCAGATTGTGATCCCGAGGCTACTCTAAAGCTAGGTCCCACCGAGGTGTGTGTCTCTGTGCTGGTGGAGGGTGTGGGTGAGCGCTGTGATGGGGCTTCAGGGAGGGTGCCTCCAGATTCCTCTTCAAAGGTTTCTTTGGGGCTTGATTGGAGGCCCTGGGTCTTGGACTCTGTCGGCTGTTTGGCAGATGTGCCTGTGAAAGCAAGAGGAGATAATTAGTGCCTGGCAGTGGCCTGTGAAACAGGACACATCACTCACAGCCTGGTTGTCTGATGGATGTTGCACTGCTGGACCCTCACTTGGTAGAGCAGCGCCGACCTCACCGTCAGCACAGGACTGGTCCCAGTCGAATTCTGTCAGAACTCTGACCTCTGGCATCCCTCCATCTGTCTGCAACCTTTCCCTCCTGTTGTGAGCCAGTTTGTCCAGCATGGATAGAGATGGGGAGAGTGTATCAGGACGCCTGCCAGACCAGATGATAAGTGATGATGCTGAACTCTTCTTCCGCCGTCTTCGTCTCCGTGCTCACTTCTTTGGGCAGGAGTCCTCTCCCCGTTCAATGGATCCTTTTACCCACCTCCAGTATTCTCCCTCCACCTGGACCCCTCCCTCTGGATTCTTACCTTCTCTTGATCTTTTCATTGAGAACTGTCGGTGTGACATTAACCGTCTCAATTTCTCTGCTCCTCTCACCCATTCTAATCTGTCTCTCTCTGAACTTACTGCACTCCGTTCTCTCAGGTCCAACCCCAACATTGTCATCAAACCCGCTGACAAGGGCGGTGCTGTTGTTGTCTGGCGCACTGACCTCTACCTTGCGGAGGCTGAGCGTCAACTCGCAGACACTTCCTCCTACCTCTTCCTGGACCATGACCCCACCACTGAACATCAAGCCATTGTTTCCAGGACTGTCACTGACCTCATCTCCTCTGGAGATCTTCCTACCACAGCTTCCAACTTGATAGTCGCCCAACCTCGGACGGTCCGCTTCTACCTCCTACCCAAAATCCACAAACAGAACTGACCTGGCAGACCGATCGTGTCAGCCTGTTCCTGCCCCATGGAACTCATTTCTCGTTATCTTGACTCCCTTCTCTCTCCCCTTGTCACGTCCCTTCCCACCTACATCCGTGATTCCTCTGACACCTTACGTCACATCAACAATTTCCAGTTCCCTGGCCCCAACCGCTTCCTCTTCACCATGGACGTCCAATCCCTCTACACCTCCATCCCCCACCAGGATGGTCTGAGGGCCCTTAGCTTCTTCCTTGAACAGAGGCCCGAACAATCCCCATCCACCACTACTCTCCTCCGTCTGGCTGAACTTGTTCTCACACTGAACAATTTCTCCTTTAACTCCTCTCACTTCCTCCAAATAAAAGGTGTGGCTATGGGTACCCGCATGGGCCCCAGCTATGCCTGTCTCTTTATGGGGTATGTGGAACATTCCTTGTTCCAGTCCTACTCCGGCCCCCTCCCACAACTCTTTCTCCGGTACATCGATGATTACTTCGGTGCTGCTTCATGCTCTCGTCGGGACCTGGAAAAATTTATTAATTTTGCTTCCAATCTCCACCCCTCCATCATTTTCACATGGTCCACCTCTGACACTTCCCTTCCCTTCCTTGACCTCTCTGTCTCAATTTCTGGTGATAGACTGTCCACCAATATCCATTACAAGCTTACCGACTCCCACAGCTACCTCGACTACAGCTCCTCACACCCCGCTTCCTGTAAGGACTCCATCCCATTCTCTCAGTTCCTTCGCCTCCGTCGCACCTGTTCTGATGATGCTACCTTCAAAAACAGCTCCTCTGACATGTCCTCCTTCTTCCTTAACTGAGGTTTTCCACCCACGGTCGTTGACAGGGCCCTCAACCGTGTCCGGCCCATCTCCCGCGCATCTGCCCTCACGCCTTCTCCTCCCTCCCAGAAACATGATAGGGTCCCCCTTGTCCTCACTTATCACCCCACCAGCCTCCGCATTCAAAGGATCATCCTCCGCCATTTCCGCCAACTCCAGCATGATGCCACCACCAAACACATCTTCCCTTCACCCCCTCTGGCAGCATTCCGTAGGAATCGTACCCTCCGGGACACCCTGGTCCACTCCTCCATCACCCCCTACTCCTCAACCCCCACCTATGGCACCTCCCCATGCTCACGCAGAAGATGCAACATCTGCCCCTTCACTTCCTCTCTCCTCACCGTCCAAGGGCCCAAACACTCCTTTCAAGTGAAGCAGCATTTCACTTGCATTTCCCTTAACTTAGTCTACTGCATTCATTGCTCCCAATGCGGTCTCCTCTACATTGGAGAGACCAAACGCAAACTGGGCGACTGCTTTGCAGAACACCTGCAGTCTGTCCGCAAGAAAGACCCAAACCTCCCTGTCGCTTGCCATTTTAACACTCCACCCTGCTCTCTTGCCCACATGTCTGTCCTTGTCTTGCTGCATTGTTCCAGTGAAGCCCAACGCAAACTGGAGGAACAGCACCTCATCTTCCGACTAGGCACTTTACAGCCTTCCGGGCTGAATATTGAGTTCAACAACTTTAGATCTTGAACTCCCTCATCCATCCCCACCCCCTTTCCGTTTCTTCCCCCTCCCTTTTGTTTTTTCCAATAATTTATATATATTTTTCTTTTCCCACCTATTTCCATTATTTTTAAATCTATAACTGTAATGCCCTGTCAGTCTTTCCACCCCACCCCCACTAGAGCTGTACCTTGAGTGTCCTGCCATCCATTCTTAATTAGCACATTCTCTTAGATAATATCACCACCTTTAACATCTCTTTGTTCCTTTATCTGTGACATCTTTTGATTATCTGCTCCTATCACTGCTTGCTTGTCCCTACAACCACCCCCCCCCAACTTCTCTCCCCCCACCCCCCCACCTTAAACCAGCTTATATTTCACCCCTCTCCTATTTTTACTCAGTTCTGTTGAAGGGTCATGAGGACTCGAAACGTCGACTCTTTTCTTCTCCGCCGATGCTGCCAGACCTGCTGAGTTTTTCCAGGTAATTCTGTTTTTGTTTTGGATGATAAGTGTGCCTGGCCTGTGTGGGTGGTGAGTGGTCCCATGGATGGGATGAGGACAATGACGGGGTGTGTGAGACAGTGAATGGTGATGTCCCTTTCACTGGCAGTGAGTGAGGGTCCTGTGGGTGGGTGATGGGTTTGTGAGTGTGTGAATTGGGAGTGATGAAAAGAGTGACTTATCCTGGCGGAACAGAGGAGATCATTCACCCTCTTGCGGCACTGGGTGGCTGTCCTCCTCTGCAGGGCCTTCACGCTGACCACCGCTGCCACCGCCTCCCAAGCCGGTTTGGTGGCATTGCTGCCCATCCTGCGGCCAGAGCAGGGGGTAGAGCACATCCCGGCGGAGCCTCAGCAGCATCCAGCAGTCGCTCGAGGGACCCATCGTTGAAGCGGGGGGGGTCTGCAGTCTTTTCTCCTTTGCTGACCATGTCTCCCGGACAGGGGTGGTGAGCTGGTGGCCATGAATGCTTTGCTGGGGGTCGGCGTGATGCAACAGCGGGGTGATGGCGGGCGGGCGAATGAGAGCCCACCCGCCATGGAAATGGCGCTTTTCCCGGGAATGCATAAATATTGAGGCGGGCTGCGGGGGGGGGGAGGTGCGGCGTGAGAATCCGCTATTTTCGTCGCCGGGTAGGACTCCATTTTACCCGCCCACTACCGCACTTAGTGCAATTGTGCGGAAATTCCGCCCAGGAAGTTAACATCCATAAAACAACAGAGGTCAGAGTTAAACAACAATAACTTCTATTTATATAGCGCCGTTAACACAATGGGGGAGGACTTTTCCCTTGTCGCGCGGGCTGGGTGGGTAAGGGCGGGAACGGGCGGGAAGCTGACCGCTGACCACGGTCAGGGCCAAGCCACGATTTCTCAGGCTGGCGCAGCACAAGTCACGCCCGGCAGTGCCCAGCACTGCCTGTAAGGGGCGGGTTGAGGGGTGGGGGGTTAGGGGCGGAGGAGGGTGAACAGGAACTTGGCGCTGGGAAAGCTCCCTGAGGCACGGAGATGCCTCAGGGAGACAAAGAGCTTTGAAAATGAAAAATAAAGATTCCTAAAACGTTACAAAGCATTGTCCCTGCTGGTGCGACTCTGCCACACGAGCAGGGGACACGTTATTAATTACATTTTAAAATGTTTATTTGATTTTTATTTGCTGTTGGGAACCTCATCCCGCCCGTGGATGAGGTTTCCTAAAAAATGCAAAGGCCGCTTGGCCTTTTCCCCCACCCCGCCAGACGTCAGGTTGGACGGGCAGCAAAAAATTTCATTCAGTTACCCTTTTAATGGCCTTAATAGGCCTTTCAATTGTCAGCGGGCGTGCTGCCCACTCTGGTGTGTGCCCGCCGATTGAAACATTGCGCGAGTGCGCGATGACGTCGGGACGTTTGCCCTACGTCTTCACGCGTCATTTTAAGCTCGATCGGGTCGGGCCGGGCGCCCGCACGACAAGCTAAAAAATTCTGGCCAATGGCGTGTCCCAGAGTTTTTGGGTGGCCTCAGGTTTATGGGGGGGTAGGATGCAGGAGACCAGCCCAGGAGCGCCCATTCAGGACAGTGGGCCGGCTCTCCAGGTCAGAGGCCCAATCAGAGGGGCCGCAGCACTTGATGGACGGCAGCCCTGCCGGGAGGGGGTGGGTGCTGCTGAGGCAGGTAGGAAAGCCCCAAAGGATGCCGCAAAATAGAGGGGCCCTCAGAAGTCTGCCTAAGATTTGAAAATGCGGAAGGTCCACAACTCGTAGGGGCCATCAGCGTCGAGGCAAAACCCATCCGCAGGAATGGACGTGGTCCAGGCTTCGGCCTGTGCAGCCATGCGGCTTGATAATGGGGCCAGTGAGGTGAGGGACCACTGGTCCTTTGCTATGCTGCCCAGTAACAGTTGGCCTCCTAGGTCAGCACGGGGCTTGTCCGACAATTGGAGAATCCTGGCGAGGTCTGTATCCTGGCCCTAATTGGTTACCCACTGCTGCTACACAGAAAAGCTGAAGGGGGTGCTCTAGAACCACATTTAAATCAGACAGCAGGGTAGGGCTAGTGAGTCCCTATCCATACGCCAGGTACAATTCAGGTAATCATGGACTTCCTCTCTCCTATTTAATTTCCTTAGGCAGAAGGCAGAATGCAGCAACTGGTCCACAATGAGAATGAAATGAAAGTCCTGCTGATCAAAGATCTGAACATTTTGGGAAAGCCAATACTGTGTATTTAAAAGCACAAATGAAGATGGTTGTGGTTGCTGGAGGTCAATCATCTCAGTTCCGGGACATCACTGCAGGAGTTCCTCAGGGTAGTGTCCTAGGCCCAACCATCTTTAGCTGCTTCATCAATGACCTTCCTTCCATCATAAGGTCAAAAGTGGGGATGTTTGTTGATGATTGCACAATGTTCAGCACCATTCACAACTCCTCAGATGCTGAAGCAGTTCATGTCCATATGCAGACAGACCTGGAAAACATTCAGGCTTAGGCTGACAAGCGGTAAGTAATATTCACACTACACAAGTGTCCAGGAATGACCATCTGCAACAAACAAGAATCCAACCATCTCCCCTTGACATTCAATGCCATTACCATCACTGATTCCCCCACTATCAACATCCTGGGGGTTACCATTGACCAGAAACTGAACTGGGCTAGCCATATAAATACTGTGGCTACAAGAGCAGGTCAGAGGCTAGGAATCCTGTGGAGAGTAACTCACCTCCTGACTTCCCAAAGTCTGTCTACCATCCAAGTCACACACCATCCTGACCTGGAAATATATCGCCATTCCTTCACTGTCGCTGGGTCAAAATCCTGGAACTCCCTCCCTAACAGCACTGTGGGTGTACCCACACCACAGGGACTGCAGCGGTTCAAGAAGGCAGCTCACCCCCACCTTCTCAAGGCAATTAGGGATGGGCATTAAATGCTGGTCTAGCCAGTGACGCCCACATCCCGTGAAAGAATAAAAAAAAGTGAGAGAAAGTCATGGAGTCATAATGGCACAGTAAGAGGCCACTCAGCCAGTCAAGTCCATGCCAGCTCCCTTTAGAGCAATCCAGTCAGTCCCGTTCCCCATACCCTTTTAATTTATCTCTCTCAAGTCCCCTCTGATTTCTTTTTGAAATTGATGATCATCTCCGCTCCCACCACCCTCAATGGCAGTGTACAAAATGGCACTTTTCAGAATATTATCGAATTCTTATGGAGTTGGTAGGCATAGGATGAGGGCACTTGGCAGAAAAGCTGTTTCTCTTCTCTCTGGAAAAACACATAAATGGTCCCTAGAAATATCAAGGTCGCCTGGTTCAGGTTTCCTTGTTGACATTCCTAAGTCAATGGGGCAGTCCAGTGTCTTGCACCTTCTGATTTATACAAGTGTCTAGTAAAAGCTAACAAGTGGCTCCCGCCTGAGGGAAGCCGAAAGGTGACCTCAAGCTAAAGTGATGGACAAGGGGTGAGATGACACTCTGGGTACCTATCCTGCAGTCATTGACCAGAGCTATTCCAACAAGTGACTGACATAGGGTAAACAAGCAGCCCCTGGAAATAAAGTCTATGAACGGGTGCTTGGAGACATGGGGCAGCTATCTTCTTCAGGTGGATGAAGACCAGGGAAGTTGAGGAAGACCAGCTACTGAGCAGTAGGCCACAAGCTTCAGAATCAACATACTCTGCATCATCCATCCGTTTATCCTCCAGGATCAATGAACCACTCTCACCTGTCACAGATTTGTATGTTTTTCCTATCTATTTAGTTCATGCGTCATATCTAAACTGATCTTTCTCTCTTCAGGTACCATGCCCCAAGAAGGCATTGGCGACCATGGATCTCCATGTTAATCTTGCTCTGGAGACATGGGTCATCTTCATAGGTGGTAAATTCATCCAGTTTGCAAGGCAATTTAGAAAGATCGTTCTTTGTCTACCTCAATCTCTTTTGCCATCCATCTTTCCCATCAGCATCAGACTTTCTGAGTCATGATTTCTTATTACACGCCCAAGGAATTCCAGCTGTCTCTTCCCTGATCTTGGTCAGCAGAGTTCTTTTGGCCTCAGAGTTTACTAGCACCTCTCCATGGGTAGTGTGACTGGTCCAAGATCTCTTCATCATTCATCTCAAAAACCACAACTCTGCAGCCTCAATTCATCTCTGTACTGCTTCACTGATCGTCCAACACTCACTTCTGCGAGTCAAAATTGTAGCATTGTAGGGATGTGAAGGAATAGAAAAATATAAAAACACAGACTCAAGAACAATGCATTAGGACATGAGGGAAATCAGAGGAAAAGTTGGGTGTGCATCTGGTGGATTCAAAGGGAAACACGGGGAAGTTATCATGGAAAGGGACAAGATGGGCTGAATATATACAAGTAAAAGAAAAGCAAAATACTGTAGCTGCTGGAACTCTGAAATAAAAACAGAAAATGCTGGAAAAACTCAGCAGGTCTGGCAGCATCTGTGGAGAGAGGAACAGAGTTAACGTTTCGAGTCCAAATGACTCTTGTTCAGAGCTTTGGAGAATTTCAAAATAAAGGTGTTGCTTGACCAGGAGTCAACTGAGGTCAGCAAGCACATGGGTGATAGGGGAATGGGAATTGCTGTGAGCTAAGACACAGGTAGCAGAGTTTTGGATGACCTCAGGTTTAAGAAGGGTCATTGGGAGAGCAGCAAGGGGTGTGCTGGAATAGTCAAGTCTAAAGGTAAGGAAGGCAGGGGTGAGGGATTCAGGAGCAGGTGAGCTGAGACAGGGGCGATATTATAGAGGGGGGAACAGGTGGTCTTAGTATTGGCCAAACAACCATTCAGAAGATTATCTTGGGGTCAAATGTGACACCAAGGTTGCAGACAGACTGGTTTAATCCCAGAATTGAGAGGGATGGAGTCAGTAGCTACAAAATAAAGTATTTCTCCTCTCTTTTTGCCAAACCTGGAATGGCAAAGTTAGTTAGCTGAGTTAGCTACCACCTGTCAGGAATGTGCCACTTCTCATCTTGGGTTCATTTGGGAAAAGGTTTCAGTATCTTCGAGATCCAGGTCTTCTTGGCACTCTGCCAGCTGCTGCCACCCTGTGTCCTCACTGCAGGGGAGCCAACCAGGTGCTGTAAATTTGAGCCCACAGAGGACAAACAAGGTTATCAAACTCGAATCATTGCTGATGAGGTTTTATACTCGTGGCTCGCAAGAATCAAAATCACCTGTAAAGACAGTGAAGTCCTTCCCTAACTCGGTAACCTCCTCCATCCCTACAACCTCCGAGATCTCCACACTCCTCCAATTCTGGCCTCTTGCACATTCCTGGTTTCCTTCACCCCATCATTGGCAGTTGCCTGGGCCCTAAGCTCTGGAATGAAGACGTTTCTTAAAACCTACCACTTTGTCAAATATTTGTTTGTTTACCCTTCTGTGAAGTGCCTTGGAAACATTCACTGTGTTAAAGGTGTTATACAAATGCAAGTTGTTGTTGTTTATCTCTAAACAGATAGTTCCCCTCCAAGCCACTCACCACCCTGACTTGGAACTATATTGCTCGTTCTTTCACCATTGCTGGGTCAAAATCCTGGAACTCCCTCCCCAACAGCACTGTGGGTGTACCTACACCACATGGACTGCAGCGGTTGAAGAAGGCAGCTCACCACCACCTTCTCAAGGGCAATTAGGGATGGGCAATAAACTGGCCTGGCCAGTGACGCCCACATCCCATGAACGAATATTATAAAAAAGACATTAGGGCAAAAAATGGATACTGAGCCGTGAGATACAAGAGAGTCAATCCTTAAGAAGAGGAAATCTGGATTCACATTGTACACCTGAACGTAACTGAAGTTGTTCCTGGTTCCTTGTACACAGAGTTGGGTTGAGCAACCTAGGGCATTGTGACTCCTGGGCACCACAACAGATAGACAAAGACCTTGAGATAAGAGTGTTCCTGAAATATATTTGTGACTTTTCAAACAATATTTTTGTTCTACTATTGCTCTAAAACCTGCCGTATTTACCTGGCCTGGCCTACATGTGACTCCAGGTCCAACAGGATTGATTCTTAATTCCCCGCACAGTTATATCAGAAGCAAACCCGCCACTGCCAATGTTCCATTAGCCCTTTTATAGCTGTGCACCAGTTTTTAGTGATTCGTGTGAACAGATGCCCAAATCTCCATTCCTCCATAGCTCCCAGTCTCTCAGTATTAAGAAAATATTCACAGAATCATAGAATGGTTACACACAGGAGGTCATTCGGCCTTTCACATCCGTGCTGGCTCTCTATAACAGCAATTCACCTAGTCCAACTCCCCCACCTTTTCCCCATAGCCTTGCAATATTTTTCATCAGGTAATTATCCAACACTCTTTTGACGGTCCTGATTGAATCTGCTTCTACCACACTCCAGTCCATTCCATTTGGTCCAAACTGCCCATTCCAGATCCTAACCACTCGCTACATAAATAAGTTTTCCTCATGTTGTCGTTGCTTCTTTTGCCAATCATCTTAAATCTGCGGCCTCTGGTTCTCAATCCTTCCACCAATGGGGACAGTTTCTCCCTATCCACTTTGTCCAGGCCCCTCATGATTTTGAACACCTCCATCAAATCTCCTCTTAATCTTCTCCTCTCCAAAGAGAACAGCCCCAGTTTCTCCAATTTATACGTAACTGAAGTCCCTTACCCCTGGAACCACTCTCAAGAATTTTCTCTGCACCCTCTCTAATGTTGTCACATCCTTCCTAAAGCATGGCACCCAGAGCTGGACACAATGCTCCAGCTGAGGCTGAAGGCAGTGTTTTATAAAGGTTTACCGTGACTTCCTTGCTTTTGCACCCCTCTTTGAAAAGCCCAGAATCCCATCAGTTTACCACTTTCTCAACCTGCCCTGCCACCTTCAGTGATTTGTACACATATACCCCCTGGTCCCTCTGCTCCTGCATCCCCTTCAGGACTGTATTTCATACTGCCTATCCTCATTCTTCCTACTGAATCACTTCACGCTTCCCTGCATTCAATTTCAATCCTATTTATCTTCCTTGGACGCAAAGGGGTTGATCTCATGCTTCCCCACTTTAAAATTCGTCTTCCACCGCTTTGCCCACATACACAGTCTGTCCATGTTTCTTTGTAACTTCCTGCTCCATCCACATTGCTTTCTGTGCTGCTTCACTGAAGTGTTATCCGTGCACTTGACGATAGGAATGATTTTCTCCCTTGAAAGGTGCCTGAGGCAGAGCTCCACAGGATGGTGCTATTTGCAAACTATTATCTGTATAGTGAAAACAGTGCTCTCTTTCCATTGGTACATACAAACCACCAGGCACTCACCCCACCAGCTTCGAACACTGTGTCCTGGTTGCTATAACACTGTAAACATCTCGTTCACATGTATCCTGGAAACAAAGGACTGCCATTAGGGACCCTTACTGAGCGCAGTTAAACATTCAGAACCTACAACATGGTTATACTTTCAGGTCCCTGAGGTGTGGTTCAAAGATCTGAGGCACCTCAGATGTTTAAAAATTATTCTCATTGCGTTCTATGTTAGAAGATTGTCTGTGCAAACTTCATGTTAAAATTAAAAGATGGAAAATCATGGACTATATAAGCGTGATTTGCCAAAACATGGCCACAATTACACAAACAGGAACTTTAACATTGAATGAAAATATGGGACAACTGCCTGCTCTCACTAAAGAACCAATGAAGATCACTTCACAAAATGAAGCTGCAAAGCTCATTTTGTCTGCTTTGGCTCTTCACTGAGTAATCCAGAATTCATGCCATTGTCCGGCGCTCTCTCTCCACAGCCCTGTGCCACTCTCTGCTTCAAATGTTTATCTACACTCTGCCAATATTACACAAACAGTGCTTGCCTCAAGCTATTCTCTGTGACAGAGTGCTTTATATTCGAACAATTTCTCCATGGGGAGCATGCCAACCTGAGAGTGGTTACCATAGCACTCCAGGATCCGAATTCAGACACTCACCTGCTGCCCCTTTCCCAAGGCACTCTGATCCCAAAATATCTGCAGCACTTTATGTGGTCCCAGCTGACGTTACTACTGGTCAAGGCTAAATCCCAGGGTGGAACCCGGCTTGATAAATACTAACTTTTATTTTTTGTTTAGAAACGTTGGGGGGGGGCGGCTACTGAACAGAGTCACAGAAGTCAGCTGATGAATTTTTAACAAAAGAATAAAGCATTTATTAAGCAAGAAAAGATGAACTATATTACAATTCTCCTCCACCCTCAACTATACTTTTACAGACATATACAGATTTGTAAGGATGACACAAGTTACAAAAGCTATCTTATACTCTAATGTTACCAGTAAGTACAGAGTCCACAGTAAACCAATAGGCAACCAGTGGTCAAGTACCACACTCTGGAACCAAGTGACAGATGTCGCCCCAAACAGATGTTATGGATCTCTTATCAACTCCCTCATACCGTGAGCCAACTGGTCTCATTGAACTATATCTTTCACACAAAGGTTCCCAATTTCCACTCTTGAAGAACTCACTTTGGAATCTTCTCCCAAAGGTCGCTTCCACTCAGATGCCTTCCACAAGGATCCATCTCCAGGGTTTTGAACTCTCCTCCTGATGTACTTCTCCCCTGGATTGTCACGTGCGTTCAAGCTTCTTTCTGTGCATTCTCCCTCAAATGCTCAACCATGCCAACAGAACACCACTGCTTCACAAGTCCAAAATAAAGAGTAACAGACCTTTGGTTGTCTCCTTGGATCTTCTGGCTTCTTGCAAGCCTATTTTGCTTTAACTCTGCATCCTGCAGCCCTCTCCCTTTAAGCTTGGAGCCTTCCTCTGCTCCTCACTCTTAACTTCACTTAGCAAGACATTTTCCAGTCTCCTGTTCTTCCTTTGACTAGGAGGTCTTCTTGGGACCTTCCTCCTCCTGTTCTTTGGGGAAACCTGCTTCCTCTACTGTTGGTTCATCTGTGTCCAACCTCCCCTGGCACCTGCTTCCAACTGAACTAAGACTGCTTTTCTGTTTCTCTCTGCCTGTCTGTAGATCTCCTGTTGCTAGGCAACAGCATAGTTTTTTTCTACTTTGTTTTAACTTCCCTAAACCACTACACCTCCCCCTACACTTCAAGGGTCATAAAACTCATTAAAAATACAGATATATAAACAGAGCTTAGACATGCTGTTTCCACGCTAAAATGAAACTAGATCCCAGGTTTCACCTTTTTTAAACCACAAATAGAGAAAATATAAATTAAACTTAAAACCACAGCTTATCCCTAACACACACAAATACGCATTTGGCTTACTTAAAACTACCTCTATTTCCTAACAACTGAGAGGTTGCTGCCTCTTCCCCAATCCCAAACTCCAATCCCAAAATATCCGCTGTGCTCAGAGGCTGCTCACCTGTTGTGAGGTAGACGCACGGTGAACATAGTCAATGAGATAATAGTCCATTACCCAGTCAAAGTGCCTGAACAGTATTCCAGAGGGTCCATGCCCAGTTGAAATGGGTTTCCTGTGATAGACAGGGGAGACCTAACAAGTCTATAGGTATTGCGAATGTAACACCAAAAGGTGTCCCAGATTACAAGGGCAACAACTCACATTTATATAACAAAAATAAAAATGGCTGGAAAAACTCAGCAGGTCTGGCAGCATCTGCGGAGAGGAACACAGTTAACGTTTCGAGTCTGTATGTTCTGTTGAAGAGTCATACGGACTCGAAACGTTAACTGTGCTCCTCTCCGCAGATGCTGCCAGACCTGCTGAGTTTTTCCAGCCATTTTTATTTTTGTTTTGGATTTCCAGCATCCGCAGTTTTTTTGCTTTTTGTCTTTACATTTATATAACGTTTGGACGTACTGTAAAATGTCCCAAGATGCTCCCTAGGAATGTTATCAGACAAAAATTGACACTGAACCAAAAGAGGAGACATTAGGATAGATGACCAAACTGTTGGTCAAAGACATAGGTTTTAAGGAGAATTTTAAAAGAGGAGAGAGAGGGGTGGAGAGGCAGAGAGATTTAGGGAGGGAATTCCAGAGCTTAGGGCCTAGATGGCTGAAGGCACAGCTGTCAATGAGTGGGTGAAGGGAGGGGGGAACAAGAGGCAAGAATTTTTTTAATCATTCATGGGATGTGGGTTTCACTGGCTGGGTCAGCATTTATTGCCCATCCCTAATTGCCCTTGAGAAGGTGGTGGTGAGCTGCCTTCTTGAACTGCTGCAATCCATGTGGTGTAGGTACACCCACAGTGCTGTTAGGGAGGGAGTTCCTGGATTTTGATCCAGCGATAGTGAAGGAACAGTGCAATATCCTCCCAGGTCAGGATGGTGAGTGGCTTGGAGAGGAACTTCCAATTGGAGGGCAATTGGTAATGGTCAGCAACTCATCGCGTATGAAGGTGGAGACAGATGAGGCGATCAATGATTTCAAAAGGAAACTGGATGGGCACTTGAAAGAAATAAACCTGCAGAGCTACAGGGACAGCGCAATGGAATGGGATTGACTGGAATGCTCCATAGAGAGCCAGCATAGGCTAATGGGCCAAATGGCCTCCTTCTGAGCCAGAAATGACTCAAATGGAGGAATGCAGAGATCCTGGAGGGCTGTGGGGCTGGAGGAGGCTGCAGGGTCAGAGAGGATTTTGAACCCAAGGATGAGAAATTGTAAACTGATGAATCGGTGAACTGGGAGCTGACATGAGTGAGCAAGCACAAGGGTGATGGGTGCTGGGACTTGTTGCAAGTTTGGATGGGGGCAGTAGAGTTCCTGATGAGCTTATGTGTATGGAGGGTAGGATCATGGAGCTTTTGTTAAGGTGCCCACATTTAGTTTCTTGTGGCAAAAATAAAAGCTGCTGATGCAACATAAATAAATTAGTTGACATCATTGGAAATAAAAGGAAATAGTCAATAGTAACAGACCTAGTTGGAAAGAAAGACTAACAATGTATCAAAAGGCTAGTTTGACAATTCATGATATTTAGGAATTATTTCCATTAATTGGAAAGTCATAAGGTTGCCAATGATATCAAGTGATTCGGAAAAGCGAAACTGTCAGAGGAAAGTGGTAAAAACGCCAAGATCTAATAGGGGCTTGGTAAGAGGACAGGTGAATTCAAAATTAAGTTTAACATTAGAGAAGAAACATACATATATTAGTGCAAAATTGTCACAAGGTAGTGGATGCATCATTAAGTAAGGATTGAGGAAAGATCTCAATCTAACTGGGACTTCTCAGGTGGACCACAGTGAAACCTTGGACATGTTTGGCCTGCGTTGTGGCATAACATTTAGCTGAAGAGTGAGAAAAGTTTCAGGTCTTCCATATTCTCACTGCTCAAGGCCCCATACATTCCTTCCAGGTGAAACATCAATGTACTCCTTTCGATCCAGTGTACTGTATTTCACCCCCGACACCTCCCTGTCTGCCTTCAAACCTGTTACATCTATAAATTTTCCTAGTTCTGATGAAAGGTCATCGGCATGAAACATTAACCCTGTTTCTCTCTCCACAGATGCCGCCGAGTATTTCCAGCACTTTCTGTTTTTATTTCAGGTTTCCAGCATTGGGAGTATTTTGTTCTTGTATGTTTTAGATCATTGATTTTCAAAGTGGAACAGAGGACATTGAGTCTTTTATTGGGGAAAACAAAAGTAAAATTGAAACGTTTAAAATGGTGCAGGGAATGGATAGCATGTCTAAACCCAATAATCTACAAAGCCAATTTGCGCACACCAAGCTCCCACACACAGCAATGTGATAATGACCAGAAAATCTGCTTTTGTGATGTTGATTGAGGGATAAATATTGTCCAGGACACCAGGGATAACTCTCCTACTCTTTTTCAAAATAGTGCCAAGGGATCTTTTACATCCACCCAACCATACTTCGGTTTAATGTCTCATCCAAAAGATAGCACCTCCAACAGCGCAGCGCTCCCTCAGTACTGCACTGGAGTGTCAGCCTTGGTTCTCGTGCTCAAACCCCTGGAGTGGGGCTTGAACTCAGAACCTTGTGATGCAGACGGGAGCATGGTACTCGCTGAGCTACAGCTGACACAGTCAAATGAGAGGATATGAAACAATTAAACAATCTGTTTAAAATCTGGGGCTGTGTTTTACATGCTCCCGCGGGCACGTTTTCAGCGGCAAGGGGTGGGGAGAGGCATATAACCATCCCACCCACCGCCAAGCTCACGTCCTTAAAATGGGGGGGCTTAGGTAGGAATGGGCAGCCCGATTTGTTTTAAAAACTGCTTTAAAGAGCAGAAGGGGGACTGGGGTGGGTACCATCTTCAGGGGCTGCCTTTGCGGATCGGAAGGCAGCCCCCCCCCCAAGATAAGAACACCCCCCCACCAACACTTTCTTCCTACCCACCACCTCCACCTCCCCGCCTCCTCTCCTTAACCTGCCCAAACCCTCTCTGCCCAAGGCCCTAGACCTACCTGGCTCCAGGATCCTCGGGCGTTCTTCTTCCTGGTTGCAGTCCCGGCAATGCCCTCTAATGCGCTCTTGGCATTGCCAAGACTGATGAAGCTGCCAATTCACCCAGCGAGGGGCGGAAGTCCCATACTGCCTTCGCCACCTTCTCTCAGCTAAATTTACCATCGAAACCCTCTGTTCCCTTCTCCCTCATATGCGCAACTAGATTCCCCTCAAATGCATCTATACTTTCGCTTCAGGTAGCGAGTTCCACATTCTCACTACTGCTGGGGCAAAGAGGTTTCTTCCAAATTCCCTGTTGGATTTCTTGGCCATAGAGTCTTAGAGCCATTTACAGACTGGCATGGAGTGGTTTGGCTCCGTGTCGACTTTGCTTCTGAGGTGGGTGGGGGAGAGGCGTTCCCCTCCCCTCCCCCACCATAATATTCTGCCCAGAAGGACCTGTGAGCGTGATTCCAGAATCCAACACGCCCCAGCGGAAGTCATGCTCAGACCGGGATGCCTCTTAGGAAATTCCTAAGAGTCGTTCTCAGCTAATGACCAGGATTTTACAGCACGTCTACCCCCCAGCAGAAGAGGTGAGCCATTGAAATCCCCATTCAGTTCGGCCGGAGCATAACATGCAACTGGGCGTGAGGGGCAGTAAAATCCCAGCCAACGTCATTCCCAACTGAGTGTGCCGGATCGTGGGACCAGCCGGGTGGAGGATGTTTGAGTAAATATTGATGGTGGGTGTATTGGTTATCATTTTGGACTTGACCAATAACTAAGAAGTCATGAGTTCATGTACCACCAAGCCAACTTGTGAAAGCGAATTCCGTGGGCAGCATTTTCCTGTCGGCGAGTAGGAGGGAGGGCCCACTCGCCTACGGGTAAGATGACGGGCGGTGACATCGGGCGTGGGTCCCGACATCACCGAGCGCCATTTAGATTGTCAGTTCGGCGGGAGCGCAGCCAACTCGGCTGCGTGCCCGCCGAACTGTCAAAGGCCTGTTAAAAACTAATTAACTCAATTTAATGAGCTGCCCGTCCAGCCTTAAGGTTGGCGGGGGGGCAGGCAAAGAGCCCAGGCGGCCTTCGCATTTTTCATGAAACCTCATCCACGGGCGGGATGAAGTTTCATGAACTGTTTTAAAATCTAATAAAAATTAAACATTTATTCTTTGACGTGTCCCGGCTCGTGCGATAGTGTCACATGAGGGGACAATTTTTAAAAGTTTAAAAATCCTTTATTTTAAAGTTTAAGACTGAAGCAAATCTCCCGGAGGTACCTCCGTGCCTCAGGGAGATCCCTGCACTCTTCCGTATATCAGATCATTTGTAGGATAGCACCAGACAAACAGCCATGAAAACATCTGGATCGCCATGAAACCCAACTGCTTCACTCATGCCCTTATAAAACCATAGAACCATAGAACACTACAGCACAGAAAACAGGCCATTCGGCCCTTCTAGTCTGTGCCGAAATATTATTCTGCTAGTCCCCTTGACCTGCACCTAGTCCATAACCCTCCAGACCTCTCCCATCCATGTATCTATCTAATTTATTCTTAAAACTTAAGAGTGAGCCCGCATTTACCACGTCAGATGGTAGCTCGTTCCACACTCTCACCACTCTCTGAGTGAAGAAGTCCCACCTAATGTTCCCCCTAAACCTTTCCCCTTTCACCCTAAAGCCATGTCCTCTCGTGTTTATTTCTCCTAATCTAAGCGGAAAGAGCCTACTCGCATTTACTCTGTCTATACCCCTCACAATTTTGTAAACTTCTATCAAATCTCCCCTCATTCTTCTACGCTCCAAGGAATAAAGTCCTAACCTGTTTAATCTTTCCCTGTAACTCAACTCCTTAAGACCCGGCAACATCCTAGTAAATCTTCTCTGCACTCTCTCAATCTTACTGATATCCTTCCTGTAGTTAGGCGACCAGAACTGCACACAATACTCCAAAGTTGGCCTCACCAATGTCTTATACAACCTCATCATAACATCCTCTTATGAGATGAGAGGTTGGCAAATTTACCCAGTCTGGCCTACATTTTACTCCATTCCCACACAAGGTTAACACTAAATGACCCACTCTGTTACATAGGGTTACATAGAAGATAAAGTACAGAAGCAGGCCATTCAGCCCCACTTGAACCTCCTCCATCTTTTCTCATCTAAATTTACCATTGAAACCCTCTGTTCGCTTCTCCCTCAAATGCTTGTCTAGCCTTTCCTCAAATGCACCTATACTTATTGCTTCTGGTAGCGAGTTCCACATTCTCACTACTCCTGGGGTAAAGAAGTTTCCTCTGAATTCCCTATTGGATTTCTTGGTCATAGAGTCTTAGAGTCACTTACAGCACAGAAGGAGGCCATTCAGCCCTTCAAGTCCATGCTAGTTTTCTGTAGAGCAATTCAGTCAGTCTCATTCTCCTATTCTTATCCTGTAGCTCTGTCAATTTATTTCCCTCAAGTGCCGTTCAATTTCATTTTGAAATCATTTATTGTCTCCACTTCCACCACCTCATGGGCAGCAGCTTCCTGATCATTACCCCTCGCTACATAATAAAGTTCTACCTCACATCCCCCCTGCATATTTTCCCAAAACCTTAAATCCCCCGAAGATGTTGAAGATTCTGTGGCAGTATGTGAAAAGGATGAAAGCAGAATCTGGATGTTGTGGTCAATATTCCTCCCTCAACCAACATCACTAAGCGACCAATAATGGACTCGCTGCTAGTTCAGGCCATGACTCTCTCTGGGCTCTCGCTGGCTGCCTTCAGAGTGCTCAAACAAAAAGAGCACTCCCCAAATGAATTGACTATCTTATACTGATGGCCTCAAGTTCATGCTCTTCCCCACAGGAGGAAACATTTTCTCCGTATCCACTCCATCAAAAGCTTTCCCAATTTTAAAGACCTCAGTTAGGACATCCCTCAGCCTTCTTTTAACCAGAAGGAACGAGAGTCAGCCTGGTATGTAAACCCACATATTTCTGGTATCCTTGTAAATCTTCCCTGAACCCTCACCTACGTTTCTGCGGCTTTTTATAATATCTGCAAATCATTGTAAATAGTTGCTAAGGCACAAAGAGAAAGCCAATCACTACCTTCCCAAGGCAACCAGGGATGAGGAATAAGTGCAACCTCGCTGGTCTTGCCCACATCCAAAGAATATATGTATAAAACAACATTAAAGCATTCAGAGGTAAGTTTCTGATTCAGCGGAGGGTAAAGGATGGGTGCAGGCCAGGAAACTGGTTACAATGGGTCGGTACATAAGAGTTAGGTGAGAGATCAGCAACTGCCCTTGACAGTCTGGCATTCTGATGAAATTTCTAGGCCGTCTAGTGAAATGTCCCTATGAGCTTGCAACATGAACCTGAGCAGCCAGACGCTGTGAAACTGGAAGAGTCTCTCGGAGCCAAGCTGATCGAGTCAGGCACAAAAAAAAAGCAGACAGTCGTGAAAATCAGGTTCAGGGTCACACCATGTCACTGACGAGACCTGCAGATGAACTAAATCCAGGCAATTCTACCCTACTGAAAAAATCTAATGGCGAAAGATCCATGTTACGCAGCGTGTGTAAACATTACAGGCGTTTTGCACTAACCGAGAGTAATGCAAGGAGATGGGAAAAGGAACCCGATATGGATTTTAGGGAGCAAATTAAAAATCCAGAGAACAAGTGTAGCTCTACCACTGCAAAGGATTTAAATAGAGTAGCTTTGCACGGGTTAATCCTTTCGGGTTTAAATTTCTCATGAACAGCAACTTGTATTTATATCGGGCCTTTAACATAGTAGAACATCCCAAGGCAGTTCACAGGAGTGTAATTGGACAGGAATTTGACACCAAGTCACAGAAGGAGATACCAGAGAAAGTGTCTGGAAGCTTTTGACAAGTGTCCATGATCACTGTCCATTTAGGGTGAATGCAATGCTAACACATTGGACAAGGAGCTGACTTAATACTCTTTTTCTACGTCTTAACTTTCACAGAGTCATGCAGTGAAGGAGGCCATTTTACCCAACACACGATGAATGGTAGGACCCTGGGAAGTACAGAGGATCAGAGGGACCTTGGTGTGCATGTCCACCAGTCCCTTAAGGTCGCGGGACAGGTAGATAAGGTGGTTAAGAAGGCATATGGGATACTTGCCTTTATTAGCTAAGGCATAGAATATAAGAGCAGGGAGGTTGTGCTGGAGCTGTTTAAAACGCTGGTTAGGCCACAGCTAGAGTATTGCGTGCAGTTCTGGAATCCGCATTATAGGAAGGATGTAATTGCACTAGAGAGAGTGCAGAGGAGATTTACCAGGATGTTGCCTGGGCTGGAGAGTTTTAGTTATGAGGAGTAATTGGATAGACCGGGGTTATTTTCCCTGGAGCAGAGAAGATTGAGGGGGTACATGATTGAGGTGTATAAAGTTATGAGGGGCATAGATAGGGTAGACAGGAAGGAACTTTTCCCCTTGGTGGAGGGATCAATAACCAGAGGGCATAGATTTAAGGTAAGGGGCAGGAGGTTTAGAAGGGATGTGAGGAAGAATTTTTTCACCCAGAGGGTGGTGGGAATCTGGAACTCACTGCCTGAAAGGGTAATAGAGGCAGAAACCCACATAACATTTAAGAAGTATTTGGATGTGCACTTGTGATGCCATGGCATACAAGGCTATGGGCCTAGTGCTGGAAAATGGGATTAGAATAGTTAAGTACTTGTTTGACTGGTGCAGACTCGACGGGCCGAAGGGCCTTTTTCTGTGCTGTAGACCTCTATGACTCCGTGACCTGTTCTAGATAAGTAAAATCAACATAGGCTGTTGGAGCGGAGGCTGATCCTGGCCTTGACAATGTATACATTCCCAGCTAGGAATTCATGCCTGATGATCAGGAGCAGGTTCATGGTCCCAGAGCCCAGCCCAAAATTCCCCTCAACCAACTAGCCAACTGTAACTATACTACTGCAACTGGTCTGCATTGGCTAACTCAGCACAGACTGGGGAATGAAACCTAAGACCTTCCCAATCCACGAGGCTCAGTGATGACAATTAGAAGAATCATCGAATGGTTGCAGCACAGAAGGAGGTCCATGGTACTTGTGCCGGCTCTCCGTGACCACCACTCAGCCAGTCCTACTCCCCTGCTTTTCCCCCACGGGCTCGCGAAGGCTTTTCTCTTCAGATAATTATCCACTTTCCTTTTGAAAGCCAGGGTTGAATCTGCCTCCATCACCCCGCACCAAATACAAAGGGTGGAATCATCCGGTTCCCCTTGGCGGTGGGCATCATGGCGGCCGGCGGGGAGACAATATGGCGAGAAGGCCAAAAATCAGGTTCAAGCCGCCACACGTCGAGAACCTAATTTCAATACTTTAGCATCTCATTGTAAGCCCAGCTCACCGGAATTAACCCCCCCACGCCAGAGCATGCAGGCAAGATTCATGGAGGATGATGAGGAGATGCAGTGAGGACAGTCCCGACATCCTCACCTTGCATCTGTGAATGTTTGACTCCTGTGCGGCTAATGGCGGCGCATATACCCACAGTGCTCAGGCTCATGTCATGGAGACGCAGCGGAGGCCCTTGATTCCAGGATGATGATGATGATGATGACATGCAGTGAGGACCCTCCATAGATCTTCACATTGACTCTGTGAATGTCTGACTCCTGTCGGGCTGAGGGCAGCTCTGTGATCATGGAGACACGGCCATGAAACTTTAAATGCATCTGATCCTTTGCCAGCCTTCAGCACCTGTCCCCTTCAGGAGCACAGCATCACCGGTCACAGATGCTGAAGAGATGGGAGCCAGCCCCCACCTCAAAGATGCAGAGAGCACAGAGAGAGAATGACGGAACTCAGTGACGCCTGCCCACAACATTCTGGCAGCAATGACCAGCACCATCGAGGTGCAGGCATCAGTAATGTACCCAGTGAGTGTGAAGCCGGACAATCACTTTGGTCTGAAGGTTACACAAAGCACAGGGAAGAGGCCCTGGACTGAGACTTTATCTTGTACAGGAATTAACGTTTCACGTCTGAGTGACACAAACACTGTTTATCATAACAAGGAGCCATAGGCAAGGAGACATTCTTGGGAGTTTATTTACCACATGAACGTTATGTACAAGTGACTAACACCCGCGCCCAGGCTGTGCAACTACATCTTGTTAACCTTCCTAACCCTGTCACTACATCTTAATGCTCCCCCGACATTCACAGTGGAGGTGGAGGCAGCCTGCTGACCGCTACGTCCTGTCTGTGATGACCTTGGCGGGCACACTCTGGAGGGCCGAGACCTGGATGGCCCCAGCCTTCTTCAGCTGTGGGCCAGCTGCACCTCCTTGGACTATTGAGCTGAAGCTGCAGATGTCACAGGAAGAAGGGATTTGGATCGGCCAGACATTCCTGGGGTCACTTGGGGTGGATGGCCCTGGGGTGTCGAGCTGCTGGTCCTCCTTCCTGTGGGTGCCCAACAGCCCCTGGCTGACTCTTTGAGTAGAAAGGGAAGTTGAAGTGAGATCGAGCTGCCCCACATCCCTCTCGCGTTGACACTGTTAGAGGCCAACTATGGCATCAGTGATGGAGCTCCAGTGCAGTCCTGGATGTCCTGGACCAAGGTCTCCATGGTGGCCAACATCATACCAGTGTTGACCTCGGTGCGTTGGCATGCCGGCGCTATCGCCTCAGAATGAAGGTGATGGATGCCTCCATCATGCACTGCAATCTGAGGAGTGCAGCGGACATCCCTTCCTGATGTTCCCGAGCTTGCCTTTGCAGCTCCAACAACTGTGATGTGACCGAGTCCAGAGGCTCCTCATCTGACTCGGACTCAGCAAAGTTCTGGCCTCCAGCAGTCCTCCGAGTGCCGGGGACCTGGGAAGTCCCTGCCTCCGCCTGCTGTGGATCAGACAGTGCGATGTGCTCACCAGACTGTGACCTTGAGGCTACTCTAAAGCTAGGTCCCACCGAGGTGTGTGTCTCAGCGCTGGTGGAGGGTGTGGGTGAGCGCTGTGACAGGTCTTCAATTAGGGTGTCATCATGTTCTTCTTCCGAGGTGTCTTCAGGGGTTGAGTCGAGGACCTGGGTCGTGGACCCCCTCGGTTGCTTCCCAGATGTGCCTGTGAAACCTCCAAAAATACGTCCAAACAGAGTTGGAAATTCTATCACATTGTTAGCATTCCTGGACGCAACTTATACTGATTCTCCCTTGAACGCTTAGTAGTGGAAGTCTGAGGGGAAAAAAGGCCTAAATGTAACCATGACAGCTACCAATTGACAGGGAGAGCACAGTTTCTGTCCAGTTTAAAGTACTTTCCATACTCAGCTCTGGATTAGTTCTTGGGTGGACAGACCTGACAGGCCACAGAGGACAGAGAGGACAGACCGTGACATTCCCAGCCCTGCTTCCCAGCCTCAAGTACAGCACCTCTTAATGAAGGAAGAATTTAACCAGCAGTGAACCAACCAAGAATCCCTGCTGTATATCCCTCTTTGCTTAGAACCTGAAGCCTTCCTTACAAACTCTTCCCTACTGTACCCTTTACATCTCTTCCCCTTCCAAGCCCTGGATCGGATATTTTAATCGCTTGATGATTATTTGTGACGTCTTTTCCATTTTCATTTCTTGACCCTTCCCTCCTCCATCCCCTATTCCGCATAATATCCCTCCAATCATGTTTGCTAATCAGCCAAACCCACGCCGCTGTAATATCTCCTGTTGCCTGGCCATAGCAAAGCTCTCATCTCTAAGTTGCAAGTTTGTAGATTCAAGCCCCACTCCAGCGACTTGAGCTCATAATCTGGGCTGCTACTTCAGTGCAGTACTGGAGGGGTGCTGCACTGTTAGAGGTATCTCAGGTACCGAGTCTTCCCTCTCAGGTGCTCGGCACAATTTGAGAAAGAACTGGGGAGTTTTCCCAGTGTCCTGGCCAACATGGAATGGAATTAACCACCATGACTAGAATAGGTTAACTGGTCATTTATTGCAGTTTATGTAACATTGCCATGTATAAATTGGCTGCCACATTTCCTAAAGTGACTACACTTTAAAAGTATTTCCTTGGTTGTCCATTACTTTGGGACATCTTAGGTTGTGAAAGGCACCATATTAATGCAAGTACTTGTTTATCGACACATCTTTTTCTCATGTTCTGCAAATAATCACTGAGATTTTCCAGTCCCACTCACGGGGCTAGAAAATTTGACGGTCCAGCCAAACTCCATTGACTTTGGGCGGGAATTCCTGGTCCAACAGCAGGTGAGGCTGGAAAATCCCGGCCAACGAGACTAGTTTCTCTTTGTATGTCATACCTTTGTACGTTACACCTCCTTACATTGCACGTACAAACATGACTTTTTCACCTTATTTATTTTCTGCATTGAACGACTCTTTTCTTTAAAGAGAGAGATGAATGAGTATTTTAGAAAGATCTGCTGATAGGGTCAACAAAATAAGGTGGGAGGAGGCTCATGTGAAGCATAAACAGCAGCAAGCAGTTGGGCTGAACAGCCTGATAAATTCTGTCTAATTCTAGGCAATAATTTATACAAAAAGGTCCCTTGTAACCTTTCCTTTCACTTAAATGTAAATGAACTTAATCTAAGATTCAATGAATAAACAGCAATGGACATGTATCCAGTTCTGATAAATGATGCAGGCTTTGGATGTACCGACTGAATATAAGTGGTTGCTTTGCCCAATGTGATCTGTGCCAAATTCTACTTGTGGGCTCACTCTCCCTCCACCTTTCTCTCTACTTACCCCACCAAAATCCTTTAATCATCTTAAACTCCTCAATTAGATCACCCCATTCATGTTCTTTACTACAGGAGATTAAGGGGTGATCTTATGGAAGTGATTAAGATGATTAAAGGATTTGATGATGTAGAGAGAGGGAAACTATTTCCTCTGGCAGGGGAGTCCAGTACAAAGGGACATTACCCTGAAATTAGGCCTAGCTAGAGCTAGGGTGAGGCCAGAAAGCACTTATTCATATAAAGCATCGCAGAAATCTGGAACTCTCTCCCCCAAAATGTTGTTGAGGCTTTGTGGGGGAAGGAAGAGGTGGGACTCATTTGAAAATCTTGAAATTGGGATCGATGATGTTGATAAAGGTATCAAGGGGGTAGGGTTGCCAACTGTGATTAAGTGAATTCCTGGAGGTTTCATCCCATGACCTGCCCCCCCGCCACTCCAGCCATTAGTCGGCCAACACATCCATCCTGGTGATGCACTGACCTCCTACGCCAACTGGAAAACAAAAAGACTCATTACCCAATTGGATGATGCTTGACTGTCAGCCAAACAACGTTCAATATTTTTTTTATAAAAGCAGAATACTACGGATGCTGGAAATCTGAAATAAAAACAGAAAATGCTGGAAAAGCTCAGCAGATCTGGCAAGAGAAACATCTGTGGTGAAACAGAGTTAACATTTCAAGTCCATATGGCTCTTCTTCAATATTTTTATTACCTGGTGAAGAGAAATGTTCAAAGAAAATGACAAATAAATATTTTTTAACGGCCTGATGATTTTTCTCCAGGGCTGCACACACACAGCAGTGTCCTGGAGATTGAGGTTCAATTCCTGGGGACCCCAGGCCGATCTTGGAGGTGTTGGCAACCCCGACAAGGGATAAGGAGGTAAGGCATGTAGGTGGAGTTAAGAGGCAGATCGGTACGATCTAATCAAATGGCAGAACAGGCTCAAGGGGCTGAATGTCCTGTTTGTCTATCCTCAGTTTCGGTTTAGGGTCACCATCTGTTGGATCAGTAGATTCTATGCTGCAAAACATTTCGTAAGGGAAAGGAGAAAGGCCAGGATAATCTTACATTTCTGGCACTGGTTTCTGCCTAGACTAGCAGGATTGCACAAGTTACTAACAGACTAAGGGAGGAAAACAGTCCCAAGTGGTCAGACCCACATTTGCTTGGACAGAATGCACAGTCATGTATTGTTTCGATACAAGCACTGAATCCTTTATTTGGCATCTCAAAACCTGGAAGGAGCCAAAAGCCAGCTACATTCGAAGCTGGTGCCCTGGGTGGGCATTTGAATAAAACCCTTTTATTCTTTATTTTTTCATACTTTATTTAACGTCCTATAAGGACAGGCTAGGCCTAGGATCCAAAATCCGTAAAATCCCCAAATCCAGCACACATCCAATCCCAAGCTTCCCCGGGCGCTGGGTCCAGTACCTGTAGATGTTTATATCTCAATTTGAGGAAAACAGGTTTTTGTTAAAGATCTGGATTCTAGTTGTTATAATCTGAGCTTTTTTTAAACACCTTTTTCTAATGTGAATGGATAACTTGAAATTTTGTAAGCAGACATGATTGCCCAAAAACTATATCTGTCTGCCTTGCGCAGAAATTGGAAGTTATGCTTTGTCTATAAAACAGTGATAAGGCCTCAGCTGGAGTATTGTGTTCAATTCTGGTCACCGGAACTTCTTCACTCAGAGAGTGGTGAGAGTGTGGAACGAGCTACCATCTGACGTGGTAAACGTGGGCTCACTCTTAAGTTTTAAGAATAAATTAGATAGATACATGGATGGGAGAGGTCTGGAGGGTTATGGACTAGGTGCAGGTCAATGGGACTAGCGGAATAATATTTCGGCACAGACTAGAAGGGTCGAATGGCCTGTTTTCTGTGCTGTAGTGTTCTATGGATACCCTGAGGAAGAGTGTCAAGATCTTAGAGAGGGTGCAGAGGAGATTTACTAGAATAGTACCTGGGATCAGGTGCCTTGGTTAATCAGAGGGATAGGAGAAGCTGGGGTAGCTTTCTGGGAGAAGTGAAGGTTCAGGGGAGATATGATAGAAGTGTTCAACATCACAAATGATTTCGATGGAGTTAATAAAGAGAACGGCCGGTAACCGAGGGACACAGGTTTAAGGTGATTGGCAAAAGGGCCAAAAGTGAAATGAGAAAATTGTTTTTTTTTTACACAGTGAGTTGTTCTCAATGCACTACATGAAAGGATGGTCTGGCTCCATGTTTAAGTTCCAAGTAATTTAATATTAGCATTGAACAGTCTGATCCCTTTATTAAAATAGTGCACCGGAATTTTATAGTCGCAAGGTCAGTAATAATATTGACTGTGTGATTTGCACGACAAAAATCTCAAGGGAGACACTTATGTTAAAGCAGACACTATTTACTTTGACCTAAAGTTATAACAGTAACAATTTCAGGGAGGTCATTCCTATTGGAGACATTTTGCACTCGATGTAGAGAAAGCTGCTTCTGCTATTTTCAGTCCTTCCCTCCAGTTCAGTTTCTGTTATTATTTTTCCTTTCACTGCTGGGAGGCTCGGGCAGCCTGTGCAGTCTAAACAAGGGCTTATTTTTGTCGATCTGAATAACATGTTTAAGCAAGGACAGCTTGTTAGAGACAAAAGGTAAGTGCTAATTGGGTCAATGGCCTCACTCAGATTTCTGGATGGAGCTTCAGTGATTATGTTCTTCCGGAATCACAGCAACACTCAGCCTCACTGTGCTAAAGGTCTGACAAGACTTTATCTTCCTTTCATTTGACGCACGAGTTTATAAATAAAGGATTTGCCCAGAATTCTCAACTCAATGTCACTAGGGGTACATAAACAGAACTATTCACACCACTCCGCCCACACACAATTTAAAAAAACAAAATATTTCAGGCGCTGGAAACCTGAAATATAAACAGAAAATGCTCAGCAGGTCAGGCAGCAGTTGATACATATATAATTTCATATAGTTTTGTCGCCCTCCCTCCCTCCTTCTCAATTTTTCAGCTGTCTTTCTTGAAGATGGCTGCACCTATATTCTGCCAGTCAAATTCTTACCTAGCTGTCAATCATTCTGCTTATTTACCTCTTCACAATTTTAGCCATTCAATCCCTTCTTTTCCCTACGGCATATGCTCCGTTAATGTTTCCCTCTTACTTTTCCTCGTCCTTTGCAGCCTCCACCAAATGGTGTATCACCATTCTTTTCATCAAACACAGATTCTCTCCTGTTTCATTCTCGGTGTCTTGGGACTGGACAAAACGCCACATTCCAACAATGTGAGTTCATCCTGTTTGGCATGAGGCCTGTATAAAAGCAACACACAATGCAGCCTGCGGATAACTGTAACTTCAAAAGGTGTGGTGGGGAGCCGCATACAACTTCTTATTTAACTGCATGTGAACAGAACCTTGCAAAGTGAAGATTCTATGGCTCACTTTCTTTGCTTTGTGACATTATAATGAATACAGATTTGTCACTATAAAAAGACAGTCATTATTCGTAACCGTTTGACCTATGTTGGCCTTTATTACAAGAGGATTTTAGTATAGGAGTATTGACTTGCTGCAATTATAAAGCACCTTGGTGAGACCACACCTGGAGTATTGTGTGCAGTTTTGGTCTCCCTACCTAAGGAAAGATATACTTGTCACGGAGGGAGTGCAACGAAGGTTCACTAAATTGATTCCCGAGATGGAGGGATTGTCCTACGAGGAAAGATTATATAGACTGGGCCTTTATTCACTGCAGTTTAGAAGGAATGAGAGGTGATCTCAATCAAACATACAAAATTCTTACAGGGCTCGACAGGGTAGATACAGGAAGGATGTTTCCCCTGGCTCGGTGGGGGTGAGGGGAGGGTCCAGAACCAAGGCACACCATCTCAGAATAAGGGGAAGGTCATTTAGGACTGAGATTAGGAGGAATTTCTTCACTCAGAAGGTGGTGAATCTTTGGAATTCTCTGCCCCAGAGGGCTGTGGAGGGTCAGAATATGTTCAAGACTGGGATCGATAGATTTCTACATATTAAAAACATCAAGGGATACGGGGATAGTGCAGGAGAATGGTGTTGAAGTAGAAGATCAGCCATGATCTCATTGAATGATGGAGTGGGCTCGAAGGGCTGAATGGCCATTCCTGCTCCTATTTCTTATGGTCTCACATTCTTATGACCCCTTAGATGTGGCAGCCAATTAATATTCAGTTCCATAGACCAATATCAAACAAGGCATGTAATTGGCAGCTGATGTAATACCACTTGTCTTGTGATACAATACAAAACAAGTTTCTAGCCCTAAGATTTGCTACACATTATTGTTCTCAAGTTAGGATAGAAGGTATACAAATTTAGCACAGTATTTTGTTCTGCTGCAGAATCTTTGCTTCTATGCAAATTTCTTTCTGGTAATAAATTTGACTTGTTGTTTTAGCCTGAAGCCTACAGTCTGTTGGCATGGTTTTAACACATCTATTGGAGTGCCGGGCAAATAACCCACATGACATGCCGGGTGAAGTAACTCAGTAAAAGTCAAACTTGTTCACCCTGCCGCATCTCAATCCCATCCGCAGCGAACATAATGGTGTCAGCTTCTGATCACAGGAGGTGCAGCTCTCTCTATGGAAACTGCAATGGTGTTGCCAATAAAAAAAAAGGGGAATTGAGGAAAGCAGGCTGAATTGTAATACAATGGTGTACAATAGTAGAGCCTGTAAACATCAGAACATTGTATTGACATTAGTAGCTGATGCTGCCAGAATGAAATGCACACACGTTCCCTCTGCCTTGGTTGCAAAGCAGAAAATAGGTGAGTTTTGGCGCTTGAACATGAAAAGGACAAATACTTGAAATGAGATGGATGTGCATGGAAAAATTAGACTTAAAATTCAAATATGGCTCGGCAAGCAACTCCAGCCTACGTGCTAGAGGGGGGGACCCTGCTTTATTCCGGATTGGATCCCATCCAGAGGAGGTTGGGAAGTACCAATGGAGTGGAGGGTGGGAGAAGGTTAGTGGTATTGGCCAGGACATGAGCAGATCTTCCACCAACCACCTTGTGTCAAGGGTCCATGGCTGGGGACTTACCCACACCGAGTGCGTTAATGACCCCCTCCACCACAGTTTGAGACAGTGCCTGGGGATTGGGGGGTGGGTTTCTGCTCCACTGCACTGGCTTTGGTAGAGGAATACAGCCCTCCCAAGATTTCAGGTAAAAGGTTCACGGAACACGATTGCAAAACCTCAATATTTTAGGGCTTTGTACCAAAGGTTCCTTCGCTCATAAATCACTGTTACCTTATGATGGCATTGCTGTTTTTCAATATCTGCACCGGGGCAGGAAAAAACAAGACACAACCAGATGAAAATAATTAAGATAAAATAGATGAAGTAATCAAAATAATTGCTCAGCCACACAGCCATCAACAAAATTTCAAAGATGCCAGCCAGAAAGGTCAATAAATTTTACAACCAATGTTCTATGTTATTTTATGTAGACATAGACATCAATCTCAGTAATGAAGAATGGAGTGATGTAATGATATAGAATGCACTTTGATCCATATTCCCTCATGATTCAGATTCAATGCATCGTGGCAGCTTGAATAAGCATCTGGGGGATTTCTCAGAGTCTTTGGAACTCTCTCAGAGAGATTGAGTCGGTTAGGATTATATTCGCTGGAGTTCAGGAGAATGAGGGGGGATCTCATAGAAACCTGTAAAATTCTAACAGGACTAGACAGGGTAGATGCAGGAAGGATGTTCCCGACGGTGGGGGGAGTCCAGAACCAGGGGTCACAGTCTGAGGATACGGGGTAGACCATTTAGGGCTGAGATGAGGAGAAATGTCTTCACCCAGAGAGTGGTGAGCCTGTGGAATTCGCTACCACAGAAAGTAGTTGAGGCCAAAACATTGTATGTTTTCAGGAAGAAGTTAGATATAGCTCTTGGTGTGAAAGGGATCAAAGGATATGGGGAGAAAGCGGGAGCAGGTTATTGAGTTGGATGATCAGCCATGATCATAATGAATGGTGGAGCAGGCTCGAAGGGCTGAATGGCCTACTCCTGCTCCTATTTTCTATGTTTCTATGTTTCCTCAAAAAGCGGTAGAAGCAGAGTCTTTGAATATTTTTAAGGTAGAGCTGGATAGATTCTTGATCAACAAGGGGGTGAAAGGTTACCGGGAGTGAAAGGTTACCGGGGTTAGGCAGGAATGTGGGGTTGAGGTTAATGTTCAGATCAGCCATGATCTTATTGAATGGCAGAGCAGGCTCGAGGAGCCGAGTGGCCTAATCCTGCTCCTAATTTGTATGTTCGTATGTCCTTAACAGCCGAGGAACCTAGAAATTGGATTGGGCCTAAATCTAATGAGTCCAGTGCAAAGCCCATGGTAAATTGGTCTACCGGCCTCAGTTGCTTATTCCCAGTGAGTTTC
Source organism: Cetorhinus maximus (assembly GCF_964194155.1). NCBI lineage: Eukaryota > Metazoa > Chordata > Chondrichthyes > Lamniformes > Cetorhinidae > Cetorhinus > Cetorhinus maximus. The sequence goes on along the minus strand of NC_135905.1, from coordinate 9,206,079 downwards.
AGGCACCAGTTACGGTCCCAAAAGGCAGTTCTCCAACTCTAAGAGCAGCAAGCAAAGCTGGCTCAGGACAGTCTGAGGGAGGGAATGGGGACAAGGGTACAAAGGGTGGCAGGCAGCAGCCCATGGATTTAATATGGGGCCAGGGGGTTTTCTCCCACTCTCTCCGCCTTCACAACAAGGGAAGTAAAAAAATAAAGTTTGCCTTTATTTTTCGGCTAATTTCACTTAATTATTAAATAAAAAAGTCTGCCATTGAAAGCTAGTCTCAGTAATTGTGACCATGGAAATATCATCGAACAATGTAAAAGCCCATGGCCGGGATTTTCCGGCCCTGCTTGATGTCGGGATCCCGCGGAAAGTCGATGGATTTTTGGCTGGGCCGCCGCATCCCCTGCGGCAGCTCCCGCCATGGCAAGGCTGGAAAACCACGGGCCATATGGTTCACTAAAGCCCTCGGGGAAGGGAATCTGCCATCCTTACCTGGTCTGGCCTTTAGTATAAGGGTCTGGCACATACAGGGTTAATGTGGGACGGAGTGCAGTACTGCCCACAGAGCGATGGGAGAAGGCACATGACCCAGAGCCAGGGGTCAGTGTGGTGTAGAACAGAGACTGGTAAAGACCTAAGCACGGAGATGGCTCCTAGCCTGCACCCTTCACTGCACATGTGTAAATAGTTCTACTTCTTAACAAAGGCTTGCAGTTAACCTACTGAAGACTATGAAGACATCGAAGACACCATGCTGTAACCAACATCTTCCCAACATGATGGCAGCTGCCAATCAAAACCCTCAACCTCATTGAAATGCTGAAACAAGCTGAGATGCTGGAAGACTAAGAGAAAGCTTCAACGAGAGTTCTGACCTAAGAGAAGCTCCCAACAGAAACTGAAGACACAGAGAATCTTTGCCAAACGTTCCACAGGAAAGGCCTGGAAGCTGAAGGCAGAGATTTCTACTGCAGCAGAAGGCTCCATTGAATCCCCCTTGGAAGTCCAGCTTCAGAGCGCGGAGTCCACAGAGTCTGCAAGGATGAGCTAAATCTTTTAAAGCTCCAGGCTGCAGCCAGCCCTGACATCCCTTTCCCTAATCCAGTGTCGGTGGCATCGTTGAAGGAAAGCCCATTGCTACCACTTGATTCCCCAGTTGGAACCCCAACAAGTGACCTCCGAACTCACACGTTCAGGAAAAAATGAATTTTTTAAACCTCTTACGGAAGGTCACAACTGTCCAGCTCAGAAGGCAAAGATAACTTTAAATTCGAATGCCTCGTTACTCGCCATAGCAACCCGCAGAACGAAAGAAGCTGGCACACAGCCATTGCTCAGAACCTTCTTCAGGAAGTGCACCATCGCCATTTTGAAGAGCCCGTCAAAACCAGCAAACGTGGGAAATCCCTTTGTCTCAGAGTCAACAGCGACGCTATCTTGAAAGCCTTTAAGCCCTTAAAGCTGCACAAGCAATTTTTAAAAAATTTTAACATGGATTATAATTCAACACCTCCAACTCAATTTGGACTCACCCAAGGCCCAGGCCAGTCACAACATCAGGGTCTTTGGAGGAAACGATTTTTAAGATACAGCATCACTTCTGGTTTATATAAAAAGTCAGAAGAAGAGCAGGTGAACACGCTACTTTATTCCATAGGGCCAACTGCAGACAACATACTGTAAGACCAGGGTATTAACGAGTCATGTGCCAGATTTGAGGAGGTTTTAAAATGTTTTGACATTTATTTTAACTTGTGAAGCAATAAAACACTTGAGGGAGTTAAATTCAATAAGAGATTCCAACTGCCAGGGGAACAGTGTCAATTCCTTCATCAATGATCTTGACAGGATGGTTAGAGGAGTGTGAATACAGAGATTTAAAGTCTGAACTCGTTAGAGTCAGAATAGTGGTGGGTGTGACAGACGATACACTCTCGGACCTCCGACAAGCTAAAGAAGACCTAACCCTGGACAAGGTGATCCAGGTAGACTGTCTGAACTCTGCAAGCAGGGGTTGGGAAAACATGCCACCACTTATAAAGGGGGAAATCAAAAATCAAAACTACCTTTCTGTTTACGCATGGGTGGTGAGAGGACAAATCAGGGCTGTTTAAATTAAACCCTCTCTTGTCTGTAACAGGAATTGGGAGATCTTGTCCGTGAATGATCCATTCGTATGTGGCAAAATTTGACCAAAGTGCACGAAATTCTGACCAGAGTCCAAATTTTAAAACGAGCCTGAAGCCAAAGAGGGAAAATTCAGTGGCTGAAGTTGTCTATAAGATGAATACACGTACCACAACAATTTGTTTTTTTAATCTCACATTAGAGAAACAAGGTAAATAATACTGTAAAGATGGGTGTGAAAAAGAAAGCGAAACCTTAGCCTCCCTAAGTCTGGGCGCATTGGAATTTGTAGCCTTGAAAACACAGGTAAAAGTTCCTCCTGAGGCCAAAAGGCCTAAGGTACTCCAAATACTTCGAGAATTTAGATATCCAGAACCGATTGGAGAATCAGAACCATAAACCGATTGGAGACCTGTACCCAAGATCTTTTTTTTTAATTCATTCTTGAGATGTGGGCATCATTGGTTGGGCCAACATTTATTGCCCATCTCTATTTGCCCTTGTTCAGAGGGCATTTAAGAGTCAACCACATTGCTGCGGTTCTGGAGTCACATGTAGGCCAGACCAGATAAGGAGAGCAGATTTTTTTCCCTAAAGGGCATTAGTGAACCAGATGGGTTTTTACAACAATCGGCAATGGTTTCATGGTCATCGCCAGACTTTTTTTAAATTCAAATTTCACCATCTGGCATGGTGGGTCCCCAGAGCGTTACCCTGGGTCTCTGGAATACTAGTCCACTGACAATGCCACCGCCTCCCCAAAATAATTACCTTAGCCACAAAATGGCTGTTAGAGCTGGAAAGGAAGAGACTAGAGAGAGTGTTCCAGGAAAGAGAGAGAGAGAAATAAGAACGAGAGAGAGAGCGGGCTCACCTGCAAAAGATGCTGGGGATGAAATTAAAAGCTCAAGAAGAAGAGAGGGAATTCCAAAGGGAGATGGAAAGGAGATGGGGGGAATTAGCTATATTACGAGGGAATGACTTGGTGAGGTCCCAAGCGCTGTTCCCCAAGAAACCAGAACAGTCCAGAGAGGCTGGGCAAACTGAACAATTTCAACAAAGCTCTGCAGTGTGGCAGAAAGTTGCTGCAAAAAGTTCAGAGACCCTGCAGGGGGCGAAAGGACTCATCAGGGGGTAAGGTGGCTCAGGGAAAGTTACCTGAATTTAAAAAGCCTGAGTTTAGGCCAGTAAAATTCAAAGGGGTCAGGAAAATGGGTTTTTAAAGAGATGAAGGGAGTGAGCTAGAGACCCAATTGGCCAACACCTCCTTCTTTGCTAAATTAAACAGGGAACAGGTGCATCCCACGGCAGCAAAACTGATAGTGAGGGAGCTGCCTCACACTGTCAAATAGCCACATAGCAAAGCAGTAGAAGCTATGCCAGCCCATGTGAACCATGGAGAAAGAGGAAAAGAAAGAAGCGACAAGGAGATGAGCACAATGTACAGTCAACCTGCAAGAAACGATTCAGAGTAGCAGCAACCACTGATCAACGCAACAGCCAAAACAACCAAGACCGGTTCAACACAAAGGAAAGGAATGAAAGCATACCCAAATGGCAGCCCAACCTTCAAGCCAACAGGAAGAACCAGAAACAAGAGAGTCTATCACTCCTCCGACAGAACGGCAAATGAGATACAGAAGGGTTATACGGCCTCCAGACTGCCTGAACCTGTAAATTCAAGGACTCGAAGAGGGAAGGTGGAGTAGTGAGAATGTTGTAATAATGCCAATAGAGTAATAGCAATAATGTAGTTATAGCAATAATGTGGTATCAACAATGTAAATGTATGAGACTGATAATGCAAGGCTTGAAGTAAGCTAATGTAACTCCATATACATTGGGTAAAGACTTGGTGGGGTGAGGTGTAGTATAAGGGTCTGGTATGTGCAGGGTTGGTGTGGGACTGAGTACAGTACCGCCAACACAGTGATGTAAGAAGGCACATGACCCAGACCCAGGGGTCAGTGTGATGTTGAGCAGAGACGTGTAATGACCTAAGCGTGAAGATAGCTCCTAGCCTACACCCTTTGCTACATGTGTAAATAGTTCCATTTGTTAATAAAGACTTACAGTTAACCTACTGAAAACTACAAAGACTCCTTTAAGAGACACCGTCCTGTAACCAAACATGGCCAACATGTGACTTCAGAACCACAGCAGTATGGTTGACTCCAAACCGCCCTCTGAAGTGGTCTAGCAAGCCACTCAGTTTATCAAGGGTATTTAGGGATAGGCAACAAATGGTGGCTCCCACATCCAATAAAAGACAAAAAAAAAAGCCTCTTGCGGTTCCTTTAAAGAAAGCTGATTTGACCGCTGAATGTCTTAAGTAACTAATCAGAGCAGGCCTGGCCCATCCTACGATCATGTGCAGAAAGAGCCTACAGGGCTCCTAATTTACACATGCAAAGGGACTGAGACCTGTCACACGCTGGCAACCTACAGAGGAGCTTCACTCTGTACATAACCCGTGCTTTACTGGGCCTGGGGTGTCAACACTGGGTTTCATTCCTCACTATCAACATCCCGTCTTGACGGACATGAAGTAAAAACCACAAAATGAAATATTCCAGAGCATTCAGTCACATCTTCTGATTTCTGCTTTGCCCCAGCTTTGGTGATTTTTCTTTGAGAGGAGCAGGTTCCTGAGAGAAAACAGGAACATCCTACCCCGAGAAACTCTAGTTAACACTGACAGGAAAGTCCCGTGGTAAAATGTGACAGCAGCTGGGCAGACACCAGCAGGAAGGGTTGCAATTTTTCAGAGTTTGGCTTTAACTGAACAATTAATATTAAGCCAGCAAGAACGAACATGTTAACAGCAGAGGTGGCCGATGATATCATCATGATCCCCCCTGTTGTATTATTGTGTTGTGTTTGCTCCTCTGCAAGGTGCCATGGCTCAAATCACTCATCTCCGAGTCAAAATGACATGGATTCAAGCCCACTGCACAACTGGAGGGTGTATTCTAGGCTGATGTTCCCAGTGCAGTATTAAGGGAGTGCTGCACTATAGGAGGTGCTTCCTTTCTGGGACGTTCCACAGGCTGTCTGCTCAGGCAGACGTAAGAGATTCCATGGGACAAGACAAGGAGTAGGGCTCAACACCTCGTCCTTTAGCCAGTGATTATCTGATCATTTGGCTCACTGTAGGACGTTGCTGTGTGAAAACTGGCCGTTAGTCGGACAACACATCCATCCTTGTGACGTACCCTTCCTACGCCAATTGGATAGCAAAAAGACTCATTGCCCAATTGGATAGTGGTTGACTGTCAGCCAAACAGCCTTTTCCTTCCCTACTTTCAATATTTTTATATCTGGTAAAGAGAAATGTTCAAAGAAAATGACAAAAAAAGCCAATTATTTTTAATGTCCCGATGATTTTTCTCCGGGGTTGCACACAGCAGTGTCCTAGAGATTGACCTTCAATTCCTGGAGACTCCAGGCCAATCCTGGGGGGGTTGAAAACCTTACGTCATCTGGGGCTCAGTTAGGTAGGAACATAGGAGCACGGAGATTAGGAACAGGAGTAGGCCATTCAGCCTTTCAAGTCTGCTCCACCATTCAATAAGATCATGGCTGATCTGATTGTGGTCTCAGTCTCAACTCCACATTCCTGTCTGCACCCCAGAGCCCTGAACTCTCTTGCCTAACAGAAATCTGTCTAACTCTGCCCTGAATAAATTCAATCACTCCTGAAAGTTCCACTCCAGGGGTTTGAACACAAAATTGCTGACACTTCAGGACAGAACTGTGGGAGTGCTGCACTGCCAGAGGTGCCATTTATCAGCTGAAATCTTAAACCAAAGCAATGTTTGTTCTCTCAGGTGGATATGAAAGATCTCATAACATAATTCCGAAGAGGAGCAGAGGAGCTCTTCCCAGTAACTTATATTCTTTAACCAAAAGCTAGAAGTATGACTATCTGATTAGTATCACATTGATGATTGGGGGAAACTTTCTGTACACAAATTGACGGCTGTGTTTCCTACATCACAATAGTGACGATACTACAAAAATATTTTGTTGGCTATCTTGGGGCCACCTGAGATCAGGAAAGGTGCTATACAAATGCAAGTTGTATTCCTTGGAATACGAAAAGATTAAGGGACAATTTGATTGAGATTGATAGAATTTTGAAAGGAATTGATAGGGTTGGTAGAGAGAAACTTTCACTGGTTGGGAAATCCAGGATAAGGGGACATCACCTTAAATACACAGTTAGGACAGAAGTTAAGAATCACTTTTCACAGAAAAGCTGGTAGAAGTGTGGAAACACTCAACCACAAAATTCCGTAGATGCTAGCTCAAATAATCATTTTATATCTGAGATCAATAAGGGGAGACAGTGGCATACTGGTGACATCACTGGACTAGTGATCCAGAGGCCCAGGTTAATACCCTGGGGACAAGGGTTCAAATCCCACCACAGCAATTAATAAATATGGAATTGAAAAGCTAGTCATGAAGCCATTAATGTAAAAACCCATCTGATCCCTTTAGGGAAGGAAATCTGCCATCCTTACCTGGTCTGGCCTACATGTCACTGCAGAACTACAGCAATGTGGTTGACTCTTAACTGCCCTTTAAAATGGCCTGGCAAGCCACTTGGTTCAAGGGCAATTAGGGTTGGGCAACAAATGCTGGCTCTGCCAGTGATGCCCACATCCTCTGAAAGTAAACATTTTTTAAAAAAAGGTTTTGCTAGCCTAGAGTTGTAAGGGGTGGGGAGTTCAGATATAGATCAGCCATGATCACATTGAATGGCAGAACAGGCTCAAGGGGCTGAATGGCCTCCTGTTCCTCGGGTCCTAAACCATTTCTTTCTCTCTATGAGTCACTTTGTCTGTTGGGGTAACTTCTGGCTTTCCGAAAGGCATTTTTCTCCGTTTCACGATTGCCAGATGTACATGTAGAAAGCTCTGTCCGTGCCTTCACTGCACAGCGATATGATTAGCCTTCCTTCCACTTTGCTTCTCTGTGTGTCATGTCCTAACACTGGCCTCCCACACAAGATAAAGACACAGAAGCCTTTGTGTTGAAATTACGTGCCTGCACGTTGTGACCTCCGATTAAGGATACAGCAGAAATGGGAGGAAACACAGCAATCGCGTCTGCTTGTGAAACCAATAGGAGTAAACAGTTTGCAAAATGCCTTCTTCAGAATCTCTAGGCAGCTCACCGCTAATGAAATAAAAGCCGATAATTGTGTTTTCCTTTGACATTTTTTGGGACATTTAGCACACTTTACACTGATGCAATACCGCTGTCCAGACAGGTTTTGGGTTTGCATTGTGTCGCTTCAGAGTTTCAGTCGAACTGAGATAAACATCTGATTTCCCAAGTGATGGTGTAATCAGTTTAAACTTTGCTCTTTCATCTTTGGGGCCTGCATTTGAACCCAGCACTAAAAGACGGGATGACTTCAGCTCTGAATGTCCCAAACAAAATGAGTCTGAGTTCTCTCAACTCAGCTTCTAAAAGCCCTGAGTCTACAGAACAAAACAGGCCACAATTAAATGACTAAACCAGAAATCCTGGTCTGCTATCCACAAAGATCACATAGAATTACACCGAATTACATAGATGTACAGCAGAGAAATGAGCCTTTCAGCCCAAGCCTATTCCCATCACACTTACTTCGTCCAGACCTATCATCATATTCTTTTCTCTCTCATGCAGTTCAGTTCCCCCTTAACTACATCTGTACCACTCACCATAACCACCCCCGTGTGATCACGGGTTCCATATTCTCAGCACCCTGAGTAAAGAGGTTTCTCTTGAATTTCCGACTGAATTTATTAGTGACTTTGATATGTTTACGGCAAAAGCAGAATAGTGTGGACGGTGGAAATCTGAAATAAGAACGAATTAAGGATGGGCAATAAATGCTGGCCTAGCCAGCAACATCCCTTGAAAGAATTTTTTTTTAAATTGCTGGTAATACTCAGCAGGTCAGCCAGCACCTGTAAAAACAGAGTCAACAACTGTAGTAATTATGGTTTTATTTTAGTGTGTTATACCTTTAAGAATAAACCTTGTTAGGAAAGATCACATGATCTGTAGTAACCAATAGGAGAGTAGCACGGGCTACCTCAGCAGTCAGTGTGGAGATAGAGTTGGAGTTGAAAGCACACATGGGGCAGGATTTTACCATCAGTGAGCGGGGGTAGGGCCCACTCACCGACCCGTAAAATGACGCGGGATGACATCGGGTGGAACTCCCAACGTCACCCCGCCCCATTTAAATTTTCAGGAAGGCGGGGACGCAGCAAAATCAGCTGCGGGCCCGCCGACCTGTCAACGGCCAATTGAGGCCATTGACAGATCAATTGAAGTCATTAGTGGACCTGCCCGTCCAACCTTAAGGTTAGCAGGCAGGCCAGGAGCCCTGGCGGGAAGTAGAAAAAACATGAAACCTCATCCACAGGCGGGGTGAGGTTTCATGTAGGGTTTTAAAAATTTTAATAAAGTTTATTTTGAAAATTATGAACATGTCCCAACTCATGTGATGTTGTCACATGAGGGGACATGTAAGGGAATTTTTCTTTTCTATTTTCAATATTTTTAAAAGTAGAGGCGATCTCCCTGAGGCTGCACTTAGCCTCAGGGAAATGAGTGCGCTCTTTCGTGTGCATGCGCGAGAGAGCGCACTCTCGATTCTGAGATTCCCCCTCCCGCCCGCACAGGGAGTGCATAGTGCTTCCCTGAGGACATCACGCTAGGCAGGCCTTAATTGGCCCACCCACGTAAAATGGCGCCGCGCCTCCGATCAGAAGGGCGCCTGCACGCGCCCGCCCATCAACTTCCCCCCCGACGGGTGGAAAATTCTGCCCGTGTAGTTTGCTGCTGAGTATATTGTAAATAAATTTAATGGGCAGAATCTTCTGTTCGGCGTGCGGGCGTGGGCCCTGCACACTAGCGTGTCAAATGACACGCGGTGATGTTAGGTGTGCATCCCGACTTCACCACGCATTATTCCGATCTTCCGTTCAGCGGGCACGCATCGGAGTCGGCTGCAAACCCGCCGGACTGTCAAAGATCTGTTAAGGCCATTAATAAACTAATTGAAGGAATTGTCAGGGCTGCCAGTCCAACCTTAAGGTTGTCGGGGGGGCAGGCGAAGAGCCCAGGCGGCCTTCGCATTTATCATGGAACCTCATCCACAGGCAGGATGAGGTTTCATGAAGGGTTTATTAATTAAATAAAACTTTTTAATGAAAATTGATAAACATGTCCCAGCTCATGTGAGACTGTCACATGAGGGGACATGTCTGCATAATTTTATTTTTTTATTTTTTTCCATCTTTATAACTGAACTTAATCTCCCTGAGGCAGCTCCGTGCCCCCAAGGAGATTTCTGTACTCTTTCGTGCGCATGTGTGAAAAGGTGCAGGCCCCGACTCTCCCCCATCCCCGCCGCCCGCACAGGTAGCGCTCAGCACTTTTGGGTCTTAATTGGCCCACCCACGTAAAAATGGCGGCGTGCAGCTGATCGCGGGCGGCGATCGGCTCCACACCCGCTCCTGACCGGCCCGCCCAACAGGGAGAAAATTCTCCTCAACGTTTCCACCCTAGGATAAAAATCATTCAGACACGCCCCCCCTCATGTGACAATGTCACGTGAGCTGGGACATGTTTATGAATTGTCAAAAAATTATTTATTTATTTAATCAAACCTTCTTGGAACCGCATCCCGCTCTTGGATGAGGCTTCATGAAAAACGTAAAGGGCCGCTTGGGCTCTTCGCCTGCCACCCCCCCCCCGCCAACCTTAAGGTTGGACCGGCAGCTCAGTCAATTACTTTAATTGGGTTTTAAATGGCCTTAACAGGCCTTTGACAGTTCAGCCACCTCCAGCGCACGCCAGCCAAACGGAAGATCGGAATGACACGCGATGACATCAGGACGGACGCCCGACATCACCGCACGTCATTTTACGCGTCAGAGTGCGGGACCCGCCCCTGCTCGCTGAAGAGAAAATTCAGCCCAAGAAGTATCTGCTGATCAACTCGATTGCTATGGCACAACTCGGCCACCCTACAACAACAACCTAAATCTTCCGCTCCCGTGGAGGGTAATTTGACAGACCAGCTAAAGGCCTGTTGACTTTAGGTGGGAATTTCCGATCCTGGGGCGGGGGTGGGGACGGAGAATCCTGCCCGATGTTTCAGGCCGATGACCTTTCATCGGAGAACGTTGGAGATACAACAGGTTTTTAAGCAAGTGCAGAGGCAGGAGAAGGGAGAAAGAAGAAAAAGGAATGTCCATGTCAGGGATGGAGGCAGGAGAGATGAAATGACGGAAGGGATGAAAGTGCAAGACAAAAGGAGATGGTAATGGGGCAGAAAATAAACAAAATATGGGTCTGGGGGAGGTGTAAATGGCAACAGCAGAATCATAATCAACAGTTACTGTCTGAAAAAATAGGAGCAATGGTTATGATCTGAAATTGTTGAACTTAATCTTGACTCTAAAAGGTGGTAAAATAGCTAACTAAAAGATGAGGTGCTTTTCCTCGAGCTTTTGTTGATCTCCATTAGAATAGCGTCAGAGGCCAAGGACAGAGAGGTCAGAGTAGGAGTGAGATGGACAATTAAAATGACGTGTGGAAGGAAGCTTAGGGTCATGCTTGCGGATTGAACCAAGATGTCTGCAAAGTGATCACCCAACCTGTATTTGGTGTTCCCACTGTAGAGGAGACCACATCGTGAGCAGGGAATACAATATTCCAAATCGAAAGAAGTACAAGTGAATCATTGTTTTACCTGGAAGGAGGGCCTGGGGCTCTGGACAGTGATTAGGGAGGAGGTCAAAGGGCAAGTATCGCATCTCCTATGCTTGCACGGGAAATTGCTGTTGGAAGCGGGAATGTCTGGCTGATTGAGGAACGCAGCAGGGAATGTTGAAAATGGGAATGGAGATTTGTGCTTGGTTGTGGCATCACATTGGCTTTGGCCAAATTGACAGAAGATGATCCATGAATATCATCTATCATCGTTTTGGCAGGGGAGGAGGAAGGGTGAGAGCAAAAATGCAGGAAATAAGATGGGCACAGTTGAGTGCCCCGTCAACCATGGTGAAGGGGAATGGTCGGTTGAGGACAAAGGAAGATATATTGGAAGCACCGATGTGGAAAGAGGCTATTCCTCTGCATGTAAAACCAAGGATCCCACATGCTTTTTGTTAACAGCCTTCTCAACTCGCCCTCTCACCTTCAAAGATTTGTGTGCATAAATCCCAGGACTCCCTGTGCTTGTACTCCCTTTAAAATTGAACCATTTAGTTTATATTGACTTTCCCTATTCTTCCTACCAAAATGCATCCCTTTACCCTTCTCATGAGTCTACCCATTCCCTCAGTCTGTCAATGTCTTCCTGAAGCCCGTAACTAACTGTTTGCTACATTTGCAAGTCTCATATCACCAGCCAACTTTGGAAGTCTGCCCTGAATTGAGAGTATATCCGTGTCCAGGTCATCAATACATATCAAAAGGATAAAAGCAAAAATCTGCGGATGCTGGAAATCCAAAACAAAAATAAAAATACCTGGAAAAACTCAGCAGGTCTGGCAGCATCTGCGGAGAGGAACACAGTTAACGTTTCGAGTCCGTATGACTTTTCAACAGAATTAAGTAAAAGGGTCACTGGTCCTAATGTCAACTCCTGTGTATTTTCCCTCTGATTGAAAAAAAACTGTTCACTCTCTGCTTTCTGTCTCTTAGCTAATTTTGTATCCATATTGCCACTGCTTCGTCATGGGCTTTAATTTTGTAAACTAGTCTATTATGTGGTACTTTATTAAACGCCTTTTGAAAGTGCCTCAACCACACGACCCTCTTCAACCCTTTCTGTTGCTCCATTGACTAACTTAATCAGTTGGTAAAACATGATTTGCCTTTAACAAATCTGTGCTGGGTGTCATTCATTAACCGATAATTTTCCAAATGAATTTCGTCTTGGATTATTGTCATTAAGTGTTTCCCCACCGCTGACATTAAGCAGGCTGACCTGGAGTTGCCAGGCTTTTCTCTCTCTCCCCTTTTTTTGAACAGGGCAACACTTCAGAACCCCAGCTTCACCCCCATATCTAAGGCAGTTTGGAAGATTGTGGTCAGAGCCTCCGCAATTTCCATCCTTACTTCTCCCAGCAACCTAGGATGCATCCTAGTCAATGCATCAGTTAATAAATCTGGAAAACAAAGCTAGTCTCAGTGATGGTGTCCATGAAACTAGTATTGATTGCTGTAAAAACCCGTCTGGTTCACTAATGTCCTTTAGGGAAGGAAATCTGCCGTCCTTACCTGGTCTGGCCTACATGTGACTCCAGGCCCACGGCAATGTAGTTGCCTCTTAACTTCCCTCTACATGGCCTAGCAAGCCACTCAGTCCATAGGCAATGAGGGATGGGCAACAAATGCTGGCCTTGGCCAGCGACGCCCACATCCCATGAAAGAATAAAGAAAAAAGAAACCCTGTTCAGACCAGGTGGCTTTTCTACTTGATGCACTGCTAACCTTTTTATGCCTCTTGCGACCCTTTTTAGGGGTCATTGTTTAAAAATAAGGGGTCACTCATTTCAGACAGAGATGAGGAGAATTTTTTTCTCTCAGAGGGTGGTGAGTCTTTGGAACTCTCTTCCTCAAAAGGTGTTGGAATCAGGGTCTTTGAATAATTTTAAGACAGAGCTGGATAGATTCTTGACTAACAGGGGGGTGAAAGGTTATCAGGGGTCAGCAGGAATGTGGGATTGAGGTCACATTCGGATCAGCCATGACCTTATTGAATGGCAGAGCAGGCTCAAGTGGGCCGAAAGGCCTACTCCTGCTCCGAATTTGTATGCCTCCCCTGTTCTAACAGTTGGACCCTCAGTTCTGGTATCTTCCACACAAATCTTTTTTATACTTTCTCCAATGCTTCTAAAATCTTTTTTTTTTGTAATATGGAGAGCACAACTGTGCACGGCATTCTGTGTGGTCTGATGGAAATGCGGTATATGGGAATACGTTGGGGTCAAACACTCCATGTGAGGTAACCATAGCAAATCTGGCACACGGTTGTGATTTTGCTATAATGGGTGCATGGGAGAATCTTCCTTGCTTGCTCAGACACTAAACCAGCTTGAAGGACAGGGTTGCCAGCTCACATTTAATGTGTTCCTGGAGGTTTTATCACACGCTTTCCTGTCTCCAACATTCTCGCTCCCACACTCCCGCTATCAGTCACCTGATACGTGACAGACCATCTTCCCCAGACATTTAGAAAACACAATCTTTGTTACCCGATTTGGAGACTGACAATCAAACACTCACTTGTCCGTTTGACCGATCATTTCAAATCAAGTGTTGAAATAAAATGAAACGATTTTTTTTTCAATGTCCCTATGATTTTTCTCCTGGCTGGTTTACTGAAGTGGCCTGAAGGTTAACCTGTAATTCCTGGAGGCTCCAGGCCAATCCTAGAGAGTTGGCAACCCACCTGAGCTATTCCACATTGCCAGGAAACCATATAAAAAGGTAATCTGATGGCTTGAAGGAGCCCTGAGGGAAGAGAGGAAGGCTCAGACTAAAAATTAGGAAGCTGTGGTGAATGGGATGTGAGGAGCACGGTCTGGCCAACATAACAGGGATCTGTGACACCCAACTGTGGCTCCAAGGCTTGAGCACAAAAATCTAGGCTGACACTCCATTGCAGCGCTGAGGGAGTGCTGCGCTGTTGGAGGTGTCGTCTTTTGGATAAGACATTAAATTGAGGCTCTCACAGGTGGACATAAAAGATCCCATGTCACTGTTTCGAAGAAGAGCAGAGGAGTTGTTCACCGCTGTCCCAGCCAATATTTATCCCCCAACCAACAACGCAAAAACAAATCCTCTGATCATTCCCGCATCGCTGTTTGTGGGAGCTTGCTGTGTGCAAATTGGCCACTGCGTTTCCTGCCTTAGTGACTACACTTTGAAAAATACTGCGTCGCCTGTGCAGCACTTTGAAACATTCAGTGGGCGTGAAAAGCGCTATATAAATGCAAGGCCAGAGTTTTGTGTTCTGCGGGCGGGCGCGCACCCAACCCATCCGGCCGTGAAATAGCACAAGATGGCGTCGGGCGAGCGTCCCAACGCATTCGCCCAATATCCCACTGGGCGGACATGCACAGCAGTCAGAAGCACGCCCGCCGACAATTAAGCAGGCAATTAAACCCATCAAGGAGGCAATTGAAAGCGATTTTTCGTGGCCCCGTCCACTTTTAGTTGGCGGACGGGCCAATCGGCCAGGCGGCCTTTACATTTTTGTTCAAACCTCGATCCAGGGCGGGATGAAATAAAGAGAGATATTTGGGGACTGGTTTTTTTTTAATATGAGGTTTGATTTCAGGTGTTTGATTGTGCTGCATGGACATATTTTGCGGCATTTTTGTCGTTTTGTTTATCCTGTGGGGGTCCGCGGCTCCCTGGGACAGCTGTCTGCCTTCAGGGCGCTCGGTGGGAGCGCTCACCAGCACCCGCAGTGACATCAGCGCCCGCCCTCTTCCCGCCCTCACCGGCGGTGCTGAGCCTTTCCCAGGGCCCGTTAATCGGCCAACCCAGCGTGAAATCGCGGTCAGGGGACAATCGCGGCCGGGGGCCTGTCTCCCGTCCACTCCCGGACCCTCCAATCACACACGCCCAATGAGTGAAAAATTCAGGCCCAAGTCTTTTTTCCTTATGGCAAAATAAGAAACCCCATTGAAGTGTCAGGTCTTGTGGATACTCTGGTAGTGTCCCTGCCTCTGGACCAGATGCTCTGGGTCCAAGTCCCACTCCAAGACCTGATGGCCATGGAATGTGCATTTGTAACGTGGCTAAACAGGTTGATTATCAGCCTGCAAATCCTTCCAATGCTCCTGATGGCAAGGCGGTGAGAGTGGGGGGGGAGTTTCCTGGTCAGCCATACAGCAGAAGGCAATGGCAAACAACTGCAATGCTTTACCAAGCACAACCATGGCCCAACCCAATGGAAGTCCATGGTCACCACTGGTACTTGCAAAAGGATTAAAATGTCACCTGATAGGCATATAGGGCGTTTGTGACATTGAAATTCCATAGGATACACTTAATTATTCGTTTCCATTGGAATGGGTGATCCACATACCAGTTTTATTGTTTAAAAGCACAACAGTCACAAGCATTGTAATTTTCTATTTACTTGATAAGATAACCACTCACGCACTAAAGTGTGTCACTGTTACTATTTTTTCTCCAACTGTTCAATAAGACTGTTTGGCAATTAACACCTAAATCACATTCTAGTTAGACGGTTATTCTGCCACCAAATGAAAGCAAAAATATCTCAATGGGGCATCTGATAAAACTCATAGTCTGGAATAATATGGAAGGCGTTCTGTGTTCAATTGGTGGGCACTGGGAAAGTGAAAACACTCTGCAACTTAAGGAGAAGGAACTCACATAGAATCGTCAGAATTGCAGATCCCAGGGAGGGAGTGCTGCATTGTTGCTGGTGCCATTTTTCAGTTGAGATGTTAAACTGAGGCCCTATCTGCCCTCCCGGGCATGTTTGAGGAGCAGCAGGGTGTACTCCTCAATGCCCTGACCAATATTTATCCCTCAGGTTATCTGATCAGTTGCCATCGCTGCTTATGGCACCTTGCTGTGCACATATTTGCTGCCTACATAATAAGTGACTACACTTCAAAAGTGTACACTTAATTTGACTGAGAAGCATTTTGCAATAGTCTGGGGATGTGAAAGACGCTATATGAATGCAAGTCCTTTCTTTATTCTTATATATGACTGGGATAAGGGAGGAGGGAACATATTCACCTTTTGGAAAGCATCTTTGCTTGACTATCAGGCATATTTGTTGATGCTCGTTCTGCTAACCTTAAGTTGGCACAGTTTGAATATTGCTGAAAAGAGAGACATTTTGCCAAAGCTTTGTGTCTTGCACTCATCAGAGCCACATTATGAGCTCGACTAATTATCTGAAATTGGTTGTACTTACCAACCAATCGGCACCCTTTTCTCCTGCGGTATAAATTGTTGTGATCGTTTGAAATTTGGCATTCTTGCATTTGTCCTGATAAGTGCAAGATAAAGGTTCAGCAACACCTTTCTCCATTCAGCAATATTCAAGTTACCAAGCAACAGGTAGCACAACTTCATAAGCAAAGTTATTTCAGGATTCTCCAACTCATCCTCCGGGTTACTGGTTTTGATGAGCCAACACTTTCGCACTATCTAATCTTGCCACCCAGTGCCAGTCCCAATTAGGGTTGCCAACTCTCCAGGAATGACCTGGAGGCTTCTGGAATTGAAGATTAATCTCCTGCCAGCAAGCCAGGAGAGAGATTAAAAAAATACCAAGAGACGTTCAAAAAGAGTTGGCAACCCGAGTTCCAATGGGTTTGTCAGCAGGGTGTTCACAGCCCATTCTCAAGTGTCCAACCATGAGACGTCCCAAACACCTTAACCCTTGACATGTAGCCAAACAGAGTAGAGAAATTGGGCGGTGTTGGTTGAGGCGATGACGAAATTTGAGTCTCCATTGAGTCCAGCTTTGGGCAAACCTGTTGCAGGAGAAATCTCACGGCCCCAGAGGGGATACCGAGGAGATCGACCAATGTGATACCCGGGAGCGAAAGGCTTTACTCGTGGAGGAAGAGAAGAGAACCCAAGATTACTGTCCCTGGAACTAAGAAGCTTAAGAGGAAATCTGATAGCAGTGCACAAAATTCTGAGGGATTTTAGTGCGAGAAATGGAAAAAAAAAGCCACTTCCGCTGATTAGTGAGTAGGTAGCAAGGGTGTTTATGCATGGGGTTGTAATGGTTGTTCCACTAATAGTGATTCAAGCAGACTCCATAACAGCTTTTAAAAAAGGGAAGCCAGCATTTCGATTTATGTAAAAGAGTTGAGAGGAAAGGGCAGGGGAATGGGACTGAATGACCTACGGTGATGGTCTAAATGGCCCCACCTCCCTTGGTTTTTGTAAAATTCTGCGATTCATAAACGCTTTTTGACTCATAGATCCCTGGCAGCCAAGGGTTTTAACCTCAGTGGAGCTGCATCCTCGTTTGACTCTTCTAACTATACCAAAGGTATCTCTGTACTGAATGGCAAACTGCGATTTGCAACTACCAGAACTGTTTGAAATCAAACTGGTGGTTCTTAGAAAGGTTGTGGACAACATGACCTTTAATGGGGAGGAATACTGTTACTTCTCTCGTTTTGTGATATG
Source organism: Cetorhinus maximus (assembly GCF_964194155.1). Taxonomy (NCBI): domain Eukaryota; kingdom Metazoa; phylum Chordata; class Chondrichthyes; order Lamniformes; family Cetorhinidae; genus Cetorhinus; species Cetorhinus maximus. Next base: position 9,188,733 of record NC_135905.1, on the reverse strand, counting down.
CTGTTGCGTTTTGGGTCTGGAGGAGGTGGTCTGGCAGCTGTTTCAGGAGCCAGTCCTTGAGAATTGAGCTTATTTATCCTCCTATCTGTTCGATCGGTTTTTAGAGAGTGTTTGAGCAGAAATATTTCTATAGAGAAGCACGCAGCATTTTATTTTTGGGCTTTTTCTGCTCTCCCAGAGATACTCGGGTGCAATTTCACAGGGGTTGTTACCCCATCCAAGGAGCTATTTATCACCTGTGAGGCTAGGCAGTCAGTGTTGGTGGGCTATTTGGCCAAGAAGTGCGTCACAACCCAAGCGATTCTGTTCTTACCCAATGTCACACAGCCGCCTGCCCACATTGGTATTCAAATGGAATTTGAAAGGAGAGTAGTACTGAGAATCCTGGCTAAAGTTCCACTCTCCCAGCACTAAGGGACACTGAAGCAAAAGAAGAGGAATGTAGTTGTCACAGCCTAATGACTTCAGTCTCAGGACATTACTCCAGCAATCCTTCAGGAAAGTGTCCTTTGCCTGACTACCTTCAAACAGTGACCTTCCCTCTCTCTAACTTAGGTCAGAAATGTGGGCTGTTTACTGATAGTTCCACAGCGTTTGGCTTCATTCACACTGTCGACGATAGTGAAACAGCCCATTCCGGCCTACAGCAGGAATAGTCACACCCAGGCCTGGGCTGAGAAGTGGCAACTGACGTTTGTGCCGTCTAAGTGCCACCCTCTCCCACAAAGAAAGGCCAACCGCCATTAACCCCCAGATCTACTTTGGCGCCATTACCACCAAAACCTAACCGGAGCAGCCATAATCGACCATGTGGCGAGAGGCTGGGCGTGCTGCAAGGGGAGGCTCACTTCTCCACTCTGAAAGCGTCATCAACCAGCCACACGGCTCCAATCAGACTGAGCTAGGAAACTCACCACTCGTCTGGTGGGACACTCAGTACCATTCACAACTAGACCAGTCCAACATTGCCTACACCCTGCCACTGGTACTCATGCCCCACTCTCACCATCATCGAGGCATTTAAAGCTGCGGCATGGATGATCTATAGGACGTCCTGCAGCATCTCTCCAATGTGAGTTCGACAATACCAGCACCGCACCCCCCTCACTACCAGGAAGGGCCACGAGCAGCGATGGAGGTGGTTGTGGTTTCATAACCACCTCCAAACCGTACACCATCCTTACTCAGAAACACCTCGCTCCCCCCCCCTCCTTCATCACTGCTGGCTCAAAACATGGAATCCCCTAGTAACTCGGGTGATCACGGGAGCTCCTGCCCATTGCAGCAGTTTGAGGAGAACGCCCACTGCCACCTTCTAGAGATAAGGAGAAGTCTTGCCAGTGACACCCAGCCTTCCGAGAACTAATATTCAAAAAGAACTGTGGGAACTAAAGAGCAGGCGGGTGTGTTGGGCACAGGGTCAAACCCAAGATGGCAGCAGCTAGATCGTCAGTAAACAATAAGTGACCCTGCAACATTTGCAGATCATTTATGCTGGGCAGAGGCTGTTCATCATCGTGTCTGACCCACCAGACATCTCAAAGCGCTTTGCAGTCAACGTAGTACTTTTGAAGTCTAGTTGCTGTTATAATGTAGGAAACAGCGCTGACAATTTGTGCACAGCAAGCTCCCGCAAACTGTAAAGTGATAACAATGAGATAACCTGTGTTGATTGAAGGATAAATATTGGCCAGGACACCAGGGAGTACTCCCCTTCTCTTCATCAGGATAGCGCCATAGGATCTTTTGCGCCTGAAAGTGCAGGTAGAAGCCTCGGTTTAACATTTCTTCAGAAGGCTGACAGTGCAGCACTCCCCTCAGGACTGCACAGGAATGTGAGAATCAAGGCTGATGCCCCCCAAAGTCCGGGAGTGGAACTGGAACCTTATGACTCAGAGGCGACGGTTCATAACTGAGACGCAGCTGAAAAAAAGGGTTCATGTGCCAGTTCACTGCTGTCACTTTATCTTCCACAATATTGAATTAGTTGATAACAATCATTTGTCCTGGCACAAAGGTGGGCCAGAGCTGTAAATCACTGATAGAAATTGAGTGCTGGCGGGGTTGAAGTATTGGTTTAGAGAGGCATGTGATCATGGTGTGTGAAATGAGGTGAGTCTGAGTCGAAATGAAGAGCTCAGCATATGACCAGCTGAAAACTGCAGCGATTGACTTCTTCAAGCCAAGGGTTCCTTATTCCTTTGCACATATATTGCCCTATTGATGGATACATACTGTGCATTGAAATAAAATGATAAATAGCACGATTAACAACATCACAGAGATAAGCGCTGTTTGGCACTTTAACTTCTGAAGATGAATCGTGCAGACTCGAAACGTGAATTCTGTTTCCCTCTCCACAGATGATGCCAGGCCTGCTTAGATTTTCCAGCATTTTCTGTTTTTATTTGATTCTTTAACCAACTGGGGCTACACTGTGACAGGGCCCGTGCTCCGGAGAGGACAAGTACGCTCGAAACTCACTGTCAACTGTGGCTGTAGAGCCTCAGTAAGGGGTGAGGAGAAGATCCCCTTCCCTCCTGTGAAAGGGGGGAGAAAATTAGAAGGTTCGATGGGCCTAACTCCATGTGTATGGTTTCCATGCAAAGGGTCCTTGAGTAACTGAGGGGCTGGAGTGATGTTGTTGGGTGCAATAAAGCAAAACGCGGCACAATCCATCCACACAAGTTATGGGGGCCACAAAGGTGGATTATACACATTCGCAGGAAAAGGAACAAAGGACTGAGAAGCAGCCTGTCAAGTCCATTCCGCCATTCTATATATATCGATAGCGTCTACCCACCTTAATTTCATAACTCTTAATCCTCTTGCTTCGCAAAAATCTATCAATCCACGAACATCAGCTTCTAACTTCCTCCCAGTAGCTCCTCAGCAAGAGGGCAAATTGGTAAAGATATAACATACATCTTAAAATTCCATTGAATCTTCCGAGAATGGTTACAGGGAAAAGGAGACCATTCAGCCTGTCCTGCGGAAATTTTCAATTGAGCCCCAGCCTCAACAGTTTTTTTGAAGAGAAGGAGCTAGATTTCCACTATCCTTTGTGTCAAGGCAGTTTCTAAATAACCCAAAGTTGGGGTGATTGTTTTTGATGGTGATTTGAAAGCCACCTCTTACAACATCCTGTCACACCGAGGTATGTGACAACATGATGAACAAACTACAAGAACGGTCACCAGGCTGCCTTTGATACATTGGTGTGGAAGCAATCCTTTTGATAATAGGAAGCAAACAGAGCCTTAACAATTTTAGCACCTTAGTAAACAGCGGATTCATGGAATCGGGTCCTCGTTTCATCTTTGGGACCTTGCTGTGCTTCTACTAGTCTGCAATCAGAAATTGCATATCAAATTATCCCATACAAACATACAAATTAGGAGCAGGAGTAGGCCATTCAGCCCCTCGAGCCTGCTCTGCTATTCAATAAGATCGTGGCTGATCTGATTGTAGCCTCAGCTCCACATGTGTGGAGTGCACATGTGTTCTCTGACGGGGCATTGGAGGTCCTGGTGGAGGTCCAGGGCAATAGGGGTGTCCTGTACCCATGGTGGGAGAGGACTACACCTCACCTTCCTGTCCCTTCTATCCCTCCCTCCTGTTGCTCCCATCTGGCTTCATGTCCCTTTCCTAGCCCTCGTGCAGACCCCTGGCAAAATGCACTCTGTTTCTCCTGGTGACTCCTACAAGGTCCAATCATGTGATGTAGCCCAGCAATTCATCTTTTTGGATGAAGTCCTCAGGACATTTGCAGAATAAATGTTACTCGAGCATTGGTGAAGTTTTGACAGAGTGACCCAGGAGGTTCCCAATGGGTTCTTGAGGTCTTTTTCACAGCTCTGACAACAATGATCATGAAATCATATCCTTTTAAGTAGTGAGTATCCATTTAAGTGGTGGGTATGCCTTTAAATAGCACTTGAAATCGGTATCAAAGCCATGATGACTTCCAAATAGCTGATCGCTGATAGGAGAGGGCATCAGTTGAAGCATTAGCCACCAAAATGTCGTGCTGTCTCTTTATGTGCAAATCCTCTATTTAACAAGCCTCTGGGCTGATGTTCCTAGACTGAATTAACCTCTTTTAACTAATATTTTAGCTTAAGACGCCAAGTTGTCTTTAGCACATAAAGGATTTGGCAAAAATCACTCCACCCTTCTTCCTGACTAAACACAATTTTAATTTGCTGGCATCAAACTGCCTGAACCTAGACTGCGCCGTGTCCCTTATCTCTGCTGAACTTTCCCTTATCATTGACCGCAGCCCATTTCCAATATCAGGGAACTCTGCCTATGTAATTGTCTGAAAGACCTGATAAAAGCACAGTTCATCTACTGTAGGGCTCTGCCCTGACCCTGCTATGGTAATGGGTCACTAACGGTTACTCTGTGGATTGCCAGGTTGGGAGACAATCCCCAGGTTGGGAAACTAGATCGAGCCATTTTGATGCCCAGCACTTATCTGAAGAAAAGTCATATTCAACTCAAAACATTAAATAGCACTTGAAATCGGTATCAAAGCCACAATGACTCCCAAGTAGCTGATCGCTGATAGGAGAGGGCATCAATTATCATTCTATATATATTGCTGCCTGACCTGCTGAGTATTTCCAGCACTTTCTGTTTTTATTTCAGATTTCCAACACCGGCAGTGTTTCGTTTTTATTATAGCAATGTCTCACACGGTATGTCTCTCACAAATCCAAATTCTGATCTTAACAGGTCTTTCCACTACCCTTTCCTGTAGTGCCGCTGGTCTCTGCACTGAGCAACGTGAGTTAGTGATATACTACCCTGATCCACGGGACAGACCTGAAGCTTCAGCACAGAAACGCAAGATTCATGGCCTCTGAAGCCACTCTTAGTGGTCAACCCCAGTTCCCTATTCATCCATAAGCTAAACTACTATCCTTCTCTTGCTGAATGACAGACATGGGGAACTCTAAAGGCACAAAAACATTATTCAAAATAACTCTTCCTCCCAGGTGTTAACAGTATCCAACCCAGTTGGTGAAGCCAAAACCAAGTCAGAAAGATTTTGTTTATTGAGAGTGGATTGACTTGTTCAGTCTCACAGTTCTCCCTACACTCAACCCAGTGTCCCAGCTTTCCCCTCTTTATATGCTCTTTTTAAGGAACCATAACTCAATAAAATAAACTAATAAAAGGGGGGTGACAGTCCCTGGTAGGGCACTGTAAGAAAAATAAAACTTTAAAGGAAACTTAACTAATCAAATTAAAATGATGTTCTGGGGCTGATGATGCACTCCAGCCCCACAGTGCCCATCGGTTGCAGGTCTCAAGCATACCAGTGGACACAGCGTATCCCCTACTGGCATTCTCTTTTAACTAGACAAAACAAAAATTCAATAAAATAAACTATGGGGACGACAGTCCCCAGTGGGATACTGTGACTAAAACAAAAACATCAAAGGAAGCTTAGCTAACTAACCTGAAATATCATTCCCAGGGGTGATGATGCGCCCCCACCCCCACAGCACCCACCAATCATGGAAGGCCTCTAGTGTACCGGTGGACACTGCCTATTGCTATTTATATGTGTTCAAAGACAATTAATACCCATTACCTGTTTCTCTTAACCTTAAAAATGTAATTGACAAGACATTAACACCAGGAACCTAGTCTCTCTTTTTCCCCTGCATCTGTCACTCTTTCTCTCTCTCCCTCCCTCCCCACCTGTAACACCCTATTTCCCTTTTACTCTCTCCGTCCTTCTACGCACAGTTTCCCAGAAGACCCTCAAGTTTTTTTTCCTCCTTCCTCTGCGTGTACTAATCCCAGCTGAAACCTAAATAAGGTGAAAGATGGGGTAGCAGCCCATGTCCCCATTCTTCAGCATTAGGAAGTCTAAGGGGTGTCTAGGTTTCGGCTGGGAGTGCAACATGCTAAGTTTGCTCAGCTCAGCTCGATTTTCTCTCAATGCCCTGTAACTGCAGCTGATTCCTGGGCTACATTTGGCATTGCTTCCCCAAGCATTGCTTCACTTAACACTAGCATTCCTTAATGATAGCTTCACCTGGCACTGGCTGCATTTAGTATTTAGCTTCTCAAGGCATTACACCATTTGTTCCTAGTTCCTTCAGCCAGCACTGGTTTCAAGAGGGAATATTATTAATGTCATCAGTGGGCGCAATCTTTATACCAATTAATGCTTTGCAGTCCGTTTTATATGCTGCAGCGTTCATTATCCAAACTGGACACGGAACACATTGACAATCAATCCAGAAACTGGGGAAACCAAAGGCTGATTCACAACAGACACCTAACAGTTAGAGAAGTGTAGAATGCTATTGTTTCAGCTTCTTACATGGAATTCACAGCGCAGAAACAGGCCATTCAGCCCAACTGGTACATGCCGGTTTATATGTTCCTCCCCCTCTATTGCATCCGATCCTATCAGTATGTCCTCCTAGTCCTTTCTCACTCATGTATTTATCTGGCGTCCCCATAAATGCATCTATGTTATTCATCTCAGCTATTCCTTGTGGTAGAAATTTCATATTCTAACCTCTCTCTGAGTAAAGACGTTTCTGCTGAATTAGATTTATTGATGACTATCTTATGCTCATGCTCTCTAGTTTTGGTCTTCCCTACAAATCTTCTCTAGGTTTTCTCTACATCTTCTCTACGTCTACCCTATCGAACCCGCTACAAAATCTGTTTAATCTTTCCTGATAATTATAACCACTCAGTTCTGGTGTCCTCCTTGTAAATCTTATTTGCACTTTCTCAAATGCCTCCGTATCCTCTCCATGACATGGGGCTGGATTTAAGGGGACATGGAGCCCCTGCCCCTCCCTCATCGATAAAAAGGTCAGGGGCAAGCTTGTCCCCACTCCGACAGCACACCCCGTAGACATTTAACACTTGGAGAAACACTAATTGCTTTGAGGCAAGACTATCGGCCCATCTGGACTGGAGGTCCTGCCTCTGAAAGCTGCCTGCCAATCCGATTAGCTCTCCAGTCCCAGGAAAGCCACCAGGAGCAATGGACACTGTTGGAACTACACTGAGTCCCCAACAACGAAGAGCCAGAGCCAGGGTGAGAGATAAGTGGGCTGGAGGGGAATGGCTATCGCCAGGGCCAGGCTGGCAGCCTGGGGCCAGGGTGGTTGGGGGGTAGACAGACTGGAGGGATTGGGGGGGGGTGGGGGAACCAGGGGTGGGGGGGCAAAGATCTGCATGGGCACTTCCCCCTCGCCCGTCACCATCCCACGCAGAGTATGGGGATCTCCAGTTAAATCCCAGCAGCAGGAGGAGGCCCTTAAATAGGCATTAATTGGACAGTTAAGGGCCTCAATTGGCCCATGGGTGGGCAAGATGCCCTGGCCACCCCCAACTAGCCACTGGTAAAATTGTAGCAGGTGGCGGAGGCAGCGGTAGGTGGGTGGGTAACTGATGGGCCCCTCCATGCCCACAAACCCGCCAACACGGGGCGGGAGGTGGTACCATAAAATCCAGCCCATGGAGAGCAGATTTGTGCAAAGCACTCTAAATGACTTCCAACCAAGGTGCCAAATATATTTAACATAACACCTCTGCTGTCAATCCTACTCCTCGAGAAATGAACTGCATGTTTACATCTGACAGATTCCCCAGCCCAATTCTGAATAGCTTTTATACCACATAATAGCCAAAAATACACCCTGTACTGAAACCTCCTGCTAACTCCATTCCTGTTATCAAAAATGCTGCACACTTAGATAAATAAGCTGTTGTCTAAGGTTGCATGAATTTATGTAGTACTCTCAGCAAGTCTAGCACTGTTTAATTCTGATGCAGATACAAATACATCTATAACATCAGAAAATATTTTGTACCACATCCTAAACTATTCATTTAAGTTAAAAAGTGCTGAGCTGGAAGAATGCAAAGGGTCAACGACAAACTTAGGGATTTTTTTCTTTTAAATCCTAGCTTGTTTGTAAAGGATTTTTGGTTTAATTTATGATTGGCTTTTGATATCATCTGCTTCAGGATTCAAAGGATTAATTCCCAGAGTTCTAGAAAATTTCACTGACTTGATACCAAAAAGCCTAGCTGGAGGCATCAAAACAAAGGAAGGCTAGCAGTTTGATGAGCCCTTCTGATGTTAAGCCAACATAACTGTGTGGACAATGATTTTGACATAATGGTGAGCAGGGAAGATTCACTAACATATTTCAATGCAGCCTGAAGATAGTTTCACTTGCAACGTTGTTTTTTTTTTATTTATTCTTTCATGGGACATAGATGTCACTTGGCAAGGGATGGGCAACATCCCTAATTGCCCCTGAACTGAGTGGCTTGTTAAGCCATTGCAGAGTCAACCACATTGCTGTGGGTCATACGAACTAGGAGCTGGAGTAGGCCATCTAACCCTTTAAGCCTGCTCCATCATTCAATAAGATCATGGCTGATCTGATTGTAACCTCCCACCTACCCCCAATATCCTTTCATCCCTTTGTTAACCAAGAATCTGCCTTAAAAATATTCAAAGACCCGGTTTTCCACCGCCTTTTAAGGAAGAGAGTTCCAAAGACCCAAGATTCTTTGAGAGAAAAAGAATTCTCCTCATCTCTGTCTTAAATGAGTGACCCCTTATTTTTAAACTGTGACCCCTAGTTCTAGATTCTCCCACAAGAGGAAACATCGTCTCCACATCCACCCTGGCAAGACCCCTCAGGATCTTAAAGGCTTCAATCAAGTCACCTCTTAGTTTTCTAAACTCCGGGGGATACAAGCCTAACCTGTCCAATCTTTCCTCATGAGACAACCTACCCATTCCTGGTATTAGTCTAGTAAACCTTCTCTGAACTGCTTCTAATGCATTTACATCTTTCCTTAAATAGGGAGACCTCCAGATGTGGTCTTACCAATGCCCTGTACAACTGATGCATAACCTCCATACTTTTGTATTCAATTCCCATCACAATAAACGATAACATTCTATTAGCTTTCCTAATTACTTGCTGTACTTGCATACTAGCCTTTTGTGATTCATGCACTAGGACACCCAGATCCCTCTGAATCTCAGAGCTCTGCACTCTCTCACATTTGGATTAAATGCTTCTTTTTTATTCTTCCTGTGAAAATGGACAATTTCACATTTGTTCATATTATACGCCATTTACCAGGTCTTTGCCCATTCACTTAACCTACCTATGTCCCCTTTGTAACCTCCTTACAACCTGGTCTGGAGCCACATGTAGGCCAGACCGGGATATGGACAGCAGATTTCCTTCCCTCAAGGATATTAGTGAACCAGATGGGTTTTTACGACAATCAACGATAGTTTCATGGTCACTATTACTGCGACTAGCTTTCAATTCCAGGGGCAGAATTTTGCCCTTGTCGGGTGGGCTTGGCGGGAGCTGCCTCAGGGAGATGAAGATATAAAAATAAATATAAAGAATTTTAAGGCGCTAAAAAACATGTCCCCTCATGTGATCTGAGCAGGGACACGTTAAAAATTAGGATGAAATTTTTTTTTTAAGTGACGGATCGAAACCTCACCCCACCCGTGGATAAGGTTTCGCAAAAAATGCAAGGGCCACTTGGCCTTTTCGCCTGCCCATCAGCCGTAAGGTTGGACAGACAGGGAAAATTTTAATTCAATTACATTGTTAATAACCTTAATAGGCCTTTTAATTGTCGGTGGGCGCACTGCCAACTCCCACGTGTGCCCGCCAACCGAAATATCGCGCGTCACTTTACGCTCGTTCGGGTCGGGCGCGCGCCCACCCAGAGAGCTAAAAGATCTGGCCCAGATTTTTATTATTTGAATTAAAATTCCACCAGCTACCGTGGTGGGATTTGAACCCATGTTCCCAAAGCATTAGCCTGGGCCTCTGAATTGATGTCTCCAGTACATTACTCTCTGCCCAAATTTTCATATTTAACACAGCAAGAGTCCTAGCTGAATAGGGAATGCGAGGCCTAGTCCATATCTGAGAGTATTAGTGATAGTTCTGACTTGTGGTTCATTGAGACAAATCTCAAAGGAGTAGCAAAGATTAAGCTTTTGGCTCTTCGCTCTCTCTCTCTCATGGTGTCTGCAGCAAGTTGCTGTTGGAAACAGTCAGAGATGCAGAGAACTCTTTCTTTCTAAAGCAACTGTCCATCAGTTCAGCCAAACTGTCCAGTAAAGCGAAAGTAGATTACATTGAAAGGGCTATCAAATGTGATACAATTACTTTGGTGACCAGTTTCAGTCATATGCCTCGTGTGTGGCTGAAAGAGAAATGTTCTTTGCCATCAGTTATATGCCAACAAGAGGCTGACACCTTCGTGCCCACCAGGGATGGAAAACCTGTGGGCGCCATGCCTAAAAGTGATTGGCGGAGTACGCCCGTGATTTCTCAGTATGTACTTCTAGGAGGCGAGGCTCCAGGCTTGCATTTACATAGCGCCTTTCATTACCTCAGAATGTTCCAAAGCACTTTACAGCCAATGAATTACTTTTGAAGTGGAATCACTGCATAATATGGGAAACACAACAGCCAGTTTGTGCACACGTAAGCTCCCATGAACAACAGCGAGATAACTGACCAAATAAAACGTTTGAGGCGTCAGCTGGGACACCAGGAGAACTCCCCTGCTCTGCTCTGGATAGTGCCATGGGGTCTTTTGTGTCCAGTTGAGATGGCAGATGGGGCTTTGGTTTAAGATCCCACCCAAAAGACGGCACCTCTGACAGTGCAGCACTCCTTGGCTTATCAGCCTGGATTTTGTTCTCCAGTCTTTAACTTGAGCTCATGATCTTCTGATTCAGTTGAGCCATGGCTGACATGAAACCAAGAGTGAAATAGCAGGCATAAATACAAAGGTGAAATGAAGAGTATACAAGGAGACAATAAGAAAGCAAGAGGATTGTTTACATAATGTTTTGTTTAGGACCTAAACTCTGTAACATGTCTGTATGCTGTTACTCAATCAGGACTAGAGACCCTAGGAACCCTGTCCAATTGTCACCCACTCTAACCACATGGCACTGGCGAATTATAACACTCCTGGTTCGTTGAGAGCAATTAATTCAGTACAAATAAAGGAGAATTAAAGCTAGGAACTCCTTATCTCCATTGTTTAGCTATTTGTTGTATGCACCGAGAAGGCAACAACTCTTTTTCACAGCCAGGCTCTTTGGGAGTTCAACTAATTCTCACTTTAGATATTTCCAGTCATCGCACTTAAAAACAGTCCTGACCAAAAACCAGACAGGGGCATAAACTCATTGGCGTGGCAGTACAGCGCATAGCTGGATCTACCTGCAGTGGAAGGGTTAAGTTTCTTTCTGTTTGAATGACTGTTGCAGGAGCGAGCAATCTCCACTGCGTCTGTTATGGGAGCAGGTGTGACAACATCACGGGGTTTCTGTAAATGAATCAATTTATTCCACAAACATATTTGTTCAAAGGTTCCCCATTGCGAGACTCCTTCTATGAAAAGAGATTCTGACCATGAGACCCCCTCTGTAAAGGGATTCTGACAGTGAGACCCCCCTCTATAAAGAGATTCTGACCACGAGACCCCTTCTGTAAAGAGATTCTGATGGTGAGACTCCCTCTGTAAAGGGATTCTGACAGTGAGACCCCTTCCATTAAGGGATTCTGATGGTGAGACCCCCTCCATATAGAGATTCTGATGGTGAGACCCCCTCCATAAAGAGATTCTGATAGTGAGACCCCCTCCATAAAGAGATTCTGATAGTGAGACCCCCTCCATAAAGAGATTCTGATAGTGAGACCCCCTCCATAAAGAGATTCTGATAGTGAGACCCCCTCCATAAAGGGATTCTGATGGTGAGACCCCCTCCATAAAGAGATTCTGATAGTGAGACCCCCTCCATTAAGGGATTCTGATGGTGAGACCCCCTCTGTAAAGAGATTCTGACAGTGAGACCCCCTCCATAAAGGGATTCTGATGGTGAGACCCCCTCCATAAAGAGATTCTGACAGTGAGACCCCCCCTCCGCCTCTATAAAGAGACCCTCCTGTGGAGGACAGCCTCCATTATAGTGAAATTTGCTCTACAGTAAGGCTCCCCTTTCAAAGAAAGTGTTTTGATGGTGAGGTTTACTCAATAAATGGGTGCTTTAACAGGAAGGCAGGTAAACACGAGGGAAAAAGGGACAGAAGGTTATGCTGACAGGTGAAGAGGGATGGGAAGGGGCTCATGTGGAGCCTAAGCATGGGCAAGGGCCATGAGTCAAGTGGTCTGCTTCTGTCCTGTCCATTCTCTGTAATACAATGCAAAATACAAAATGAAAGCAAACCATAGAGTAACTGTAAGGAAATAGGACAGGAAACATTAGGAAGTGTGTGAGAGTTTGGAAAACAAGTTCAAATATGTGTCATGACAGCCATAGAGATTTCAAGCTTGATACTTAAGCAATATTACAACAGTAACAGTAAAAGAAGGGTTTAAAAAGGGATGATTTCCATTTGAATAGAAGAAAGCTCACAGGGACATAATGACAGGAAATAGCAGGCCCTGTTTCCAACAATTTAAGTGAGTACCAGGTCAAGGAGTCAGCTATACAAAGGAAACTAGGACTCTAAAAGTTAGAAGCTCTAAGATGAGACAACCATATGTTCTTGGGGGTCTCGAGTGATCAAGTAGGTGCCAAGCCCTCCCACACTCCCAAATAACAGACCAACTGCTCCAGGAGGCACACTACCGGCTTTGACATAACCGAGCAGCCCTCCTGAAGCCACCAACACCGCATATCCAAACACATTGCAAAAAAAGGCATAATAATTTAGAATATTAAAAGAGTATTTCTCAGAAGCATTCGCCATGTACTGTCCATTTTTGTTGTACACCCAATAACCTACACAGATTTGAAGCCAGTGTAGCAGAGGTATGTGATAAGTTAACAGAGCTGAGCTGTAATAAACTTTCTTGTGCAGGTAAGATATATCCTAGGGAACAGGTGTCCCAGCTGTGGACAGATGTGACAAATATACTCTGACCTTTGGGCCCATGAAGGCCAGGCACCTTATTTCTCATGTGCTGCTTCAACCTATTTGGAATTTGCAAGCCTGGTGGTTTGGACAGGACTATCCCTTGTGTGTGTGCTTCATTTGGAGATGAAACCTAAATCAAAGCACTAAGATCTGTGTCTGCAGCATAAGGTCTATACAACCTAAACTCTGTCGCATTGATTCCACGACTGGTATGTGTTGAGTATGCTCTGGCAGAGGTGACCCAGGCTTAATTCTACAATATTAGATCCGTGGTCAGTTCCCCATCTTGCAGCATCCTTAGACTTGCGCTCACCCAAAACTGCTATCCCTCATTTGCACCAAATCCTGTTCACCCATCACCCTGTGCTTGCTGATCTACTTTGGTCCCACGTTTTGAATATTCCTCTATAGCCTCACTCCTCCCTGTCCCTGTAACCTCCTCCAGCCCCACAACCCTCCAAGATTTCTAAACTCCTTCAATTCTGGCCACTAACACTTCTATGGCTTTCTTCACTCCACCACCAGGAGGCCAAGTCTTCAGCTGCCTAGACCCTAAGCTCTGGAATTCCCTCCTGAAACCTTTCCACGTCTCTCCCCTCCTTTAAGATGCTCCTTAAAACTTACCTCTTTGACCAAGCTATTGGTCACCTGTCTTAATATCTCCTTACGTGGTTCAGCATGAAATTGTGTTTGATAAGGCTTCTTTGAAGTGTCTTGGGATATTTTACAAGATCAAAAGCACCACAGAAAAGCAAGTTGTTATTGTTGTTAACCGGCTTGACGAGGTGGCTTCCTCTTAAGTTAACTGCAGATCCTCATCCTGTGGTCAGGCCCCTCTAGCAGTGAATTCGCAGACAGTGTAGCTTCCTTTCTTGCTATCTGAGGGGGTCTCTGAGACCACTGCACCAAGAGGATCACAGCCTCAAGTATCTCAGGCATCTTCCTCTTGCCAACACAGTTGCTCGTAATTTGATGATCCCAAAATAGCTGTAACACATCTTATACACTCACCAAGAAGAAACTCAGCAAAGGACATAGATATGGGCAGTATTGTGTGAGCAGCGTTTTCTGCAGTGATACGTCAGTGCAGTTTGGGGAGGAGTTTATCAGTGGAGATAAACTTCCTCAAGGAAGGATGGACAACCTGCTAGGAGAAGAAGGGAATTGGAAAATAAGGAAGTAGCCAGCGTATTGCTGAGGAAGTATTTAGAGATTTGTTGGGGTAAATTTTTGGCTTTATTATCTGTGGAGTTCTTCAGACAGCAACAATTATATTCAGTCAGAGACTTTTAAAATTAGAACTGTGTGAACTGTTTATTACCTCTTCTGAGTTGAATCTCTCTGCTGGTGTATGTGTGTATGGTAGCCTCAAGTGGACAAAATGCACACTGCAATTTTCAATACACTACACCACCGCCCTGTTAAACATTACCTGAGCTGAGTGCAGAGAGGAGAATTGGGTGAGGAGGTGACTTGTTATTAAAATAATCCACCCAACTGTCCTACAGGTAACTTAAATGGGAGAAAAGGTCAGGCAGGTTCGATTATTCCATCATCATCTGTGAAATGGCGGTGCCACACACCGGCATTACCTGGCACGCCAAGGTACAGGTGCCAGAGTCTGCAAACCTGAGTCCTGGGGTATTCCTGGCTCTCCACATGGCACCTGAGCTGTTGTCGTACTTACAGGGGTTGCCCCAAAAAGAGATGCTCCTCCTCATCTAGACACATGAGAATAGAATTTGAGTGCTCAGCCCATTCTACAAAAATAGGGCTCATAAATCTAAGATAGTCACAAATAAATCCAATAAGGAATTCAGGAGAAACTTCTTTATCCAAAAAGTGGTCAAAATATTGCTGAATAAAGAGACATGCCTAAACTTTTCGTCTTGCACTCATCAGGACATTCGCAAGAATACCAATATAAGGGGGAAAACAACTATTTATATTGTAAGCGAAGAGAGTGTTGATTGGTTGGCAAGCGGCGTTGCCATGGAGAATGCACCACTGATGATGACTGACAGTTAACTGCCAAGCATTGTTTGGAACTTAAATCAGGCAGCTTGACCCTGATTGGTCAAGGCACTGCCCTGTCTTTGCAGACGTAAAGAACATGTACATACATTGCGCCTGTTTCAACTAAACAAAATAAGTGACAGCCATTTGCTGACTCATTCCTCAGGGCAATGTCTTGACCTATCAGGGTCAAGCTGCCTGGTTTAAATTTCAAACAATGTTTGGCAGTTAACTGTCAATCACCATCAATGGTGCATTCTCCACAACAACGCCACTTGCCAACCCATCAGCACTCTCTTCACATGCAGTATAAATTGTTGTTTTCCCCTTTATATTGGTATTCATACCAGTGCAAGATGAAAAGCTTAGGCGTGTCTCTTTTTCAGCAATACTCAAGTTCTGTACCATCAATGAAAAGCGGTCAGAATGTGAAATTTGCTGCCACATGGAGTAGTTGAGATATATAGATAAATTTTAGCGGTAGTTAGATAAGTACACGAGAAATGAGACAGGCATAGAGGATATGCAGATAGAGTTAACTGAAGTAGGGTGGGAGGAGGCTTGTGTGGAGCATAATCACTGGTAGAGACCAGGTGGGTCAAATGGCTCTGCTGTAAATTCTATGTAATTCTATGTAACCTCCCCAAATAGCACTTGGATAATTGCAGGTATTAATCATAACTAGAAATTCAACACACCAAAATTAGTACCAAAGATCAGCACTGTAACACATAAATAAGTATATAAATAACTAAATACACACCCTTGCAGTCTAATGATATACACATACCAGCTGGAAGAAGGCCTACTAAGCAGGCCTCACTGGCTCCAAGATGGATGCACCAAGTTTTTATTGCAAAGGCAAGCGCTGTTGGTGGAGCCTCACAAAATTTAGTGGGGTGGCGGGGGGGTGGGCGGGGGGGCCTTTCTTGTCCTTATTAAAACTGTTTATGAGGTTTGTATATTCCTGTAACAATGTCTCTTAAAAGAAAGAACCCAAGTCAATTGTAAAATCAGTCATGCAACATATGAGTTAGCCTGCAGGCCCAGTTTTACTGTTAAGATTTACCTTGATGTATTGCTGAAAAAAGAGACATGCTGTCGAAGATTTTCATCATGCACTCATCAGGACAGAATCGCAAGAATACCAAATCTCAAAGGGGACAACACATTTATACTCTTTTGAGTGCCAATAAAAATAAACAAATGGACAAATTAACGAGTTAACTTATTGACAGCCCCTTATTCTTTCTTTATACTCTTTTGAGTACCGATTTAATGGATTAACCCAATAACCAATGTTTTAAAAAGCCAATTAAACTAATCGATAGCCCCTAAGGGGCACTGTAACTAAAGAAAAAAAAATTGAAGGAGCCTTACATAATTAAATGAGAACATTGTTTTGGGGGCTGATAATACACTCCAGCCCCCACGGTGCCCCCTGATCACGGAAAACAATTGGCTTGATCTATTGGCAAGTGGACTCTGATTGATTGAGGTGTTGCCATGGCGAATACACCAGGGAACGGTTATCCCCCAAGCTTTTGTTTAAATTCAAAGCAGGCAAGTTAACCTGATTGTTTGAGGCCTTGCCATGAGTAATGCACCAGGGAACAGTTGTACTCCAAGCTTTTGTTTAGTTGAGAAAAGCACAATGCTTGGACATGTTCTTTTTGCTTGCAGAGGACAGCGTATGAACATATGTAGCTTCTAGCCTTTTCAGCATTACTCAAGTTCTGTACTACCAAGTGACTACTTGGTAAACTTAGCCAGAAACTCCATGTTACACATCTATACAGCACACAAAGCAAACACTTGGATGCACTGTCCTAAATTTCTAAAGACAATGGGAATTAAAGTTTAAGAGCAGAAAGTGCATGGGAACATCATCACCTACAGATTTGCTTCCAAGTTATACACCATTTTGACTTGGGCATATATCACCATTCCTTCATCACCATCAAGAAAGTATCCTGGAATTTCCTTTGTTGGCCCACCATTACCACAAGGACTAACAGTTCAAGCAGAAGACCCACCACCTCTTTAAGGCAACCAGAGACGAGCAACAAATGTGGCCTTGTCATCATTGCCAATATCACAAGAGCAAATTTTATTTTTAAAGTAATTATAGCATTGGCTATTGTCACAAAGGAGTCACTGGGCATTGGAGATGTCCGTCAGCATTACAAACAAATCAACATAGTACACAGATTATGAAGGGAGTCAATTCCAACCCAGGCAACCAGAGACTATTAGTTTAGCGTCAAAACAGGTAAGATAATGGACAGTAATCTAAGACCAGGCCAGAAAAACAATTGCATGTCAGTAATTTAAGCAAGAAGTAACCAATATATATTTAAAAGATCCAAGATGAAAATGTCCTTGACTTCTCCCAGATCTCCATTCTTCACAAATTCCAGCCAATTCAGAAGTGATGTCATGCATGCCCGCTTCTACACAAAGTCGTCTCAGCTCCATCATCTCTGTGTCCCGCCAAATCAACTGAACATCACCAAGATTCCAAAGTCTCACCACACGAACTGTCCTTACATTCTACAGCCCATTCCTATTCTTTTGGCTTCTGATTACTGTTTCTTTCCACCACCTCCCATCTCTACTCCATCATCAGAGACTGATTTTCACCAACTATTCCTTGCCATCTACAACCCTTTTCCTAAACTTTGAGAAATGTTCTAGCTTGTCCGAAGTGTTTTATCTAAATAAGGAATGGGAGCATTGGGAAGAGAACTTTTCCTATTACAGACATGCAGTCAGTTTGTATGTATACAAGATGGTGAGGAAGTTGGAAGAGAAACTGCTCCATAGTGACGCCTAGTGACCAAAACTTATAACTACACTGTGACAGTTGACATAGCAAAATTAAGATGGGGAAATGTTGATTTAGCCCTTACATGTGCTGTCATGAGGGAGGAGCAGAAAAAATACATTTTATGCACAAATGTACAGCTCAGAAACAGATCATTTGGCCCATCTGGCTTATGTTGGTATTTATGCTCCATATGCTTCCTCCCATCTTACTGCATCTCACCCTATCAGTATATCCCTCTATTCTTTTCTCCCTCATGTACTTATCTAGCTTTTCCTTAAACGTACTTACTCCAGTTGTTTGTCTTTATTTTTTCATGGGATGTGGGCGTCGCTGGTAAGACCAGCATGTGTTACCCTTCCCTAATATCCCTTGAATTGAGTGGCTTGCTAGGTCATTTCAGAGGGCAGTCAAGAGTCAGCCACATTGTTATGTGGCAAAGCAATGGATCTGGAGTCACATATAGGCCAGACCAGGTAAGGACAGCAGATTTCCTTCCCTAAAGGACATGAGTGAACCAGATGGGTTTTTACAGCAATTGATGATAGTTTCATGGTCACCATTACTGAGACTAGCTTTCAATTCCAGATTCGTTAACTGAACTCAAATTGCTATGATGGGATTTAAACCTATGTCCCAGAACTTTAGTCTGAGTCTCTGGATTACTATATTACTATAATAATATAGTCCAGCGATATTACTACTATGCCACCATCTCCCCCCATTGTCTCTGTTATCCCTTGTGGTATCAAGTCTAACTATTCTCTGGGTAAAGAAGATTCTCTTGAATTCCCTATTGGGTTTATTAGTGATGAGCTTATATTTATGTCCCTTAATTCTGGACTCTCCCACAGGTAGAAACATCTCTACATCTGCCCTATCGAACTCCTTCACAATTTTAAAGACATTTAACAGCCCATGTCTCATATTCCTCTTTTCTAGGGAGAAAAAAGAATCCCTGCCTTTCAGTATACCCTGACCTTTACAAGGACATTGGAAAATTAAACGGAGAATACCCAGGTAATATGATGCCGAAGGAATTATCATGTAACACGTTCTGTGACGGATGTGGAAACAATGAGAAATTTCGGAACCGTTAAATTGTTTTTGAGGAAAGTGTCTTTGAAATGTAGATTAATAGCTTCAATGTGAGAGCTGCTGAATGTGTGGCTGTCGATGTGTAGCATTACCTGGAAGACTGAAGTAATATTCTGTTCTATAATTGCACTCAACTAATCCTCTTAATTTTCAAAATTTGCCCATTCAACAGGAGTATTTTGTGGCTCCGAAATTATTCCCACCCATTAATTTTCTAAATTCATCTTGATCCAATCTCCTGATCTGACCTGCTCCAGCCAAACTCCCTGCTACTCTTGTAGACAGATGGATAGGTGGGTCCATTCTGGGAGCTGGACAATCCAGTAACAGAAGATGATGGTTCCAATGCCTTGAGCTACTTCTCTTTTTATTGCTTTAAGAATGCCTCAATTTTAAAATTTGCGCCATTGTTTTCAAATCCCTCCATGACCTTTCCCCTCCCTATCTTAATCACCTCTGTTAATAGGATTCAACACAATTGGTGAAACTGGAACCACGGCACAGAGCTTATCTTTATTCAGAGAGTTTATTGACTTGTTCAGTCTCACAGCTCTCCTTCCACTCAACCCAGTGTCCCACAGACCCCCTATTTATATGTGCTCAAAGACAATTAATACCCTGTTTCTTCTAACAATGGTCTTGGTGTTAAACCTTGTTTGATAACATTGCTGCTGTGAGGCACCTTGGGATACTTTAGTATGTTAAAGGTACTCTAAAAATGCAAGTTGTTGTTGTTGCTTTAAAGAACAGACGCTGCAAGATTTGGCTCCCTAGAACCAGTATTTTCAACACTAGGTTCATCATTTTGGCTGCAAGATGGTATCTGGCCAAGCACACACACTTCTGGTGTGGCCTGTGCCAGGCACTAGTTTGGTGAGGGCATTAGCATGGGCATTAGGAGTGTGCACCAGATGTATGTGGAGTAGACAAGTTGTGACATCGGTCAGTGTGTAACGCAGGTTTGACACCAGCGGTGCCATTTTTTACCTCACCGCTCCAGCTAATGACCACGCGATCATGTCCTCTTAACCTCACACAGATGGGCATGTGTTCAGAATTAGGAAGGGCCCCCATCAGTGCTATTTAAAGGGATCTGTCAATACTTTCAAGTTAGCTGCCAATTGATAGTTTCTGGTTCAATCTAAGTTTAGAGAAGGGCTGTGAGTTTTCTGCTGCTGTTTAAAGTTGGTGGTCGGCAGGGGAGGGTGTTGCTCATAGTGAAGGTCTTTTGGCTCCAAGGGTTCAGTTCAAACCATTGGCTTCTAGTCCTGGGTGCTTAAATCACCACCCACCAAGCCTACAACATGAGCAGAGGTTACATAAAGGAGGACAAGCTGCCTAAAGAGGGAGGAGGAGGAGGAGGAGAAGAATCACTCAAAGCAGGAGGCCACATCCACCCAGTAACTTCAGGGATCATTTCTTGAACCTCAAAGGAGCAATGTGTGCGATGTCTCCATTTTATGTAGCGGGTTCTCACCTTAAGCTGCGATCTCTTGGAGACAGACCTGCAGCCTCAGAGCAGGGTGAGATAAGTGCAGCCAGTGGCTGTGAAGGTCACAGTGGCCATCAATTTTTTCAAGTCAAAATCCTTCCAGGCTGGGGCAGGTGACATCTCTGCCATCTCCCAGTTTGCCATCCACTGCTGTATAAGGGAGGTGACTGATGCTCCGTATATCAGGACATGGTAGTACATTGTGTTCTCTCTGGCCAGAGAGAAGCAGATGAATTGTGTACATGTCTTCGCCACGATAGTGGACTTCCCCATATGTGATTTTATGGGTACCTCATCTAAATTCAGGGATGTACTGCAACCACAAAGATTCTCACTCTCTGAAGGTCAGTTGGTGTGCGACCATGCAGCTGAATGCCCACTATCCTGGAAGCAGTTATGATGCCTTCATCTGTGCCAGTCTACTGTGCCATCAGTATTTGGGCCACCACTTCAAATCAGAGGGTGACTGTTGGATGACAAGGGCGATCCACTGAGCACATGTATCATAGCTCCCATCCACAACCCAACCACACATGGGCAACATGACTATAATGAGAACCATGTTGCCCCTCAGAACACCATCGAGCAGACCATTGGGGAGCTCAAGCGATGCTCCTGCTGCCTGAATCACTCTGGGGGAGCCGGGTATTACTTGCTGGAGCACGTCGTGATTGTCATAGTCTGGTGTATCCTGTGCAACCTCGCGATCATGAGGGCACAACAGTGAATAGCCAAGGATGGGTGGAGGGGGGAGGAATGAGGCAAGCAACGCATCCCCTTTCCAGCCAAGATGTCCGTGATTGGCTCACCCAACTGCGATACCAGCGAACCCAATCCCAATTACACATTCCACAACAGTTGCACACCTTACCATCCCTCTGTCAATGACCATGACAGTATCCTCTTGGCCACAATCCCGAAATAAAAGCCAAAACAAAACACCCATTCCAAATTAACTTTATCAAACAAACCGTCAAATATTCCACACAAAAGTCAATCAATCACCCTCGTGCGTTCCCCGTCTTGAGTCTGCCTTTGCCTGTCTTGGTGTCCCTACGCAGTACTACCCCAGTGACTGCAACATGGCTGGTGGGAGACTGGAGGAGATTGCGGATGAACCTGCAGGGAGGCCTGGAGCACCACTGAGCCCAGAAAGCTCAGCTTCGGGCTGTGCCACCTTGGCATGGGTGGCAGCAGCCTGGGCTGGCCAGCTGAGGGGCAACAGGAAGGGCACGGGCAGAGTGGCAGTGGTGGGAGGACGAATGCTGTTATCCTAACTTAGGACAGCAAGTTTGAGCTCAGTGGGGGGCCAGAGTAACTCTCCTGGGGTGGCGTCAGCAATGCCAGTAATCTGTTGAAAGACACATTGTTGGGCTGCTCTGAAACCATGCAGGCCCCTTTGAGTGCTGGTGTCCGCAACCATGATGGCAGCAGTCTGAACCTACATGGCAACAAGCTGAGATTTTCCATCGCTGCAATCTGAATTTCCATTGCAGTATTCAGATCATGGAATTATAGAATGATTACAGCACAAAAGGGGACCATCCAGCCAATTGTGTCGTTGCTGGCTCTCTACAAGTGCAACTCAGCTAATTCCACTCCCCCCCGCAACCCTTTTCCCTGTAGCCCTCAAAATCTTTTCTCTTCAGGTAATTAGCCAATTCCCTTTAAAAGGGCATGATTGAATCCACCTCCGCCATACTCTCAGTGCATTCCAGATCCTAACCACTCGCTGCGTAAAAAGGTTTTCCCTCAGGTTGCCTCAGGTTCTTTTCCAGCCAATTCAAATCAGCGCCCTCTGGTTCTCAATCCTGCCACCAGTAGGAACAAGTTCCTCCCTATCTACTCTGTCCAGGTCCCTCATGGTTTGGAAACCCTCCTCTCAACTTTCTCTTTCCAAAGGAGAGCAGCCCCAGCTCTTCCAATCTACCCTCATAACTGAAGTCCCTCATCCCTGGAACCATTCTCGTGAACCTTTTCTGCATCTTCTCTAATGCCTTCACATCCTTCGTAAAGTGCGGTGCACAGAACTGGACTCAACACTCCAGCTGAGGCCAAACCTTAGGGTTCACCGTAACTTCCTTGGTTTTGCATTCTATTCCTCTATTCATGAAGCCCAGGGTCTTAGAATCACAGAAAGTTTATAGTGCAGAAAGAGGCCACTTGGCCAATCGTATCTGTGCTGGTGAAAAACGCCACCCAGCCTAATCCCACTTTCCAGCATCTGATCCATAGCCTGCAGGTCACAGCACTTCAGCTGCACATTCAGATACCTTTTAAATGATTTGAGGGGTTTCTGCCTCTACTACCCTTCCAGGCTGTGAGCTCCAGGCCCCCACAATCCTCTAGGTGAAAACAGTTTTCCTCATCTCCCCTTTAATCCTTCTACCAATCACTTTAAATCTGTGCCCCCTGGTCACTGACCTCTCTGCTAAAGTAAATAGACCTTTCCCATCCAAAACAAAAACAGAATTACCTGGAAAAACTCAGCAGGTCTGGCAGCATCGGCGGAGAAGAAAAGAGTTGATGTTTCGAGTCCTCATGACCCTTCAACAGAACTGAGTAATATTAGGAGAGGGGTGAAATATAAGCTGGTTTAAGGTGTGGGGGGATGGTTTGTGGAGGGAGAGAAGTGGGTGGGACGGGGGTGGGTGGTTGTAGGGACGAGCAAGCAGTGATAGGAGCAGATAATCAAAAGATGTCACAGACAAAGGAACAAAGAGGTGTTGAAGGTGGTGATATGTTGAAGGGTCGTGAGGACTCGAAACGTCAACTCTTTTCTTCTCCGCTGATGCTGCCAGACCTACTGAGTTTTTCCAGGTAATTCTGTTTTTGTTTTGGATTTCCAGCATCCGCAGTTTTTTGTTTTTATCTTTCCCATCCAGTCTGTCCAGGACCCTCACAATTTTGTACATCACAATCAAATCTCCCCTCAGCCTCCACTGTTCCAAGGAGAATAACTCCAGCCCATCCAAACTTTCCTCATCGCTACAACTTTCCAGTCCTGGCAACATCCTCATTTCTCGATCCTGGCAACATCCTCAATCCTGATGACTTATAAACTTAAAGTCCTTTTTAACCATTTTTAGTCGATCCAGTGTCTCAACCACATCCTCTTTCACTACAACCAGATGGTGAGTAGTTTGTGAGTGGCCTGTGCTGCAATGGAAGCTGAAACATTAGACACTGGATAATGATTGGGTGCAAATGTTCTCATGTAGCTAGTCACCGCTTCCACATTGGAAAGATGATCTCCAAGCTCTGTGCAAAGCCCTGTGCCAAATTAATGCCAGTCTCCACCATGTTCCTTGGCAATGTCCACAGGCTTCCTGGCAGGCCTGCCAATGCACCAAGCATTTCTGCATGCATAACGATCAGCCTTTCCCTATGCAACGTCCCACTGAAGTCCTCGGCTGTGTCCTCATGTGCAACCTCAGCCTCTAGAGAGCTGGCACCTGTACTACCCTTGCCCCCTTCCCTGGCTGCAGACCACTTATGATTCACCATGTGCAGACCCTGCCCCCACGCTACCCTCACGTGCCAGTATCTAAACTGGAAGTGTGAGTGTGAAATTGAGAGACAGTGCAACACTATCTTCAGTGTCCTGCTCCTTTTGCATTTCACGGTCCTACATCACTGCCTGGCCAGGGGACAGTTCTTGAGTATATTGTGGGAAATAGATTTTTTTAAAAATATTTTCAGGGAATATTGTGTTGTTCTGTGAAAAAGGGCTGTGTGTGTCTGTGTGTGTGTGTAGGTGTGTGTGTGTCTGTGTATGATTTAATTCAGCCGGGCAGAGACTGGGCAGGAGAGGGAACCACAAGGAGCAGGTTCCAAAAACCAAAGAAGAAAGTCCCCAAAACCAGGGAGTGGAACAAGAAAGGTCCCAAGAGGACAGTTCAGTCAAAGGACAAGGACAGGAACCTGGAAAATGTCCTGTTAAGTGAAGTTAGAATGAGAGGCAGAGGCTCCAAGCTTAAAGGGAGAAAGCTGCAGGATACAGATTTAAAGCAATGTAGGCTGGCAAGAAACCAGGAGATCCAAGGAGACAGACGAAGGCCTGTAACTCTTAGCTGTGAGCATTTTAGAGAGAGTGCAGAGAAGGGAGCTTGAATGCATGTGGTGATCCAGGGGCGAGGAACATCAGAAGGAGAGTTCGAAACCCTGGAGATGGACCCTTGTGGAAGGCGTCTGAGAGAAAATGTTGTTTGGGAAAAGATTCCAAAGCAAGTTCTTCAAGAGTGGAGATTGGAAACTCTCATGTGAAAGACGGTGTTCAGTGAGGTCGATCAGAGATCCATAGCATCTGTTTGGGGTGGCATCTATCACTTGGTTTCAGAGTGTGGTGGTGCCTGACCACAGGGTGCCTGTTGGTTTACATGGACTGTGTACTTACTGTGATTATTAGGTATAAAATAGCTTTTGTAACTTGTGTTATCCTTATGAATCTGTATATATCTTTAAAGGTGTAGTCGTGGGTGAAGGAGTATTGTAATATAGTTCATCTTTTCTTGTTTAATAAATGCTTTATTCTTTTGTTAAAAGTTCATCAGCTGACTCCTGTGACTCTGTTCAGTAGCCACTCTCCACGTATCTAAACAAAAAATAAAAGTTAGGGTCTATCCAGCCAGGTTCCACTCTGGGATCGGGCTTGTCTAATAGTAACATCAGCTGGGATCATAACAATATGAAAGATGAAAGGCACCAGGATAGGGTTGGTGGGAAAGGAAAGCAAGAGGTACAAGCTTACACCATCTGCAGGTTGTAAGTCAGAGATTGGGAGATGATTGGGAAGTGCGATGTGAGAAGGAGAGTTAAGTGTGTGACAATGAAGTAAAGCTATGAATGAGAAATATGATTCATGATTGATAGGGATTGTGGGTAGGTGAGTGATGGAGATGTGATTCATCGAGCAGTGTGTGAGGCATGTGAGGCTAGTGATGCAGTTGGTAGAATCTGGCATTAAAAAAATGTCTTCACTGACCTTGGACGCTCATGCGAGCTCATTGAATTCCTTGCGACACTGAGTCCAGATCATTGGGGGCTGCACTGCTGGCTACAACAGCTATCTGCTCTCATTCCCTTCACAGTGTCTGTCTGGAGGACCTCCTGCTCTCCTGTGGAAGAGGACCCCCTCTCTTCCTGTCCGCTTCCTGCGCCAAGGCCTCCGGGTGCTGCGTCAGAAAACCTCGGGGCGCACTCTTTTCCCTGTTTCACCATTAAGTCCGTCGCTCTTCCTGGTTAGAAAGTCTTTCCCAGCCACGTCCAGTATCTGCTACAGCCAGAAGGCACTTCCCCTTTAAGAGCCGCAGGCTGGGTTTAAATGGTGCCAGCGTTGTGCGAACATGAGCCCCCGACTGAGGCATGCAGCTACTCAACAGCGCATTTAGCTGCCTGCACCTGAAGGAAAGGACATGGGTTAATCGTGCATCATTATCCCTGTGCCCATTTTCAGGCCTTATCCAAATTTTCCTGCAGAAATCCGATGCATTGCTTGCTCAGTTTGAGGTGGTTTGCCTGCTCTCTCCAAGAGGCAGAATGCAGGCAACTAAAACATTCACTTTTCTGTTATAAAAATGGTCAATATTTATGCAGGGCAGGCTCGGGTAGTCTGAAAAGAATCTGCAATAGGAACTTCAAGCAGAGAATTGCCTGTGTTCTTGTCTGGCCAGTTTCGTACTGAGCAATCTGGTTTTTGTGTCATTTAAGAAGGTAAAATGCTCAAACCACAGGAATCTAAAATAAAAGCGACAATACAGACTTAAGGAGGTAAGGCAAATGAATGTTTGCTACCTCTGTTACCGCTGAACTCCACTATTCAACACACAATTAAGTTCAATATTCAATTAAAAAAGGAAATGCTGGAAATACTCAGCAGGCAAGGCCGTGTTTATGGAGAAAAATAAACAGGGCTAATGTTTCATGTTGATCACTTTTCATTCAAGCCCTTTCCCCATCGACCCGAAACATTAACTATGTTTCCCTCTCTACAGATGTGACCTGCTGAATACTTCCAGCATTTTCGGCTTATAATTTCAGATTTCCAGCATCCGCAGTATTTTCATTTTGTATTCCAATGCTGCTCTTATAGCCGGGCTTCCACTTTGCATCTGTCATAAACTGAAGCTTATCCAAAACACTGCAGCCCATATCCTCACTCACGCCAAGCTCCCTTCACGCATCACCCCTGTGCTCGTTGACTTATGTTGGCTCCTGGTCTGGCAACACCTCAATTTTAAAATTCTCAGCCTTGTTTTCAAATCCTTCTATGTCTTCACCCATTCCTATTTCTGTAACCTCCTCCAACCCTGACCCTCTGGGATTTCTGCATTTCTGAAATTTTGGCCTCTTGAGCATCCCCGATTTCCCTCGCTCTACCATTGGCATCCGTGCCTTCAAGTACTTAAGTCCTGAGCTCTGGAATTCCCTTCCTTAAGCCTCTCTGTTTCTGTACCTCTGTCTCTCCTCCTTTAAGACACTTCTTAAAATCTACCACTTTGTTCAAGATTTTGGTGACCGATTCTAGTGCCTCCTTTTGTGGTTCAGTGTGAGATTTTGTTTGATAATGCTCCTGTGAAGCACTTTGGGATGTATCACCACATTAAAGGCGTTATATAACAATAAGTTGGTGTGGTTGTTAGACCGTTTATTGTAACGTTAATCCGACTTTTCACTTTACAGGTGTTACCTAACCTCCTGTATATTTCCATTTCTCAGTTGTACAGATGAAAATGTCGCAAGTGTTCACAAACTGTCCAATTTTTCAAAATGGAAGCTCTATTTCCTGTCTCGCAATATGGGACTTTGCTTTGTAATTACAAAGGTTTTCAATCAATTTTCATCCTCAGCAAAGCAGATGCCAGCACAGAATCCTTGACCCTGTCCCCTCAATGCGTTTGCCCTGTTCAGTTTTAGCAGACGTTAAAACGTATGGCAATGAGAACAGATCCACATCGGGAGTGAAGTCCTCAGCCTGATTTCAGTCTGCGTGATCACAGCCTGTTGGGGGCAGAGTCTGTGGGATAGAAAGTTGTCTTTGGTGGCAGTGCCAATGGGCACTGTCGCATTGGCTGCCTGTTATACACGTGCGCAATGCTGAAGTTAACGGTAGTGGGTCGGGCGTATAACCAACCAAGCTAAATTTCTCCCCCTGCGTTTCTGAAGATAGATTCAAGAAGGAAAAGGTTTGCCTTGAGATAGACTTTTTCACAATTTCAGCATTTTCCAAAGTACTTCACAGTCAATTAAATACAAAAAATAATCTGAACAGGTTGATATTAACCCAGCCAAATGGGCCATTTGAAGTTTGATATCTTGACTTAGTCCACTGTTTCTCTCTGTAATCATGCTGGTCAATATTTCAATTCTCACAGCACTTACATGGCTCAGGCACAGCCAATAGTGGCCAGGAGTTACTTGTGTGGGAAGTCAGCTGTATTTTAACTGAGCCCTGAGCAGGGAAGCCACTGCAGTTTTGCATTCGGGCTAAAACAGTCAGTCAAATTTATTTACAAGTAAGGTCATTATACAGAAGCAGACAAACATTATAAACTAGTATTGTAGTACTTAATATGCTTTGCCATGAACTATTTTCAAATGAGAGTTCAAATTCATATAGTTTCTTAAAAATTAGTTTGTGACTGCGTTTCTGATTAAACATTATCTGCATAATGGTTTCATGAAGACTCTCACATTGTCAAGATAGCACAAAGCAGGGAGCTCTTCAAATCGGGATTGGTGCCAGTATATGTCATTTTATTACATTAAAGAAGGCATGTTTGACAGTCAAACTCTCTCAAACATCAAGTAAATATGAAAGAAACAATTTATAGCACACAAAGAGGTGAGGTGTGAACAACAGGTTCCACTAATTAATTCAATTATTTCATTAGAACATTCTACCTCTTGGCTAATTTGCATCTCAATTTGCCAGTTTGCACATAGGTTGGGGAGAATTCTCCTCTTTAGAGTAGAGTTGTAATGGGACCGAGCTTTCATCCATCGTCTTTTCTTGGATTGGGGCTCATTGTGCATGCACAGTGGGTTAACAGAGGAATTCCGGCTGTCAAAATTGGCAGGTGGGTATTTGGGGAAAAACAAAGAGATATAGATGCCCTGTTCCTCCACTGTGGCAACTGGGGACTTTATCACCTCCATTACTACCTTCCAGATAGAGGGCCTAAGAAGTGGGTATAACTAGGAAGAAACAGGGTAAACTTACTCCAGATCCAAGCCTCCTACTCACCATTTTCATGTGACAGGGAAGGAAAGGAATGGCCAACAGTGGTTCCGGCAATGGCAGAGGGACGGTAGTAAGTCTCATCTCTCATCTTTTCTGACATTCTCCGTTGTGATCCCATCCTGGTTTGGCCGTGGGTAGGATAAACATAATAAGAGAGGAAATATTAAAGGGTTTATTATCTTTGAAAGTAGATAAATCGCTAGGCCCGATTGAAATGTATCCCAGGCTGCTAAGGAGCAAGGAAGGAACAGTGGAGGAACTGGTCATCATTTTCCAATCATCTCTGACAACAGACATGGTACCGGAGGACAGCTAACATTGCACTGTTATTTAGAAAGAGAGGAAGGGATAGACTGAGCAATTACAGGCCGGTCAGTCTAACCTCGGTGTTGGGCAAATTATTAGAAAGACTTCTGAGGACAGTATAAATCATCATGTAGAAAGGCGGGAGTTAATCAAGGACAGTCAGCATTGATTTGGTTAGGGGAGTTCTGACTAATCGACATGAATTTTGGCAAGGTATTGACAAGGTCCTACATGGCAACCTGGATAGATAAATATAAACTCATGGGATCCAAGAGAAGGTAGAAAATTCAATCCAAACTTGGCTTAATGGCAGGAAATGGGTTATGGTTGATTGGTGTTTTTCTGTCTGGAAGACTGTTTCCAGTGGGGTTCCCTAGGGCTCAGAACTGGGTCCCTTGCTTTTCATGGTATATTGTATGTGTTATGACCAGGTGGGGAGGAGTATTCTGGCTTCCCTCTTTTCCCACACCTGTTTGACTGATATTCAACAGATATTCTTTTTAAAAAAAGAGGTGCACTTGCCAATTCAGTGAGTGTTTAACTATTTATGTGCTGTGACTATAAAAGACACAAACAGACAGGTTTCCTTGAGTTTTTAAAAAGAAAGAAAATAGTATTTATTGCACTTAACCCAGCCTAAGAAAAATAATGAATACACTCCAACCTTCTCTCTCTCACACACACACACACACACACACACACACATATATTACGGAGTGGCAAGAGAGATTAAGCAATTTAAAGTCCAGTAAAGTTAAAGTGTATATGGTTTTTGAAGATTGGTGACTTGTCTGGCTTCAGGGTGAACCCAGTAGCCCTCCTGGGTTTGGTGTTAAAGATGCGGCCGGACAATTTACCTATTATTCTGGAGACAGTAGCTGCTAGGTTGAGTTCTTTCAAAAGGTCTGTGCCTGTGGCACATGGATAGTTAAAATCAGCAGACAAGGTTTCAAACTTGTAAGTTGGATCGAGAGAGACAGAGGCAGAGAGAGAACACACTCAGGGTTTTGCTTGTTCAACATATCACATGTTTGTGCATTGGTCTGCAGAGGAAACAGGTGCTTAAACACACAAAGGGCTAGCTGGCTTGACACATAACCTTCTCTCTCCAACTGCCCAGTGACCCAAATATGGCCACGGCTAGTGAGCTTATAGAGCTCATAGAAGCTCTGGGTAATTCTGGGCTGTTTCATAATGCCTGAAGAAATCTTCAACATACAACTAACCAAAGCCAAATTTAAATCATATTGTATTCTCTATCTGGAGTCACATAAAAAGATATCAGCTTAGATTTAAATGCCTGATGGAGTGGGTGAGAGGCCACTGGCACACCATCTGAGGCCACCCTCGCCCCTCCCACCCTCAGCGTGAAGCAGGGGACATTTAACTTCCAGGCCTCATCTCAGTATCCCACCCGAAACTTGTAAGGAAAGCTGGCTAGTGCAGGGTGGGGTCAGGGTTTGAGGTGGCAGGAGGCCACGGCCGGAGAACCCCGAAGGAATGGCCCCTGGCAAGCAGCTAAATGCCCAGGGATGGAGTCAGAAAGGAAACCCGAGATGGGGGCAGGGGTGTCTTAAGTTTCCCTCGAGTGTTCCCTCTCCTCCCTCGCCACAAGCAAGCCAAAAAATAAATGCCTATTTCGGTTTGTGCCTTTTCTGGCCCTGGATCCACTAGCCGCCAAGTTTGACCTGGTGGATAAGCCGATTCTCCACTCAGGCCCGGGGTCCAGGTTGCAATGATTGTAGCTGGCCTGCGTATTAATATTGGGGCCTTGCCATCTGCAGCAGAGAAGCAGCGGGATTGAAGGGTGTAGTGACTATACTGACCCCATGTTTCGCGGGGCGGGGCAGGGTTTAAATCGGAGTGAAAATGTTCCGGTTTGCTGGATAAGACAGCTCTGTTACAGTCACAATCAATGTACCCCTTGAACTTTCGCACTCATTCCTCTAATGCTACAAATTACTTGTTCTGTACACTGCTGTTCTGCTTCGGTGTGGCACCAATTCTTCCCTCCCATCTCCTGCTCGACTCCCAGAATGCCAAAACTGCGGAATTCCTTATCTTCTCATCTGCAGACCTGCAATTTTTTTTGAAAATATAAGCTTAATGTCAGCTCCTTATTTTATCTTGTATTCTCCCTTAATCCTTCGACGTTAATGCCATCCTGTTTTACCAGTCTTCACCCTTCACCTAGATTCCTGCAACACAAGGAAACTTTTGTCCAATCCTAATAAACCTAACTCAACCCACAGACCTGTCACCTCCCACATATTCCCCGTGATAGTCATTACTCTCGTGATCAAGCTCTGCCCTCTACAATTCAGTAAATTTTCAATCCAAGTCACCATTTTTCTCAATATCGCAACTATTTTAAAAGAGCTGATCTCAGCAACACTGGGAATTAGCCTGCGTCTTAAATTAGAAGTCTAAACACAGGGTGCTGAAGTCAGAGAACTGAGATAAGCTTGTAAAATGGGTTCAGCAGAGACAGCGGCGTAATGGGAATGTCGTTGGACTAGCAACCTAGAAGCCCAGGCTAGTGATTTTTGAGGACATGGGTTCAAATCCCACTATGCCAGCTGGTGGAATTTAAATTCAATTAATAAATCTGGAATTGAAAGCTGGTTCAGTAATGGTGACCATGACAACTATCACCAATTGTTGTGAAAAAAAACCATCAAGCTCACTAATGGCCCTTTAGGGAAGGAAATCGGCTGTCCTTACCCAGCCTGGCCTACATGTGACTCCAGACTAACATCAATGTGGTTGACTCTTAACTGCCCTCTGAAAGGGCCTATCAAGCCACTCAGTTCAAGGGCAATTAGGGATGGGCAACAAGTGCTGGCCATGCCAGTGACACCCACATCCCACTAAAGAAGAGGGAAATGGTGTTGAAGTAGAAGACCAGACCTGATCTCATTGAATGGCGGAGCAGGCTGAATGGCCTAGTTCAGCTCCTCTTTCTTATGTTCTTATGAAAATTTCCCACTGCTTCTGGACCAGGAAGATCCCAGGTTAGCCCTAGCCTGTGCTGAGTTCACTGGGATGGTGATGGTGGAGGGGGGAAATGAGAAAATTCAGCTATGAGCAGAGACTGTTGGGTGAAGGCAGGTTTGGGCTCAGCTGTAATGTCCATGACAGTCATTTCACCCACTGGCACTCATCACATGAACAATAAATAAGCAATGTTATATAGGGTGGCCAGGCAGTTTTGTACCGGACAGTCCAAATTTCAGTGCAACTGGCCCTATTCCGGTACCAGACACCCTTAGGCCCAGTGCTTTGAAGCTCGTACAGTCTGTAATGCCACAGCCCCAGGCTGTAGAAAGGTCTATTCATTCACAGGCACTCTCGCCAACCAATCCGGAGATGATTCAAAAATGAATGATATCAAGATCAACAACTGAGAGGCTGGGTAGTTCGAAAAGGTCACCCGACCAGGCTCATTGGTTAAGTGTAGGTCATGATCATTCCCAGGTTGATGCCTACGAGAAAAGATTCTACTGCACGAATCCTGCATCCTTTTGATGCCACCCTCAATGTTACAGGATGATGTCCCACCAGCCTCATCAGCTAATACTGATATCAGCGTTGGCGATGGTACTATGAAGCGGCACTTATTCAGCAATAACCTGCTCACTGATGCCCACTTTGGGCTCCTCAGCTCCTGACCTCATCACAGCCGTGGCCCAAACATGGCCAAAAGGATCTGAATTCCGGAGGGGAGGTGAGAGCGACTGCCCTTAACATCAAGGCAGCATTTGTTGCTGCTTCATCAATGACCTTCCCTCCATAAGGTCAGAAATGGGGAAGTTCACTGATGATTGCACAATGTTCAGCACCATTCGCGACTCCTCAGATACTGAAGCAGTCCATGTCCAAATGCAGCAAGACCTGGACAATATCCAGGCTTGGGCTGACAAGTGGCAAGCAACATTCGCATCACACAAGTGCCAGGCAATGACCATCTCCAACAAGAGAGAATTTAACCATCGCCCCTTGCCATTCAATGGCATTAACATCACTGAGTCCCCCACTATCAACATCCTAGGAGTTACCAGTGACCAGAAACTGAACTGGACCATATAAGTACTGCAGCTACAAGAGCAGGTCAGAGGCTTGGAGTTTTGCAGTGATTAATTCACTGGAACTCTCTTCCTAACAGCGCTGTGAGTGTACCTACACCACATGGGCTGCAACAGTTCAAGAAGGCAGCTCACCACTACCTTCTCAAGGGCAATTAGGGATGGGAAATAAATGGTGGCCTAGCCAGCAATGCCCTGACCCTGTGAAAGAATTTTTAAAATCATTTGAAATCATTTCTAGCTTAGTTTAATAACATATATAGTGGCTATTATACTACATATAATAGTTTTATTAGTACAGTTATCATTGGTAGAGTCATAGACTCACAGAGGTCTACAGCACAGAAAAAGGCCCTTCGGCCCATCGAGTCTGCACAGGTCAAACAAGTACCTAACTATTCTAATCCCATTTTCCAGCACTAGGCCCATAGCCTTGTATGCCATGGCATCACGTGCACATCCAAATACTTCTTAAATGTTATGAGGGTTTCTGCCTCTACCACCCTTTCAGACAGTGAGTCCCAGATTCCCACCACCCTCTGGGTGAAAAAATTCTTCCTCACATCTCCTCTAAACCTCCTGTCCCTTACCTTAAACCTATGCCCCCTGGTTATTGATCCCTCCACCAAGGGGAAAAGTTCCTTCCTGTCTACCTTATCTATGCCCCTCATAATTTTATACCTCAATCATGTTCTCCCTCAATCTCCTCTGCTCCAGGGAAAGTAAACCCAGTCTATCCAATCTCTCCTCATAACTAAAACTCTCCAGCCCAGGCAACATCCTGGTAAACCTCCTCTGCACTCTCTCTAGTGCAATCACATCCTTCCTATAATGCGGATTCCAGAACTGCAAGCAATACTCTAGCTGTGGCCTAACCAGCATTTTATACAGTTCCAGCATAACCTCCCTGCTCTTACATTCCATGCCTCAGCTAATAAAGTCAAGTATCCCATATGCCTTCTTAACTACCTTATTTACCTGTCCTGCTACCTTAAGGGACCGGTGGACATGCACACCAAGGTTCCTCTGATCCTCGGTACTTCCCAGGGTCCTACCATGTATTCCCGTGCCTTGTTTGTCCTGCCCAAGTGCATCACCTCACACTTATCAGGATTAAATTCCATTTGCCACTGATCAGCCCATCTATATCCTCCTGTAATCTAAGGCTATCCTCCTCACTATTTACCACCCCACCAATTTTCGTGTCATCCACGAACTTACTGATCAACCCTCCTACATTCAAGTCTAAATCATTTATATATACCACAAACAGCAAGGGACCCAACACCGATCCCTGTGGAACTCCACTGGACGCAGACATCCAGTCACAAAAACACCCCTCGACCATCACCCTCTACTTCCTGACACTCAGCCAATTCTGCATTCAATTTGCCAAATTGCCTTGGATCCCATGGGCTCTTACCTTCATTATCAGTCTCCCATGTGGGATCTTATCAAAAGCCTTGCTGAAGCCCAAATAGACTACATCAAATGCATTGCCCTCATCCACACACCTGGTCACCTCTTCAAAATATTCAATCAAATTGGTCAGACATGACCTCCCCTTAACAAAACCATACTGACCGTCCTTGATTAATCCCTGCCTCTCCAAGTGTGGATTAATTCTGTCCCTCAGAATTACTTCCAATAGTTTCCCCAACACTGAGGTTAAACTGACTGGCCTGTAGTTCCCTGGTTTATCCCTTCCTCCCTTCTTGAATAACGGTACCACATTGGCTGTCCTCCAGTCCTCTGGCACCTTGCCTGTGGCCAGAGAGGTATTGAAAATTATTGCCAGCGCCCCTGCTATCTCCTCCCTTGCCTCACTTAACAGCCTGGGGTACATTTCATCCGGGAGTGGAGATTTATCTACTTTTAAGCTTGCCAGACCACTTAGAGCCCCCCCTTTCTATGTTAATTTCTATAATTATATCACAGTCCTTCTGCCTGATTTCCATACCCACGTTGTCCCTCTCATTTGTGAACACCAACACAAAGTATTCATTTAGAACCCTACCTACGTCTTCCGGCTCCACACACAAATTACCACTATGGTCCTTAATGGTCTCTAATCTTTCCCTAGTTATCCTCTTACTCTTAATGTACTTGTAAAATAACTTTGGATTTTCCTTTATTTTACCTGCCGATGTTTTTTCATGCTCGCTTTTTGCTCTCCTAATTTCCTTTTTAAATTCCCCCCTACACATTCTATACTCCTCTAGGACTTCCGCTGTTTGGAGCCCTTGGTATCTGCCATAAGCCTCCCTTTTTCTCTTTATCCAATCCTGTATATCCCTCGACATCAAGGATTCCCTGGATTTGTTGGTCCCACCCTTTGTCTTTACTGGAATATGTTGGCCCTATTTCCTTCTTGAATGAGTCCCACTGCTCTGACGCAGATTGACCTAAAAGTAGCTGCTCCCAGTCCACTCTGGCCAAATCATATCTGATCTTATTAAAATCGCCCTTTCACCAATTTAGAACTCTGGTTTCTGGCCCATCCTTGTACTTTTCCATAACAACCTTGAATCTAACACAGTTTTGATCACTATCTGCAAATCGCTCCCCCACTGATACTCCTACCACTTGCCTGGCTTCATTCCCTAAAATTAAGACCAGGACTACCCCCTCTCTTGTAGGACCTTCTGCGTACTGGCTTAAAAAGCTCTCCTGAATGCATTTTAAGAATTTTGCTCCCTCTAAACCTATCACACTATGACTAATCCAGTTAATGTTGGGGAAGTTGAACTCCCCCACTATGACTACCCTATTATTTTTACATTTCTCTGAAATTTGCCTACATATCTGCTCTTCTATTTCCCTCTGACTGTTTGGGGGCCTATAGTACACTCCCAGCAATGTGATTGCTCCTTTTTTGTTTTTTTAAGTTCTACCCATATGGCTTCATTTGAGGATCCTTCTAAGATGTCATCCCTCCTTACTGCTGTAATTGATTCCTTGATCAATATTGCGATACCCCCCCCTCTTTTACCTCCTTCTCTGTCTCACCTGAAGACCCAATATCCTGCAATATTGAGCTGCCAATCCCGCCCCTCTCTCAACCATGTCTCTGTGGCAGCAATGACATCACACTTCCATGTGCTAATTTGTGCCCTCAGCTCACCTGCCTTATTCATCAGACTCCTTGTATTAAAATAAATCCCATCCAACCTTGCCAAACTCCCTTGTGCCTTAACTGGCCTATAATTTCTATGCCTTCCAGACTCACTTGCTCTCTCTTCTAATTTTGGCTGTGCATCTCCCCCTGCTGAACCCCCTCTCAGGATCCCATCCCCCTGCCAAGCTAGTTTAAACCCTCCCCAACAGCACTAGCAAACTTCCCCGCAAGGATGTTGGTCCCATTCCGGTTCAGGTGCAACCCGTCTGCCTTGTACAGGTCCCACCGCCCCTAGAAATGGTCCCAATGTCCCAGAAATCTAAAGCCCTCCCTCCTGCGCCATCTCTCCAGCCACACATTCATCTGGACTAACCTCCTATTTCTATACTCACTAGCGCGTGGCACTAAAAGTAATCCAGAGATTACTACCTTTGAGGTCCTGTTTTTTAATCTGCTTCCTCGCTCCCTAAATTCTGCTTGCAGGACCTCATCCCTCTTTCTACCTATGTCGTTGGTACCAATATGTACCACATTCTCTGTCTGTTTGCCCTCCCGCTTTAGAATGCCCTGCAGCCGTTCAGTGACATCCTTGACCCTGGCACCAGGGAGGCAACGTACCATCCTGGAGTCACGTCTACGGCCGCAGAAACGCCTGTCTGTTCCCCTTCCTATCGAGTCTCCTACCACTATTGCTCTTCCCCTCTTTTTCCTCCCACATTGTGCAGCTGAACCACTCACAGTGCCATGAGCATGACTGCACTCCCCAGAGGGACTGTCACTCTCACCATTTCCAACACAGGAAAATGGTTCTCGAGCGAGATGCACCCTGAGGATTTCCTGACTACCTGCTAGACACCTTTCTTCTGACTGATGGCCACCCATTCCCTCTCTGTCTGCACTTCCGTAAGCTGTGGGGTGACCACGTCTGAAAACGTGCTGTCCACGAAACACTCAGCCTCGCGGATGTACCTCAGCGCCTACAGCTGCCACTCAAGCTCCGAAAGTCGGGGCTCAAGTAGCTGCAGCTGGTGGCACTTCCTACACACGTGGTCGGTCAGAGAGCAAGGAGCATCTAGGACTTCCCACATGTTGCAGGTGGTACATAACACGGGACTGAGCTGCCCTGCCCTGCCTCTAGTTGAATGAAAACCCCTTACCTTAAGTTAAATACAGTAAAAAAAAGTTAAATTATTTACGTACTTTAAATAAAAACGAGAACTCTTACCTTTTCCTTAGCTCCATCTATTTTAAACTGGAGAAAAACACTTACCAATCAGCTCTCACCTTTGTGCTGATGTCACTTTTTGAAGCTTCCCCGCACTTGTGCTGGTTCTGATCTCTCCGCCGCTCTCTCATGCTGTCTTGTGATGTCACTCTTGTTTTTCTTTGAAAAATATACTTCATTCATAAAATATCTGGAAGAACATTACAAAACATTTCTAAATCGCCATCACAAAAAGTGCAATTGGATTCAACTTTTACACATGGATCACGAGGTGCTTCAATACAATCAATGAATATTACAATCATTTCAATATGGTCATTACAGGCAGTCAGACAGTGCAATGGTATTGGAGTTATCAACATACATCAAGTTGTTCAATACAATTATAATGATGTTACTCTTGTTATTTTCAACAAGAACTGACTGCAGGACACTCTTCCCAGACTGCTTCACCGCAATGTTGACTGCAGGACACTCTTCCCAGGCTGCTTCACCAAGATTCTGACTGCAGGACACTCTTCCCAGGTATTTATTACTTACACTTAATCAATGAAGCGATTGATGCAATTACAGCATTCCCCTATGCTGCGTTTATTTTAATATCATTTGATTTTAAGCTCATAGCCATTTTTGCATGTGCACGGGGGTAGAAAGGCTCGGGGCTGGTCTTTGTCCAATATTTCTGGCCTCCGTCAGTAGCCACCCTGCTTGACATAGAATTTATGGTACAGGAATGGGCCAGTTCTGATAAAATGTTAACTATTAGGTGTTGCCTGACCTGCTGGGTATTTCCAGCATTTTCTGTTATCATTCAGCCCAACTATGTTGGCGTTGTTACTACAGACAAGCCTCCACCCACCCTACTTCATCTCACCCTATCAGTGATTCAGTTGGTAGCACTATTACCTCTGAGCCAGAAGGCTGTGGGTTCAAGCCCCACTCCAGAGACCTGAGCATAAAAATCTAGGCTGACATTGCAGTGTGGTACTGAGGGAGTGCCGCACTGTCGAAGGTGCCATAGTTCAGGTGACATTTTAAACCAAGGCCTCATCTGCTCTCTCAGGAAGGACATAAAAGATCCCATGGCGCTATTTCAAAGAAGAATCGGGACGTTATCCTTGGTGTCCTGGCCAGTATTTAATATGGTCCATTCCTGTGTTCAAGTTGTCACAGGTCCTACCTCTTTTAACTCCTCCGATCTTCAGAGATCTCTGCAATTCTAACCTCTTGCACATCCCTGATTTAATCATTGCATCGCACCTTCATGAGCAGCCATGCCCTCCGCTGTCTAGGCCCTAAGCTCCGGAATTCCTTCCCTAGACCTCTCTCTCCTGCTTTAAGACACCCAACCTCTTTGACCAAGATGTCAGTCATTGGTCTTCGTATCTGCTCATTGGGCTCAGCTTCAAATATTGTATGCTAATTGCTCCTCTGAGGTACCAAGCGTCATTTCATCATGTTAGATACTTGCTTGACAAGTGAGTCAAAGGGGGTGGGAAGGAAAGTGCAAATGAAGCCACAACCACAGCCAGCCATGATCTTACTGAACGGCAGAGCCGGCTCGAGGGGCCGAATGGCCTGATCCTGCTCCTAATTCGTGGGTTCAAACGTTTATTAAAAAGCAAGCCGTTTCTTGTTTACGATTCCTGCTTTAAGAATTGTTTTTAAGACTGCCCATGTACATCGAAGTCACACAGGAACATACAATGGTTCCAACAAACAACCTGTTTCCGTTGTCCCCCTGAGATTAGATTACCAGCATTTTCCAGTTGGATAACAGTGGGAGCTGTGAACATTGGAGAAAGGTTAAGCACTGAGGTTTATTTCATTAAAGAGAATGAGGTAGGCTCTCAGCCCTCTTAAAAGCTGAGATTTGCTTATTTTCTTTTTAAAAAAAGGGTGCATCAAAAATAAGGGGCTTTTTTTAAAAAAAAACACCGACATAAGTAAGGCGTGACAATGATCAAGTTTGCGTTCTCTCTCTCTCTCTCTCTTACCTAATGCTGCAGGAAGTCCCGCCCAAGTTATTTGGTGACGAATGAATGAAAGGGGGGTTACTATCGGGCAAACTGGAGTTAAGCTTCTCCTGAACATGTAGGACTCAGGGAGAACAATGTGGCTTTTGATTGCAAAAGATCAAAGTGAACGGGAGGACATTGCTCCCGTCCCCCTCCTCTTCCAGCAATGTTCTTAACACATGCAATGAAATGCCCGTGACTCCAGGGTTAGACATGGGTTGCAATATAGTGAACATTAGGGGGAATATTCAGCTTGATGCAGTAAAATGCTTTAAATCACATAGTCATTAACCAGCAGTAGTGCTGAGCAAGGTTTAATTCTTCACACAGTTTTGAAACATCAGAATTCATCTACAAATTGTTTTCCAGACTGTTTACCCATTATAATATGCCAAAAATTAAATGTATGGTAGATTTTCACATTGAAAAAATAGCCCCCCTCCTCTCTCTCTCTCTCTCTGTCTGTCTGTCTTTCCTCGTTATTTAAATATCCAGTGAGTTTCTGAGGGCTGGAACGTCGATTCCAACTCGCAATGCTGATCGTCACACCGTTGAAACCCATCTCTCCAAAAGTCCAGCCAACAACAAATCGTCTCTGATTCCGATGCGGCAATTGTGGCAAAAGAAAAAAAAATGTACCCAAGTCAAAACAAAAGCCAGGAGCTTAGGAAATTGAGGTTTAAATTTTATCCCGGCTCTTTTTTTTTTGGTTTTGCAATGATCTAATTTCGTGGGGGAATCAAAGAAGCGGTTTTTTTTAAAAAAAAGAGGGAAAAGGGAGACGAAGATGCAACTTCAAATTTAAATGGGATTTGGTGAAGGGGGCGGGCGCTAGGACCTGCGGGAAATCCTGGCACAATGACCTACATTTTCCTCGGGTTACTGCAGGCCATTGACTTCACTTAGTTCAGGTACAGTCATGAGATATTAACTTGCCTGGAAGTGAAGAGCCTTATAAACATTTTTGGGGTGGGGGGGGGGACACAGAAGGGGAGCAACAGCCATATGTGAAATTGCTGCTGCCAAAGAGTGAAATTGCTGCAATTTTTGTTTTTTCCTTCCTTAAAGGTTTAAGCCACGAGTTAATAACAGCAAAACATGGATTGAAATTGAGTTCATTCCACCCCCCCCCCTCCTCCTCTATTTCTTGCACGCTGCAGGAATTGCGTTGCGCATACATTAGAAGTGTAATTGCATGTGTGAGAGAGTGTTGCAAGCATAACATGCCACCAATGTAGAGCCAATCAGGGCTGGGGTGTGGTGGTACCAAACCCAGTCGGACCAATGAATGCAATGCAGTTCTGTCTTCCGAAAAGTAATAGCCAGCTGCTTTATTGATCATCTGCTTTTTTTTTTCTCTCTCGCTGTTTCCACCCCCCCCACCACCACCACCACCCTCCCCCTTTTTCGGTTCATCAACACCAACCTCCAGCAAGCATTGCAGTTACTAAAGTGCTTGGAGGGAGAAAGCTTAAGAGATCTGCAGCTTTGTCCCTCTTTCCATCTCTCTCTCTGTGTGTGTGTTGTTGCAACATGACCAGCACCGAGCCTGCAACCTCGCCGGAGTTCGTGGATGAACGGCCGGTGGATGATTCCTTCGACACCACCTACAAGGAGAAGCAAGGAGCTAAGCCGCCCATGAAGTTGGTGTGGCGGAATATCATCCTGATGGGAGCTCTCCACTTCGCAGCCTTCTACTCTGTCTTTCTGGTGCCTTTCGCTAAACCTCTAACCTGGCTCTGGGGTAAGATCGCCTCTTCTCTCTCTCTCTCTTTCCCCCCCCCTCTCTGGTTCATAACCTGCATTTTTGTTTTGTTTTAAAAATGCAATTTGCATTTTCTTTTTTTTTTAAAAAAAATAAATGCAATTTATTACTAGATGCAACTGCAAGTTTCCCCCCCCCGCCCCAACTGTTTTCTTGAAATGAAATTTCGGAATGAACACAATTGCAAATTTTTTTTTCCAAGCCCCTTTTTTAAAATAAATGCATTTTTTTAAATGCCTTTGATAAAGAACAATGCAATGTTTATTTTAGAAAAGGGAAAAAAAAATATTACAGGCGTTTATTTTAAATCCCTTTTTTAAAATAAATGCAACTGCGTTTTTTTTTCCCCCCCCCAAAAACCCTGTGACTCGGATGATGCATCAACACTTTTTCTCTCTTTTATATATATATATACATGTATTTTTTTTTGTTTAAAAAAAGGAATGCAGAGATAAACCTTTGAATTGCTGGATCTAAATTCAGTGCAAAGTCTATTAAAATGAACCTGCTGTCCAAAAGACAGCTGGATTTGTTAAATTTGATCTGTGTGCAGATTCCTCAATGGCGCAGGCTTTTGATATTTTGCTGCGTATTTTGAGACATTCGCAATGTGCCTTTTGTTCTCTCGCTCTTAAAGGGATGCGAATGGGCTGCCTACCGCCTCGACAAAATGGTTGCATGTTTGGACGAGGCTTTAAACCGGCTGTGTTTGTGCTTTTCATTTTTTTCTTCTTGCAAAAAAAAATAAAGAAAAATAACTTGTGTTTTTATTTCCTGTTGTAGCCGCCCTTTGCTTCTTGCTCAGTGCCCTTGGGGTGACAGCTGGAGCTCATCGACTGTGGAGCCATCGATCCTACACAGCCACTACGCCGCTCAGGGTGTTTCTGGCCATTGCAAACTCAATGTCTTTCCAGGTAATAGACCGGGAATGAGGTTTACTTTGTGTTCCCCCCCCCCTCTCTCTCTTCTGGTTGCTACAATCTACAAGCTGATCTAAGAGTTGAGGAGGGGGCTTATTTAAACACCCCCCCACCCCCCCCAAAATAAAATTGAATGGGGGTTGGGAGGGGGTGTGGTGTGGGTAGGTGAAGCTGCATCACTCCCTCCAGTGGTTATTCCTGCAGCATAGCCTTAAGTGAAAGAACCCTGAACCCAGACTGGAGTGGAAGATTTTTATTTTTTTTTTTTACAGAGATGTTTCATTCTCGAGTTCCTGTGTCTGCTGCTACCCTCCCATCTGAAAATGAGGTGTTGCGGAAAAGAGGCATTTTGTCAAACTTTTCATCTTGCACTCATCAGGACAAATGGCAAGAATACCAAACGTCAGGGGAAGCCACAACTTTTATACTGCATGAGGATAAAGTATATACAGTATAAAGTTGCTGCTTCCCCAGACATTTGGTATTCTTGTGATTAGTCCTGATGAATGCAAGATGAAAAGCTTCAACAATGTTTTTTCTCAACAATATTCAAGTTCTGTGCTTAAAAATGTGTTAAATAATACATAACCACAATCAA
This sequence comes from Cetorhinus maximus, assembly GCF_964194155.1. Classification (NCBI taxonomy): domain Eukaryota; kingdom Metazoa; phylum Chordata; class Chondrichthyes; order Lamniformes; family Cetorhinidae; genus Cetorhinus; species Cetorhinus maximus. Next base: position 9,146,037 of record NC_135905.1, on the reverse strand, counting down.
ACACATACATTCACTGGCTTGCTCCTAGAGGGAATTAGGCTCCCGTATTTCTGACACATGGCAGGCTTATATTCATTGTAAACATGTGTTTATATTTCGGTGGTTTCCACTCCATAGAGCCTTGATTTCTGAAACGTGCCACCTTGTTTTCAAATCCCTCCATGACCTCAGATCTCAGCACCCTCCGATCCTGGCCTCTTGCACATTCCCCCCCCCCCTCATTTTCTTTGCTCCATCACTGGTGATCAAGCCGTCTGCTGTCCAAGGCCCAAGGTTCTGGAATCCCCTTCCTTCCTTTTTAAAACCCCTCTCTTTCCCCAAGCTTTTGCTTTCACTTTTTTTTAAGTATCCTGCAACTCACTGTTGAACATTGCTTCTGTGCAGTGCCTTGAGATTTTTTGCTATCTTAAAGGTAAAACATGAATGCAAGCTGTTGCTTTGTTTTCCATTAATAATCCACCATGACCTTAAGGCACTTGGCTGGCTTGTGCTCCTTAGCAACAGTGCTGCCATTGGGGTAACCCCAAGTATGTTGATCTTTTGATTGGGCCCAGCATTTTTTGAGTGCCAATCACCATCTGATTGAAGTCTAGGCTGCGGGCCAAAAATGTTTTCAACTTTTCCAAAACTCTTCAGGTGATACTGTCCTGACATCTGTGTTATCAACAGGATACATATGACTGGTCCCCTCATTTCATGTCCGATGTCGCTATCTGGCACAATTTGTTTTATTGTGTAAGAGGGAAAAGGAAAATACAGCTATTGGAAATCTGAAACAGAACTGCCCTGGAGGGGGGTGAGTCAGGCACTCAGCTGATCAGTCAACATCTGTTGATAGAGGAGAGCACTTAACATTTTACGTGCAGAATGGCCTATATCTGAAACGCGAACTGGGCCTTTCCCAAGTTTTGGGTTCCCAATGATGGTACAGTATGTCCAGTAATATAACAGTTCCCCTGTAAATTGTACACAAGATAATGTACTGTCTGTGATACATGGACATGATGTACTATAACAGAACACTCTGCAGTAGCCTGATATCATGTATACCAACAGTCCCTCCATCTTGTACAGTACCCAGTATTGCATCCTGTATAATTAGATTGAGGCACTGGGACCTAGTAACACTGCATATGTGTGAAATAAACGTAAGCTGCAGTACTTTTGTATGGGGGAAAACCCTTATACAAATATTTTCAAATTTAATACATACGTTCTATTATGGGGGGGGTGGGAAACCCTTTGTATACAAATATATTGTTCAAATTTAATACATGGTGCAGTATTATATCTAATGACTGCATTATGTACGATGTCATATTTATTAAATGGAATCCATAGGGAGACTGGTACAGAGTGACATAGGTTAACGATGTAACAGTCTCCACTGTTCTCCAAACTCCTAACTGAATTGAGTCTGATAGTTTTGACTTAAATTAGTGGGTTTGAGCACGTGTCAGAAAACTAAATGAGCTGGTATGAAGTGGCCATTTGCTCAGGCAGGCTATAGCGATGGAACATAGAGCAATTCTTGTTCATGCAATAGGGATGCTTTCTTGAGGTTAAGGTTAAAGCACTGTCGAAACAGGCCTTCTGCCTGGTGTCCAACCCGTGGTTTACATGCCCTGGGATTGATCAGTGGGGTAGCGTAGAGTGAGCCCTATTCTGTCTAACCCATAATGTACCTCCAGATCTGTGCCCTGATATATTGTGCGCTCTGTATCATAGTGAAATCTCTGTGCCCATTAATCAACATAACACCTGAGGTCACTGATGTTAGCAGATCCACGTGTGCTGTTTCACAAGTTATTCCCCAGTGAGGCAAGAGCATTAAAAACACCCCTTTTTAAACCCCCAGGGCAACCAAAATAAGAAAAACATGTACTAATAGAGTTAATTTGCATGGACCTTGCAGGCTAGAATACCAGCACGTGAGAACTGTATATAACTCCTACATTTTGGGGCTGCCTGGAGCTAGAGTTTAACTGCCTCAGCTACACCTGACCCTGAAGTGCTTCAGCAAACTCTAGATGTCCCCTACTGCACCAGTATGTCACTCGGGCTGGCCTGCAGGTTTCTAGATTGGCGCACTATTTCTCATGTCAGTTTAAATGTGAGAGCGCTTGGGTCTTGACTGGAGGAAACCCGTTCCACATGTAAGGCTGAGTGTGAAGCCTCTTGTCCCAGCTGCCTTGGTTTAAGCTTTGAGGGGAGATGGTGGCATAGTGGTAATCCAGAGGTCCAGGCTGATGCTTCAGGGATATCGGTTCAGATCCCACCATGGCAGCTGGTGGAACTTAAATGCAATAAATTGAAGTTGGAATATAAAGCTAGTCTCTGTAGTGGTGACCACAAAACTATCATTGTCACAACCCATCTGGTTCACTAATGTCCTTTTTTTTTAGGGAAGGAAATCTGCTATCCTTACCTGGTCTGGCCTATATGTAAATCCATACATGTGGTAATGTGGTTGACTCTTAACTGCTGTCTGAAATGGCCTAGCAAGCCACTCAGTTCAAGGGCAATTAGGGATGGGTAACAAATGCCAGTGACACCCACATCCCATGAAAGAATAAATTTGGGGGGGGGGGGGGGGGGAAGCTCGACCCTCAGCACTGAAAGGGTTCTCTTTGAAATGAACTACAGCATTCAAGACGTAGATTTGAATGCTTGTACCACACAATGTGCCACATGTGGTCCCCTCTCCTACCAGTGGGGGAGAGTTGGGAAGAATGATGCACTGCAGGGGAGAATAATGGACAGGGCAGCAGGAATGATGAGTGGAATGTGACTGAGGGAGAGGAGACTGCCCCCAACCCTGAAGTTGCAATTACTGACACTTTGTAACTTTCCCTCCTTTTTTTTAAAAAAGAATCATATTTATGAATGGGCTCGGGACCATCGGGTGCATCACAAGTTCTCCGAAACGGATGCTGACCCTCACAACGCCACACGCGGCTTTTTCTTTTCACATGTCGGGTGGCTGATGGTCCGGAAGCATCCAGATGTGATCGAGAAGGGGAGCAAGCTGGACCTCAGTGACCTGAAGGCAGACCCTGTTGTCATGTTCCAAAAAAAGTGAGTACTTCTGCTGTTAGCACTTAAATCACCTCGGTGCCCAAGTACAAGCCCAGCCCAAATGGAGAGGCTGCAAGGGTCCTCTGTGAAATAGGTTTGGCCAAGTCTTGGCCCAGTTCCAAGTGAGCGTGAGCCTCTGGCAATCATACCTGAAGTAGGCAGTGTTCAAGTAAAGTTAATGTGGTAACCATCAACTCGGAACAAAGTGTCCCATTCTTGGTCATGGGAGGATTGAGTATCTGTTGAGTTTGACTAAGATAACTGGCCTGTGCTGAGTCACTTGACTCAGGGAAGTAGATTTAGCTCGATATGCTTGCATGAGGGAGAGTTGATCAGTGTTCAGTGACTGCTACTGGGAGGGAATGTGTGTAGCTGCTTCACAAATAACAGGAACTTGCCTTTGTGGTCACACAACCCTCCACTTTCAGTATCTAGATTCCCAGGTGAAGTGGGATGCTAGACTTAACCGGGACATCTTACAACAAAGGTGAGCTCCTTTTGAAAAAGAAAAAGCTTTCATTTATTTAGTGCCTTTCGCAATCTCAGGTCATCCCAATACATTTTGCAGCCAATGAAATGCTTCTGAAACGATGTCACCTTGATCATGTAGGAAGCGCCCGCAAACCACAATGAGATAACGGCTAAATTTTATCTTTTTTTACTTTTTGAGGGACAGGTGTTTACAAAGCAGTCACAGAGAAAGGGAGGGGTGGAGGAAGTGGAAACTGAGACTGCTTTATTACAAAGTATCCTGTCTTTGCTCTCAGCTTTTTGTCTACTCAGGTACTTTTTGAGTTCATTTTTGCTTTAGTCATGATTGACAATTGGAATGGGTTTTATACACTTAATCCCAGTGGCGATTAGAAGCAGTGTGCTGGCTGGATGCAGAGTAACGTTCTGGCTGCTGTGCCCCATCGAATGCCCTCAGTTCAGGTATAAGCTGGACTTTGTACATAGTAAAGCTTACTTGCTGTAACCCGATCGAGCATTCCCCAGTTGGGTATATAGAATTGAAATAAACACAAGAGTGAAGCTCTTTCTATGTTCTGCCTTTTGAAGGCTTTCAGGTTGGATTACAGCGCCCCTTCAATGAAGGGGCATTTACTGTGTTCCCCATTTACTGTACCCATCAACTACTCCCAACTAATGTTAGATGTATATTGGGGATTGAGTTAACTGCATGGTTTAAATTGTACCACACACCCAAACACACTCTGGTTTGATCTAGTATGAGTTAGATACAGAGCAAATTATCTTTCTATTCTCTTCCCTATTTTAAAGTCTGGCATAGCACGAATTGAATGCAGAGTATATCTCCCTCGGTGTGACTCCCATCGATAGGACAGATGTAAGAAGAGAAACACTGTCTGGTCTGCCCTGGCAATGTTATCTCCCTTCCTGGCTGAGAGAGGTCCTCCGATGTTAAATGGCTTTTCGTGACAGTGGTCTGTCTGGGTGAAATGACGAAAGTGAGCAGTTTATGTGGGGGAGTGCCCATTATGAAGTGCTCAGCCACTTAGAGGAAGGTGACTTTTGTCTCATCAGTTTGAGTTGGATTGAAACTCCAGTTGTAAATGTGGAAGAGGACTCTGCACCAACTGGTCGTCCGCAGAAAGGAATCTTTTTTTCTTTTGTTGCCCATGAAGATGGTATTGACCTCCCCAGGGCCAGTAGGTGATACCTCCTGCTTCAGAACTTGACACGCGCCATGATTGGTGCGCAGTATCTACACTCACTTGTGCTCTACTCCCGGAAGGTGCTATTAGCTGATTAAGACAAGTGGTTCAAAGCAGCACGTGACTGCATTCATTGCAGAGGTGCACCAAAGGCCTTGCCTGTTCACTGCTGGTGGTAGAGTTTGAAGAGGGGAAGGAGGGAAACCTTCTTAACCTCTGCCTGCTGGAAAATGAGTACAGTGGAGTTAAAATCGAGGTGGTCAAGTGGCTTAGCCTCCTTCCTTTCCTGCTCCATATTTCCCAGAAAGTTCTCCTGGGGTGGCCCAGGAACCGAGCTTGGGCCTCAGGAATTCATTATGCCTCTGAGGGGCAATAAGTCACAGGCCGTGATTTAGTACCATCACCATGCACCTTAGACCCTCCAATCAGTTAAACCCAGCGGGGCAAGAAGAAGAAGAAGGAGGAGGAGGCGGTGGCTGGGAAATGACTGGTTACAATTATTTATGTGGTGGGGTCAGGATAGCAGGGCTGTGTCTCCGGGTTTCATGATAAATGATGTGGGCTGCTGCTCCCGTGGTGTCACTGGCCTGGCCCATGTGCAGCTCCCTGGATGTATCTTGACTGGGCCCAGCCCTGGAAATGGAGCAGGCCTTTTGCCACAGGCCCTGGTTGGCCGTGGCGAGGCAGATATCCCAGCCAACTGGCGGCCCCCAGTACCTGCTGAGAGAAGGATGGTTAACTTGAGGGCTGGCCTTCCTTGTTGACTATTTTTTTTGGGCTCCTCCTTCTTGCCTGTCAGGTTTTCCCAAGTGAAGGGCCTTTGGTCATGGGACATGGATTCGCAAGGCTTCCCTTCAAGCCGAATATACAATATTCGGATTTGGATTTCAAGTTGCAGGCCAGATCCCAAAAACACCAATGTACTCTTTAGCTGTTAAGGGATAAAAATATTAACCAGGACACAGGAGAAGCCCCTGCTCTTCTGAAATAATGCCCAAGGAATATTTTACTTTGCCTGAGGTCAGATGGGGCCTTGTTTCTTCTGAAATCCAGCACCTCAAGACAGTGCCGCACTCCCTCAGTACTGGCCCTGGAGTGTCAAGTTGTGCTCAGGTTTCTGGAGTTGGGGTTGAACTCAGCACTGTCTGGTTCAGAGGTGACCCCTTGAGCCACAAGGACATGTGGCATGAGGTAAGAATAAGTGGTGGGGTGATAAGACATTAGTGAACCTGTTGTGTTTCTGGCACTGCTCAGTTGAGTTGGAAGAACAAATTCAACAGAAAATTATGAAGTTATGGGACAGGGTAAACCGAAGCAGACCTGTTGCCGGTAGGTGAGGAGTCGAGAACAGCGGGCAGGCAGAATTTCAAATCGACCTATTTGATTGGCACGCCAACCGCCATCTTAAACATTTACTCGCCTCCACCCCCGATGCACAGTAGCAGCAGTGTGTACCATCTACAAGATGCACTTCAGTTATTTGCCAAGTCTCCTCCGACAGCACCTTCCAAACCCATGACCACTACCACCTAGAAGGACAAGGGCAGCAAACACATGGGAACACCATCGCCTGCAGGTTCCCCTCCGAGCCACACACCATCCTGACCTGGAAATTTTTCACCGTTCCTCACTATCGCTGGGTCAAAATCCTGGAAATTTCTTCCTAACAGCACTGTGGCTGTACCTACACCACATGGACTGCAGCGGTTCAAGATGGCAGCTCACCACCACCTTCTCAAGGGCAACTAGGGATGGGCAACAAATTCTGGCCTATCCAGAGATGCTCACAAGAATGGGGGTGGGGGGGATACATGAGGTTGAGGCAGAAACATTTGAAACTAAATTGGGTAAGGAATTTGAAGGGATATAGAAACAATGTGGGTAAATGTGAAGGCTATTTGTCCACATAGGGGTGAATGCCAACATGGGCTGGTTGGGCCAAAAGGCCTGTTTCTGTTGTAAATTCTACAGGGGTCAAGTGTGACCGTGTGGCTAATAGGCAGAGGTCAACTTTGACCACAGATGTCTGGTGTTGGCCCACATTTATGGCACTGCCAACTGATGACTAGGATCTACTAATCTACTCTCTTTGTAACTGGTGCCCTTCCCTTGTTTTTCAGGTACTATAAGCGCTCTGTGTTGCTAATGTGCTTCATCATCCCCACGGTCGTCCCCTGGTATTTCTGGGATGAGTCGTTCTGGAACGCGTACTTCATTGCTGCCATCCTGCGATACACATTGGTGTTGAATGCCACCTGGTTGGTGAACAGTGCAGCCCACATGTTTGGGAACCGGCCCTATGACCGATGGATCAACCCCCGTGAGAATCGATTTGTCGCTTTTGGAGCAATAGGTGAGAGTCCTGGTTGATTTTTCCTTTCAAATCGTGGCATCGTGTTGACTTTTGCAATGCAATTTTATGATGTTCAGGCAGCTGTAGCTCAGTTGCTAGTGCTCTCGCCTCCTGAGTTGGATGGTTGTATGGCTTCAAGTCCAACTTGAGCGCGCTGTCTAGGCTAACACTCCGAAGCAATACTGAGGGCGTGCCATTCTGTCTGAGATGCCAACTTTTGGATGAGACGTTTAAACCGAGGGCTCCATCATCCGACTCAGGTGGACAAGGGGAGTTATGCATGGTGGTCCTTGCCAATACTTATCCCTCAAGCAATATCTCTCAAATAGATTATCTGGTTGGTATCACATTGCTGTTTGTGGGAGCTTGCTGAGGTCAAATTTGATGCCAAGTTTCCTGCATTACAACAGTGACTACGCTTCTTTGTTTTTTAAAAAAAAAGTACTTCATTGGTTGTAATTGGGATGTCTGGTGATTGTGAAAGGTGCTATATAAATGCAAGTCTTTTCTTTGATATCTCTGGTCCTTCAAGGCCTGTGTTTCTAGCTTTAACCCAAGTTTTTCCAATTCTTTGCCACTGAGGTTCAAGTTCCTTTTTAATTGGAGTGTTCTTTCTAGCCCACAACAGGACTTGCATTTACGTAGCACCTTTTTAATGAAGTAAAACGTCACAGGACTGATATCGGACAAAATGAACCACGTAGAGATATTAGGGGAGTGGCTGGAAGAGCTAGGGTTTTTAAGGAGCACCTCCAAAGGAGGAAGGGAGGGAGTTCCAGAACTTGGGGGCCCAGGCAGCTGAATGCGCAACGCTCGAGCAGAGAAAACAGGGGATGAGCGAGAAGCCAGAACGGAAGAGTGCAGAGATCTTGAGGCGTAGAGGTGGAAGAGCTGACAAGCGATAGGGAGGCCATGGAGGGATTTGAAAGCAAGAATGAGAATTTGAGAATCCGCGTTTGTGGACTGGGGAGCCAGCGTTGGTCGGCGAGCAGGACTTTTGTGCAAGTTGGGATGTGGGCAGCAACGTTTAGAATGAACTTGGGTTATCAGGTGGCGCAAGGCAGGGAAGCGGGCCAAGAAAGTGTTATAACAGTGAACAACTTCCACATTTGATTCTGGCAGGCTGACAGTGTTCAGATGATTTGACAGCGATAGGAAAGCAGCAAATTCTGCCCCTGCCCTTCTCTCACAGTGCAGCCAAGGCTAAAACTTTGGCGTTAATACAAAAGAAACAAAATGCCGCGGATGCTGAAAATCCTGATTTATAAGCATCGGAAACGCTCAGCCAGACTGGCAGCGTTTTGTGGAGAAGGAAACCGGGCCAATGTTTCAGAACTCTTTGACGAAAGATGGTCGACCTGAAACGTTAAACCTGTTTCTTTCTCCACAGGAGCAGCCAAGGGCTTCTGGAATTTTCTGGGGGGTTTTTTTTTTATTTCAGATTTTGGGGTATTGATGAAAGGTGTCTTGCCTGTGACTGTGTTCCAACGTCTGGCCTCAACTAGACCCTGGTGGGGTTGGAGAGGGGGAAAAAAAATGTGGATCGGCCATTTTGTTCTTTGGCCTCCTTCCCCAATTTGTGTTCTCCCTCTAATGCTGGCTTCTCCATCCATCTAAATGCCCTCGGGAAAGATCAAGTTAAATATTCTTAGTCCCCAAGGTAGCCCAGCAAACCTCTAGAATGTTCATCTCTTATTACATCTTAACTCTTTGACTTTTTGGCCTCTACTTGAATGAACCAATATTTCTCTGCCCTCCCTCCAATCCAGGAGCTGTTGCGCCCATGGCCAAGAACAAAATACAAGCCCTCTTTTTTTTTTCTCTCTGAGAAAATCAATTTAAATTAAAAGTTAGATTGATTGGATTTTCCTTTTTAATTGGGTAACCCGGTCTGTGGGATGTAGGTGCTCCTCCCCCTCAAGATGACAACGTTAGGAACATGGGGAAATAAAAGCAGGAGTAGGCCATTCAGCCCCTCGAGCCTGCTCTGCCATTCAACTGGATCATGGCTGATCTTGTACTTCAATGCCATTTTCCAGCGCTATCCCCATACCCCTTGATGCCTTTAATATTGAGAAATGTGTCAATCTCTGTTAGGAACATACTCAATGATTTGAGCTTCCACAGCCCTCTTGAGGTAGAGAATTCCAAATATTCACTACCCTTTGAGTGAAGAAATTCTTCCTCTTCTCAGTGCTAAAGGGCCCGCCCTTTTTTATTCTGAGATCATGTCCCCTGGGTGTAGGCCCCGCCACCCCCTGCAAAGCCAGGGGAATCATCCTTCCTGCAAATGCCCTGTTGAGCCCTGTGAGAATTTTGTGTACTTCAATGAGATTGCCTCTCATTCTTCTAAACTCTAGCGAATACAGGCCCAGTCTCTTCAATAGTTCCTCGCAGGACAACAAGACCATAAGATGTAGGAGCAGAAGTAAGCCGTTCAGCCTGCTCCTGTCATTCAATGAGATCATGGCTGACCTGATCATCCTCAGTGCCACTTTTCCTGCCAACTTGCACGTATATCGCACCCTTTAAATACTACACCCCAGGGGTGCTTCACAGGGGCGTAATTTGATACCGAGCCACATTGAGATATTGGGGCAGGTGATTCAAAGCTTGGCAAGGATGTTGGTTTTAACAATTCTAAGGCAGAGAGGTGGCGACTGTTGGAGGGAACTCCAGAGCCTGGACCTGAGGCAGCTGATGGCCATTGCTGCAGCAATTGAAGTTGGAGTGCACAAGAGGCCAGAATTGGAAGGTTGTAGGGCTGGATTCGCTTATCAAGTAAATGTTATTAAGTATCCAACGATGTAAACAGTAATTAATGGCCTCATTGGTAGGGAACATAATCCCTCGCAATTAATAGTCTAGTCCAAATATTTGAATTAGGAAATTATTAACCACGGGCCCATTGACCATGAGTTTGAAGTGACTGCACCTCAAGGTTAGGCCAGCCCTAAGCCATTTTCAGTTGTTTACTCTTCAATTAACTGAATCTTTTTTTTAAATGGGCCAGGCTTTTGAGTTCATTAATCAAGACACAACTGACAGGATTTTATAAGGGTTGGAAGAGGTGTTGGGGAGCTGTTGCCTGGATCTATGTAAAATAGAATTACCTAATGAGAGTACAAACACTAGTGCGTTGGTGTTGCCCTGGGCAATACAGACCTTCAGCGGCCAGCCCCTAGTCTGTATTGCGGTTCCTGATCGTGTCTGAGATGCTGGGGCCAATATTATTGACAAGGTTACTGGCAAAATACTTCCTCCAATTAGTTTTCTTTTTTTAAGTGTTAGTTCTCCACCAATGTTTGCATCAGGCTGAAATAATTTGATTGCTAAAGAGAGAGATGTGTTAACTCACTACTCTCACATCCCTTTGTTACTTAAGTCAGAGTTTGAGCAGGCTTGTTATAAAGCAGTGTTCATTAGCCATACAGTGCAGTTAGTTTAAGGATTAGTTGCTTATTATATTTTCAGTTAATACTTTTTATGGACCTTGCTTTTAACATTTCTAGTTTAGCTTTTTTAAACCGTGCAGTACCAAGAGAGCTTTCCAATGATGCGTTAAACTGAAGTCTACCCTCTTGGTGGACCTAAAAGATCCATTGGTGTTTTGAAGCAAAGCCCGAGAGTTCTCCCCAATGTCCTGGTCAATATTTCACTCCTCAGCCAATATCCCTGAAATGTATTATCTGGTTGTTATCACGTTGCAGCTTGTGGGGTCTGGTGTAAACTGGCAGCCATGATTCCTACATTACAACAATGATCATCATTCAAACAATGTAACTTTTTGACCATTACGCACTTTGGGACATCCTAAGATGGTGAAAGGTGCTATAGAAATGCAAGCCCTTTATAAGATCTTGTCTGTTATGTTTGGTGAATGAGCTTGGGGCCCGGCCCGAGAGCAGATTCAGCCAATGACTGAGTAAGCAAATTAAATGGCGCAGACTTGACCTAACCTTGGGGTCATGAAAGGTGCTATGTAAATGTAAGGCTCTTTTACTACAAATTACATTTATACAGGACCATTACACATGTTAAAACAAGGCATTTTTTAGGAGTGTTATCAAACAATTTGACACTGAGGACAGCGTGACCAAAAGCAGATCTTGAGAAGCATCTTGTAGGAGGAAAGAGAGAGAGACAGAGAATTTTAGAGGAGTGACTTCCAGAGCTTGGGGCCTAGGCAGCTGGAGGTCCAGCTAACAATGGTGGGACTGTGAAAAGTCGGGGGTGCCCAGCGGGCCAGAATTGGAGGAGCGCCAAGTGTTCGGAGGGCTGGAGGCGATTGGAGATTTGAGGCAAGACCGCGTAGGGATTTGTAATTGAGGATGAGAATTTAAAAATTTGTGGTGTTAATGGTCGGAGAGCCAGTGTAGGCCAGCAAGCTTGGGGTGATGGGTGAATGGGATTTGGTGATAATTAGCGGTGTATTAAGATGAGTTCAGGTCTATGAAGGGTACAAGATGGTTGGGGGGGGGGTTGACCAGGGGAGGGAATTTGGAGATGTTTTACGGTGTTCTGTTTAAAAATTTTAGTGTAAATCGTGTCATCTGTAAGTATCTTGACCACTTTCCCATCTTGCCCTTGCTGCAGGAGAAGGGTTCCACAACTACCACCACACATTCCCGTATGACTATTCGACCAGCGAGTACGGCTGGCGAGGGAACATCACCACCTGCTTCATCGACATGGTGTGTTGGCTCGGACTGGCCAGTAACTGTAAGAGGGTGTCCAAGGAAGTCATCCTGGCCCGCCGGAGGCGAACGGGTGACGGCAGCATCAGAAGTGGCTGAGCCCTGCCTGAGTGAGCAGACTGTCGAGTCACTGACGCACCCCTAATGCCAAAGACGCCACTGACTGGTCACGAAGGCAGTCTTGTCAACCGCTAAACTTTAATTTTTTTTTTAAGGTGGAATCTTTTTTTTTCGGATTAATAAGTCTCATCTGACCAGATAAACCGATGAAAGAGTTGAAAATAGTTGGAACGGCTTTTAATTTAATAACAATTGTGCTTCATTGTTGATGGTAGACACGGTTCATTCAGAATTTTGGAATAAACGTCTTGCTGAATGGTAATCTTTGGGGTGGGGTGGGGGGGGGGGCCACTTCGTGTAAACCTTCCCTTTTGTTTTGTTTTTTAACCAGAGCTGTTTTAGTACCAGTGTTAAGTGTTCTGAGTCCATTGTGGAGTAATCCTCCCCACCCCAAAGATGGCTTAACACCGGTAAAGATTCCACCTTAAAACAATTCCATCGTAACTCTCGCCTCAGCTACGTGCTAGAGACACACACACACACAAAAAAAAAACAGTCTAGGCAGAGGGAAGTGCTTTTGCAGATATTTGGCGCTTCATGCCATACCTGTCATGCAGAAATGATTTGATCGAGATGGTGGTGGGGGCGGGGGTGGGCCACTCAAATTCTGGCTATTCCCATGCAATCTTTTTCTTTTTGAAGGGAAGGGTTAATTGGCGGCTCACCGTGCACCCTGCTCATCTTGCGTTTCAATTGCAAGGTCGGGTATGACAGCCACACAGTATACTGTATGCCCATTGCCTTCCGTAAACTAATAAGCTGGTGGATTTTTTTTTTTTTAAGTTTTTGTCACAATAAACCGTGTGCTCTGGAATGGGAATCTGGTGCCTTTTTCCTCGGTGCGCGAGTGGTTTATTGACAACAACCAGGGTAGCCAATGTGCTCAACTCCTCCTGGGAAACCACAGCCTCAATCCATCCTAAGTGCTGACCAGTAACCTTCTATATTTCTTTCCACCTACAAAAAAAAAGCAGATGCCTAGTTGACTAATTTTTGTGCAGAATGATTTATATAATAGTTTCCTGCCCCACCCTCTGCCTTCTCCACCCCTCTTAAGCTCATTAATACCAGTAACAATTCTTAATATAACTGAAAATCAGAGACTGGCCTCCTTGTTAAAAGGGGGTGAGGGGGGAATTGACTGTTGGCACACATTGTGCCCCTTTAAACTCTTTAATATTGACTTGAGATGACATGAAAGTTCGCACCAAATGTTCGTGAGCACGTGAACATATCGGCACCAAACAAGATCCTTGTTTCCAATATTCCAATGGATCTGTCTAACGTTTCCACAGGGTTGCCTATGGAATTGGCATTTTAGATGGTCAGGACTGTACCCTATGAAGTTTGCATTTGAGAGACTCTTTCTTCTGAGATTTTTCAATCTTCTAATTCGTGTTTGGTGTAAGGTGGGATGCTGTTGTTGTATTGTGTGTCTAAATGTTCCTGTCGTGCTTCAGTAATCATGCTGCAAGTTAATAGTAATATAATTAAAACACTAAGAGAGAACTGTATCAAACTGTCGCCATTGAGACTGTCCCGAGTATCGAGAACTGATTCGGCTTGTTCAAAAGCCAATTTGTTGACGCTCTTATCCTGCTCCAGCAACAAAACTAAATGGGGTCACATTGACTCCTCATCAGGTCTTCTTGACTACAGCGCAGAGCTCCAACATACTAGGCCAACTTTCTGCCTGTAAAAACCTAGCAGCTTGGGGGCGGGGTTCCTTCAGCACTTGAGCTGCTCTCTAGTGACCCGACCAGTGTAGATCTAACCGCGAAGGGGCAATATTTGCTTGTTTTTTTTCCCCCCCGCCCCCCCCTCCCAAAAGGCCATGGATCTGAATGTGTGTCAACTCTCTGAAGCTTCAAACACTCAACTGCTCGGTTGGTTAAACTAAATCAAACTCCTCAAACAGGCCAGTCAGTCAGTCAAGGCCTAACTGAGCCAACTGACGTCAGCAGTTAATCTGGTACGTCTTTTTGTTCAGAGCTTTCTATATTTTGGGAGGCATGACATTTTGCCCCCTTAGCTTTCCCCCCCCGCCCAAACCCCTTGCCATGTAACCTCTGCAACAAGCCTTGGTTCAAGTTCAGATTGCTTCAGCCTCAACTGACCATAGCATGTGGGTCAGGGGTTAATGTTGTGGGCCCACCTGACTTGTGAAACCAGCCAGCTGTATTTAGTAACAACCGGAACACTTTTGTCACCTGCATGCCTTAATTGACATCGGACTCTGAATTTAATTAGGGGAGGGGTAGCGATTAAAGGGTCCCAGATGATTACTCACCAGTTGCCAACATTGCTGAGATGTGCCACCCTTGTCCTGTCACCAGTTCTACTTCATTTAAAGAAACATTTCCCCTTTTCTCACCCCCCCCCCCCCAATTCTCTCTGCTCCCCACCTCCACCTCAAAGCGACTCACGTTGGAGTAAGGTCAGCAGATGCCCCTCTGCTGCCTCTGGCCATTGTCCTAGCCAAGGTGGTTGAGTCGGGCAGGCTGTTCAACCATGAGGTGGAATCCCAGCCAGGCCTGACCCCTACTCTTGCTTGATGGACTCACTTAACCCAGAGCTTGATTGCCTGCATGCACCCCCCGCCCAGGTTGTCCAGCTGAGATCATCTTGACTCCAAACAGAATTATCTCCCCTTTTTATAGAAGTCTGTATCTGTAATCTTAGAAACATGCTGTTCACCAACATTGCGGTCTGAAACTTGCTATGAGCTGTTAGTGTACAGATCCTTATTGCAGCTGTACTATTGTCCCTTATCGCCTATTTTAACAGGCATTGGCCCATTTCAAATAAAGATTTAACTTCTTTCTCTTTCTCTTATTTTTTCTTCCCCCCCCTCCCCGCCCCTGCTCCAAACGTCCAGGTCTGTAGGTATGACTGAGTGCTGAGAACAGGAGTGTGTAGCTAGTTCTGATAAGCTATGGTCTGCCTGAGCATTGTGCAAGGGACTGGGAGTGACGGCCACATGCAGTGAACAGTGCTCAATCTCTAGTGCACCATAGAACGGGGTCTGAATATGACTGTCCTCTTAAACGTTTTGGCAAAGCAAAAACTTGGATTGTTTCTCTCTGGATCCGATCCCCTCGAGCTGCTCTTGGCAGGCCGTCTTGGCTTTGTACACTGCGCCGTGAGCCTTTTTGCTCTCGCGTAAAACCTGAGCAGGCTTGTAAATCAAAAAAGGAGGCAGCGTACCTGATGGACTTGCTGCAGTAAATTCCGAATGATGCAGATGCAGTATTTTGCAGTGCACGTCCTGAAACAGCGAGTGCTGTGCCTTGGAGCAGTGTCACGTAGAAAAGCAGCAGGAGTAATTATACCAAATCTTGTCACCAGGCCATCTATTTCACTTTCAGATGTTGGTGACTCCTTACAGATGTGCTTTTCTATTTTAATACAGGGTATAACCCTTGTTTAAAATGCCATAGGAAGGAGTGAGTGTTCCCACTCGAGTCGTCTTAACTATTCTATTGATATCTCCAAATACTTTAGTATGTGACCTGGACAGCAGGCGTTCCTGGAGTTTCAAACACTTCATTTTATGCCAAGCATCAGCTCCAACAAGAAGCTTAGGATATTTTAAGGAATGTACACTTACCAGCAATTTAATGATACTTCAAACAAAAGGAAGTGCTACAAATCTTGTCGACTAGCCCCAAGGAAAGATTCACCATTTTGAAAAGTGTTTCCATATCTAGGATGCAGCTGCTGGAGCATACCTTGCCTAATCGGTGGCAATGGGAATGTGCCAGGGCAGGAACTGCATCACCAGCCCTCCTGGGTGAGGCAGTAGAGTGAATCACGGTGTAAGCTTTGTGGGTTTAGTGGAGAACTAGTGAAGGGGCTTTGGAAAGTCTGGCAGTTTCCCTCAAGGAAGCAGTTGGTGCCAGTGGCACTCGGACCAATTCCCAAGAGGCGAAAGAATGGCCAGTCCTGTCCTTTGGACCAGTCAGTAACATATGAGGGGGTGGTGGGTACTAGTCCTACTGGTGGCATTCATATCAGCTGGTGCCCATGACTGAATATTCAGATGCTCCCATCACAGGGGCAGCAATGTGTGCTCACTTCCCTCTCCTAGCACCTCCAGCTTAGTTTTTCAAACTGACACCTCCTCCTGTTATTTTAATAACTTCACTCCTGTTTCTTGCTGAGGATCTGGAGAACTTCTGAGCAGGTCAACGAGCTGGAATTTGCCTTTGATTTTGCATGGAATTTACACCTGGGAAACAGGCCATTTTGTCTATATCAGTGTTTTATGTGCCATGTGAGCCTCCTCTCACCCTATGTTTCACCCTATCAACATATCCTTCTATTCCTTTCTCCCCCTCATACCTTAAATGCATAAAGTTAGCCTTCTCTTTGTCCTTTCTCTCAGACTGGGTTCAACCCATTTACAATGGTACAGTAATGCCCAGACTGTGACTTTTGCTGGCCACTGGCCCATCCTGTTATAGGGATGAAATTTTGGAGTAATTTAGAAATAATGTGTTTGGTAGCTCCTGACCTACTCATCAATGTTGCACCTCACCTAGAGAAATGGAAGAAGCTGAGGCATATTTTACTTATAGGCAAAACATTTTTTTTATGATTCTTTATTCTTTCAGGGATGTGGGTGTCACAGGCTAGGCCAACATTTATTGCCCATCCCTAATTACCCTTGAGAAGGTGGTGGCGAGCTGCCTTTTTGAACTGCTGCAATCCCATGTGGCGTAGGTATACCCACAGCGCTGTTAGGGAGGGGGTTCCAGGATTTTGACCCAGTGACAGTGAAGGAATAATAGTTCCAAGTCAGGATGGTGTGACTTGGGGAGATCTTGTAGGTGGTGGTGTTCCCATATGTCCACTACTCTTGTCCTTCTAGATAGTAGTCGTGGGTTTGGAAGGTGCTGTCGAAGGGGCCTTGGTGAGTTGCTGCAGTGCATCTTGTATATGATACACGCTGCTGCTGTGTTTGGTGTTGGAGGGAGTGAATGTTGGCACGCCATCAATCAAGCAGACTGCTTTGTCCTGGATGGTGTCAAATCTCTCCAGTGTCGATGAAGCTGCACTCATCTAGGCAAGTGGAGAGTATTCCATCACACTCCTGACTTCTGCCTTGTCTATGGTGGACAGGCTTTGGGGAGTCAGGAGCAATGCACAACTTGACTGGATGGGATACTGATGGAGCTTTGGATATTTTGAGCATATTTCCCCCCTCATTCCAATCCAATGGTTTACCTCTGACTTTCAACATGACATACTGGACTATAACCATTCCGAGACTGGGGAATAGGGGAGATAGATTTGTATCAATCCAAAGATTCTGATTAATTGAACCCAACCTGTCGTCCTCCCTCATCCACACCTTCCCTAAGATTTCTTGGAACTGGACAAGGTCTACAGAATCACTCACTCACTCAGTGCAGTCGTCAGGAAGCCCTGAGGTGAAACAGCTGCAAATGTGACCTATGATTTGTGCTCCAGTTATCTGTGCGCTTCGGGCACAATATTAGAGATTTAGAATATACAGTTCCTAGGGAAAGCTGAACTAGGAATAATACAAGGAAAAAGGGATCAGAGGACTTTGAGAATAAAGAACGCATAAAAGCAACATCGGCTTAGTGCAATGCATTTTGGAACCAGTTTAGAAGGAAACCCTTGGAATAATTGAATCACTAGGATATTGTACCAATAGAGTGTGAATGGCCCTCACTGCATTGTGTGCAGCATTGTTCCTGTGTCATACCCAGGCAGTTACTCAACTCTGCACTTGACTGTAAACCACAGTTGCATAATATTTTATCTTTTTTTTTCAAAGTTTGTGAAATGTTACTAAATTTCATGACTGCCTTCGACTAGCCCTATGGCCTGGTCTGCAGTCGCTCAGCCTGGGCTGTAAATACAGTTCCTGAGCATGTGGTTGGCATGGTGGCGCTAAAATTGAACTTGGGCTGGGGCGCTGAACAGGCGGAATTGCGCTGCTCACCTGTTAGGAGAACGTGAGGGAGAGGGGAATGGTGCTGATAGGTGAGAATAATTAGGGGTGGGAGGAGGCCTGTGTGGGGCTTAGACACCAGCGTAGCTCAGTTCTGTGCTGTGAAGTTAATGCGACACACCAGACGTTTGGTTCTAGTGAAGTTGATGGAGCTGATTTTCGGACAGAGGGCATTACGTGCAACCAATGCAATACCACGCGTTGTACGTTGCTCCACCAGTGTATAGTTCCACCCGTACACACTTGAGGATGCCTGTTGTGCCCATCATCACCCAGCCTTGCGGAGGGCTTGGCAGACACTGCTCACTGCAGTAACGAAGAAATTTCAGCACACAAAAATGAGTTCAAATGAAAAAAGTTGATTCAAATAATACAAATAAAAATATCAAGCCCAACTCTTAATACAGACTCCAACTAACTGAGACCTTTCATATATGCAATCTTGACTCTCGGTAGGAAGGCCCATTGAACTGGTATTTATTATTGTGTTTTACAGGCAGCGTTACCCATGGGTAGAAATTGCATCCAATGCTTTGGTGTGTTGGGAACGCTATTGAAATTAGTCCAAGAATCATGCTGTTTGCCCTCTTTTAACTGATTTTGCCAATTTGTGTGTGATATGAACAGAAAAAATAAAATTATACAGAGGGGAAAAAGTCTCAGTGGAGTCTTTATTTACTGCACTCTCGAGCCCAAAGCACATCCTATCTGTTAGATAATTTGTGGAACGTTCTCTCATTTTAAATGCCGCAGTTGGGGGAATTTAGTCCACATTTGCACCAAGGAAGTCCACATCAGTCCTTTTAAACTGATCCTCGATTTCAGTGCAGCTCCTGCACAGAGTACGAGAATCGAGCATGCACAGGTATCGGCTATGGTTCGTTGGGGAGCACTTTCTCCTAATGAGTCAGGCGGTCATGGACTTGAGCACAAAATCCGAGCTGCCTCCACAGTGTAGCACTTTGCTGGTGGAGGTGCTGTCTTTTGAATGGGGGATTAAATCAAGGCTCCATCCACCCTCTCGGGTGCATGTAAAGATCCCATGATCCCAAGAAGAGCAGGAGAGTTTCTCCTCAATGTCCTGGCCGACATCACTGAAGCTGATTATCTGCTCACTACGTTGCTGTCTGGGAGGAACCTAGCCTTTTGGCTGCTGTGTCCTACATTACAACAGTGACTACACTTCAAAAGTGCTTCGGGATGTCATGCATTTGTGAAGAACTCATCAATTTTTTTCATGTTTCAAAGACAGCTGAATCGTCGTCTCATTGCACCTTTCTGATGTTTCCATTCTCAATCCAGTCAGCCTTGGGTTTTCCCTGAATGCAATTGCCAGTTTGAGGGGCAGGCCCCAATCACGCCTACAATTAGCTGGACTGAAGCTGTCCAGATTCATGCAGAGCTGACAGACAATGAAGAATTTCTCTCACACACACACATAGGTTAAGGATTTTTATTTTAAGATATGCATTGTAGTCTTGTGCACGTTTTAGAGTGATGGGACACAGCAGATGGAGTCCTCTAACGTGCAAAGTGTCAAAAGCATTGGATGTAGGAACAAAAGGAGGCCATTCAGCCCCTTGAACCTGTTCCGTCATTCAATCAGATCATGGCTGACCTGTACCTCAACTCCAGTTACCTGCCTTTGCTCCATACCCATTAACATCTCGACACAGTAAAAGTCTCTCCATCTCAGTCCTGAAAGCTCCAATTAACCCCCAGCATCCACAGCTTTTTGAGAGAGAGTTCCAGGTTTCTGCCACCCTTTGTGTAAGTACTGTGCAGCACTGTAGTATATTGTCGGCAGGGCATAACCCCTGGGAGTCCTCAAAATTGAGTCTGGGCCCCTTGAAGTCTTGTGGCATCAGATCAAACATGAGCGAGGGAACCTCCTGCTGGTTACCACCTATTGCCCTCCCTCAGCTGATGAATCAGTACTCCTCCATGTTGAACACCGTTGAAGTTACAAGAGCAGGTCAGAGGCTGGAAATTCTGTAGTGAGTAACTATCTTCTTAATCATCAAAGCCTGTCCACTATCTATAAAGCACAAGTCAGGAGTGTGATGGAATACTCTGCACTTGTCTGGATGAGTGCAGCTCCAACAGCACTCAAGAAGCTCGACACCATTCAGGATAAAGCAGCCCACTTCATCAGCACCCCATCCACCACCTTAAACATTCACTCCCTCCAGCACCAACGCACAGTGGCAGCATTTACAAGATGCCCTGCAGCAACTCATCAAGGCTTCTTCGACAGCACCTTCCAAACCCACAACCTCTACCACCTAGAAGGACAAGGGCAGCTGATAGGAGGAACACCACCACCTGGAAGTTCCCCTCCACGTCACTCACCATCCTGACTTGGAAATATATCGGCCGTTCCTTCGCTGTCGCTGGGTCAAAATCCTGGAACCCCCTCCCTAACAGCACTGTAGGTGTACCTACACCACATCGACTGCAGCGGTTCAAGTATTTCTCAAGGGCAATTAGGGATGGGCAATAAACGCTGGCCCAGCCAGGGATGTTCACGCACCATGAACAGATAAAAAGTTTTAAAGGGACTAGCTCTAATTTGAAATTTATGCTTGCTTGTTCTGGATCCCCCGACCAATGGAAATTCTTTGGCTGTTTCTATCCTATCGAATTCTTTTATAATCTTAAACCCTTCCATTAGGTAACCCCTCAAACCTCTAAACCCATGGGAATACAAACCCAAATGCATTTCAAGCTCTGATTCAAAGCAAAGTCAGCCAGGCTCAGGCTTTGCATTAGTTCCTGTCAACAACATTGAGGAAACGAATCGATCTCTTTGCAGTCCATTAAATTATATCTCAAATAGCTTCACACCCACACAGCCTAATGGAAGTGATATGAGAAATAGTGCGAATGAAGAGAACATTTTCATTTTCCTTTTGAAATTAGTCAAAAGCTCTATGCTATGACTAAAGCAGAACATCTGAGTCCAAGTGAGCAATTCCAGGTGGGCGTTATGTAGAATTATAGAGTGTTTACAATACAGAAACAGACCATACAGCCCAACTGATCTATGCTGGTGTTTATGTTCAACATTAGCTTCTGCCTTTCCCCCCTACTTTCCTCTAACCCTATCAGTATATCCTTCTATTCCTTTCTCCCTCAAGTGTTTATCTGGCGTCCTCTAATTGCATCTAGGCTGTTCACCTCAACTACTCCTTGTGATAATTAGTTCCACATTCTAACAATTCTTTGATTAAATAAAGTTATCTCCTGAATTCGCTATCTGATTTATTAGTGAGTGTCTTAGATTTAAGGCTCCTAGTTCTGGTCTCATTCACAATTTGAAACATCATCTCTATGTCTACCCTTAAAATCAGGCTCTCTCAGCCTCCTCCTTTCCAGAGATTTGATATAACCTCTCACTTCTGGTATCCTTGTAAATTTTTATACCTTCTCCAATGCCTCTATATTCTTTCTATAACACAGAGACAAGAGCTCTGCACAGTTCTTGAGCAAAATAAATCAATTTGCAAAACTAGTGCAATTCCAGATTGCTAATTTCACCCAAAACAAGAAACTCTACCCCATTGTGCTCAGGAACAAAATGTTTTGTTCACATCTACTTTTCAAATCTTGACTTAAAAAATCCAAGTTTAAAAAACAAGGAAGGAGGCCATTCAGTCCATCATCCCTGTGCTAGCAATTAGTCCCACTCCTCTGTGTTCTTTTTCCAATGCCCCATAAAATTTCTCATATAAAATATTAGGACTTTACCTCCTTCCTCCTCACCACCCAAGGCCCCAAAAACTCATTTCAGGTGAAGCAGCAATTCACCTGCACCCCATTCAGTTTAGTCACTGCTCACAATGTGGTCTCCTCTACATCGGGGAGACTAAACACAGACTGGGTGACCGCTTTGCGGAACGCCTTCGGTCTGTCTGCAAGCATGACCCAGACCTCCCTGTCGCTTGCCATTTCAATTCGCCATCTTGCTCTCATGCCCATATTTCTGTCCTTGGCTTGCTGCAGTGTTCCAGTGAAGCCCAAAGCAAACTGGAGGAACAGCACCTCATCTTCCGATTAGACACTTTACAGCCTCCCAGACTTAACACCGAGTTCAACAACTTCAGACCATGAATTCTCTCCTCCATTTTGATCTTTTAAAAAAAAATTCCCCAACCCTCCCCCCAACCAATGGGGCCATCTGTAACTTGTTCTTATGTTCTGCTTTCATAGAGCGCTGACCCTTGTTCTGCTTTTAACATATTCTGCTATCTTACGTTTATGCCATTATTAGCACTTTATTTAGTCTTTAACACTACCATTAACACTCCCTTTGTCTTGTGTCTATATCTTTGTCAAGTCTCTCCTGAGCTCCCACCTATCCATGACCTTTGCTCCACCTGCTCCTCAACAGTGTAGTAACCATCACATTTCTATCTCTCTTCAGCTCAGAAGAAGAATAATATGGACTTGAAACATTAACTCTGTTTCTCTCTCCACAGAAGCTGCCAGACCCGCTGAGTTTTTCCAGCACTTTGTTTTTATTACCCCAAAAATGTCTACTTTTCAAGTATTTATTGAATTCCCTTTTCAAAGCTACTATTGAACCTGCTTCCACCACCATAGAGTCATAGAGATCTACAGCCCTTTGACCCATCGAGTCTGCGCCAGCCAAACAAGTACCTAACTATTCTAATCCCATTTTCCAGCACTAGGCCCATTGCCTTGTATGCCATGGCATCGCAAATGCACATCCAATTACTTCTTAAATGTTATGAGGGTTTCTGCCTCTACCACCCTTTCAGGCAGTGAGTCCCAGATTCCCACCACCCTCTGGGTGAAAAAATTCTTCCTCACATCCCCTCTAAACCTCCTGCCCCTTACCTTAAATCTATGCCCCCTGGTTATTGATCCCTCCACCAAGAGGAAATGTTCCTTCCTGTCTACCCTATCTATGCCCCTCATAACTTTATACACCTCAATCATGTTCTCCCTCAATCTCCTCTGCTCCAGGGAAAATAACCCCAGTCTATCCAATTACTCCTCATAACTAAAACTCTCCAGCCCAGGCAACATCCTGGTAAATCTCCTCTGCACTCTCTCTAGTGCAATCACATCCTTCCTATAATGCGGATTCCAGAACTGCATGCAATACTCTAGCTGTGGCCTAACCAGCATTTTATGCAGTTCCAGCATTACCTCCCTGCTCTTATATTCTATGCCTCGGCTAATAAAGGCAAGTATATCATATGCCTTCTTAACTACCTGTCCCGCTACCTTAAGGGACCGGTGGATCTGCACACCAAGGTCCACTCTGATCCTCAGTACTTCCCAGGGTCCTACCATTCATCGTGTATGCCCGTGCCTTGTTTGTCCTGCCCAAGTGCATCACCTCATACTTATCCGGATTAAATTCCATTTGCCACTGATCAGCCCATCTGACCAGCCCATCTATATCCTCCTGTAATCTAAGGCTATCCTCCTCACGATTTGTGTCATCCGCGAACTTACTGATCAACCCTCCTACATTCAAGCCTAAATCATTTGTATATACTACAAACAGCAAGGGACCCAACACCGATCCCTGTGGAACCCCACTGGACACAGGCATCTAGTCACAAAAACACCCCTTGACATCACCCTCTACTTCCTGCCACTCAGCCAATTCTGCATCCAATTTGCCAAATTGCCTTGGATCCCATGGGCTCTTACCTTTGTTATCAGTCTCCCATGCGGGACCTTATCAAAAGCCTTGCTGAAGTCCAAGTAGACTACGTCAAATGCATTGCCCTCATCTACACACCTGGTCACCTCTTCGAAAATAACTTTGGATTTTCCTTTATTTTACCTGCCAATGTTTTCTCATGCCCCCTTTTTGCTCTCCTAATTTCCTTTTTAAGTTCCCCCCTACACATTCTATACTCCTCTCAGGCTTCTGCTGTTTTGAGCCCTCAGTATCTGCCATAAGCTCCCTTTTCCTCTTTATCCAATCCTGTATATCCCTCGACATCCAGGGTTCCATGGATTTATTGGTCCCACCCTTTGTCTTTACTGGAATATGTTGGCCCTGTACTCTCCCTATTTCCTTCTTGAATGAGTCCCACTGCTCTGATGCAGATTTACCTAAAAGTATTTGGTCGTTGTCCACCCTGGCCAAATCATATCTGATCTTATTAAAATCGGCCTTCTCCCAATTTAGAACTCTGACTTCTGGCCCGTCCTTGTCCTTTTCCATAACAACCTTGAAACTAACGGAGTTATGATCACTATCTGCAAAATGCTCTCCCACTGATACCTCTACCACTTGCCCGGCTTTATTCCCTAAAATTAAGTCCAGGACCGCCCCTTCTCTTCTACGAACTAACTTAAAAAACTCTCCTGGATGCATTTCAAGAATTCAGTTCCCTCTAAACCTATCACACTATGACTGACCCAGTTAATGATGGGGAAGTTGAAATCCCCCACTATGACTACCCTATTATTATCTCAGGTCTCTCTCTCTCTCTCTACTAGTCTGTCAAAGTGAGGAGGACACTTGCCAGGGAGTGCAGCCTGTGGCAAGAGTTTGCACATGGAGTCTTTTAATGTGGGGAGACTGTTGCACTGCAGCTACCACACAATTCAGGCTGACCCAGAAACTCGCCCGCTCTTACTGCCTGCCATAGGGGAGATGGTGGCATAATGGTAATGTCAGTAAACTCATAATCCAGAGGCCCAGGCTAATGCTCTGGTGACAAGGGTTTGTATCCTGCCCCAGCAGCTGGTGAAATTTGAATCCAGTTAATAAAATCTGGAATATAAAGCTAGTCTCAGTGACCATGCAACTATCTTTGATTGTTGTAAAAACCTATCTGCTTCACTAATGCCCTTTAGGGAAGGAAACCGGCCATCCTTACCTGGTCTGGCCTACACTCCAGATCCACAACCATATGGTTGACACTTAATAGTCCTCTGAAATGGCCTAGCCAGACACTCAGTTCAAAGGCAACTAAGGATGGGCAACAAATGCTGACCTTGCCAGCGATGCCCACATTCCATGAAAGAATAAATTTTAAAAACGAATGTGTAACGGAAGGATTTAACAGATTTGGTAATCTGTTCGGCCACATTGTAATCATACCTTCCATGGTCATCAAGTCCTGGGGTAGGACTCAAACCCAGAACCAGAGGTAGAGATGCTACCGACTGTGACACAAGATCTCCTTCCATTGGGGTCTAATAAGGAGGCAGATGACACAGAAGGGGAAGAGGATGGGATTACAACATTTCTGGCTTTGAAAAGCTGCTTTCTGAGGGGCAACCCTCCCATGCAAAGTCTCCTCGTTCAGTCATTGAGATAGTCTGACAAAGGCTGGATGTCAACTGTATCCACTTGGACTCCATGCTTTGATAAAGTAGCAGCTTGTGTTATTATAGAGCTTTTAATGTAGAAAAAATAATGGACTTCAAGAGGCCTGAGTGAAATGGGCAATGAGACAAAGGGGGGATCAAGT
The DNA here is from genome assembly GCF_964194155.1 of Cetorhinus maximus. Lineage (NCBI taxonomy): Eukaryota > Metazoa > Chordata > Chondrichthyes > Lamniformes > Cetorhinidae > Cetorhinus > Cetorhinus maximus. The sequence continues at coordinate 9,120,655 of NC_135905.1, read as the reverse complement.
GACTAACCAAAAGCATGGTAAAAGAGTTTTGGGGGGTGGGGTTGGTTTAAATGAGTGTTATACAGGAGGAGAGGGAGGTGGCACAGAGGATTAGGTAGGGAATGCCTGAGAATTGGATGTAGGTAGTAGGAGGCAAAACAACTAATGGGCGGGAGTTATTCAAGAAGTCAGAGTTAGAGGAAATCAGAGTATGGGAAGATTCTAGGAGGTAGCAGACATCTGAAGTGATGAGACCGTGGAGATGGGTCAAGAGCTTTAAATTCGAGAAGAGCATGTGCATACCAAGACTTGATTACTGAAAATATGACAGTATGTCCTAAATCGGTGACACAAGAATACAAGGTCCGCACAGTTTGCCAGCAACAGATCGCCAAACAGATTAGTTCCACCGTGATCTATCCAGGACACAGGTCTATGCCAGATATCCTTCTCTGTGAATCTCTGAATCCACACCAGCCAGTTCAGCTTGTGGGAACAGTCCTAAAGGTCAGTTTTGCTGATGTGTCATTTCCGTCAGAAGCACTGTCTAGTTTGATCACAATGTTCGCTGAAGTCAACCCTGTAGTCTAGTATAGTCATAGTGAGTGGCTTATAAAATTTGTAGCGGTTTATGTTTGTTAGAAACCTTAAGATTTCCCCTCACCACATTGAACATTAGAGTTCCTGTTGCTCTATGAATGATAGCACATCAGGTCAGATGATAAGATTTGGGAGATTTATGTCACTTCTCTCAACCGTCCAAATGTCTCTGTGTTAGTGCTTTACTCATTGTACACTAATTCATTCCAATGCATTTTATTCAGGGCAGGGATGCAAACATTACTTTGGCCTCCAACATAAACTCTGGTCTCATCAGCATTGGCATAATTCCACACCCCAGCCATTGTCTCAGGATGAACTAGCTTTGCCAGTGGGGGGTGGGTGGGTGGGTGGGGTGGGGGGGCGAGGGGCGTTCCCTGAGTTTCAGACCTCATATTCTCAAAAGCCTCCTTATCCCAAACCCGCCATTACATCAGGAGAAATAACACTGACTCCTTCTCGGTATAAAGAAGGGTACGGTTTTCCAGAGAGGGAGAGGAGATTTGGTCTGGGTCCTGTGACTATGAGGGAGCACAGGGCTTTGGCCTGGGGCTGACTTGTGGGCAGATACTTTTTCTGTCACTGTCACATGATCCCACAGAGCCACAATCTAACTGTGACTAGTGCTTCTGGAAGCTGCTTCAATTGTATGGCCAATTGGGCAAAGGGACCTGAGGTCTGGGGCTAAAAGGGAGCAGTAGACTGGGCTATGAGGGAGAGTAGAAGAGCTGAGGCCAGAAACGAAAGGTTTTGTGGGAATGGAGCCTCAGGTTAATAGGGAGATGGTCTAGATCTGGTTCTGGGCCTGTATCTGGTTCTGGATTTGAGTCAAGTTTTGGGTGTGGTTCTGGGTTTGAGTCAAGTTCTGAGTTTGAGTCGAGTTCTAGGTTTGAGTCGAGTTCTACATCTGGATCTTGATTTGAGTCAAGTTCTGGATCTGGATCTGCCTTTTCATTTGAATCTAGTTCTGGATTCAGGCGGGTCAAGGACACCAGAAACTCCTTTGGTTCAGCTGCAATTTTCTCCCTCTCCTGCGAGGGTACTGATGAACAGTCCCACAAATACCAGCTAGCTCACTTACCTCCTGCAAGTGGCAATTCTTCTGATGCCACTCTGGAGGCTGTTTAACTTTGTGAGGTGCCACAGTTGACCTTAATCTTGTCTTTACTTAATCTGCAAATGCAACGAGTCACTGGGGAACATTCAAGAGTGAGAAGCCTGACTGATTGGTTCTCCTCTCTAGACTGAACACATCGAAGGCTCTGGCTAAGATTAACTAATTCATATCTGACTGTGTATTAAATGTGGATGAGTGTATCACCAAACAGTGTGTGTTGCATCCTCTTTAAACACATTAATGAGGGGATGAACAGGAATAAAATAAACTTTTTCAGAGAGTTTATTTTTCAGAGAGTTTTGATGCTGTAACATTGACATAGGCCAAACAACATAAAGGAATCTTCAAATCTCTAGCAGAAATAACAGAGCAACATATTAGCCACTAAACTCTTTAACATTTAACCTTAATTGTTTTCTGTTTGTACATTGAGATTTCTCATTTCTGCATGGACATGGCTGTCACCACATTTCCAATCAGTCTATTGGCTCTGGCTGTCTAAATGGATTGAAACTGCATTAGAGTTGGGAGCAGGTAGGGATTTGGACAATAGCCTCAGCCAATAGCCCAAATCTGAACCTAAACCGAGAATCTCTCCACATGTTGCTATGCTACGGAGTCTTTCAGGGATTGTTGCTATGGTAGCGGGTCCCAGGGGTGAAGTTATGATGTCATTGGGTGTTGTTGTGTTACTCAATCCCTTGTTTGTGTGGCTGTGCAGCTGAGACCATGGAGCTAAACTCTTGTTTCTTCTGAATCCAGGGATGGTCCTGCTTGGAAAAACAAACTTCTTCTGGAACATTATTCCACTCTAATAAAAAAATGACCTCAGTTTGGCTTTGCAGGGCCTCGTCTGAAGGCTGTGCTTTAGATGTGAACCCGGGGAGCTAGTGTGTGGTGAAGCCAAAGCCAAAGTCAAAGCCAAACATGAGGTTATCCTGATCCAACACACACAAACACTCAAGCAATTCCCAATTGGAGTCACGCGAGCAGTGACGGGCTCTATTAATGATAGGTTTGTACACGATAGCCACGATCTCCAAAGCACCACCTTCATGCTTTCCCATTGAACCAACATCAGACATTGTTGGTTTCGAAATGATGAAGCAGCTAATCTCACCTGCAAAGACAAACTTCAACAAAGGGGGAAAAGTGAGGTGGTGGCACAGTGATATTGTCATTGGACTAGTATTCCAGCAGCCCAGAGTAATGCTCTGGGGACCTGGGTTCAAATCCCACCACATCAGATAGTGAAACTTGAATTCAGCAGAAATCTGGAATTAAAAGATAACTACAAAACCATTACCATAAAAATCCATCTAGTTCACTGATGCCCTTTAGGGAATAAATCTGCTTGTCTGGCCTCCATGTGACTCCTGATCCACAGCAATGTGGTTGACTCTTAAATGCCACCTGAACAAGGTCAATTAGGGATGGGCAATAAATACTGACCTGGCCAGTGATGCCCACCTCCCATGAACAGACAGGAAGAAATATTTTTTTTAAATCAGCTTATCTACAAAACACAACAGCCATTTTCTTGTCAAAAAGCAGAATACTTCTGGAAATCGGAAATAAAAACAGAAAATGCTGGAAATACTCAGCAGCATTTGTGGAGGGAGAAACAGAGTTAACATGTCAATTTCAGAGTCGATGACCCTTCATCAGAGCTGAAAAAGTCAGAGATGTAAATGTAGCCATTTTGTTGTAATTTTTCTTGAGGCGTGGACGAGACTGGAATGTTAGTGATTATGACCCATCCCTATTTGCCATGGGTACATTAAGTGTTAACCATGTAGTGTGGGACTGGATTCACACATAGGTCTGGGTAAAATTGGTGGAGTAATTTGATTTCTATAGTAACCCAGTTCCCTGATACTAGGCCACAAATCACCAAATTTATTGAAATTAATTTCCTAACTTGTTCCTGGTGGGATTTGAACTTGTCATTTCGGTTACTAGTCTGGTACCATAACTATACCAAATAACAAAACTATTGTGAATGTGTTTTAAAGGGAGCAGCGCCCAGTTACTGGTGAGACCCGGCAGTTCCATGTTCAATTCCCAGCCCGTGATGAATTGCATCCATTCAATGGCCTACCTAGTGACTCCCGTACCAAGAAGAGTTGCCCTGGGAGTCCTCAACATCAACTCCAGACCCCATGAACTCTCATGGCATCAGGTCAAACATGGGCAAGGAAACCTCCTGCTGGAGAGCAACTGAGCTCGGGATCAGATTCAGCAATGCCCCATACAGTCAAATAGTTAACATCTCTCCAGTTCCAGTCTCACACATCAGGAGGGCTGCTTGGTCCTGACAGAGGAGGTGGTGGTGGCTTAGTGGTAATGTCACAGGACTAGTAATCCAGATACCCAGCCTAATACTCTGGGAATATGGGTTCAAACCCCACCATTACAGCTGGAATTTAAATTCAACTTTAAAAAAAAAAAATCAGTAATGGTAACCACAAAACTCTTGTTAATTGTTGTAAAAAACCATCTTGTTCATTTAGGTCCTTACCTGGTCTGGCTTACATTTGACTCCAGGTCCACAGCAATGTGGTTGACTCTTAACTGCCCTCTGAAATGGCCTAGCAAGCTAGCCAGTTGTATCATACCGCTACATTTTCAAAAATGAATGTCAGGTCCACCTGACAGTGGCATAGACGCTGGAAATGACAACGGCACACCTAGCCCTGTCGACCTGGCAAAGTCCTCCTTACTAACATCTGGGGGCTTGTGCCAAAATTAGGGAAACTGTCTCACAGGCTAGTTAAACCACAGCCTGACACAGTCGTCCGCACTAAATCATACCTTACAGACAATATCCCAGACACCACCATCACCATCCAGACCCATCAGAGGTGGCAGCACAGTGGTATGCAGTCAGGAGGGAGTTACCCTGGGAGTCCTCAACATCGACTCCGGACCCCAAGACGTCTCATGGCATCAGGTCAAACACGAGCAAGGAAACCTCCTGCTGATTACCACATACCACCCTCCCTCAGCTGATGAATCCATTTGGAAGAAGTACTGAGTGTGGCAGGGGCACAGAATATACTCTGGGTGGGGGACTTCAATGTCCATCACCAAGATTGACTAGGTAGCACCGCTACTGGCTGAGCTGTCCGAGTCCTAAAAGACATAGCTGCTAGGCTGGATTAGTGGCAAGTGGTGAGGGAAACAAGAGGGGACAAACCTACTTGACCCCATCCTCACCAATCTACCTGTTACAGATGCATCTGTCCATGACAGTATCGGTAGGAGTGTTGGCATAACCAGTGAAACTCGCCTCCCATGAAAGAATAAAAAATACCATCAATTAACAGTTGATGTCCATGACACCAGATCCCCAGCGTGACAACACATTCAAACAATGTGCAAATCCAGACATACGTTTGTTATAGATGCTATGTAAGGGGATGTTCTTGTTGTTGTTTTTGTCACCTGTTATGGAGAGGCACACTCTCTCGACCAGGTTTTCTACGCACTCCTCAGTCTGAAACCTAGATCCAGGAAATGAAAAACGTGCCCGGGATTAATAATTTGGGTGTCAGCCGTGACTGGGTCGCACTATCACCTCTGAGTCAGAAGGTTGTGGGACCAAGCTGCACTCCAAGGACTTAAGTACAAAATCTGGGAGGATACTTTACAGTCTGAGGGAGTGCTGCACTGTCAGAGGCGCCATCAAGAAACCAAAGCCACATCTGCCTTCTCGGGTAGATTTAATGATCATGTGGCACTAGATGAAGAAAAGCAAGACTCCCCAGTGACCTGGCTAACACTTAACCCTTTGAGCATCGATTGCCTGCTGAGTTTCCAACATTACAACAGTGACAGCACTCCAAAAAGTCCCTCACTGGCTGCAAAGTGCTTTGGGGCAACCTGTGGTCATAAACGGTGCTACAGAAGTGCACGTTCTTTCTTTCTAACCAGTATGGCTCCAAGATAGCGACCTCGCCATTAAGCTATCAAAATGGCTCTCCGTGACTCCTTCCATACCTAAGTTAAAAACCTGTGGCTTGGGGATTTACTGCTCACTTGCCAGTTGGGACAGCAGCGTTCTGAACACACTAGAATGTGTTACAACAACAACCTGTGTTTATATAGCACCTTAATGAAGTATAATGTCCCAAGGCACTTCACACGAGGGCAATCAGACAAAATTTGGCACCGAGCCATATATGGAGATATTAAGGCAGACACTAAAAGCTTTCTCGGATATTAAGAGGAGACGGAGAGGTTTAGGGAGGGAGTTCCAGAGCTTAAGGCTCGGCAGCTGAAAACTCGGCCGCCAATGGAGGGGAGAAGGGACTGGAGCTGGGATTGACAAGAGGTCAGATTTGGAGGACCTGGAGGGCTGTAGACCTTGAGGAGGTTACAGAGATAGGGAGGGGAGAGGCATGGAAGGATTTGAACACCAGGATAAGAACAGCTTTGGCACATGTGTGGTTCTGCTCAAACATATCTGACAGTGAAACGGATAAAGTTAGAAAAAGGTCAACTGAAAAGCCAGTTTCAAGGTAACATTAGAACCTTAAAAGCTGTCCAAAGTGGCTGATTCAGTTAGCATTGTGTCATGGTGATCCCAACATGAACAGTTAATATGGTGTCGGACCAGTGCCTACATGGTAACTTTTTATTTATTTGCTTGCATGCAAGATCTTGTAGCTGTAATTATAGTACTGTCTTTGCAAAAGCTCCTGAGTCTGTGCTGATGGGTAGTGTGTTTCAGCTTGGCCCTGCTGTATGCTCAGGAGTCTGAATTGCTTCATCTGAGTATCCAGAACCCAGGCTCCACCCTCTCGGAGAGGCCTCCATGCTTTGAATTGCCAGCTGCAGATTGACTTCCTCCAAAGGTTACTCAAAGTCATTGCACTGACACAGTAATTGCTGCGGAGCGAGGCGGAGACCTTGTCTAGGCAGGAATGAATGGGGGATGGAGGGAGGGAAAGGGGATTGACAAGCAGACTGGATTACTCAGCATCGCCTGATATTTCAGAGCAAAAAAAAACAGCACCGCCCTATCATACCTTGTGCTGCGCCTATAACATCCTATTCCCTTCAGTCATGCCTAAGTATTTAGAACACAGAATCAGGCCATTTGATCCATGCCAGTGTCTGTGCTCCACATAAGCCTCCTCCCAGCCCTCTTCATCTTACCCCATTGACTTTTGGCTCTATTCCTTTCCACCTCATGTAACTATTTACCTTCTCCAAAACGTATAGGAACATAGGAAATAGGAGGAGTAGGCCATTTGGCCCCTTCAGCCTGTTCCCTCATTCATCCCAATTGTCTACTTCAACGCCATTTTCCCACACGATCTTGTTATGAAAACTATACTTACCTCGCTGAGAGCAGAGGTTGGGAACTAACTCCTGACGGACCTCGGAGCTTTTGAGCATGGGCTGCACTTGCGCAGTTTGGCAACTTTTGCATTCTTTGGGCCTGTGTAAGAAGTGTTCTTCCGTGTAAAAAGGAAAAAACCAGCATGGAAACAAGGGTCATGTGACCGGAAGCAGCGCGCCATTGCCGGAAAGTGTCCCAGGCAGGGGGCAGAGAGAAGTGCCAAAGGGGAGAGGGAACAGGGAGAGGTCCCAAAAGAAGATCGAAGCCGTATGAGGTGGGCCATTATTGACGCTATCTGAGTTGGAGCAACTTTTAGAGAGAGTTCCCAGGTTAGATCTTCGAAGGTGAAGACTGGAATCCCTCGTGACAGAGACAGAGTTTCAATGAGATTGGTTGACTCACAGTGATTACTGACGTCTGGGGGTTGTGGGGATACAGTAGTTGAGAAATCCATGGAATCTGTCTTGGTCGCAACCATCATTTCTTGTGCAATGTGATCTGTTCAACCACAGGTTGCTTGCTAATTCACATGTACCTCATGTTAGAGTAAAAGATATATATTGTAAATTGTTTCATCTTTCTGACCTTGTGTAGTAAAGTTTATTTTTGTTTGTTCAAAATCCGTGGAATCTTGTGGCTTTATTATTTTAGCAGGTGTCCTGAATCTCAAACTTTGTCTACTTTAAAAAAAAATGTTATTGGTCCCGAACTGGATCTTACCAAAAACCTGAGGGTCTGGCCTAGGATCATAACAATCACCATAACCCTTGATATCATCAGTATCTAGAAATCTCTTGATCTCAATCTTTAACATACTCAATGACTGAGTATCCATGCCGTCTGGAGCAGAGAATTCCAAAGATTCACCACCCTCTGGGTGAAGAAATTCCTCCTTATCTCAGTCCTAAATGGCATGCCCTTTATTCTGAGACTGTGTTCCCTGGTTCTAGACCCCCCCAGCCAAGGGAAACAGCCTTTCTGCATCTACCCTGTCTAGTCCCTTAACAATTTCATAATTTTCAATGAAATCACCTCTAATTCTTCAAACCTCTAGAGAATACAGGCCCAGTCTCCTCAGTCTCTTCTCATAGGACTATCCCGCCATCCAGAAATCAGTCTGGTGAACCTCTGTTGCCCTCTCTCAATGGCAAGTATATCCCTCCTTAGGCAAAGGGACCAAAACAGTATCTATACTATTTGCTTCAACTACCCCCTGTGGTAGCGAGTTCCAGGCTCTCAGCATTCTCTGGGTAAAGAAGTTTCTCCTGAATTCCCTATTGGATTTATCGGTGACTATCTTTATATTTATGGCCCCCTAGTTCTGGTCTAATGGCCAAATTGTGCAGATCACTGTCTCTGTAATGCGCCTCAATGAACAAACATTTCGTTCGGCAAGTATTAGGCTTGCAAATGCGTGTGCTATAACCACAGCCCCTGTGAGGACTTACAGTCTTGCTGGGTGTTAGCAGATGCGGTCAGACCAGCATGAGAAAAAGAAACAGGGAAGTTACACCAAGCAACTGGTGAGTTTTCTGGAAGTCCAGAGAGTTAATCCTTTGTGTGTGATTAACAGCATCAAGCAGCAGCTCCAGGGCCCAACATGTTAATTAACCCCATCAGTTCCACTCTGAATACTAAAGGGGTGACTTACAGCAGTATGTTCAGGCGCCAAAGATCCTCAGGTGGCCAAGATTTAGCACAAGACACCATCTTAGTAAGGAAGCTACCACACACAGTAGGAATGGCCACCCAGTGGATTGGCATGGGGCTGATTATAATTCATAGTGCCCATTAGCACTCATTAACGAGGCTGGATCTGGACAGAGATCAGATAGATCAGGTAGAGCAACAAAAGATATTGCAGAAGGAGCATGACGTGGAGTCCTTCACCCTCCAGGGCACAGGACCTTCCCTCCTCTGGACCTCCAGTACAGCATCTGAGAATGTGTTTTCTTTTTTCATTCTTTCATGGGATGTGGGTGTCGCTGGCAGGCCAGCATTTATTGCCCACCCCTAATTGGCCTTGAACTGAGTGGCTTGTTAGGGCCGTTTCAGAAGGCAGTTAAGAGTCAACCACATTGCTGTGGGTCTAGAGTCACATGTAGGTCAGAGTGGGTAAGGATGGCAGATTTCCTTTCATTAGTGAACCGGATGGGTTAACAACAATTCATGTTAGTTTCATGGTCACTATTACTAGCTTTTAATTTCAGATTTACTTTAACTGAATTTAAACTCCACCGATTCCAACCCATGTCCCCAGAACATTAGCCTGGGCCTCTGGATTACTAGTCCAGTGATATTACCACTACACCACCACCTCCCCCTCACTCAGTCTCTGAGCCATTATCTGCTACCATGAATCAGCCATGGCACTCCACTCCTTACATGGTCCGGCCTACATGTGACTCCAGATCCACAGCAATGTGGTTGATGGTGCTGAGGGTAAAACTTTCACCCTGACTGAGCTCAGCAAACCTCACCAGGACTGCAGATGGGGGAAGGGGGTTTCCGCATGTGCAAAAACAGAATTTGTTTCACTTCCCCGTCCCAACCCTTCTGCTTTGGATGACAGTGTTTTCATTTGAATCATATTGACAGCAGTGGCTTCATCGAGCCTGACTAAAATTGGCCATTTTGTGGGAGTGGGATATTTTGGTGAAGTGCTAGGTGAGGAAAATGCCCTGAATGAACAATAGCTTTACCAAGCTGAGTCACCTGCTGTTGCTGTCATGGATTGTCTGGCAGAGTTGAACTACACTAGGATGATTATGATTCTTTACCCTCACCCCCAACCCCCTGCCCCGACCCCCCCGCCAAGCTGCACCCCCGTCCCCCTCCCCTGTCCCCTCTCGTTGGCCCCCATCCCCACCCCTCTCCTCTGTTCCCCCTCCCATTAGCCCCCCCAGCTCCCAGCCCCCCCGTCCCCAGCTCCCATCCCCCCCCGTCCCCAGCTCCCATGCCCCCGTCCCCCCCTCCCCAGCTCCCATGCCCCCGTCCCCCCCTCCCCAGCTCCCATCCCCCCCTCCCCAGCTCCCATCACCCCCTCCCCCGCTCCCATCCCCCCCTCCCCAGCTCCCATCCCCCCCTCCCCCGCTCCCATCCCCCCTCCCCCGCTCCCATCCCCCCCTCCCCTGCTCCCATCCCCCCCTCCCCAGCTCCCATTCCCAGCTCCCATCCTCCCTCCCATCCCCCCCTCCCCTCCCCAGCTCCCATCCCCCCCGTCCCCAGCTCCAATCCCCCCGTCCCCCCCTCCCCAGCTCCCGTCCCGTCCCCCCCTCCCGTCCTGTCCCCCCCTCCCCAGCTCCCATCCCCCCCTCCCCAGCTCCCATCCCCCCCTCCCCAGCTCCCATCCCCCCCTCCCCAGCTCCCATCCCCCCCGTCCCCAGCTCCAATCCCCCCGTCCCCCCCTCCCCAGCTCCCGTCCCGTCCCCCCCTCCCGTCCTGTCCCCCCCTCCCCAGCTCCCATCCCCCCCTCCCCAGCTCCCATCCCCCCCTCCCCAGCTCCCATCCCCCCCTCCCCAGCTCCCATCCCCCCCTCCCCAGCTCCCACCCCCCTCCCCTCCTCCCATTCCCCCCTCCCCAGCTCCCATCCCCCCCTCCCCAGCTCCCATCCCCCCTCCCCAGCTCCCATCCCCCCTCCCCCCCCTCCCCAGCTCCCATCCCCCCCCTCCCCCCTCCCATCCCCCCTCCCCAGCTCCCATCCCCCCCTCCCCAGCTCCCACCCCCCTCCCCCCCTCCTCCCCAGCTCCCATCCCCCCGTCCCCAGCTCCCATTCCCCCCCTCCCCCTCCCCAGCTCCCATTCCCCCCCTCCCCAGCTCCCATCCCCCCTCCCCAGCTCCCATCCCCCCCTCCCCAGCTCCCATCCCCCCCTCCCCAGCTCCCATCCCCCCCTCCTCAACTCCCATCCCCCCATCCCCCCTCCCACCCCCCCTCCCCAGCTCCCATTCCCCCCCTCCCCCCCCTCCCCAGCTCCCATTCCCCCTCTCCCCCCCCTCCCCAGCTCCCATTCCCCCTCTCCCCCCCCTCCCCAGCTCCCATTCCCCCCCTCCCCAGCTCCCATTCCCCCCCCCTCCCCAGCTCCCATTCCCCCCCTCCCCCCCTCCCCAGCTCCCATTCCCCCCCCTCCCCAGCTCCCATTCCCCCCCTCCCCAGCTCCCATTCCCCCCCCTCCCCAGCTCCCATTCCCCCCCCTCCCCAGCTCCCATTCCCCCCCTCCCCAGCTCCCATTCCCCCCCCTCCCCAGCTCCCATTCCCCCCCTCCCCAGCTCCCATTCCCCCCCCTCCCCAGCTCCCATTCCCCCCCCTCCCCAGCTCCCATTCCCCCCCTCCCCAGCTCCCATTCCCCCCCTCCCCAGCTCCCATCCCCCCTCCCCAGCTCCCATTATTCCCCCCCTCCCCAGCTCCCATTATTCCCCCCCTCCCCAGCTCCCATTATTCCCCCCCTCCCCAGCTCCCATTATTCCCCCCCTCCCCAGCTCCCATTATTCCCCCCCCCCCAGCTCCCATTATTCCCCCCCCCCAGCTCCCATTATTCCCCCCCCCCCCAGCTCCCATTATTCCCCCCCCCCCCAGCTCCCATTATTCCCCCCCCCCCCAGCTCCCATTATTCCCCCCCCCCCAGCTCCCATTATTCCCCCCCCCCCAGCTCCCATTATTCCCCCCCCCCCCCAGCTCCCATTATCCCCCCCCCCCCCAGCTCCCATTATTCCCCCCCCCCCCAGCTCCCATTATTCCCCCCCCCCCCAGCTCCCATTATTCCCCCCCCCCCCAGCTCCCATTATTCCCCCCCTCCCCAGCTCCCATTATTCCCCCCCTCCCCAGCTCCCATTATTCCCCCCCCTCCCCAGCTCCCATTATTCCCCCCCTCCCCAGCTCCCATTATTCCCCCCCCTCCCCAGCTCCCATTATTCCCCCCCCTCCCCAGCTCCCATTATTCCCCCCCCTCCCCAGCTCCCATTATTCCCCCCCCTCCCCAGCTCCCATTATTCCCCCCCCTCCCCAGCTCCCATTATTCCCCCCCCTCCCCAGCTCCCATTATTCCCCCCCCTCCCCAGCTCCCATTATTCCCCCCCCTCCCCAGCTCCCATTATTCCCCCCCTCCCCAGCTCCCATTATTCCCCCCCCTCCCCAGCTCCCATTATTCCCCCCCTCCCCAGCTCCCATTATTCCCCCACATTGTCCCCCTTTCCAACGCCCCTCCCATTGCCCCTCCTCCTCTACCCCTGCCCCTTGCCGCGCCAGCCCGCTTGTCTGCCCCGCGAGGTTACTCGAGTTCACAGCGGCCGATGGAAAGCCCGAGAACTCCTGATGGAGCGGCGGCCAATGGGGAAGAGGCTGGCCTCTTGTCTGATGCGGCTGGGCCAATCAGGAGTGGCTGGCACGAGCCGACCGGAAGTTATTCGTGTCGCCTGAGAACGGATCTGGGTCAGGTGTTGCTGGGGTGACGGAGGCGGGGCCGGGCCGGGGCCCTGATTTGACTGAGCGCGAACGGCTGATGTCTGCCTGGTAAGTGATTGCTTCACCTCGTCATAACGAGCCTGTGGAGCCCCTCACCTCAGGGAGGAGGAGGAGGAGGGAGTGAATCAAATGCCGATTTTAATACTTTTAAAGTCGGCTCCAACGCGCTTGTTGTTCTTTGTTGTTTCACGAGGGTCGGTGTCCGTTGGCTGGAAAGTCTTTCGTCGATGTCGGAAGATATTTAAAATCTCCGTGTGTGTGTGTGTGTCGGGTTCATTCCAGTGCCGCAGGCACTCGCCCGCTCTCCTCCTCTGCACTTTACAACAGCTGCATTGACATAGCGCCTTTCACATCATGACAGCACTTTTCAATTGCATTGCGCCACCTGGAAGTTCCCCTCCAACCCACCCCGACTTGGAAACATTCCTGCACTGTCACTGGGTCAAATTCCGGGAACTTCCCCTCGTCTCCCCCTCCCCTCCTCTCCTCCTCCCCTCCTCCTCCTCCCCTCCTCTCCTCCTCCCTCCCCTCCTCTCCTCCTCCCTCCCCTCCTCTCCTCCTCCCTCCCCTCCTCTCCTCCTCCCTCCCCTCCTCTCCTCCTCCCTCCCCTCCTCTCCTCCTCCCTCCCCTCCTCTCCTCCTCCCTCCCCTCCTCTCCTCCTCCCTCCCCTCCTCTCCTCCTCCCTCCCCTCCTCTCCTCCTCCCTCCCCTCCTCTCCTCCCTCCCCTCCTCTCCTCCTCCCTCCCCTCCTCTCCTCCTCCCTCCCCTCCTCTCCTCCTCCCTCCCCTCCTCTCCTCCTCCCTCCCCTCCTCTCCTCCTCCCTCCCCTCCTCTCCTCCTCCCTCCCCTCCTCTCCTCCTCCCTCCCCTCCTCTCCTCCTCCCTCCCCTCCTCTCCTCCTCCCTCCCCTCCTCTCCTCCTCCCTCTCCTCCTCCCTCCCCTCCTCTCCTCCTCCCTCCCCTCCTCTCCTCCTCCCTCCCCTCCTCTCCTCCTCCCTCCCCTCCTCTCCTCCTCCCTCCCCTCCTCTCCTCCTCCCTCCCCTCCTCTCCTCCTCCCTCCCCTCCTCTCCTCCTCCCTCCCCTCCTCTCCTCCTCCCTCCCCTCCTCTCCTCCTCCCTCCCCTCCTCTCCTCCTCCCTCCCCTCCTCTCCTCCTCCCTCCCCTCCTCTCCTCCTCCCTCCCCTCCTCTCCTCCTCCCTCCCCTCCTCTCCTCCTCCCTCCCCTCCTCTCCTCCTCCCTCCCCTCCTCTCCTCCTCCCTCCCCTCCTCTCCTCCTCCCTCTCCTCCTCTCCTCCCCTCCTCTCCTCCTCCCTCCCCTCCTCTCCTCCTCCCTCCCCTCCTCTCCTCCTCCCTCCCCTCCTCTCCTCCTCCCTCCCCTCCTCTCCTCTCTCCCTCCCCTCCTCTCCTCTCTCCCTCCTCTCTCCTCCCCTCTCTCCCTCCTCTCTCCTCCCCTCTCTCCCTCCTCTCTCCTCCCCTCTCTCCCTCTACCCTCCTCTCCCCTCCCCTCGGTAGGTGTGCCCTACCACCACATGGACTGCAGAGGTTCGAGAATTCAAGGGCAGTTAGGGATGAGCAATAAATGCTGGCCTTGTCAGCGATGCCCACATCCTGTGAACAAATATAAAAAAGAATTCATGTCTTTTTTTTTTCCTAAGCCTCTTCCCCCCCCCCCCCAACCCTTTGCATTTTCACTGTTCCATTGTTTCACTCGGCATCTTGGTTCTTGCTATACCTACGAGCTATGTTTTTGACCGCCAGATCCCCAGTGCATATAGACACACATCCAGGAGTTCCCCAGGCAAGCATTCGAACAGTCGGAGGCCACTCAGCCCCTCGTGTTTGTCCTGCCTTCCAATGGAGTGGCTGATCTGCAAACTGACTCCGTATACCCATCCTCGTCCTCATGCCCCCGCATAACTTTGGCCCTCCAAAATCTCTCAACCTCAGATTTGAAATTAACAATTGATCTAGCATCAGTTGTCATTTGCAGGAGAGTCTCAAACTTAGAAACACATAGAAAGATTTCTACAGGAGGCCATTCTGCCCATTGTGACCATACCAACAGTAAAAGACCCATCCAGTCTAATCCCACTTTCGGGCTCGGTCTGTAGCCCTGTAGGTTACAGCACTTCAACTGCATTTTTAAAATATGATGAGAATTTCTGCCTCGACCACCCTTTCAAACAGTGAGTCCCAGACCCCAACCACCCTCAAGTAAAAAAAAATTCCCATCTGCTCCCCTCTAATCCTTCTACCAATTCCTATAAATCTACAGCCTCTGGTTATTGACCTCTCTGCTAAGGAAATAGGTCTTTCCCATCCACTCTATCTAGGCCCCTCATAATTTTATACACCTCAATTGAATCTTCCCTCAGCCTCCACCACTCCAAAGAAAACAACCCCAGCCTATCCAATCTTTCCTCACAGTTAAAATTCACTATTCCTGGCGACATCCTCTGTAAATCTCTTCTGTACTCTCTCCACTGTAGTCACATCCTTCCTGTAATGTAATGACCACGGTATGTTCCATCATAACCTCCCTGTGCTCAGCCTTGGTCAATACAGGAAAGTATTTTGTATAAAATAAAAACAATGCCCTGGAAAAACTCTGTATTCTGTTTGTCGCTTCCATATTATTACCTTACTTATAAATAAATTTGACTGACTGTTTTAACTGGAATGCAAACTCACAGTGGCTTCCCTGCTCTGGGCCTGGTTAAAATACAATTGAGTTCCCACACAAGTAATAAAACTCTGATTGATTCATAGATTTCTGATTCTGAGGAAGAGTCACACTGAACTCGAAACAATAACTCTGTTTCTCTCTCCACAGATGCTGCCAGATCTGCTGAGTTTTTCCAGCACTTTCTGTTTTTATTTTGGATCTCCAGCATCTGCGGTATTTTGCTTGAATTAAAGTATTCTGTATGCCTTTTTGACCAGCTTAACTGCCTGTCCTGCTATCTTCAGGGATCTGTTGACACACACTCCATTGTCCCTCTATTCCTCTACACATCTCAGTATCCTTACATTTAATTTTGTACTCCTTGTTTTCCCTCTCCAAATGCATTACCTCACAGTTCTCTGAATAAATTCCATTGGCCAATTTTCAGCTCATTAATACCTTCCTGCAGTCTACAGCTTTCTTCCTCATTATCAACCGCACGGCCAATTTTTGTATGATCTGAAAAATTCTTAATCATGTCCCTTACATTTAAGTCTAAATCATTGAGATATACCACAAAAAGCAAGGGACCTAGTACAGAGCCCTGTGGAAATCCACAGGAAACAGCCTCCCAGTCACAAAAACATCTGCCTACCACAACCCTTTGCTTACTGCTACTGAGTTAAGTTTGGATTCCGTTTGCACTTGTGCTTAGATCTGATGAGCTTTTAATTTACTGATCAGCTTGTTGTGTGGGGCTTTGTCAAAAGCCTTGTAGATGATGCCAAATGTGCTACCCCCATCAAGCATCCTTGTTGCTTTCTCAAAAACAACTCAGGTTATGCTGACAGGACCTTCCTTTAACAAACCCATATGGACTGTCCTTGATTAATTTGTGCCTCTCTCCATATGATGATTCAAAGGGCCTTCATGCCCCTGACCACCCTACTATCCCTGATATAAATGTAGTAAGTGTTTGTGTTGAATTTGACATCGCTTGCAAACTTCTTTTCATACTCCCTTTTTGTGGCTCTTGCTATCTATATTTTCACCCTTTTCAGTCACCAGGATCTGTGCTAATTTTTGAATACCTTTTCTTTTAGTTTTATGTTGTCTCTTCCCTCTTGAATTGCTCAAGGCTATCCTTTGTGTCAAACACAGACCTTGCCCCTTAGTAATATAAACAGGTTCTGTATGACGTTTAATTATTTTTTGAACACCTCCCACTGATCTTTTGTTTAATTTACCCAATAACAGATTTGCCCAGTTTAGAGTGGACAGTCTGTATCTCATCCCATTGAAATTGGCTGTTTCTGAATTTAGAATCTTAATAGCTGTTTTCACATTTCTCCCTTTCAAACAGTATATTGAACTCAATCATATTATGTTCGCTATTAGATACATGTTCCTGCACCATTACACCTTTAACTAAACCTGATCCATTACTATTGCTAAATCTAATATCGTATTACCCCCTTGTTGGCTTTAGGACATGCTGCTGTCGAAAACTATCCCAGGCACAGTTAGGAAATCCAGTCAGCTTACCCCATTTCCATAATGAAAGTTAACATCCCCATTAAACCAACTTTGCCTTTGTTAGAGGTTTGTCTAAGTTCTGAATTTATAGTCTACCACTTCACAGCTGCTACCAGAAGCCTATACACAACTCCCACGACAGTCCTAAGCCCTCTCCTGTTTCTTAATTCTACCCATGAAGTCGCCAATGCCTGCTTACCTCTTGTTATCCTCCTCCTTCAGAAACCATAAATTCAAAAATTCCCAGCTTTTACATTCTGTTTACACTGTTTATGACCCCACCAAATGGTCTGACCGATTCTGTGCAATTGGGACCCTCTGGTATTATGAACAGATTCAAAGACCAAAAGTAACAAAGTTATAAGCTGGTGGAGAGTCCTGGAGCTTTGCAGGAAGAAGTCTGGAGAATGGCTTGTGACATGGTCACTTAAAAAGAAAGAACATCTGTTTATACTGCACCTTTCTCATTCAAAAGAGCTCTCAATGGCTTCACAGCCAGTGGAGTACTTTTTAAAGTGCAGTCACTTTGGTGATGTAGAAAATACGGGACTTGAACTGCACACAACAAGCTTAAGAGAATCATCAGATAAATTGATGATGTCTTTTCAGCGATTAATGTTGTTCCCAGGTCAATGAGGATGGGATGCCTGCTACAGATCGTTGCAGTGTATAGATCCATGCAAAAGATCCCAGTGTATATATACATATGCCCAGGACCCCAGTGTACAGACACAAGCCAAGGTCCCAAGAATATACAGACACAAGCTCAGGATGCCAGTGTACAGTGACAGATGCCCATGATGCCAATGTATAGAGACAGATGCCCATAATGCCAGTGTACAGAGACATGTACCCAAGATCCCAACATGTGGAGATACAAGCTCAGGACGCTGGTGTATAGGGACACGTTTTGAGTGCTCCAGTGCATAGAGACAATGGTCCAGGACCCCAGTGTATGGAAACAGGTACCCAAGATCCCAGCGTGTTGAGACACAAGCCCAGTACCCCAGTGTACATAAACACAAGCCCAGTACCCCATGGTATAGACACACAAGCCCAGTACCCCATGGTATAGACACACAAGCCCAGGACCCCAGTGTACATAAACACAAGCCCAGGACCCCATGGTATAGACACACAAGCCCAGGACCCCAGTGTACATAAACACAAGCCCAGTACCCCAGTGTACATAAACACAAGCCCAGTACCCCAGTGTACATAAACACAAGCCCAGTACCCCAGTGTACATAAACACAAGCCCAGTACCCCAGTGTACATAAACACAAGCCCAGTACCCCAGTGTACATAAACACAAGCCCAGTACCCCAGTGTACATAAACACAAGCCCAGTACCCCAGTGTACATAAACACAAGCCCAGTACCCCAGTGTACATAAACACAAGCCCAGTACCCCAGTGTACATAAACACAAGCCCAGTACCCCAGTGTACATAAACACAAGCCCAGTACCCCCGTGTACATAAACACAAGCCCAGTACCCCAGTGTACATAAACACAAGCCCAGTACCCCAGTGTACATAAACACAAGCTCAGTACCCCAGTGTACATAAACACAAGCCCAGTACCCCAGTGTACATAAACACAAGCCCAGTACCCCAGTGTACATAAACACAAGCCCAGTACCCCAGTGTACATAAACACAAGCCCAGTACCCCAGTGTACATAAACACAAGCCCAGTACCCCAGTGTACATAAACACAAGCCCAGGACCCCAGTGTACATAAACACAAGCCCAGTACCCCAGTGTACATAAACACAAGCCCAGTACCCCAGTGTACATAAACGCAAACCCAGTACCCCAGTGTACATAAACGCAAGCCCAGTACCCCAGTGTACATAAACGCAAGCCCAGTACCCCAGTGTACATAAACACAAGCCCAGGACCCCATGGTATAGAAACACCTACCCAAGATCCCAGTGTGTTGAGACACAAACTTAGGGCCCCAGTGTCTGGAGACAGAGACTCAGGACACCAGTGAATAGAGACAATTGCCCAGGGCCCTAATGTACAGAAACTGCCCTGGGGCACCAGTGTACAGAGCTGCACAGTCCCAGGACTCCAGTGTATATAGGTGATCACAGATGAACAAGGCCATACAGCACCATCTTGTTCATCCAGCCAGATAAACTCTGTTATTCTGCCCTCCCCACCCCCCGCCCCCAAAGTCACTCCATGTTCCTTCAAAGGTTCCAGGAATGTTCTCTCTTTGATATCAGTCTTTATTTCTCTTTTCTCAGGTTTAACCCGTCCCCACTTAGCCAAATCCTTTTAGTTTGAAATAATTTTTTCCTGTCTCATTTACTATTTCTTTAAAAAAAAACCTCAGGTTTTCCTGTTGTACCTGAAAAGCCCAACACCCTCCATCCAGTTTCTCCTCCAAATGTCTTCACACGAGGCAGCTCCCTTGGCTTTATTCCTAACTAACCAGGACCTGCAAAACATCTGCGGTGAAATTAGTATCTCTATTGCAAAAAATATTCCTCTTAAGTACGGGATTTCTAGCTATTGCTTCAACAAAGGCTTGAACAGAATCAAGACATCGCACTCCGCAAAAAGCTACATGAAACTGGCCAAGAGTAAAAGCAGGGTGAGGAATACAAATCGTTTTTTTGTTCAAGAATTGGCCTTGTGGACTTGTTTATAACCATAGAACATGACAGACTAATTCGGATCTGTTTTCTCCTGAGTTGAAAAGACAGGATTACATTTGACGGGCTCAATGTTATTTGTGGAATAAACACTCTGGGCGGGATTCTCTGTCCCCCTGACACGGGCGGAAGGGGGAAATTTGGAGAAGCGTTAAAAGTTAAAAACGGCTCTCCAAAGTTTCCCATCCCGCCTGCGACAATGCCTGCTGCTGGTGGGACTGGAAAATCCCAGCCCATATTACTGAAATCTGCCAGTTATAATTTCAGGATCTATTACCGATCCGGTTCCGTGGCAAAGACCCTTGTTCAGGATTCAACGCAACGTTATAACTGCTCTTTCCTTGACTCTTTAATTTTGCGCGGTGGCATCTCCATTAGAGTTAGACAGTGCAAAAGCTCTGGAGGGTAGAGCTGCTTATCTTCAACTATAGAATCAACGCTGATTTGTTCTTTTCATTCATCCTACAGCTTCTTAAAAACCTTTCCATTCAAATCTAGTGAATCTTCATTTTAGCACCAAGGCTAGCTTTCAAATAAGTTCTATCTGATAATTGCCCCTGCCATTTTGCCACACTTAATCAATTCCATCATCTCATCCACCCCTCCCATTCCATCTCCTCTGCCCCATGCCACCCCATCCCATTCTTCCCATGCCATCTCGCTCTTTGCTACCCCCCCCCCATTCCTCCCATCTCATACCTCCCGAAAGCAATTGCCCCAGTCGGGGTAACTTTATTGTTTGACTCCCCTTACCTTTTGCTGTTTTTGTGCTCCACCAACACCCGCCATCCCCCTCCCCCCTGCTACCACCACTAACTGCGTAAGTGCTCCACATTCTCCAGTCCTCTGCATGCCTCCCATGTGCATCAGGCATCACCCATAAAAATAAACCCAATAGATGCGCCCCTTAACCTGAAAGCAATCCGGATGGACAAAAACTACATATTATCAAATAGATTTGTTCCTCGGTTCCTTTTTGGTTTTATTTTTGCTCCCATACGCCCCCCACCCTCTCTAAATCTCATCGACAGATGTTTCTCGCCCCCTCTCCTGAGGGAAGTGACTCTAACTTGCACTTGACTCGACAAATAAAAAGGGATATTCTCCAGGGGATGGTCAGCCTCGGACAGCATTTCGACTAACAAGGGCACTGCAGCAGAGCCTGAACCAGACACCTATGTGCACACAGATTCAGCGTCTCGAGCTCAAGGGGACTGAGACCAGTGCTGGCACCCATGATGTCTGCCTCCCTGAGATCAGCTAACTCACGGCAAAGCAGTTTTAAGTAACTTTCATCATCACTCTGAGCATATAATTCACATGGGATAAAACCGTCAAACATATTTCTCCTGGACTCTAACCATTTGTATCTCAGCAATCATGGTTTAGAATTAAAGTGTTGTTTTTAAAAAGCTACCTGTCCTGATGTATGTTTATCTGGGTCATGATTTCGGGTAAAAAGCTGCCCCCTAGTGGCAAATCTAAACAAGATGCTGCTGAATGGTTCAGGCAGATGACAGAGTAACACGCAAAACATAGGAACAGCAGATGGCCATCAGCCCTTCAAACCTGTTCCACATTTCAGTCAGATCGGGGCCGATCTGTGCCCCAACACCAGACACTTATACGCCTTTGCTCCGTATCATTAATAACCGTGATTGCACCCACACTAGTGATTCAGAGAGCCCACTTCAGAGACTTGAGCACAGAATCTAGACTGCCATTCCTGTCCCGCACTGAGGGAGCTCCACACTGTTGGAGGTGCCATCATTCAGATGCCATGTTGAACCGAGACTCCCATCTCCGAAAGATGTAAAAGATCCCAAAACACTGATTCGAAAACAAACAAGCGGAGTTCTCCTGGCGTTCTGGCCAAAACTTTATCCCTCCATCCAATAATGGGGGAGATGGTGGTGTAGTGGTAATGTCACTGGGTTAGTAAGTAACAGGCCCAGGTTAATACTCTTTTAACATGGGTTCAAATCCCACCAAGGCAGCTGGTAGAATTTTAAAATTCAATTAATAAATCTGGAATATAAAGCTAGTCTCAGTAATGGTGACCATGAACCCATCTTCGGTTGCTGTAAAAGCCCATTTGGTTCATTAATGTCCTTTAGGGAAGGAAATCTGCCGTCCTTACCTGGTCTGGCCTAAGTGTGACTTCAGACCCACAGCAGTATGGTTGATTCTTAACTGCCCACTGAAATGTCCTAGCAAACCACTCAGTTCTAGCGAAATTAGCGATGGGCAGTAAATACTGGCTTTGCTAGCGACACCCACATTCGATGAAACAATGAAAAAACAACCTAATATGGATTATTTGGTCATTTGTCCTATTGTTGTTTATCGGACTTTTTCACACAGAGTAATGGAGTCCTGGAACTCACTCCCCAAAAACCTGGCTTAAATGAAATTTCAGGACTGTGATTGATAGATTTTTGTGAGATCAGGATATCCAGATTTTAAAGAGAGTTTCATTTATACAAACCAGCTCACACCCTCAGAATGTCCCAATGAAGTACTTCAGCTAATTGGCATCTGCATTTTCTACATTACAGCAGTGACCACACTTCTTAAAAAAAAGTACTTCACTGGGATATTGAGCAGGTCAGAGGCTGGGAATTCTGTGGTGAATAACTCACCTCCTAACTCCCCAAAGCCTGTCCACCATCTACAAGGCACAAGTCAGGAGTGTGATGGGATACTCCCCACTAGCCTGGTTGAGAGCAGCTCCCACAGCACTGAAGAAGCTCGACACCATCCTGGACAAAGCAGCCCGCTTGATCGGCAGCCCATCCACCACCTTCAACATTCACTCCCTCCATCACCATCGCACAGTGACAGCAGTGTGTACCATCTACAAGATGCATTGCAGCAACTCACCAAGGCTCCTTCGACAGCACCTTCCAAGCCCATGACCTCAACCATCTAGAAGGACAAGGGCAGCAGACACATGGGAACACAACCACCTGGAAGTTCCCCTCCAAGTCACTCACCATCCTGACTTGGAAATATATTGCCGTTCCTTCACTGTCACTGGGTCAAAATCCTGGAACTCTGTCCCTAACAGCACTGTGGGTGTACCTACACCACATGGACTGCAGCAGTTCAAGAAGGCAGCTCACCACCACCACAGCCTTTCAGTCCCTGATGATAAATACCAGTAACAGGTCTGTAGTTACCTGAGGCAGAATCTTGTGCCAGTGGACAGCCTTCCTGCCTCCCCTTGGTGGGGGACTCCCTCCTTCAAAGGCACTCAGTACTTGATTGAGAATTGAGGGACCCGGCACATTGGGAAGGGAGGGGGAGTGCCCACTGAGAGCCTCCCCCTGCCCTTGCTGCTGACCCCGGCCCCTCATAACCTTTACATTGCGACACCCTCCTTCCCACTGCCCCCAGCCCACCACCTCCCCCTGCTCCCCCACCCCCAGCCACCGCCTCCCCAGTGGCTCTGCTGTTCAGTAGAGCTTCCGGCCTCTCGGTGGCCTGCAGCGCTCAGCAGGTGGGCCTTTCACAATTCTTTCACAGGATGAGGGCATAACTGGCAGGGCTACCATTAATTGCCCATCCCTGATTGCCCTTGAGAAGGTGGTGGTGAGCTACCTTCTTGAACCGCTGCAGTCCATGTGGTGTAGGTACACCCACAGTGCTGTTGGGGAGGGAGTTCCAGGATTTTGACAGCCAGTGGAGGAACGGCCGATATAGTTCCTTGATCCCAGGGCAGGGCCTGCCACTGGCCTGTTAAGTGCCCAAGTGGCACAAAATGCGACAGGTCTCACTACAAGAGGTGAAATGGGCCTCTCATCTGCTGTCTAGCTGGCAGCTGAGATCCCCTTCACTGCCATTAAAACTGCCCTTCATCTGTTATGCAATGCTGCCATCCAGTGGATCAATATCCACTGCACAACAGAGCTGCACAACATTTTGATTTGTGACTGCCGTGTGTGTGAAATGAAGTCACTCCACCTGACTGCGCCTTTCCTGTACCAGCTTATATTTCACCTCTTTTCTATTTTTACCTAGTTCTGGTTGAAGAGATTCTGCCAGACCTGCTGAGTTTTTCCAGGTATTTTTGTTTTTGTTTTGGATTTCCAGCATCCGCAGTTTTTTACTTTTATCTTGCACCTTCTTGTGTCTACTTCAGGCACAGGGTCATTCTGGGCTCACTGCAGTTTGTCATTTGTGCGGCTCAGACAATGACACTGGTGATGGACAGAGATGGAGGCACTGCAGAGATGGACAAGAGTGCTGAGGGATTAAGTTAAAGGTTTTTAACCAAGTTCTTGAACAAGCGAAAAGAAAGAATTGCATTTATATGGCACCTTTCACAACCTCAGGACATCCAAAGTGCTTGGCAGTGAAGTCACTGTTGTATTGAAGAAAACACAGCAGCCAATTTGCACACAGCAAGTTCCCACAAACAGTGATGAGATAAATGAGCAGATAATTTGCTTTTAGTGATGTTCATTGAAGTGTTAGACATTGGCCCAGGGCACCGGGGAGAACTTTGCTGCTTTTATTTCAAATAATGCTGTGGGATTTTTTTTTTCATGAGCGCCTGAGAGGTTGGAGAGAACATAAGAACATAAATAGGAGCAGGAGTGGCCATTCAGCCCTTCGAGGCCACTGAGCCGTTGAATGAGATCATGGCTGATCTCCTTCTTCAACATCATTTTCCTGCACTATCCCTGTATCTTTTGATGTTTTTAATATGTAGAAATCTTATCGATCTCAGCCTTGAACATACTCAACGACTGAGCTTCCACAGCCCTCTGGGGTAGAGAATTCCAAAGATTCCAAGAGGGCCTTGGAAGCAAAGTACAAATTTATCAAGCCTATCGCATGGGGTCATGATGCAGTTTACGCACAACACGACCATTCCTGCCCTGCCAAGGTGGTGTGGAGGGGGGTTGGGGTGGGGGGGGCGGGGGGCGGGTGGATCTCCAAGGGAAGGAAGAGAAGTTATTGCCGGAGACGCTCTAGCCCTGATTCAATAGATTTGGAGAAGAACAAAGCAAGAGCAGACCCACAGTGGAGGAGAGGGGCATTTGACAAGGATGGTGTGATCAATCATGGCAGAAGCTGCAGAGAGGTCCAGGGAGGCAAGGAGCGATGAAGCTGAGTCCAAGAGTTTGGAGAGGAAAAGGTAGGTTTGAAGTGGGAGCAGTAATTCGGAATGACAAAGGAATCGCTGGTTAGGGTACGGAGGGTTTTGGATGATATTTAGGTCTATAGCAGGTGGGAGGTCAACCATGAGGGCTTTGGAACAGTCAAGTCTGGAGCTAACAAAATCTGGATTTCGGAAGCAGATTGGGTGAAGCAGGAGCAGAGACGGGTGATGATTTTTTCTCTATTTGATGGGACACAGCGTCTCTAGCAAGGCCAACATTGGCTGGCCATCCCCTAATTGCTCTTGAAGTGATTGGCTTCCTCGGCCATTTCACAGGGAAGTTAGGAATCAAGCACATTGCTGTGGGTTTACCCGGATTCACACGTAGACCAGACTAGGTAAGGATGGGAGATTTCCTCCTGTATGAACCATGAAGACTTTTTAGCAATAATCAATGATAGTTGTCATGTTGTTACTAGCTTCATATTCCATGTTTATCACCAGCTGCCTTGGTGGGATTTGAGCCCATGTTCCTAGATTACTAGTCCAGTGATATTACCACCATGCCACAATCTCCCCAGCTTCTGGAGGGGGATTGGGGTGACTAGGAACTGGAATGTGCAATGGCATCAGACACTCAGCTCAGAGTAGAGCAGGAAGCTGAGGTTTCAAACCATGTGGCTCAGCCTGAGACAGTGACCAGGGAGAGGGATGGAGACAGTGAATGAACCTTTTGTGAGAAGCGTTCAAGATAATGAGGTTAGCCTTCCCAGTATTAAACTGGAGGAAATCGCTGCTCCAGAGTCACTGAAGAGATCCAAAAGAGGGGCTGGTGAGGTAGAGCTGGGTGTTATCAATGTACACACAGGGCCGTATCTTCCGAGCAACAACAATCACTGTCAGATTGCTGCTCCGGTCCTATTTGCCTCCCTTGCACCGGAGCTCCACGTCTCTCGCCCAAACCTCCAGCCCGGGCCTCCTGAGAAACGTGGAGTGTACCTGCTCCTGGAGTCCTTCCCTCATAGTGTAGGAGCATCAGGGGAGGCAAGCTACACACACCCCCCCCCCCCACAATTTACACCACTAGCTGCCGAATTCCAGCAAGTTTAAATGTCCCTTTGTTTAAATGTCATTTTGGCAAGCTACAGAGAGAAGGCAAGTGTGGAAGGTTAAGTGGGAGAGTGGGTAGAATAGGCTGGGGGGTGACAGGGGTGGGGATCCTGAGGTAAGGGATGGTTGTTGAATAGGGGGTAGTTGGGGTTTGGGAGGGTAACCGCTGGGTGGGAGGGCAGTCAGGGGGTAGGGCTAGTCGCGGTGGGTGTTGGATGTGTAGCCGGAGTACGGGGGGGTAGTCGGGGGTCGGGGGGATAGTCAGGGGGTAGGCGGGGAGGTTCAGGGGAATAGTTTGGGGCTCAGGAGGCACAGTCGAGGGGGTGGAGGGGTAGTCGGGTTCAGAGTAGTCGGGACTTAGGGGGTAGTTGGAGGTCAAGGGAGGGCAAAGTCGGTGGGGGGGTGGCTGGGGAGTCAGCACTTTAGTTACCCAAGAGTTGTAACTGTTTTTAATACTTCTGACCTTTCCTGGATAATTATACACTGCTACGAGAGTTGGAAGCACTCCAGATCTCCAATTTAAATTAGAATTTTGGAGGGTCCCAGGCGCAGGAGAATTGCCCATCGGAAATTGAAACTTCCCAGGCAATTCCTGCGTAGACAAAGCATGGTTACTTCCAAGGGACCCCTCAGCACATCATCCAGGGTACCTCTGGGGTACTGGAAGATCTGGGCCATAGAAGCCTGAAGCAGTGTTTTCGGATGATGTCAGGGGGTCGTGGGGGGAGGGAGGGACTCAGCATGTGGATGAGAATTAGGAGGAAACCAAGGATGGATCTTTGGGGGACACGAAAGGTAACGGGTCAAGAGTGGGAAGAGAAGTCATTTCAAGTTGATTCTCTGGCTGCGCCTGGATTGACAAGAATAGAACCAGGTAAGTGCCATCGCACACAGCTGGAAAACAGGGGGAGATGTTGGAGGAGGACGATGTGGTCTTAATCGTCATGTCAAAGGCTGCTGCCAAGTGGGGCTGCGTTTACTGCCAACGTCGTACATGCGCGGCTGCCACCTTTATAGGGGACAATGTGCCGCAGGGTGCATGCGCGGCTGCCGTCTTTATAGGAGACAATGTGCAGCAGGGTACATGCGCGGCTGCCAACTTTATAGGGGACAATGTGCAGCAGGGTACATGCACGGCTGCCACCTTTATAGGGGACAATGTGCAGCAGGGTACATGCGTGGCTGCCACCTTTATAGGGGACAATGTGCAGCAGGGTACATGCGCGGCTGCCACTTTATAGGGGACAATGCAGCAGGGTACATGCACGGCTGCCATCTTTATAGGGGACAATGTGCAGCAGGGTACATGCACGGCTGCCACCTTTATAGGGGCAATGTGCAGCAGGGTACATGCACGGCTGCCACCTTTATAGGGGACAATGTGCAGCAGGGTACATGCACGGCTGCCACCTTTATAGGGGACAATGTGCAGCAGGGTACATGCACGGCTGCCACCTTTATAGGGGACAATGTGCAGCAGGGTACATGCACGGCTGCCACCTTTATAGGGGACAATGTGTAGCAGGGTACATGCGCGGCTGCCACCTTTATAGGAGACAATGTGCAGCAGGGTACATGCGCGGCTGCCATCTTTATAGGGGACAATGTGCAGCAGGGTACATGCACGGCTGCCACCTTTATAGGGGACAATGTGTAGCAGGGTACATGCGCGGCTGCCACCTTTATAGGAGACAATGTGCAGCAGGGTGCATGCGCGGCTGCCATCTTTATAGGGGACAATGTGCAGCAGGGTACATGCACGGCTGCCATCTTTATAGGGGACAATGTGCAGCAGGGTACATGCACGGCTGCCATCTTTATAGGGGACAATGTACAGCAGGGTACATGCACGGCTGCCATCTTTATAGGGGACAATGTGCAGCAGGGTACATGCGCGGCTGCCACCTTTATAGGGGACAATGTGCAGCAGGGTACATGCACGGCTGCCATCTTTATAGGGGACAATGTGCAGCAGGGTACATGCACGGCTGCCATCTTTATAGGGGACAATGTGCAGCAGGGTACATGCACGGCTGCCACCTTTACTGGGGTCACTGTGCGTCATGAATCCAACTTATTTAATTTCAAGAACTATGTACTATGCATCAAAATAAAGTGTCTGTCAGTACTTTGCAAAATCATATTTAATTCTGCAATACCATTAACTCATTGATCCTTCTCAAACTGAAGAGATTTGAGGACATGGCAGAACATGCAGACAATTTTTTGCTAAACCACTAAAATGAGTGCGCTCAATACAATATTGCAACAGTTTCCTTTCCTGTCTTGACTGAATCTTTTGGGTCACTGAATATTTAGCAACATATGTTCACTGGGCTTATAAATTGCGAGACAACGGAAATCATTAAAGCGAGTTGAAGCTTCTGGATTGTCCCTGTCACTCCTGGTAAAATACTGTAACACTTTCTCCAAGCGTCAATAAAACGCCTGTGAGCTGGAAAATCTGAGTAACCTGCCGACTAAGTGATGCGTGGGATCCATGGAATCCACAAACCAAGAGCACATGGCAATAACTGAGCTCGAAAGCAAAATGAGTTGCCACTGTGCTGGGTAAACTGAAGCCTGCACGCCGTTGGATTTCTGTGCCTGTACAGGCCAGGGCACAAGCGCAGACAGGTATCGGCGGCCATATTGCATTGGCAGGAGAGACAGTGAGCAAGCGGAGAAGGAAATGAAGAGATCATCCACCACAGTTACAGTCACATTGAAAGCCATTTGTGGTTTTCATTAAGGCTGCGGTGAACCAGATTGGAGAGTTGCAAACATCATGTGTAGGTGGAGAACAGACAATAATAGCAGCTTTGAATGGGTGGGACAGTAGCTGAGGGGAGGAAAGTGCTTACAGCGCTACAACAATCCTGGGGACAGGAAGGGTAGTTGGATGATCAGCATTATAATGGGTGAAGGGAGCAGGAAGCGGATCAATTTTTTTATTCTGTCGTGGGATGTGGGTGCCTACTGGTAAGGTCAACATTTGTTACCCATCCCACTTACCCTTGAACTGAGGGCATTTCAGAGTCAACCACATTGCTGTGGATTTGGAGCCACGTGTAGACGAGACCAGGTAAGGACAGCAGATCTCCTTCCCTAAAGGACGTTAATGAACCAGATGGATTTTTTGGACAATCGATGATGGTTGTCATGGTCACCATTACTGAGACTAGCTTTATATTCCAGATTTATTAATGAAATTTAAATTCCACCAGCTGCCATGGTGGGATTTGAACCCACATCCCCAGAGCAAGGTAATGGTTTTTTTTTTTTGCTGCTTTCCAATTGGCATAGGAAGGCAATATGTCACAAGGATGGACATGTTGGCCGACTAATCACTGCAGTGTGGGGACAAGTCATGGAAACTTCCAGGAATACATTTAACCACAGTTGGCAACCCTAGGTGGAGGGGGGATCCGGGGTAGGAGGTCTGGCTTAGTGGGGAAGGGGGACAAGGCGGGAAGGGAGGGGCAATGGCAGTGGCAACTGAATAAATGGTCTTAATCCCAGTGACAGACTATGGGCTTCTAGTGCATGCTGCTACCAGGTAGAGTGGAGGGGTTTAAACAGATGACTCACAATAACGAGAAGTAGCTGAGAGTTATTCTTTAACTTTAGCCTGGTGCTCGAGTGATGCAAAGTTTTGGCAGAGTAGAGCAGGGCCCAAAGCATTTGTTGTGAAAGATCTAGAGATGGACAGTTAGACTTGTGTGTCATACTCAAGTCTGCACCTCATGTACGAGAGGAGCAGGAAGTAGGGCTGCAACTGGGATTCTTTATTCGTTCGTTCACGGGATGTGGGCATCGCTGGCTAGGCCAGCATTTATATTGCCCTTGAGAAGGTGGTGGTGAACCGCCTTCTTGAACCGCCACAGTCCATGTGGTGCAGGTACACCCACAGTGTTGTTAGGGAGGGAGTTCCAGGATTTTAACCCAGCAACAGTGAAGGAACGGTGATATATTTCCAAGTCAGGATGGTGAGTGGCTTTGGAGGGGAACTGGCAGATGTTGGTGTTCCCATGCATCTGCTGCCCTTGTCCTTCTAGGTGGTAGAAGTCGCAGGTTTGGAGGGTGTAAATGTTTTGCCCTTGACAAAGGTATCGACAATAGAGGTGAACAGGGGATTGAGTTAATCAACGGTTGCAAAAGTATCATGATAAGTGGAGGACCACAGTTGGAGAGATTGAAAGTGCCATTTTAAGTGGCTGTGGGGAGTTCTGTTCTGAAGAAGAATCAAGGTGTGTTTGACAAGGGTAGCAGGCTATGGATGTGAGAGAAAGATGTTGCACTTTTCAATATGGACAAATAAAAGGCAAAGAATGGTCTAGAACAGTTCAGAAGGCATGCTGAGAAGCTTGACCAAGTTCAAAAGTTACCCTGATTTCATCATCTGTGGAAAACTAACTACTGGGTTCAGGAGTCCATAATGGGCTTAGATTTTGCTTCCTGTTCATGGAGTTTGGTTAGAGCCCAAAGCCTTAGATCAATAATAAAGAAGGAGAAAATAAACTTTGAGGATAAACTAACAAGTAATATAAAAACAGACAGTAAGAGCTTCTTTAAATATATAAAAAGGAAGAGAGAGGCCAAAGTGAGCATAGGCCCCTTAGAGAATGAGGCTAGGGAAATAATAATGTGAAACCAGGAAATGGCAGAGTTGAATAAATGTTTTGCATCAGTCTTCATGGTAGAAGACACTAATAGCATTCCAAAAATACTAAATAATCAAGGGGCAAAAGGAGGGGAGAAAATAAATACAATAACTATCACTAAAGAAAAAATACTAGGGAAACTAATGGGGCTAAAGGCCGATAAGTCCCCTGGACCTGATGGGTTGCATCCTAGGATATTAAAGGAAGTAGCTACAGAGATAGTGGATGCACTGGTAGTAATCTTCCAAGAATCCTTAGATGCTGGAAAAGTCCCATAAAATTGGGAAACTGCCAATTTAACACCCTTATTCAAAAAGGGAGGGAGACAAAAATCAGATAACTATAGGCCAATTAGCTTAACATCTGTCATTGGGAAAATGTTAGAGTATTATAAAGGATGTAATAGCAGAGCATTTAGAAATAAATAATATAATCAAACAGAGTCAGCATGGCGTCATGAAGGGGAAATCATGCCTGACAAATTTATTAGAATTCTTTGAAGAGGTAACAAACAGGATAGATAAAGGGGACAAAACAAAAACAGAATTACCTGGAAAAACTCAGCAGGTCTGGCAGCATCGGCGGAGAAGAAAAGAGTCGACGTTTCGAGTCCTCATGACCCTTCAACAGAACTAAGTATAGTTAGGAGAGGGGTGAAATATAAGCTGGTTTAAGGTGGGTGGGGGAGAGAAGTTGAGGGTGGGGTGGTTGTAGGGACAAGCAAGCAGTGATAGGAGCAGATAATCAAAAGATGTCACAGACAAAAGGATCAAAGAGGTGTTGAAGGTGGTGATATTGTCTAAGAAAATGTGCTAATTAAGAATGGGTGGCAGGACACTCAAGGTACAGCTCTAGTGGGGGTGGGGTGGAAAGACTGACAAGGTATTAGTTGTGGACCGGGGTGGGGCCACTCCTCCATCACCCCCTACTCCTCAACCCCCACCTATGGCACCTCCCCATGCCCACGCAGAAGATGCAACACCAGCCCCTTCACTTCCTCTCTCCTCACCGTCCAAGGGCCCAAACACTTTTTAGCATTATTGCAGCATTTCAATTGCATTTCCCCTAACTTAGTCTACTGCATTCGTTGCTCCCAATGCGGTCTCCTCTACATTGGAGAGACCAAACGCAAACTGGGCGACCGCTTTGCAGAACACCTACGGTCTGTCCACAAGAAAGACCCAAACCTCCCTGTCGCTTGCCATTTTAACACTCCACCCTGCTCTCTTGCCCACATGTCTGTCCTTGGCCTGCTGCATTGTTCCAGTGAAGCCCAACGCAAACTGGAGGAACAGCACCTCATCTTCCGACTAGGCACTTTACAGCCTTCCAGGCTGAATATTGAATTCAACAACTTTAGATCTTAAATTCCCTCCCCCCATCCCCACCCCGTTTCTTCCCCCTCCCTTTTGTTTTTTTCAATAATTTATATAGATTTTTCTTTTCCTACCTATTTCCATTATTTTTAAATCTACAACTAATACCTTGTCAGTCTTTCCACCCCACCCCCACTAGAGCTGTACCTTGAGTGTCCTGCCATCCATTTTTAATTAGCACATTTTCCTAGATAATATCACCACCTTCAACACCTCTTTGATCCTTTTGTCTGTGACATCTTTTGATTATCTGCTCCTATCACTGCTTGCTTGTCCCTACAACCACCCCACCCTCAACTTCTCTCCCCCCACTGCCACCCCCCCCACCCCACCTTAAACCAGCTTATATTTCACCCCTCTCCTAACTATACTCAGTTCTGTTGAAGGGTCATGAGGACTCGAAATGTTGACTCTTTTCTTCCCGCCGATGCTGCCAGACCTGCTGAGTTTTTCCAGGTAATTCTGTTTTTGTTTTGGATTTCCAGCATCCGCAGTAGTTTTTTGTTTTTATCTCTGTAGATAAAGGGGAACCAGTAGATGTAATATATTTGGGTATCCAAAAGGCGTTCGATAGGGTCCTGCACATGAGGCTACTTAATAAGATAAGAGCTCATGATGTTGGGGGTAGTATATTAGCATGGATAGAGGATTGACTAACTAATAGAAACCAGAGAGTTGGGATAAAGGGGGCATTTTCAGGATGGCAACCAGTAAACTAGTGGAGTGCCGCAGGGATCAGTGCTGGGGCCACAATTATTTACAACATATATTAATGACTTTGGTGAGGGAAGTGAATGTACTATCACCAAATTTGTGGATGACACAGAAATAGGTGGGAGGGCAAGCGGTGAAGATGACACAAAGAGTCTACAGAGGGATATAGACAGGTTAAATGAATGGGCAAAAACTTGGCAGATGGATTATAATGTGGGAAAATGTGAGGTTATGCACTTTGGCAGGAAGAATAGAGGAGCTGAATATTATTTAAATGAAGAAAGACTGCAGAAAGCTACAGCACAGAGGGATTTGGGGGTACTTGTGCATGAATCACAAAAAAACTAGAATACAAGTTCAGCAGGTAATAGAGGAGACAAATGGAATGTTGGCCTTTATTTCAAAGGGAATGGAGTATAAAGATAAGGAAGTCTTGCTAAAGCTATACAAAGCACTAGTTAGACGACACCTGGAATACTGTGAACAGTTTTGGTCCCCATATCTAAGGAAAGATATACTGGCATTGGAGGCAGTCCAGAGAAGGTTCACTAGGTTGATCCCGGGTATGGAGGGATTTTCTTATGAGGAAAGGTTGAGTAGGTTGGGCCTGTACTCATTGGAGTTTGGAAGAATGAGAGGCAACCTTATTGAAACATATAAGATTCTTAAGGAGCTTGACAGGGTAGATGCTGAGAGGTTGTTTCCCTTGTAGGAGAGTCTAGGACCAGAGGGCATAATCACAGAGTAAGGGGGCACCCATTTAAGACAGAGATGAGGAGGAATTTCTTCTCTTAGAGGGTAGTGAATCTGTGGAATTCTCTACCACAGAGGGCTGTAGAGGCTGGATCATTAAGTATATTCAAGGCTGAGATAGACATATTTTTAATCAGTAAGGGAATCGAGGGTTATAGGGAAAAGGCAGGAAAGTGGAGTTGGAGATTATCAGATCAGCCATGATCTCATTGAATGGTGGAGCAGACTCGATGGGCCAAATGGCCTACTTCTGCTCCTACATCTTATGGTCTTATGGTCTAATATTATCTATACTTTCTAAAGACAGGTAGAGATAAAGAAAGTACTTGCCTTTCACAACCTCAGGACGTCCCAAAGTGCTTTACAGCCAATGAGGCACTGTGAAAGTTTTAGTACTGTCTTAAAGTGGGGAAACACAGCAGCCTGTTTTGCACATAGCAAGATCCCACAAACAGAAATGTGATAACCAGTTAATCTGTTTTAGCGATGTTGGTTGAGGGAGAAGGCACCCCAAGAAAATGGTTGTCCATTAAAAATAGGGAGCAGAAAACATCAGAATGTGCTTGTGTAGCAGGAATAGGATATAAAAACGTCCATTTTAAAGGTGAAAGGTGGGGACAGACAAGTAGAAATAAAGAAGTACTTCGACAAGGAATGAACCCTTGAGTGTTTTGCAACAGGAGAATTGATCATTCTGAGTTTGGTGTCATGTGGTAAGCATCTTCATCTGTGTAACTGTCTCTGAACAGAAACTTAGAATAAAAACTGAAAGTGCTGGAAACATTCAGCAGGGGGCCAGGCAGCATCTGTGCAGAGAGAAAGAATGTTAACATTTCAGGTTGATGGCCTTGTGCCAGTAATTTAGAAATGCTTTCAACCTCGATTGACCTGTGCTGCTTGATACCCTAAAGCAGTAAAAAGAGAGTTAAAACCCTATGTGAAGGATACAAGGAAGTGGTCGGAGACCCTTGTTTGTGGTAGAAAGCATAGAGGCATGGAGGTTACGGAGATGATGAATGCGTAGGAGAGTTTATATGGATGAAGAGAAGAATTGAGATGGAGAATGAAATTTGGATGGATTCACTCAGGGAGGGTGGAGAAGAGGAAAGATATCTGGGGTGGTAACCATTCAGTGCATGAAAATGTATTTCCTCATGTCACCATTGCTCCTTTTCCCAACTACCTTAAACCTGTGCCCCCTAGTTCTTGATCCTTCCACCAATGGAAACAGATTCTCCCTATCTACTCTGTCCAGATTCCTCATGATTTTGAATACCTCTATCAAATCTCCTCTCAACCTACTCACTATTATTTTCCTTAATGCTCTTCTCTCCTCCATTCCCTCAATCCTATCATCCCATCTTTCATTTCTCCACCTTCCAGGCATCTGGTAGCACCGCCCCTCCCCTTCCACACCCGGTACCTACCCCAACACTTCCTACTCTCTCCTGTTGCCATCCCAGTCTTAAATCTCCCTTGAATAAATTCTCAGCTCCTCTCTTTGGGTGGGAGTTTTCGCACCCGCCCACCACCGCAATCTTTCGGTCCCACCGCAAGTCCATGGACTCCTGGCGGGGACGCCGCCTCACCCGCAGCAAGTCCCGCCCGCGACAGGGCCTGAAAATCCCGGCCTTTGTCTCTACTTGGAATCGTCCAAACAGGCACCAGCTCCTGTCATCCTACATCAAGCACCCTCAGCTCACCACTCTCACTGCCCTCCCTGCTCAGTCAGCATGCTCGCCAACCTCCTCCCTGCCCTGCCTACCCCACCTGCCATGTTCCCCCCTTAGAGTGTGCCAGTGGATGAAGAGTCAATGGACTTCTTTGCATTTCCTTCCAGGGTAACTATTCCCCTGTGGATGAGGCCCTTGTCATCCGTGAACTTGTGGCTGATCGATGAACAAGGCTGAGAAAGTGCCAGAGGATTAGAGGGAGAGACCAAATTGAGGCTCGATAATAAGGACCACATTGCTGCTGTAGCAGTCTGGCAAAGGCCAGTGCTGGAAAGTCACATGATGGAGATGGTGGTAGAGTGGAAATATCACTGGACTAGTAATCCAGTGGCCCAGGCTAATGCTCTAAGGACATGGATTCAAATCCCACCATGGCAGATGGTAGAATTTAAATTGAATTAATAATCTGGAATTGAAAACGAATCTCAGTGATGGTGACCATGAAACTATTGAGAGAAGGAAATCTTACCTGGCCTGGCCTACATGTGACTCCAGAGCCACAGCAATGTGGTTGACTCTTAGCTGCCCTCTGAGATGGCCCAGCAAGCCATTCAGTTCAAGGGCAATTAGGGATGGGCAATAAATGCTGGCCTTGTCAGTGACAGACAAACCCCATGAAAGAATAAATAAAGAAGTGTCAGAATAAGGCAAGGTGGCTCCGCTTATGAGCCAACTTGCAGTCAAGGCCATGATATTCATCAATCAGCCACAAGTTCACGGATAACAGGGGCCTCATCCACAAGGGAATGGTTATCCTGGAAGGAAATGCAAATAAGTCAACTGACTCTTCATCCACTGGCACACTCTAAAGGGGATGTGGCAGGTAGGGTAAGCAGGACAGGGAGGAGGTTGGTGAGGCTAGTTCCTCAGCAAGCATGCTGACTCAGCAGGATGGGCCAGCTGAGGGTGCTTGATGTAGGCTGACAGTAACCAGTACCCATTTGGACGATTCCAAGTAGAGACAAAGAGGGGAGCTGAGAATTTGTTCAAGAGAGATTTAAGCCTGGGATGGCAACAGGAGAGAGTAGGAAGTGTTGGGGTATGTACTGGGGGTGCTGCCAAGTGCCCAGAAGGTGGAAAAATGAAAGCTAACATGATAGAAATGAGCGAATTGGGGAGAGAACATGAAACAAAATAATAGTGAGAAGGTTCAGAGGAGATTTGATAGAGTTATTCAAAATCATGAGGGGTCTGGGCTGAGTCGGTAGGTCTCCATTTGTGAAAAGATCGAGAACCAGAGGCCACAGGTTTTAGGTAATTGGGAAAAGAAGCAAAGGTGACATGAGGAAAAGCTTTAGCGAGTGGTTAGGATGTGGAATGCTCTGTCTGAGAGTGTGGTGGAGGCAGGTTCAATCAAGGTGTTCGAAAAGGAATTGGATTGTATTCAAAAAAGGAAGAATATGCAGGGCCATGGGTAGAAGGCTGGTGTCACTAGGTAAATTGCCCCTCTGGAGAGCTGGTGCAGACACAGCAAGGCGAATAGCCACCTTCTGTGCTGTGACAGTTCGGTGATTCTGTGAAGAACGTAAGAAACAGAAGCAGGAGTAGACCATTCAGAGGAGAGAGATTAAAGTAATGGGCTCAAGTGCAGAGAAGCAGCCCAAATCTGGTGGCAGAGTGAATTCAGGTTATGCTGTGTGGCCAAGATTAGGAGAGCCATGTCCTGGTTGTAAAGAGGGCAAGGTGAAGATGACATGCAAGAGGCCAAAGGTGAAGTCTGAAGCCCAGTAGGGAAATGAAGTCAACTTGTATACAGGGCAGAGTCAGTTTGGACTTTAAACAAGCCAGTGTTCATGTTCAGTGATAGGTGTGGAGAGGCAGAGGATCAGTGAGTACACTCCTGGAGGGTGAAATCAGGAAGAAGAGGGGGAGAGGAGACAGCGGACTAATGGTGCCAATGATCTATGGGCAATTTGAACTTTTTAAAGAAGACCTGTTTTTTTTTCAAAAAGAAATACAAGTAAAGACACTGAGCAAAAGATGGCTGATAATGTGCAGTGACCATACCCTGGAAAATTCTATTGTGGATTATAGTTAACCGACTAGTCTCAAGAGAACATGGAGTATTGCACCTGGGTTGGGTGGTGTCATGGGCTTCTTCAAACAGAGCTTTGAAAGAGAGAAAGACGCAAAAGACTGAACTTTAATCTCTGTGGTGGCAGAGTCAAAAGACTGATTGCATGTCTCAACAGACATCCGAAATCCATCTCCTGTTGATTTACATCTCAAGAATGTGTAAATGGTCTGGGATGAAAGAACATGGACTCTGGGTGCAAGTCATAGTTTTTTTGCCCTTCCAGAAAATGCAGGGAAAAATCAGTTAAAAAGCTGAGGTGCTGGTGTGTGACTGGGACAGCAAAGAACAAGAGTCACCCCCCCTGCAGCTTGCAGGCAAAAGGATCTTTTTCTCTTTCTCTCTTTTGCTGGAGGCTATAATCTAAAGGAAATAGGACAGCCTTTCAGCCACCCTGCAGAACCAAGTCTCTCCAAAACTAACTGCGGAACTGCCAAAGTCAGCTCTACCAGAATCACACAACTTAGTAGCCACAACATGCTGCCATTTACACCTTATGGACAAGCCAAAGACTGATTCTTTTTTTTTCACTTTTATTTGTCATTTCCGATCTGTGTATGTGTGTTGCGTTTTTATTATTTTTCTTGGGTTTTAGAAACTAATAAGCTTATTCTTTGACTTAAGAAAGCCTGGTTAAATTGGCTGCTTCTAAAAAAAGATACATTTGGGCTGGGAAAATGTATCCAAGGGGGAAGGGACCCGTATTAAATAAACTTTGCTGCAACTTACCTGGGGGAGT
The DNA here is from genome assembly GCF_964194155.1 of Cetorhinus maximus. NCBI lineage: Eukaryota > Metazoa > Chordata > Chondrichthyes > Lamniformes > Cetorhinidae > Cetorhinus > Cetorhinus maximus. The sequence continues at coordinate 9,083,014 of NC_135905.1, read as the reverse complement.
GGGGTTGAATAAAGAAGGGGAATCTGCTCATTCCTCCTCACCTGGGAGCATAACAGAATTGGGGTCCCATTCAGGAAGTTAACAAATTGGGAGGGGGACATCGTCCAGGGACCAGTCGTAACAGTGGACAGAGAAGGTCATCAGCGTGAAACCCAAAGACCAAGGCCGGTGACTCAGGAGGGGCGAGGGAGCTGGTGCAAAGAAGATCTGGAGGGCGGTGAGGAGCACACATGGTGGAAAGAAACAGCAGAGGCTTGAAGGGCTGGTTCCAGCCAGTCCAGCGAAGGATGAGGCAGGAGTTCTGAAGGACAAGTGAAGCAGCGTAAAATGTCAATGGTCATGGGTAGCAAGTCAGCAACATGGGAGCAGAAATCCAGAGCGCAATAAAACCTGACCCAGAACTATCAGAAGAGCACAAAAACTGAAGCCACAAAACCAGGCTGGCTACTGGAATTGAGGCAATTCAGGAGGGGATACAGTTTGAATAGAAAGTGGCAGGGAAGGTAGAGGCAGTACAGACTAGACGGGAGTGAATATTGGAATTCCTCCCAAGATCAGGAAAATTTCTGTCCAAGACTAAATTCAGCAGCAGAGTAAAGCTGAGAGGCTGGCAGTGGATGACCAGATATTTGGACTTATTGGTTTAAAGGAGGAATGTTGGCCAAGACAACAAGAGAATTCCACATCCTCCTTCAAATAGCACGATGGGATCTTTTACTCCCAAGTGAAAAGGTGGACAGGGCCTCATCCAGAAAGAAAGCATCTGGACCAACGCAGCACTCGCTCAGCACTGCACGCAAACGTGAGCACAGATTATGTGGTTAGGTCCTGGAATGGGGCTTAAACTGACAGTGCAACTCATTCTGGAAAGGCATTGGTGAAACAGATAACCCTGGCACCAGAAACCCAACGGCCCAGCACAGCTTACCGAAAAATCCCCTTATTCCAGGGTAAAAGGAGCATGCAAAGACATTGCCCCCTGAAAATCCATGGTGTCCCCAGCATGATGGTTGCACCTGCTGAACTCCCAGAATTTGCCAAATCAATGTTGGGGGTTGGGTGTGGGGTGGTTGGGGGGAGGGGGGATGGGGGAGCATCTCATTTCCATGTCACATTTCCAGCTCACCCCTGGTTTTTATATAAAACATTTACTATTTCTTTGGGGCCTAGGCCACATGCCTTAACTGGAACCCCTGACCCATGGACCCAGTTGCACCCAATCAGAGACCTGTATTCTTCACCTAGACTTAGTGCCCAGCACCTGGATCTGGGTTGGGCAGCAGGAATTTCTGGATTTCCCTGCCATCATTGACCTTACCATGTCGTACAAAGTCAACTTGGAACTATGGGAGCCTATGCAGTTTTTCCAAGGAGTTTGTTGAACTCCTGCCAGAGTTACAACAGAAACCCAGTGGGAAACCAACCCCCACCTGCTCAAACCCCTCAAAGCAAATTGAGGGCCATTCCATTTAGTATACGTGAAAGAGGAGATCTCTTGCAGGCTACAACAACAACTTGGATTTATATCACACCTTGAATGTGGTAAACTGTCCCAAGGAGTATACATCAAACCAGACTGGGCACCAGACCACAGAAAGAGTTATTAGGGCAGAGGACTAAAAGCTGGGTCAAAAAAGTAGGTTTTGATGAGCACCTTAAAGGAAGGGGTTTAGAGAGGGAATTCCAGAGCTTAAGGCTAAGACAGCCTAAGGGATGTCTGCCAATGTTGCTGCAAAGGAAATCAATATTGGACAAGAGGCCAAACCTGGAGTACATCTGTAGAACTGGAGGAGGTTCAGGAGTTCTTCAGGTGTTGTTGCTCTCTCCTTTAAACTGCCATCATTGCCCCTCGCCTCAAAAAAATCAGCCTTTGACCCCATTGCCCTTGAAAACTACAGTCCCATCTTCAACTACCCTTTCCTCTTCAAAGTCCTTGAACGTGTTCTCATATCTGAAATGCGTTCTCATCTTTCCTGGAACTCCATGTTTGAATCCCTCCAATCAGGTTTCTGCCCCTGCCACAGTACTGAAATAGCTCTTAGCAAAGCCACAAATGACATCCTGTGTGACTGTGATGAAGGTAAATTATCCTTCCTTATCCTCCTCAACCTGTCTTTGACACGATTGACCACACCACCCTCCTCCAACCCTCTCCACCGTCGTCCAGCTGAGTGGGATTGCTCTCACCTGGTTCCATTCTTATCTATCTATTCATGGCCAGAGAATCACTTCCAATGGCTTTTCTTTCTGCTCCCGCATGTTACCCTTGGTGTCCCCCAAGTCCCCTTCCTATTTTTCATTTACATGTTTTCCCTCAGCGACATCATCTGAAAGCACAACGTTACTTTTCATATGTATGCCTCACCTCCACCTCTATCGACTCCTCCACCATTGCTAAATTATCAGGCTGTTTATCCGGCATCCAGTACTGGATGAGCACAAATTTCCTCCAAATAAATATTGGGAAGACCAATACCATTGTCTCAGTCCCCACTCCAAACTTTGTTCACTGACTACCAATTCTACCCCTCTCTATGGCAATAGTTTGAGATTATGCCCATCTGTTTGCAGATGTGGTGTCACATTCGACCCTGAGGTGAGGGTCACATTCAGGCCAACACTAAGACTGCCTATTTCCCCCTCTGTAATGGTGCTTGACTTCACCCTAGTCTCAGCTCATCTTCTGCTGAAACCTTCATTCATGCCTTCGTTACTGCTAGACTCAACTATTCCAACACACTCCTGGCTGGTCTCCCACATTCTACCCTCTGTAAACTTGAGGTCATCCGAAACTCTGCTGCCTGTATTCTTACTTGCGCCAAGTCCAATTTTACCATCACCACTGTGCTCGTTGATCTACATTGGCTACCAGTCAAGCAATATCTTCATTTTAAAATTCTCATCCTTGTTTTCAAATCCTTCTATGGCCTTGCCCCTCCCTATCTCTATAATCTCCTCCAGCTCCACAACCCTTCGGGATATCTGTGCTCCTCTAATTCTGGCCTCTTGTGCATCCTCAATTTTAATTGATCCACCATTGGTGGTTGAGTCCTTGGCTGCCAAGGCTCCAAGCTCTGAAATATCCACCCTACACCTCTCCACCTCTACCTTGCTTTCCTCCTTTAAGACACTTCTTAAAACCTACATCTTTGGCCAAGCTTTTGGTCATCTGCCTTAATATCTCTTTTATGTGGCTCGATGTCACATTTTGTTTTATAACGCTCCTATGAAGCACCTTGGGATATTTTATAATGTTCAAGGTGCTATACAAATATTAATTGTGGTTGTTGTTTTTGCTGTTACAGAGATAGGAAAGCGCGTGGCTGGTAGGTAATTTGAAAATGAGGATGAGAATTTTAAGTCAAAACTGTGCGGATTTAGTATTCTGTCCAGCTCTGGAATTCAAAGTATTACAGGAACCTCAAGTCCAGAACTAAGGGGAAAAATCAGATCCGCCACACCTGAGGCAGACAGCGGAACACATTTCCCATCCATCAAACCAACCGTTCCGTCGATGGTCCAGGCATGATTGAAGACAGAATAAATGTTTTGAAGAGTCCAAACCACTTGGAATGTCCACTTGAGTGGTCACCAGCTCCAAAAGGATTTCGTCACTCTAATCCCTCCAGAACTTCAAACCCAATCTCTCCCTTAACCCCAGGAACAACACAAACCCAACTACTTGATCATAGTTGGAAAGGTAAAAGGGAATTGGAAGAGACAACAAGCCAGAAGATATGATTGGAATAAATAATTTGGCATTGCCAATTAGCAGCCAGTTTCTCCGCAGCCTAGACTCTGTCAGAGGAGCATTGTCTTTTTGTTTAGTGTTTGTTTTTCTCCCTAGAACTTTCCCATGACACACCTGAATGAATCTGTTCTTCCAGTTTCCTGTCCAACTGGGCTGGAAGCTATCAATCTATTCTTGCCTCCAGTACACCCCACAATCCTCTTCTTTACCCATTCATTCTTCGACGTGACGTTAACCTCAGATAATGAGGCATTCCATGCCCACATGTAGCAAGACCAGGACAAAATTCAGATTGAACTGATAAGCGGTAAGTTACATTCACACCAGACAAGTGCCAGACAATGACCATATCCAACAAGAGAAAATCTCACCATCTCCCCTTGACGTTCAATGACATTGCCATCGTTGAATTCCGCACTATCAACATTCTGGGGGTTACCTTTGACCAGAAACTTAACTGGACCAGCAATATAAACACAAGAAGGAACTTCAGGCATTTGGATGATGCCATAGTTTGGTATTATCCAAAACACTCACCACACAGGACAAATCAGCAGATGTGGTGAATTGAGGCATTTCATTTTTACAGCTACACAATACCTAGTTGTGTTAAGGTTGCAGCAGTGGGAATGGGTGTCCCATGCAAGTTCTTTGTTATCTGTCCCCAATTATGCAAGGAAATATCAACCATGTTGCTGTTAGATAGGAGTCACGTATTGGCCATGCAGAGACTATGTTTATCAGAATATAATTCAGTTGTTGGGTATCTAGTGACCTGGGAACTGAAGGGCCACTTGTTCAATGAAACAAGAAAAATTATCTGCTGTTGTTACCTTTTGTCCCTGTTCTCTAGATGCCTCTAAAGAAGAATATATTTGGACCTATGAGAACCACTCTGTGCAGCGCTGTGAAAACAGGACTGGCCTTTGGATGGACAGCAGTCCAATTACTCACAACATTTTCTTGGGGAACCTGATGACACAGGGGATGCTAACTGAAGAACTTGGTTTTTCTCAGCTGGCAGTTGACGGTTTCTACAAAACGGTTGAAGTGCGGGAGCAAAGGGGAGTGCCCCCCATGGCAGCCAATGAGGTCGAAACGTGCAATTTTGACAAGTTGGGGCAGAGCAGCGACATTCAAATGTGTTCAGCCCTCTTATTAGATCCGTCAAATGCTTACTTCCACCAAAACCCATTACTTTGCTTGTCTGTTAATCAGACGTTTCCTGGGTGTCTTCCAGTGCAATTCACTCATATTCTCCTTTGATCTTCTTCTATCAACTTGGATCTTCACCACAATCCAGATCCTTTCTGAAGAAGTCATACGGACTTGAAACGTTAACTCTGTTTCTCTCTCCACAGATGCTGCCAGACATGCTGAGTTTTTCCAGCACTTTCTGTTTTTATTCCAGATCCTTCCTCCTTTGCCAGGCCTGTCTTCTTCACTTCATTCTTCTCCCTCAAACATTACACACTCCATATCAAAACATCACTCCAATCCAGTGATGCCCTTACTACCAGTCCTTTGGTAAAGCTGCCATTGCCACCAGTTCTAAATCTGATGGTGAAGGTACTCTTATGATGATCATTGATCCTGATGGTAAGATTGGATTTACCAGTTAATTCTAATGGTAAATACTGCTGGTAATGTTGACCGAACTCCCAGGGGTTAATATCAGTGTTATTATATTAAAGCTGCAGCTATTGCTGTTCTGGCTGTTAGTGAGCCAGCACAAAAGAGCAAGCCCACAACTCCCAGAGAATGCAGTTAACTTGGCTGAAATCCTAAAACATCAGGCAGCTATAATTCAATCTTTCTGTAATTATGTCCACTTTCAAAGACTGATGATCAACATGAGAGTATAAAAAGCTAATGTAGTGCCCTCTTTAGATTATGCAATTCCAATACAATGTATACCCCAACACAATGCATAGGAATGTAGCAAATATGGGAGGCCATTCAGCTCCTCCAGCCTATTCCACCATTCAATGAGATCATGGCTGATCTGCGACTGAACTCCACATTCCCACCCACTCCCCATATCCCTTACTACCTTTGGTTAACGAAATTCTATCAATCTCAGATTTAAATTTAACAATTGATCCAGCATCAATTGCCGTTTGCAGGAGTGAACTGTAGACATTACCACCCTTTGTGTGTAGAAGTGATTCCGAATTTCACTCCAATTTTTAGACTATGCCCCCTAGTCTTAGGTTCCCCAACTGGCGGAAATAAATTCTCTCTACCCTATCTGTTCACCTTAATATCTTGAAAACTTCCAATCAGGTCACCACTTTAACCTTCTAAATTCGTGGAAATGCAACCCTATATTGTGTAATCTCTCCTCATAGTTTAATCTTGGAGTCCAGGTATCATTCTAGTAAATTTACATTGCATTTTGTCCAAGGCCAATATATTCTTCTGGGCAGCAGAACTGTGGACAGCTCTCTAGATGTGGTCCAGACAGGTGTTTGTATAGCTAAAGCATTACTTCTACCCCTTGTATTTTAGCACTCTAGATATAGAGGCCAGCATTCCATTCCCATTTTGATTATTTTCTGTAGCTGTCCATGACATTTTAATGATCTGTGTACATGGACCTCTAAGCCTCTTTAGATCTCCACAGTTTCCAGCTTTTTCATCAAATTAGAAAGTTCCATTCTTTTTAGGTCCAATGCGGATGACCTCACACTTGCCTACATTGAAATCCATTTGCCACAGCTTTTCCCATTCAGTTAATCTGTTTTCTATTTGTGACTTTACGCTTGCACCTTGTGCAGTGCCCTCTATCTTTGTGTCATTGGCAAAATTAAACATGCAGCTCCGGCCTATTATCCAAGTTGTTAATAAATATTTTGAATAGTTGAGTCCCCCAGTACAGTTCCTTGTGGGGCCCCACTAGTCATGTCCTGCAATTAGAGAACTTACTCGTTGTTTCCTGTACTCCAATCTTCCTGTTCCTTGGCCAATTTCCTAACCAGAACAATAATGTTCCCTCCCTAACAGCACTGTGGGTGTACCTACACCACATGGACTGCAGAAGTTCAAGAAAGCAGCTCACCACCATCTTCTCAAGGGAAATTCAGGATGGACAATAAATTCTGGCCTAGCCAGCGATGCCTACATCCCGTGAACAAATACATTTAAAATTCCATATTATTCAACTTCAGCCAGCAGCCTCTGATAAGGGACTTTATTAAATGCCTTCTGGAAGTCCATATAAATAACACCCATAAACATTCATCTGTTCCTATGGCAATGTGGATCCCAATTAAAATATTTCATCTATTAATTTGTGGGATGTAGGCATTGCTGGCAAAGCCAGTATTTATTGGCCCACACAAACTGCTCTTAAGAAGATGTTGTTGAGCCACCTTCTTAAACTGCAGCAGTCGACTAGTATGGCTATACCCACCTTGTACAGTGCAGGAGAGTGCAAGACGAGGACCCTGGGACAGGCAGTCAACGGCACCTAGAGGAGAGTGTGAGAGGAGGACCCTGGGACAGGCAGTCAACAGCACCTAGAGGAGAGTACGAGAGGAGGACCCTGGGTCTGGCAGTCAACAGCACCTAGAGGAGAGTGCGAGAGGAGGACCCTGGGACAGGCAGTCAACAGCACCTAGAGGAGAGTGCGAGAGGAGGACCCTGGATCAGGCAGTCAGCAGCACCTAGCGGATCTAGTCTAGCTAGAGGATCTAGTGTCTCATCTATACTCAGGTAGCACATTCCAAGCTCCAGGACTACATACTGAGGGACGCACTAAAGCTTGGGGCAGCCACCGCAAAGGTGCAATGGAGAAAGGTCACTGTCTAAGACCTTTCTGCCATAGTGCACCGAGGGGCTGGGAATTGTATAGACCTCTCGGGCTGTACGGCTCACAATGAATGTATGCATTGAATCTATTATAATTGTATTGAAGCACCTCAGAGTGCAACATGATGTATGTTGATAATTCCAATACCATTGCACTGTCTGACTGTCTGTAATGACCGTATTGAAATGACTGTAATATTCATTGATTGTATTGAAGCACCTCGTGATCCATGTGTAAAAGTTGAATCTGATTGCACTTTTTGTGATGGCAATTTAGAAATATTTTGTAATGTTCTTCCAGAAATTTTATGAATAAAGTATATTTTTCAAAAGAAAAAGTCTATACTCAGGTCGGGGTAAGGGCAAAATAAAATCAAGAGTCCATATTCTATTTGGTTAAGATATGTCTGGGGAGCTCAGTTCTGCGATGTGCACATCCTGCGCCATGTGGGAAATCCTAGACGCTCCTGGCGTTCTGTATGACCATGTGTGCAGGAGATGACTCTAACTGGAGCAACTTGAGCTCCGGGTTTTGGAGCTTGAGTGGCAGCTGGGGGCACTACGGTGCATTCACAAGGCTGAGAGGTTCATGGATAGTACATTTCAGGATGTGGTCACCCCACAGTTTAAGGAAGTGCAAGCAGAGAGGGAATGGGTGACTGCCAGACAGAAGAAGGGACCAGGCAGGTAGTGAGGGAATCCCCCGCATGCATCTCGCTCGCAAACCGTTTTTCAACCTTGGAAAACGGTGAGAGTGACGGTTCCTCTGTGGAGGCCAACCAGAGCCAAGGCCATGGCACTGTTGGTGGTCCAGCTGCTCAGGGCGGGAGGAAGGGCAATAGTGGTAGGGGATTCATTAGTGAGGGGAGTAGACAGGTGCTTCTGCGACCATAGATGTGATACCAGGATGGTATGTTGCCTCCCGGGTGCCAGGGTCAAGGATGAAACATAATGGCTGCTGGACATTCTGAAGGGGGAGGGTGAACAGCCAGATATCATGGTCCATTTTGGGACCAATGACATTGGAAGAAAGAGAAATGAGGTCATGCAAAGCAGACTTTAGGGAGTTAGGTAGGAAATTGAAAAGCAGGACTTCAAAGGTAGTAATTTCCGGATTACTCCTGGTGCCACGCAGTAATGAGTATGGGAACAGGAGGTTAGAGCAGATGAATGTGTATCTGGAGAGATGGTGCAGGAGGGAGGGCTTTAGATTCCTGGGGCACTGGGACCATTTATGGGGGAGGTGGGACCTGTACAAGTTGGACAGGTTACATCTGAACAGGAATGGGACCAACATCCTCGCAGGGAGTTTTGCTAATGCTGTTGGGGTGGATTTAAACTAAATTAGCAGGGGGATGGGATCCTGAAAAGTAGTTCAGAGGAGAGAGAAGCTGAGATGGAATTAGAAGTTAAAACGCTAGTGAGTGAGTGAGTCAAGAAGGCAGAGGAATCATAGGCTTGATGAGAAAGAAGTGAGTTTAGCAAGGCTAAATGGAATATATTTTAATGCAAGGTGCTTGAAAAATAAGACAGATGAGCTGAGGGCACAGATAGACATGTGGGAGTTTGATATCATATCTACAACTGAGACTTGGCTAATAGAAGGGCGGGATTGGCAGCTCAGCATTCCTGGTTATAGGGTATTCAGACGAGATAGAGAGGGAGATAGAAGAGAAGGGGGGCCACAATATTGATCAAGGAATCAAATATAGCAAAGAGGAGGGATGATACCCTGGAAGGATCATCAAATGAGGCCATATACTTAGAAGTAAAAACACAAAGGGGACAAACACGCTGCTGGGTGTGTACCATAGGCCCCAAACAGTCAGGGAGAGATAGAGGATCAAATATGTAACCAAATTTCAGAAAAGTGTAAGAATAATAAGGCAGCAATAGTAAGGGATTTTAAATATTAACTGGGATAGTTTTAGTGTGCAAGGTAGGGAGGGAGCAAAATTCTTAAGTTGCATCTAGGAGAATGTATTTAGCCAGTACGTAGAAAGCCCAACAAGTGAGGGGGCAGTCCTGGACCTAATATTCGGAAATGAGCCCGGGCAGGTGGAAGGCGTATCAGTAGGGGAGCATTTTGAAGGTAATGACCATAACTCCATTAGATTTAGGATAGTTATGGAAAAGGATAAGGTTGGCCTGGGAATAATAAAAACTGGGGGAAGGCTAATTTTACTGAGATGAGATATAATTTGGCCCAAGTGGACTAGGAGCAGCTACTTGCAGATAAAACTGTGTCAGTGCAGTGGGAGGCATTCAAGGGGGAAATAGTGAGAGTGCAGGGCAAATATTTCCCATAAAGACAAGGGGGGTACCAAGTCCACAGAATCCTGGACATCAAGGGACATAAAGGTTAGAATTAAGATAAAAAGAGAAGCTTGTGGTAGATACTGAGGGCTCAATATGGCAGAGTCCCTAGAGAAGTATAAAAAGTGCAGGGGGGAACTTAAAAAGAAAATTAGGAAAGCTAAGAGAGTGCATGAGAAAGTATTGGTGGGTAGAATAAAGGAAAACCCAAAAGAGTTTTTAAAATATATAAGAAGCAAGAGAATAACTAGGGAAAGAGTAGGGCTAATTAGGGACCATAGAAGTAATCTGTGTGTGGACCCAGAAGACGTGGGTGCAGTCCTCAATGAATACTTTGCGTCAGTCATCACAGTGGAAAAGGACGATGCAGATATAGACATCAGGGTGGAGGACTGTGAAATATTAGAGGAAATTAACATAGAGAGAGAGGAGGTACTAGCGGGTTTAGCAGCCTTAAAAGTGGATAAATCCACAGGCCCGGATGAGATGTATCCCAGGCTGTTGAGGGAGGAAAGGGAAGAGATATCAGGGGCCCTGGCAGTAATTTTCAAATCCTCTCTGGCCACAGATGAGGTGCCTGAGGACTGGAGGACTGTTAACGTTGTCCCATTATTAAAAAAGGGAGGAAGGGATAGACCAGGAAATTACAGGCCAGTCAATCTAACCTCAGTGGTGGGGAAGTTACTAGAAAGAATTCTGAGGAACAAAATATACCTGCACTTGGAGAGACACGGATTAACCAGAGATAGTCAGCATGGATTTGTTAAGGGAATGTCGTGTTTGACAAACTTGATCGAATTTTTTAATGAGGTAACCAAGAGTGTTGATGAGGGTAATGTAATTGATGTGGTCTACATGGACTTTAGCAAGGCTTTTGATAAGGTCCCTCATGGCAGGCTGGTTAATAAAGTAGGAGCCCATGGGATCCAAGGCAAAGTGGCACGTTGGATCCAAAATTGGCTGAGAGGCAGGAAGCAGAGAGTGATGGTACAGGGATGTTTCTGTGACTGGAAGTCTGTTTCCAGTGGGGTTCGGCAGGGCTCGGTGCTGGGACCCTTGCTGTTTGTGGTGTACAGAAATAATTTGGACTTAAATGTAGGGGGTATGATCAAGAAGCTCTCAGATGGCATGAAAATTGGTAGGGTGGTAAATAGTGAGGAGGATAGCTGTAACAGGAGGATATCAATGGACTGGTCAGGTGGGCAGAGCAGTGGCAAATGGAATTCAGCCCGGAAAAGTGTGAGGTAATGCACTTGGGGAGGGCTAACAAGGCAAGGGATTACACCATGAATGGTAGGACCCTGGAAAGTACTGAATATCAGTGGGACCTTGGTGTGCATATCCACAGATCCCTGAAGGTAGCAGGGCAGGTAGATAAGGGGGTTAAGGGGCATATGGGATACTTACATTTATTAGCCGAGGCATAGAATACAAAAGCAGGGAAGGTTACGCTGGAACTGCATAAAACACTGGTTAGACCACAACTGGAGTACTGTGTGCATATATGAAGGATGTGATTGCACTGGAGAGGGTGCAGAGGAGATTTACCAGGATGCTGCCTGGGCTGGAGGGTCTGAGATATGAGGAAAGATTGGATAGGCTGGGGTTGTTTTCCTTGGAGCAGCGAAGGTTCAGAGGGGACCTGATAGAGGTGTATAAGATTATGAAGGTCATAGATAGGGTGGATAGGAAGGCACTTTTTCCATTAGCAGAGGGGTCAATAATCAGGGGGCATAGATTTAAGGTAAGAGATAGGCGGCTAAGAGGGAAGTTGAGGAGAAATTTCTTCACCCAGTGGGTAGTGGGAGTCTGGAACTCTGCCTGAAAGGGTGGTTGAGTCAGAAACTCTCGTAACATTTCAGAAATATTTAGATATTCACTTGTGTTGCCATAGCCTCCAGGGCTTGCCATAAGCCTCCAACATAATACTCATACCTTGTTTAACAGATAATTTCTTGCAATACTGTAGTTGTTCAAACCATATCAAGGAGATTGTCTATTTTATGTTCCTCTACAGATTTCTTTATTGTTGAGCCAAGCGCTGGAAAATGGGATTAGTGTAGTCAGATCTTTGTTGATGGATATGATGGGCTGAATGGCCTCCTTCTGTGCTGTAAACGTCTATGAGTTCTGTTAGGCAGGAACTTTCAGTATTTTGACCTAGAAATATGAAAAGAATGGCGATATGTTTCCACATCAGGATGCAGTCACTTGGAGGGTAACTTGTAGGTAGTGGTGTTCCCATGCACCTGCTGCCCTTGTCCTTCTAGGTGGTAGAGGTTGGGCTTTGGAAGGTGCGGTGGAAAGAGTTTTGCTGAGTTGCTGCAGTGCATCTTGTATATTGTACATATTGTATAATACACACTACTGCCACTGTGCATTGGTGGTGGAGGGTGTGAATGTTTAAAGTGGTGGATGTGGTGCCAATCAATTGGGCTGCTTTGTCCTGGACGGTGTCGAGCTCCTTCAGTGTTTTATGGAGCTGCACTTATCCAGGCAAGTGGAGAGTATTCCATCACACTCCTGACTTGTAGCTTGTACATGGTTGACATGCTTTGGGGAGTCAGGAGGTGGGTTACTCGCTGTAGAATTCCCCAACTCTGACCTGCTCTTATAGTCTCAGCATTTATGTGGCTGGTCCAGTTAAGTTCCTGGTCAATAGTGACCCCCAGGATTTTGATGGCGGGGGTTCAGCAGTGATAATACCGTTGAATGTCCAGGGGATGTAGAAGCACAATGGCACTGCAGTTACTAGTGTGTCCCCAAGAACCCCAGTGTGTCCTAATTACAGTTCATGGCCCAGAAGTAATAGCCCATAGAACCCAAGGGAAAGTGACAATTTAGATCCAAACTTGGCACAGTGGCAGGAAACAAAGGGTCATAGTTGCTAGTTGTCTTTTGACTGGAAGGCTGTTTCCAGTGGGGTTCTGCAGGGCTCAGTACCAGGTCCCCTGTTTTTAGCGGTAAATGTCAATGATTTAGACTTAACTGTGGGGCATGGTTACAAAGTTTGCGAATGATACAAAAATTAGCCGTGTTGTTGGTAGTGAGGAAGAAAGCTGTAGACTGCAGGGAGTCAGCAGTGGACTGGTCAGGTAGGCAACAGTGTGGCAAATGGAATTCAATCCACAGAAGTGTGAAGTAATGCATTTGGGGAGGCCAAACAAGGCAAGGGAGTCCACAATATGAGAGGCAGGCAAAAACAGTGGGACCATGGAGTTCATATCCACAGTCCCTGAAGGTAGCAGGACAGGCAGGTAAAGTGCATACGTTAAGAATGCATACGGAATATTTTCCTTTGTTAGCCAAGGCATAGAATATAAGAACAGAGTTTATGTTGCAACTATATAAAACACTAGTTTGGTTACAACTAGAATACTGCGTACTGTTCTGGTCACCACATTACAGGATGTGATTGCACTAGAGAGAGTCTAGAAGAGATTTTCGAGGATGTTCCCAGGAATTGAGAATTTTAGCTATGAGGAAAGATTGGATAGAATAGGATGGGTTTGTTTTCTTTGGAATGATGAAGGCTAGGGGGAAGTTAAATTGAGGTGTATACAATGATGAGGAGCCTGAATAGAGCGGATAGGAAGGACCCTAACAGAGAGGACAGTAACCAGGGGGTATAGATTTAAAGTATATTATTGATAGAAGGATTAGAGGGGAGTTGAGGAAAATATTTTCCACCCAGAGTGTGGAACTCAATAACTGAAAGGGTGGTGGAGGCAGAAACCCTCATTGCATTTAAAATATACTTGGATAGGTACTTGAGGTGCCGCACTGTACAGGGCTAAGGACCAAGAGCTGTAACGTGGGATTAGACTGGATAACTTTTTTTTCCAGCTTGCACAGAAATGATGGGCTGAATGGTCTCCTTCTGGGCCATAAATTTTCAACATGTGTATGTTTACAACATGCATCTCAAGCACAATGTCTAATGATTCTTCAAATTGAAAGCCATTTCAAATTTACAGAAATACTTTAGATAGTGGAATCGTTATAACCAGTTATTTATGGGGATGCATATTGTGAATATTAGTTTCCATGCAAAGTGAATGCAGGTCACAGTAACTCACAGATTGAATTAACATTGCTGAACAAAGATAAAAATTGAAGTGAGTTCAAATTCAATACATGTTCGAAGTTAATTACATTAAGGCAAAAGCGGTAATTATTGTTGATGTGCTGTGGGCAGTACTAATTGTTTAGGTGTCATGCAGGTAGCTCTGTGCCTTAATAACGTCTTTAGTGCCCACACTGGACAATGGAGACTGAGTGATACTCTTGGGTCTAGGCTTACTTTCTGCAGGAGCCTTTGGGCTCAGTGTGGTAATTGTTTGCTGAGGGGATTCCCCAGTTTATTCCGAGTGGCTTTTAACAGTTAAGATTCTGATGGTGTTTGTCCAAAGAGAAGCTTGGAGCACAGACTCATCAAATACTGACTGGAAATCAAAGACAGTTGTCCAAACATTTAAATTGCTGAGAAACAGTTATAACCAACCACTAAACAGACTGATTTTTTAAAAAAAAAATAATTAATTTTATCTAGTTGCGTTTTATTGTCTTCTTTTAAAATTCTCATCCTTGTTTTTAAATTCTTCCGTGGCCTCGCCCCTCTCTATCTCTGTAACCTCCTCCAGCCACACAATCCTCCAAGATCTCTGTGTTCCTCCAATGCGCATCCCCAATTTTTATCACTCTGCTATTGGGGGCTGTGCCTTCAGCTAGGAAGGCCCTATCTCTGAAATTTTCTCTCAAAACCTCTCTACCTCTCTAGTTATCTTTCCTCCTTTAAGATGTTCCTTAAAACCTATCTTTTTGACCAAGCTTTTGATCACCTACCCAGATACTTCCCTATGTCACTCTATGTCTAATTTTATTTGGTAACATTCCTGTGAAGCACCTCAGGATGTTTTACTACATGAAACATGCTATATAACTTTAAGTTATTGTTATGTCTTAACAGTCAGGCATTGACTCTTTTCAAATAATGTCTTTCACTGACTTTGATTTATATTTTAATTGCACTGTAGTTTGCAATATTGTGCATGTTATTCAATAGGAGTTTAATGCAACCATTTGCATCAAGCACAATCACTTGATCAAACTATCGAACTTGACAGAGAGTTTAAATATAGCAAGAATAAGTATATATTCTGTACAAAAATGTAATATATGCAGGGTATAAATTATGTACAGGGACTAAACATTTTCAGAATAAATCCCTCTGGAGAAAAAATATACAGAGTCAATATACACATTGAGTATACACAAAGTCAATCTTGACACTGTAAGAATGCACTTGTCAACACTTTGAGTGAATACATAGAGAGTATTTATATACATTTAAATACATAAGTAGGAAATGCATACTTCCAGTAAATACATCACAATAAAACAGTCATCATAGACTAAATACACAGACACATATAAATACATGGACAGTAAAGGCCATATTGCAAAGGAACACACAGACACACTGCACTCACATTTTATTTTTCAATTATTTGGACAGTGTGATATTTTCTTTGGTTGCTTTAATGATAATGAATAAAAGTCTGGGTAAATGTGAAGTAGAGTCCCAATTGGATAGCGAAGGAGGAAGGGTTGTTGTTGGTGTAGTGATGGTGAACAATTTAAACCAATAACAGCTTTTAGCTTTGATGACTTTATGCTCAGACCATCCTTTGATACTTTCATATTTAACCACACTGGTTGCTTCTACATCTGCACCCAGGAAGGGTAATTTCCAATTTCATGCCCTTTTGTCCTCAGTGACTTTCATTCAAATCATCCAAAGACTTCAAGACAGTTCTTGTATCTGGACAGGCTCTACACCATCACTTTCACCCTCCTGTGGCTGTCTGATAAGATCTCTCTATCTCTGGCTTCCAATCTTTTTTCCAGTCCTTACAGCTTTGCCTTTCTCTATTTTGTCAATAACTGTGGGTGATAGTCCTTTCAACTTTCTTGTACCTCCTAGGCTCCACAGCTACCACGTAAAGGTTGCTCCTATTCCCTATTTGTCCACTGCCTTGAAATCAATGCTTGTTGTGGGGTCTTCCACTCCTCCTTGTTCTTTCTTGCAAACTCTGTATGTCTAATTGAAATCAGAGCAACAATTTTAAAAAACAATAAAATCCCATATCAGCATGTGGTGACCATACACAGCAACTGGGGCTCTTGGTGTGTTAGTCAATATTTTCATCCCCAGGATTGGTGATAGCATTGCCTTTATGATTCTCGCAAGAGGTGCTCCTCCTCAACGTCCATTTTGCAACTGGAAAAAACATCTTCAGGTGCCCTGCTTCCTCCTTTCAATCCTTTCTCTCCAGCCTTCAGGCTTTTAAACTCTCCCAGCAAGACACAGCTGACTTCTGCTTGAAGATGCCACGCCCTGTGTTCTTTGGAACTCCAAACCTGGTCTCTGAATAGAGATCTGTAAATATTGTCTCGATGTGGCCAAAATGCTGCCTCAGGGAGATTGGTTGAACTTTTAAAAATTTATTTAAGGTATGAAAAAACCAAACTGAAAATCTGAATGATGCGCGGTGATGTCAGGACGCACGCTCAACATCACCCCACACGTCAGTCGTTGCGGGACCTGCCCCCGCACGCCAACCGGGAAATTCTGCCCTTAATTCCAGATTTTTATTGTCTTCAAATTTCACCATCTGCCATGGCGGGTCCCCAGAGCATTTCTCTGGGTCTCCTGGAATACTAGTCCAGTGACAATACCACTACGCCACCCTCCCCTCGCTGTAGATACCTAGTTAATGTGTCGACAGTAGATACATCTGCAACTTCCATCATCAACTTCCATCAATGGCTGAAAGCATTGTAGTATCAATGAATTCCCTTCATAAAACACATGGGCAAACTCCAGTGAATCAGGAATTTATCTTTTCTTTATTCTTTCATGGGATGTGGGCATCACTGGCAAGGCCAGCACTTGTTGCCCATCCCGAATTGCCCTTGGACTGAGTGGCTTGCTCGGCCATTTCAGAGGGCAGTTGGTGGTTGTATTACAACCTTTATTAATATTTGAAGTTTATTCAAGGTCCGATGTACCTTCTGTTTAATTCCCCTCAACTTCAGTCAGAGGGAGCTAGACCCAAGGACATGTAATTGGGTTATTAGCCCTGTTTAACCTCTGAATGAAGAATTGAAATAAACCGGAATGATGGTTTCAGTGTTAACAGGGTCTGGGGGAGAATGATGACCTTCTCTTTGATGGGCTTTTTACAACTATTCCTTAAATAGATTGCAATTTCCCAGATATTATAAGGGTCTGGATGAAAGTCCTCAATAAATGTTTTCTCACCACAACAGAACTGGAGCAGGGGTTCATGAGTGAAAAACAGAAAATGCTGGAAAAACTCAGCAGGTCTGACAGCATCTGTGAAGAGAGAAACAGAGTTAACGTTTCGAGTTCATATGACCCTTCCTCAAAGCTAAAGCAGAAATGTGATTAAATTTATACTGTTGGGGGGGGTGTTGAGGGGGTGGAGCAGGTGAAGCTGGATAGAAGGCCAGAGATAGGTGCGGGCAAAGGAGAGAGTGACAAAGATCTCATGAAAGCGATGAAGGTGTACCAGGGCAAAAGAGACAAGTGGAAATCCTGTCGGAGAGAAGAGCAGTACTTCTTCAAGGTAGGCATTCCTGGAAGAGAATTGGCAATGAATTAAACACCAAGATCAGAGCAAAATACTGCAGATGCTGGAAATCTGAAATAAAAACAGCAAATGCTGGGAAAACTCAGCAGATCTGACAGCATCTGTGGAGAGAGAAACAGAGTTAATGTTTTGAGTTGTAGGACTTTTCTTCAGAGCTGCGGAGAAGTAGAAATGTGATGTACCGCCTCTCCTTTGCCCCCACCTTTTGCTGACCTTCTGTCCAACTTCACCTGCTCCACTACCCCCCCT
This sequence comes from Cetorhinus maximus, assembly GCF_964194155.1. Taxonomy (NCBI): domain Eukaryota; kingdom Metazoa; phylum Chordata; class Chondrichthyes; order Lamniformes; family Cetorhinidae; genus Cetorhinus; species Cetorhinus maximus. Next base: position 9,065,206 of record NC_135905.1, on the reverse strand, counting down.
TAAATAGTATAAATTTCATCACATTTCCACTTCTCTTTAGCTCTGAAGAAGAATCATATGGACTTGAAACGTTAATTCTGTTTCTCTCTCCACAGGTGCCGTCAGACCAGCTGAGTTTTTCCAGCATTTTCTGTTTTTTCTTTCAGATTTCCAGCATCCGCAGAATTTTGCGTTTATCTTAAATATTAAAGTGTTATTGCCTTAATCCCAAGTATGTGAGATTCACAGAATGGCTCTGAATTCAATCTACCAGAATCTAACAATCTGAAGGTTTGAGTTTAGGTTGAGATATTGATAATGGATTTTGAGGTAGTATAATTAATGGTTCCATGGAAAATGTTCATTTGATCAATAATAGACCGCCCCTAATTAACTACCTATATTTGGAAAAAGGACCAATGAGGGTGCCGGTCAATTTCCAGGAAATGTTATTTTGAATGTATGCCTGAAAACTGGACTTTATCTAACAGCCATGTTGCTCAATGTCACTTTATCCAAAGGACAAGGTCTGGCTGACTGTGGTTTTAGTTACCAGGGGTAGAGTTATAAGTGCTGATGTAGGGGCGAGAACCATAGAATACCGTCAGTGTGAAGCGTCATAGAATAAAGTGCATTGCTATCTGCGCAGATTTCTTTACAGGGAAGTGGCCCCTGCCCATTACAAGTATATAATTTCTCTGGAGCACTGAGGGGCTAGGAATTGTATAGACCCCTCGGGCTGTATGACCCACAATGAATGTATGCATTGAATACCAAATGTATCATAATTGTATTGAAGCACCTCAGAGTACAACATGATCCATGTCCATAACTTGAATATCAATGCACTGTCTGTAATGACCATGTTGAAATGCCTGTAATAGTCATTGATTGTATCGAAGCACCTCATGATCTGTGTGTAAGAGTTGAATCTGATTGCACTATTTTGTGATGGCCATTTTGAAATGTTTTGTAATGTTCTTTCAGATATTTAATGAATAAAGTATATTTTTTCCCCCCAAAAAATTAATAATTTCTCTGGAGCCCACTGACCCGAGGAGGATTGAGGAACATTATCCCGAACTCGCTGTTAGGAACCGACTGGGAAAAGTAGCTCAGACACAACTAGTTCCCATCGCAGTTTTGCAGCTATTGCTTTAGCCGCTCATCGCGCTTTTCTCTCTCTCTCTCTATTGCAATTCACATTCACACACGAATCCACGCCACACGCCTGATGTTAGGCGGAACAGCGGTTAGATTTATAAAGTCCGGTTAGCCCAGGTGTACCCGGGTGAGCTGGAACTGGCTCCAGACCCCACAGACTGCGGACAGGGAGCAAACCTGATGGAGGGTAACGGGTCTGAAAGGTGAACTCTGTTTCCCCTCCGCATTTCCCACATTATCTCCCTCTACATCCCACAGACTGCGGCTCAGACAGGTCCTGGAACCCTTTCCACGCAGCCGTTCACACCTTTGGACATCCTCGCCCAGAGGCAGCTTTTACCTCCCGCTCCGCCTCCCGATCTTCCTCACTCTGGGCGGAATTTTACGCCGCGACGGGGCCGTATAATTCCGGCTTCTGTGCGTGTATGTCTATGTGTATATGTGTGTATGTGTGTGTGTCTATCTGTGTGTATGTTGTGTGCGTGTATCTCTGTGTATATGTGTGTGTTTGTGTGTGTATCTGTGTGCCTGTGTTTTTGTATGTGTGTATATCTGTGTGTGTGTATCTGTGTGCCTGTGTCTTTGTATGTGTGTATATCTGTGTGTGTGTATCTGTGTGTATGTGTGTGTGTATCTGTGTGTATGTATATCTGTGTGTATGTGTCTGTGTATGTGTATATCTGTGTGTGTGTATTTGTGTGCCTGTGTCTTTGTATGTGTGTATATCTGTGTGTTTGTATCTGTGTGTATGTGTGTGTGTATCTGTGTGTGCGTACCTGTGTGTATGTGTGTGTATGTGTGTGTGTGTATCTGTGTGTGTGTATGTGTATCTGTGTGTGTGTACCTGTGTGTATGTGTATGTGTGTGTGTATCTGTGTGTATGTGTCTGTTTGTGTGTATGTGTATATCTGTGTGTGTGTATCTGTGTGTATGCGTCTGTGTGTCTGTGTCTTTGTATGTGTGTATATCTGTGTGTGTGTGTATCTGTGTGTATGTGTGTGTACATCTGTGTGTGTATATCTGTGTGTATCTGTGTGTGTGTATCTGTGTGTGTGTATGTGTCTGTGTGTGTATGTGTCTGTGTGTGTGTGTGTGTCTGTGTATGTGTCTGTGTGTGTATATATCTGTCTGTGTGTGTGTCTGAGGATCTGTTCAAACTCCAGACGAGCAAATGTACAAAACCTGGACTATACATGTAGGCGCTGACCTTATCTATAACTTTTTGCAGGGGTTGCTGTGGGGTTATCAGGCGGCTGGATTTCCACCCGGCGCCCTCCGAACTCTTCACTCCAGATTGGACCAGGAGGAAGATCATTCAGCCCCTCGAACCTGTTATTCTGCTGTTCAGCCAGGGCAGGTTCACATCTCAACTCCACTTACCAGCCCTTGCTGTATATTTTGTAATGTCCTTACCCCTCACCTCGCCGAAAAAAATTCTAACAATCTCAGGTTTAAACGCTCCATTTGACGGGCAGCTTTTTGGGGAGAGAGTTCCACATTTCCCCTGCCCTTCGTGTGGACAAGTCCCCTCTGCTTTGATTCCCTCATTAAAGGAAATCCTTCCTCCCGATCTACCCGAGGAAATTATTCCATCATTTCAAACACAACATTGTGCTCCGACATGCACGGAGTTCCTTTGTGGGCAACCCGATTGTCAGACAGCAGTATAACTCCAATCTGAGGGCAGCACATCCAACTTCACAGATACAGGTCTGAGGAGGTAGCGACACAGTAACTGCGTCTATTCCCTCTCTTTCTCTCTCTGATTCCTCTCGCGCTCTTGACATTCTTCCTTTCTCTCTTTGTACATGTTTCTTACCTTTCTGTTATTCATCGCTGACTGCAAATCTCTCTCTCTCTCTCTGCATTATTTTAACTCTACTCTTTACAGCCGCTTTATATCTCTCATACTCCCTCTTTCCCTTTCTCTCACTCCCAATTTCTGCTCTGCTGTTTCTCTCTCTCTGTTTCTCTCGCTCTCTGTAACTCTCAGTATCTGGTGTCTGACGTCTCTATCTGTCTCTCTCTGTCTTGCACTTTCTCTCACTCCCAGCCTCTGTTCTGCTGTTTCTCTCTCTCACTGTTTCTCTCTATGTAACTCTCATTCTCTCTGCTCTGTCTCTAGTCTCCATCTTCCTCTCCCTGTCCTACACTTTCTCTAACTCCCAGTACCTGTGCTGTATCTGCAGTCTCCCTCTCTGTTTCTCTCTCTCCCTCCCTCTCTCTCTCTCGACCCTTTCTTTCTCAGCCTTTGCTGCGCTCTCCCTGTGGCTCGGAGCCTGGAGTTTGTGTCCTGATCAATTCACAAACCCCCCTTTCCCACTTGAGCTCTGATTGGCTGAGCCTAGGGGGAGAAGGAAAATCCGTAATTAAGCAGCTAATCTGATCCTGGGATGAGAGAGAGAGAGAGAGAGAGAGAGGGGAGAGGCTGCACTTCACATCACCTCTTTCACACATGCTAACTTTACTCAGAGGAACCAGCCCTCGGAGCGCCCCGTCCTCCTGAGGAACCCGCCATCCTTTCCTCCCTGTAGCGAATATCCACCTCTGGTTCCTGTGCTATCTGCCCGGGATGATGGTTCCGCAGGACACGCTTCACTCCCTTTTAATCCTCAGCATCTACCTAAAGCTCTACCAAGCCTGGTAAGTGGAGCCTCTTGCGTTTCTCTCTCCCGTTTCCCCAGTCACACGGTTGCCCTCACTTACCCCCAGCTCCTCCGTCGCTGGTACCCACTACCCAGCCCCATCCCCCCCGAGACAAAGATTCTGGGGTCGCACTGCCCAATGTCTCGGTGTCACATGACGGGCCCATTATCAAAGGTTATCAGTTTAAGTCTTCAGAGCAACTTTAATGAGTGGGGAGGTGTCAACTGTGGCTCAGTTCATAGCACCCTCGCCTTTGAATCAGAGGGTTGTGGGTTCATGTCCCACTCCCGGAAAACCAAGAACTGTGATTGTACTCGAAAGAGTTACATGCAATCTGTGACTGTTGATAACTCGAAAGAGTTTCCCTTCCTATTTTGAGGTGTCAGCTGTGGCTCAGTTCATAGCACCCTCGCCTTTGAATCAGAGGGTTGTGGGTTCATGTCGCACTCCCTGGAAAACCAAGAACTGTGATTGTACTCGAAAGAGTTACAATCTGTGACTGTTGATAACTCGAAAGAGTTTAATGAGTGGGGAGGGGAGGGAGGAATCTCATCAGGGACCGTTTGAAGGATTTAAGACATGAAACACCACCCCCCCCCCAAAGAAATCCCAAATATTTTCGGAGGACAAAGTTGGGAGCCTGTTTTTTTTTTAACAACTTAATTGTTTGGCTCTGTCTTTCCAGGTCAGTGAATAATTTCCTGATGACTGGTCCTAAGGTAAGAACGTTTCTGGTCGCCTTTACCTTAATAATTTATAATATAAGTCTTTTATTTTAAAATGGTGAAGATGAATCTTAAAGAGTCAGGCGCTGTTTTAAGTTGGGGGGTGGAGGAGAGAGACTCTCTGCCTCTGTATTTTTTAGGGGTTTGAAATAATAATGTGGAGGTTTTATTTTTAAGTGTGACTCGCCCACATTCTGAGCGCTGTCCCGTCGATTCCCAATGCCGTTCTCCTTGGGTAAAGGCTGTTATAATTTCATCCGAGGGAGCGACGGGATTCGTTTGAATAATTGAATAATTTTGCTGCCCATTTGTGCAACTGGTGGGAGACTGAGAGTGACGGAGCGTAACAATTATTTCAAGGAACAGTGACTGGCCATCCTGGACACTCCGGCAGGTGAAGGTGTCGGGGTGTCTCCGCTGTCTGCTTGCTGAGGTTTAGATTATTTGTATTTCCACATCTTCAACTCCTGCCATTCCCTTGATCTCGGTTGACTCAATGAACACCGTTTAATCCCAGCACCCTGAATTTCACAGCCTATTCTGTGCAGAGGCTAATAGATGGAGTGAGAGGTGATCTCATTGGAAGATTTGAAGATTTTTCGAAAGGGGCTTGGCAGGGGTAGGGGGTCTAGGACACGGGGGTCACGGTCTCAGGATAAGGGACCAGCCATTTAGGACTGAGATGAAGAGGAATTTCTTCACTCAAAGGGTTGTGAATCTTTGGAATTCTCCACCCCAGAGGACTATGGAGGTTCAGTTAATTGAAGATATTGAAGAGCTGGAGAGAGGTTTGGATACCAAGGGAGTTGATGGGGAAGGCGGAGTGTTCAGGTAGATCAAAAATGAGCCGATTTAATGACGGAGCGAGTTCGAAGGACCAAATAGGCTACTCCCATTTCAAAATCTCACATTTATCAATTAACGGTCCATGTCTCCATTAATGAGACCCACACTCTCTCTCTCTCACACACACACACACACTCACAGATATCTGTACTGGTTTTGGGGGACTCGGTGTGTAGGTATCAATGTAGATCGAAATTGAACTTTCGATTACAAACCCGTCCACCCTGTTCAACCCCGGGTACAGTCACTCACTCCCCTGTTAAGATGTCTCTCCTGCGGCCTTTTGCTGATCGTTTTCCGATTGAACTCCAGGCCCCCTACTCGTGAAGCCGAGTTGTAAAGACTCCCTCCTGTTCACGGGGAATGGTCTGACCCTCCTCTGCCCCTGAGTGGGTTGAGAAAGGGAACCGACCGCAGCTTAACCCGGGAAGAGGCGAATTTAGCCTCGAAACGCATTAATCTCTAACAGCCAGACCCCTGGAGACTCGCTGTATAAAATTCCTCTTACACCAGGTGAATGAGGATCAGTGCAGGGGTCCTGGCTGCGATGGGGATCTCCTGTACTAAGTGGGGTGGGGTTGGATTTGCCCCGTTTCTGATCTGCTGGGTCCCCCAGAGGGAGATGAGCTGCCCCGGGGCTTTGCTGTCCAGTTTCTGATGTGCTGTTTGCTTGCTGCAGGCCTATCTGATTTACTCCAGCAGTGTGGCGGCAGGTGCCCAGAGTGGGATTGAGGAATGCAAACACCAATTCGCTTGGGACCGCTGGAACTGCCCGGAGAGAGCGCTGCAGCTGTCCACCCACAGCGGCCTGAGGAACGGTAAGACAGGCAGTGTCCGCCTTCCGTCCAGACCAGTGCAGTCACGTAAATGTCCTTATCACCCCCATTGGGTCACCACCCAGCAGTGCTGACCCTCTCCTTCCGCACAGCGAATGAGCCTTCCAATACACCGAGCTATCTGTGCCAATACTGGGAGAATGCAATCCCCTGACTCAAATCAAACCCTTCCTAATTCACACACACACACACACAGAAACACACACACACACACACACACACAGGTAAACACACACACACACACAGAAACACACACACACACACACACACACACACACAGGTAAACACACACACACACACAGAAACACACACACACAGGTAAACACACACACACACACACACAGAAGCACACACACACACACACACAGGTAAACACACACACACAGAAACACACACACACACACACAGGTAAACACACACACACAGAAACACACACACACACACACACACAGGTAAACACACACACACAGAAACACACACACACACACACACACAGGTAAACACACACACACAGAAACACACACACACACACACACAGGTAAACACACACACACACACAGAAACACACACACACACACAGGTAAACACACACACACACACAGAAACATACACACACACACAGAAACACTCAGAAACACACGCGCACACACAAACACGCACAGGGACACACACACAAACACACACACAGGGAAACACACACATAGGGACACACGCATTCACACACACAGAAACACACACACATACACATACAGGGAAACACACACACACACACACACACAGAAACACACACACACACATAGAGAAACATGCGCACACACAAACATACACACAGGGACACACACACAAACACATACAGGGAAACACACACACATAGGGACACACGCATTCACACACACAGAAACACACACACACACACATACAGGGAAACACACATACACACACAGGGAAATACAGACACACACATGCACATACACACATGGAAACACATACACGCACACATACACAGGGAAACACACACAGGGAAACACACACACACAATTTTCTAATTCACAAGCCTACAATGATCAGGCACATTCCCATTAGACAATGGCGCACACAGTGGTAGGGTTTCAGGTCCAACGCACCTACAGGTAACTAGCTTTCACCTTTACTGAAGAACAAAATACTGTGGATGCTGGAAATCTGAAATAAAAGTTTTGGAAATAGAGAGAGAAACAGAGTTCATCTTTCAGCTCGATGACCTTCCCTCAGAATAAGTGGGACTCCTGTTTCTGTTCTAGTTATGTCGGCATCAGAGGTTATCATCTGTATTCTGCCAACATTTATGAATGAGCTTGGAGATTAGTTAAGTGTTTCCAATATTTTTTTTTTAATTTCAGGTGTTTTGTTTGCTCTCTCCTCTCTCTTTTCCCTACCTTGTCTCTTTCTCTGTGTTTCTCTCCCTCTCTGTTGTGTAGAACTGTGTAGGGATCTTTCTCAGCAATGTCTCTCTGGTTCCCTGCCTCTGCTTGTACATCTGCCTCCACCTGAATTTTCTGCTTGTATCTAACTCTTCTGTATGTAAACTTTTACTGATAGTTTTCTCCCAGTCTCACTCACTGTGCCCTTGTGTGCCTTGCCTTGTAGGGACCCGAGGAGGCCATTCAGCCCATTAATACTTCCGCCATTTAGTTCAATCACGGCTGATCTGTTTTTTACCTCCATTTACCCATCTCTATCTCTGAATATTCCTCTATATTGCTCTCTCTATCTCTCTGCTTATTTCTCTATTTGTCTGTTTCTCTCACACAGACTGCCTTGGCTTCTTTCAGGATTTATCAGTTTAGAAGCCTTTCTGTACCATCACAATATTCTTGCTAAGGTTCCCACTATCCAGACCCACAGGACACTGCCCCCTCTTTACATCTTCTTCTCTGTGACCCTCTGCTGTGGGTGCCTCCTTCACCGATTTTCACCATCTGCACCCGAGCCCTTCTTTTCTGCCACCCTCACAATGCTCACCAGTCTTGCTTGCTCTCCCCTTGCTCAACTTCCAATTCTTTCTGAGTTTCTATCTCTTGATGTCCTACCCCATAGATCACCATGCTTGCCCATTAGGTCTTCACTGGATAATTATAGCAGGCATGTTCTCTGGCGGGGTGGGGTGGGCGGGGGGGGGGGGACATTATTTTATGTGGAATGGGCTAATGAGGATTCATTTATCCCACCAGCAAACCGAGAAGCTGCCTTTGTCCACGCCATTAGTTCAGCTGGGGTGATGTACACATTAACTAGAAACTGCAGCCTGGGAGATTTTGAGAACTGTGGGTGTGATGATTCACGGAATGGACAACTGGGTAAGTGTTGGCCATCAGTATCTGCCGTGTGTTTGATAAGAAACTCTTACCGCAGCGGCGATGGTGGCAATAACCCGTGGTTCCTTGTTTGGTGCAGGTGGACAGGGCTGGCTGTGGGGAGGATGCAGCGATAACGTTGGCTTTGGTGAGACCATTTCCAAACAGTTTGTGGATGCGCTGGAGACCGGGCAGGATGCCAGAGCTGCCATGAACCTGCACAACAACGAGGCAGGGAGGAAGGTAAAGATCACACATCTCTCTCTCTCTTTCTCTATCCCTCCTTCAGGTACCATACGTCCTAAGAAGGCATTGTTGACCATGGGTTTTCACTGGGCTGGTTCATGATTAAGGGAAAGTACTGCAGTGATTTGCCGTTGCCTTCTGCAGTATGGCTGACCAGGAAACTCTCCCGCTCTTACTGCCTGACATCAGGTATTGGAAGGATTTACAGGCTGATATTCAACTCATTTGGCCATGTTATGAACACACCTTCTGTGACCATCAAGTCCTGGAGTGGAACTTGAGCCCAGAGCTTCTGGCCCAGAGGTAGGGATGCTACCCACTGTGCCACGAGAGTGGCAGCAGTGTGTACCAACTACAAGATGCACAGCAACAACTCACCAAGGCTCCTTCAACAGGACCTTCCAAACCTGTGACCTCTACCACCCAGAAGGACAAAGGACAGCAGACACATGGGAACGCCACCACCTGCAAGTTCCCCTCCAAGCTACTCACCATCCTGACTTGGAAATATATCAGCCGTCCCTTCACTGTCACTGGGTCAAAATCCTGGAACTCCCTTCCTAACAGCACTGTGGGTGAACCTACACCACATGAACTGCAGCGGTTCAAGAAGGCAGCTCACCACCACCTCCTCAAGGGCAATTAGGGATGGGCAACAAATACTGGCCCAGCCAGCGACACCCACATCCCATAAATAATTTTTTAAAACACAAAGAGTAGTGAAAATGTTGTATTCTCTCCTCTAAAAGACAATGGATGCTGGGGTTCAGTTGGGGTTTTCAACACCGAGGTGGGTAGATTTTTGGACAGGGAAGCAGAATTAACGTTTCAGGTCTGTGATCTTTTATCAACCTGAAACATTAACTCTGCTTCTCTCCACAGATGCTGCCAGATCTGCTGAGTATTTCCAGCATTTTCCGTCTTTATTTCAGATTTTCATTTTCTGCAGTTTTTTTTGTATGAGTAGATTTTGTTTGGATAAGTATCTCAAGGGATGTGGAGCAAAGGTGAATAAATGGAGTTGAGGTACTGATTAGCCTTACATAGTATTACATAGAGATTACAGGCCATTCTGCCCAACCCATCCATGTTGGTGATTATGCTCCACATCGGACTCCCCCCATCCTTCAATTGCCAACAGGTCCAAGGGGTAGTATGGCCTGCATCTGCATTGCAGAAGTATTTATTTTGCAGTTTGTAATGTCCTCAGGTTGTGAAAAGCACGATAGGTCTATAACAGTGAGCGTGGGGAAGCAGTGGCATAGTGGTAATGTCACTGGTGATCCAGATGCCCAGGCTAATGCTCTGGGAACAATGATTCAAATCTCACCATGGCAGTTGGTGGAATTTCAATTCAATTAATAAAAGTCTGGAACTAAAAACTAGTATTGTTGTAAAAACCCATCTGGTTCACTGAGGCCCCTTTAGGGAAGGAAGTATCTGGTCTGGACTATATGTGACTACAGACCCACAACAATATGGTTGACTCTGAAATAGCCTAGCAGGCCACTCAACTGTATCAAACGGCTACAAATCTTAAAAGGAATTAACTCCCTCCTGAACATTGTTGGTGTACCTACAACACATGAACTGCAGAGGTTCAAGAAGGTGGCTCACCACCATCTTCTCAAAGGCAGTTAGGGATGGGCAATAAATGCTGGCCTAGCCAGTGATGCCCTCATCCTGTTAAGAGAATACATTAAAAAGTCTACATATCTGCCTAATCCATCCATTCAAGGCTGAATGATATCATGCTCGGTACAGGCAATTTTCTCCCTCAAAATGCTGAGCAGCTTAGGTTGCTGCCCAGTTATTGGAATTATAGAACAGTCTTGTGCCAATGGCGTCCCTGTGATGAACAATAGATTGGTTGATTGACCTTAAAATAAAGTTTAGCCTGCTTTCTGGCTCAGCTAAGCAGAAGTATTTTCACTGTGCATTCCTTGGCTGTCTGTGTGTCTCGCTAGCTTTATGTAACATCCATTGGAATAGCACTTATCCAATTTGACTGGTTAACCAAGATTGGACATCCCAACAATTATTTGAATTTATTGGTTAACCAAAATTCTGTGTATAGTTACTTCATTCTTATCCAGTTTACATGCAGCACAGGGTTGGATCTAGTAGATCAGTAATCCAAATTATTCACTGCATTGAAAGTGGGATATTTTCTTAACTCGTTACATAAACTGGATCCCCCTCTCTTCCCATCCCTCCCTCACATTTACTCACTGAGGTGTGGTCCTCCTGTTGCATTCCTTATGGTGAATTGTAAACACCACCTTCACTCCCTCCACCATCAATGCAGAGTAGCAGCACTGTGCACCATCTACAAGATGCACTGCAGCAATTCATCAAGGCTGATTTAATAGTACCTTCCAAACCTGTGACCCCTACCACCTAGAAGGACAATGGCAGCAGATACATGGGACATCGCCACCTGTAAATTCCCCTCCAAGTCACACATCATCTTAACTTGGAAATATATTGGCATTCCTTCACTGTCACTGAGTCAAAATCCTGGAACTCTCTTCCGAACAGCACTGTGGGTGTACCTACACCCAGCAACAGCAATGGTTCAAGATGGTGGCTCACCACCACCTTCTCAAGGGCAATTATGGATGGGTACCAAATGCTGGCCTTGCCAGCAATGTTTACATCCCAGGAACAAATGGTATATAAATGGGTGTGTGCAATATATACCGTACCTACTTGTACATGAAACTTCTGTGTCACATTTGATAAAAAATTACAAATCAAAACTAGGAACCCACCACCAGCTACTAACAAAAATTGTGAACCAATAGAACTACACCAAATAGCTTTTGAGTTGCATCCGAACCCCTACTTTGAGCCCTTCATTTCTGCACTAATCTAATGATTTATTAGTAATAATCAGCTTTGTAACATAATAAAGACATAGATGTTTATATGAGCAATAGTTACACTTTTCAGTTCTATTTGAGATAGTAATAACTCCTGGAAGTTCTGGATTAAAAATGCTGAATTTAAAATATTTTACCAAGTGTTCTGTTTAGTTACACTAAGTACTGATCCAGACATATTTGGTATTGAAGGAAATTGCACATATGAAAACATTAGGCTAACAGTTTATTTACTTCATTGTCTTCATCATGAAAAAACCATAAGACCATAAGACGTAGGAGTAGAAGTAGGCCATTCGGCCTATCGAGTCTGCTCCGCCATTCAATGAGATCATGGCTGATCTGATAATCCTCAACTCCACTTTCCTGCCTTTTCCCCATAGCCCTTGATCCCCTTACTGATTAAAAATCTGTCCATCTCAGCCTTGAATATACTTAATGACCCAACCTCTACAGCCCTCTGCAGTAAAGAATTTACCCTCAATGGACAGACAATAAAGATAAACCCCAACTTCTATTGCATCAAGAGATGTATTTATCTAGTTTTGCTAGTAAGGGAACAAATGTATTATCCATCTGAAGTGTATAATGACAATATTGCTTATCTGTTTAGTTGTTAACCTGGACCTAATCAAAACTTCAGTATGTCTGGGAGGATTCATAAATGTCTTTCAAATCCACAGTAATGTGCACTCCTTCCAGATCCCGAAACTCATATATGACAAAAAGAGGGAGAGATAACTCAACCAATACTAAATTACATGATACCTAAAGATCAAATTTAGGATTCTAAATTATTGCCACATTTGAAAAAGTAAAATTATTATTAAATTACTGCATCCCGTGAAAGAATAAAATAATTCTTTGTTGCAGCCTAACTTCATTTCACTTTAAGAGGGAAATATTGCATCTTGTAAACACAATTTAAAATAAGCATCAGGCCACCTCTTTTTCTATCATTCATGGGATATGGGCATCACAAGTAAGACCAGCATGTATTGCCCACTCCTAATTTCCCCTGAGGACAGTGGTGAGTCACCTTTTCGAACTGCTGCAGTCTGTATGGGGGTGTTACTCGCTCAGGTAGGGGGTTCCAGGTTCCATGATGAAGAAATGATGATATGTTTCCCTGACAGGATGGTCTATGACTTAGAGAGTAACTTGGAGGTGGTTGTTTCCCCGTGAGCCTGCTACCCTCGTCCTTCGAGGTGGTAGAGCTCACAGGTTTGGCAGGTGCTGTCGAAGAGGCCTTGGCAAGTTGCTGCAGTCCATCTCTTGACTACTTTCTGTTGGTAAACAGCTACCAACTGTGAACTCCGTCCCTCCTACTGCCCTCCCTCAAGATGAGGTGGCAGGTTGGAGTTGAGTGGAGTCCTCTCTCCCTCCTCAGGTCAGAGGCTGGGAATCCTGCACCTCCTGACTCCCCAAAGCCTGTCCACCATCTACAAGGCACAAGTCAGGAGTGTGATGGAATACTTTCCACTTGCCTGGATGAGTGCAGCTCCAACAACACTCAAGGAGCTCCACACCATCCAAGAGAAAGCAGCCCACTTGGCACCCCATCCACCATCTTAAACACCCACTGCGGTCACAGGGCAAGAAAGTTGCTTGGCATAGTCAAGCAGACACTGATAAAAGCTAGAGTACAGCACGTTTCCTCAACATTACGCTGTTTTATTCTACCTCAGCCACTTTGTCACCCTCAGCCCTCGGCAATTTTGAGAAAACTATAGTTTTCTTAAATCTGAGGTGTATACATAACCAGATACAATACTATCATCCATGGCAATGCCTCAGTTGGTCTCACTTCCAGCTCTGAGTCATACGTTTGCAGGTCCAAGTCCCACGCTGGAGCAGCACTGAGGAAATGCTGCACTGTCGGAGGTGCCCTCACTCAGTTGAGACATTAAACCCAGGCCCATTCTCATGTTGTTGAGAAAGATCCCCTGGCACTAGTCCAAAAAGAGCATGAGGGATCTCTCCAGCATTATTCGTTCGACACCCAACATCACTTTGAGCAGATAACCAGGTCATTATCAGGTTGCTGACTGTGGGAGCTGGCTGTGCGCAAATTGGCTGCGGAGTTTCCGGTACAAGACTGACTGCGCTTCTCATGGTCTTGCACTGGCTGATGTGGCGTCCGAGGTGGTGAAAAGCGCTATATAAACGCACGCCCCTTTCTTTCTGCCCTGCGGATTTATTGAACAGGTGGTAAATTTACAAACCTTTTATCCCTCAGGCAGTAAAAGGCACGATGAAGCGAACCTGTAAGTGTCACGGTGTGTCCGGGAGCTGCACCACACAGACCTGCTGGCAACAGCTGCCCGAGTTCCGAGAGGTGGGCAACTACCTGAAGGAGAAGTATTACAAAGCCCTCAAAATCGACCTCCTGAAAGGGTCGGGCAACAGCGCGGCCAGCAGAGGGGCGATCGCCCAGAGCTTCAGCTCCATCTCCAAGAAGGAGCTGGTCCACCTGGAGGATTCCCCGGACTACTGCCTGGAGAACCGGACCCTGGGGCTGCAGGGGACGGAGGGGAGGGAGTGCGTGAAGCGGGGCAAGCAGCTGAGCAAGTGGGAGAAGCGGAGCTGCAGGAGGCTGTGCGGGGATTGCGGGTTGGGCGTGGGGGAGAGGAGAGCCCAGATGATGAGCAGCTGTAACTGCAAGTTTCACTGGTGCTGCACGGTGAAATGCGAGCAGTGCCGCAAAACCATCACCAAATACTTCTGTGTGGACAAGGACAAGAAATCCAGGAACGAGAGTGCCTCCAAGCGAAAGGAAGCGCGCCTCGGACAGAGGCACTGAAAAGCCTCGAACTAAAAAACATACACATGGTTAACCCCCTTCTTTGGTCTGACATTGTCCAGCGTTAGCAAAGCGAGCAGTAGATGTAAAAAGAAGCACTGTGTTCCCTCTAAGAAGATGGACAGAATCCTTTTCAGTCCCGTAGCATTGTTCGTTTTATATTTGAACTGTTGCGAATGATCTCGCAGCTTAAGAGAACAGCAAAACTGTAAGTACGGCCGTGCAGTTACTGGTCATGTAGTGGGTTATGGATCTGCATTTCAAACCAGAGTAAAACTTACACCAATGGTGTCTTTAAGACCAATCATCTGTTGTTGGCTTTCCAAGGCCGGAGAACCTTCATCCCACAGTTTCATCTTAACATGTCTCAAAGCCTCCATTCCTGGCGTGTTTCCCGTTTATGTTTTCCCCCAGCGTTGCTCACCCCGCCACCCCCACTAACAACTTTAGCTTAATTCTTTTTTTTTTTAAAAGACTTGTACTTTTACAGCGCCTCTCACAACCTCAGGATGTCCCAAAGTGCATTACAGCCAGTGAAGCCAGCAGTGGGTTTTACCCAGATCCTCTGCCAGTTCCACCTTGTGACCAGCTCCTGGGGGTAATGGAGGTAGTGAATTAGGCTAATCGAGGCCAGCGTGCCTGTTTGTGTGTGTGTGTGTCTCTCTCTCTCTCACACAGACACTCTAACTCTCCCTCACACATGCTCCCTCTCATATCCTTTCTCAACACTCATTCACACACATGCCCTCTCTCACTCACACTCTCTCACACACACTCAGACTCACATTCACTCACACACACTCACATTCACACATTCTCTCACTCTCTTATTCTCTCTCACACACTATATCACACACACACATTCTCATTCATTCTCTCACATTCTCTCTCTCTTATTCTCTCTCACACACTATCACACACACACACACATTCTCTCACACTCTTATTCTCTCACACACTATCACACACTCAGACTCATTCTCATTCACTCTCACATTCTCTCACTCTCTTATTCTCTCTCTCACACTATCACACACACACACAGTCTCACGCTCTCTCATGCACACACAATCTCTCACACATTCTCTCTGTCACTCTCACACATTCTCTCTCTCTCTCTCTTTCTCATTCTCTCTCTCTCTCTCTGCTGGTTTCCACCTGGATCTGTGAAAGTTCAGGAATTCCCTGTGGGAGGAATCAGAGGAACCTTTATCCAGCTATTGGGTGACACACTGCAGCAGCACCAAGTGCAGTGTGTCGTCCTCATTAACAAAATGCGTTAATGGGCAAGTGGGTTCTGTTGAATTGGCCTGGATGTTACAATGGAACATATCTGGTGTCTCCATGGTTGTACCCAGTTCCAGTGTTTTGGCTTGAAGCAAGTATTTTGGATGTTGTTTTCTGCAGTCATGCCCGTGACGATTATGTATCCAGGATTGTCCATCCATCTTGGGAATTTCGGAACTGCTACCTTGTTCTGTAACTCAGAATGCAGGAATTATACCCGCCTGTAAAAACCAGATGTGTCTCACAAGAGACACAACCACTGAACTGATTAGGGTGATTAATGTGCCTGTAATGTTCTGACATGCAATGCCAGTGGGCGGTGCCCCTCTCCATCACCAGGGCACATCCAGGGTATCTCCCCTCCACCCACCACCGCTTTAGGTGATAGGTTGAGATCCAGTGAGGGCCCTGATTCAGGAAGGCTGTTGCAAAGTAGCATGAATGCTACCCTGAAAGGTGTTACTCCCTGTCAACCATTCTATTTATAGCAGAGAGGACTAGAAATAATAAATGTGGTGATTATCATCCCACTTTTTCATTAGCAGGACAGCATTGGGGGGAGGCTGCAGGCATGAAGTGAAAAATATTAAAAGGAATTTAACTTTGCTCTGTTAAAAAAAATACACAGCAGGAACCTAGGAATATGTGTAGGCCATTCAGCCCCTCAAACCTGTTCCACCGTTTACTTAGATCATGACTGATCTTTGATTAGGCTCCCCGGTTCCACTTCATATCCTTGGCTAACAAATATCTATCTCAGTCTTAGTTTTCAATGAACTAGTAATGCAAGGGTCCAGACTAAACCTTTGGGGACAAGGGTTCAAATCTGGCAGCTGGTGAAATTTAAATTCATTTAATAAATCTGGAATTGAAAACGAGTCTCAGTGCTGGTGACCATGACGGCCATCATCGAATTTCGTAAGAACACATCTGGTTCACTAATGTCCTTTAGGGAAGGAAATCTGCCGCCCTTACCCTGGCCTGGCCTACATGTGACTCCAGACCCACAGCAATGTGGTTGAGTCTTAACCACCCTCTGAAATGGCCGAGCAAGCCACTCAGTTCAAGGGCAATTGGGACAATGCTCACAACAAATGCTGGCCTTGCCAGCGATGCCCACACCCCATGAAAGAATAGATAGAAATAAAAAACCCCTAGTTGTGGAAGAAACCATTGCTCAGCGCACGAGCTGTATAAATATTATTAAAACCCAGCCTGTTGGGCCCAGGGAAGGAATATTTTCTGGTTGAAGCGAGATTTCTACCTGTGCCCATAGGTAGTTGGTTAACTAGAGCGATGATCTCTCACCAAGCTAGAGTAAAGCAGGTTAGATTCACCAGGTAGAATGGAGGGAGTCCAGCTCAGTCCTGCTTTGAGCCGACGCCAGATGTGTACAATCCAGCTATCCCCACGACTCTCCCACGTGTGTATCATCCAGTCAACTGGTCCACGGCAGAATCTAGATCTTAAACCCTGGTCATTTGATCTGACACTCGAGCCTTAAGGGTTTAAACCTGACAGTTTCCCAGTCCATGTGAAGTGCCAGTACACACAAAACCAAACTCAAAACCCAAACCTTTCTTCTGTTCCAAAGGGAGCAGAACACAAATAAAAATGAGTGATCCGCCGATTATGTTAAGATGGTTCAGGATGCACAATGCAAATTAAAGGTGTTGAAATCTTTAGACGTCCTCCTGTTCTGACAAGATTGATAAGCGGAGGTTCCCCACCCCAACTAGACGGTAAAAGACGATTTAATTGTATTATACCCAGGAACATTAAGCACTTTGTACATCGTTAATTTATTGCACCGTTTTATCCAGACGTTTTGATACTCTGAAATCTGGTAGATTCTCAATGTTAGTGTTTTTGTTGTTAAGTGTAGACGTTGTGCCGTTTGTAATTAAAGAGAATTTCGCCCTTGTTTCCTTTTGCACCTGGGTCCCGGCTTCCTCAATCTCTTCACCGCGGTTATTGGTAGCTTTTGGCTTTTGCCTGTGAGGCAGGTGTTTTGCGAGGGCGAAGTGAGGCTCTGCCAGCGGGTCGGGCTGATGTACCCGGGGTGTCTCAGTTTTACCCGCGGCCGCGAATCAGAAACCTTAAAATCAATCGCCAGTTGCTTTTTTGTCTTGCGTCTGTGTTTGCAGATCCCCGCAAAAACTGGACGGATAGAATTCAGGAATTCAAAACCATTAAGACCAGCCCCGTGTACTTGGTTAAGTTTATCCCCTGGCGCTTAAAGCAATCGCTTTAAAAACTGTACTTTTAAAATGTGTAAAATAATGTCCCTGCCCTGGACTGAGGGGCATGGGGGGAAAATACCATCACTCTTGTTTTTTTTTGAGCTGTGACAAGGATTAATGTTTACATCCATACAGAATGCTTGTAAAGTGCATTGTGCAACTTCAACTTTTAATAACTGGGGGTGTGAACACGACAGCAGCAAATTTTACACCACATACCAAACCATAATTCACTACGTTTTAACACGAGACAGTCCAAGTTTCTAGACTTAAGTCATCCTTTGGGATACGTCGTTCTTTCCCTTTTGCAACGATTCACTTTTTTTCCCCTCTCCCCATTTTCAATCATTTTCAGAATCTGAAATAAAACGATAAGAAAAGCGCACAGCATTAACACCATTAGCATTTTAAAAACGTAATTAAAAGGGCTTTCATATACCCTTAAAGTTGCTCAATGACTTCATAAGCACCTTGTATATTCACCCAGCTACACTGTATATATGATAAACACGTTTTATCTATACACACACACATATATATATATACTTATGTGTGTGTATATATATATACTCATATACATACTTATATAATTGTATATATAAATATTTGTGTGTGTGTGTGTGTATATATACTCATATACATACTTATATAATTGTATATATAAATATTTATGTGTGTATATATACTCATATACATACTTATATAATTGTATATATAAATATTTATGTGTGTATATATACTCATATACATACTTATATAATTGTATATATAAATATTTGTGTGTGTGTATATATATACTCATATACATACTTATATAATTGTGTATATATAAATATTTGTGTGTGTGTATATATATACTCATATACATACTTATATAATTGTATATATAAATATTTATGTGTGTGTATATATACTCATATACATACTTATATAATTGTATATATAAATATTTATGTGTGTGTATATATACTCATATACATACTTATATAATTGTATATATAAATATTTGCGTGTGTGTGTATATATATACTCATATACATACTTATATAATTGTATATATAAATATTTGTGTGTGTGTATAAATATACTCATATACATACTTATATAATTGTGTATATAAATATTTATGTGTGTGTATATATACTCATATACATACTTATATAATTGTGTATATATAAATATTTGTGTGTGTGTGTATATATATATTTTTTTTAATTTATATATATATTATACCTTTTTATTCATTCAAGGGACGTGGGCTTCGCTGGCTAAGTCAGCTTTATTGCCCATCCCTCATTGCCCATATATAATTGTTTATGTAAACTATGAATATATATATTTGTATTCATATATATATACATACACACACACAGAAACATGTACATATAATTTATATACAGTATGGACAAACATTTTGCATTACATCACCTCGAGTGCAGCTACATATTTAAAAAGGAGCGAACTGTAATATAAAAATGCTTTAAATTCAACCCTGTACGATTGCGAACCTCACTATCAATCCAGTTAAAATACATTTTAGTTTTCACATTGTAGTGCGATTTGAGATTAAGTTATTTCCTTAGGGCGTAATATCATTAGATTCAAATATCCGTGACCTTCGCTTTAAAATATAATTATCGGCTGGGATAGAATGAGATTGAAAATCGTTAGTTCCGGCAAGATTCGCTCCTTTTTTCCAATTTTACTTTCAGGTTTTCCTCATTGGAGAAAGTCGCCTGCCAAATGCTTGCAAAGAGGTTTAAATGCGGAGTTAAGGGCAGAATACTCTGTCTCTGACCGGCTCCAGACACACACACACACTCCAGCAATGGGAGATCCCCAAGTCCTCACTGCAGAATCCTGCAGATAAAACTAAACGAAAAGACAGGCAGTATATTTGGGTCGGATTTCTAAACAAAGAAACTATCTCTTCCAGCTTTCTTTTGGTGGGTTACATTTCACATTTGCAGCGTTTGCCGATTCCATCCTATCCCCAAAACCACTGGGTTCGGTCTCCAGGCTGCTAGTTTCGGATTAATTTCCCGGGAGTTACTGTTGAAGGAAATAAAATCTCTCACCCGTCAGTTGGATTTTTAAAAAGGCCCTAAAGTCACTGGCCGCACGGAACCGAACTCAATTTGCTCAACTCCGCTCTCCAACAGGTTTATTATTCATTGGGACATTCTCCATCTGTTTGGGGTAACACTGATTTCTTCTCCGCCGATGCTGCCAGACTTGCTGAGTTTTTCCAGGTAATTCTGTTTTTATTTTGTTTTGGATTTCCAGCATCCGCAGTAGCTTTTAGCTTTTTGTTTTTATCGGAGAATTTAGAAAGCCGGTTGAAATCACCTTCGTATTTCACTCCCCTCCTGTCGATCGGGTGCGCTTATTTTCGTGTTTCTTAATCCATCAAACACTGTTCAGAAACGAGGAGCCCATCTCAGAGGTAGGTGGGCATTGTTACTGTGTAGCTCCGATACAGCAATGGTTCTGCTCGACTCAAAACATAAATAAACCAACAACAAACGTTTCGTTAGAACGAAAACCCTCCTCTCACTATATATAATTATATATATAAAACACTATATATAGTGTATTATATTTAGCGTAGTAATATATATTATATATGTAGTGTGGTGTATTATATATAGTGTTATATATAATTATATATTTCTAAATATAGTGTTATATATAATTACACATAATAACACTATACATAATTATATATAATAATACTATATATAATTATATACAACACTATATATAGTTATATATATAATTATATATAAATAATATATAGACATATAATAACACCATATATAGTTATATATAATTATATATGAGGGCACTATATATATGAGGACATTATATATAACCTAATCTGTCTGCCTATGTCGATGTGTTAATTCCCTTGCATATAATCATAGGGTGGTACAGCATAGAAGGACAACATTCGGCCCATCGGGCCGATGCCAGCGCTTTGGAAGAACAATCCAATTTCCCCACTCTCCAACAGGTTTATTAGGAGAGAGTGCGCTCTTTCCCCATAGTCCTGCAATCATTTCCTTTTCAAACATTTACCCAAATTTCCTTTAGAAAGTTGCTCTTGGATCGGGCAGCCCATTCCCCTAATCACTGCAACTCGCCGATGTCCCCTCGTTTCCACTCTGGATCTTTCACCCTTTTAGATGGACCCCCGTGCATATTGTCTACACTAATCGGACGCGGCAGCCTTGGTGTTGCTATTCCAGTCACCGTGTCCCCCCCAAAACCCTGTGTTTTCCATCTCCTTTCATTCTCTCTACATTCTGGTCAATACGCCAGCCAGTTTGTGTGTGACAGTTAACTACAGAGAGAGAGAGAGAGAGAATGGGCAAGAGTATCCATAGTCAGGGATTAAATAGATGGAAAAACCGAGCAACAAATGCATGAGATAGATACAAAGAGGGAGAGAAGGAGAGAGTGCGGTTCCCCTCCCTCCTCCCCGAGAGAGGACAGAGAGGACCAACAAGGAAGAGCAGCCAGAGAGAAGCAGAGACTCATCTTTCTGGAGTTACTCGGGTTTGTGACTCGTGTTTGGGACGCTCCTTGTTTGCTGGATTTGCATCATGTTTTAGCTCCCAAGCCTGGCACCAGCATCCTCTGTCCGGTCTCTTACCCCCCCAAAAAAAAAGCCTTCGCTCGTTCTGAAACAGAACAGATTAAGCTGTTCAACTGAGCTTTCGTTAGAGCGGTGGAGGGATTTCGCAGAGAAATGGAATTTATTAAGCCGCTTCGCAAAGCCTTTCACCCTCGCTATCAGCCGGGTGATACTTGATCGTTTGCAGAGAGATAGAGAGAGAGAGAGAGGCTCGCCCCGGGCTGAAGCCGCTTTAAGCAGTTCAGAAATATTCTCCTGAAGAGGCTGTGCGAGTGTGACCAGTGGAAGTGCAGCCTAGCCCAGTAGATGCTGCACCCGTTAAGGCCAGGGGCAACAGAGAGAGAGATTCTCAACCTGCTGGTGTAGCCTGTGAGACTGTGCAGTACAAATAAGCTAAGGGACGGGTGCAGTGCAGACAATAGAGAGAGGGCTCAAACCTCTGGTATGGATAGAGGCCAAGATTTAAGAAGCGGGGTCTCTGGGGGGAGGGGGGTATGACGCACTGTCCGCTAAAAAAATGCAGCTGCATAGTTGTGTGTGTCTATATATAGATATAAACTGTATACACAAGTGATGCTATGTATATGATATATGCAAGGCGGTATACCATATACATATATATCATCTGCACACTGCTCTGACTTTCCCAGTTTCCACTTGTTCTCTTGCTCAAAGACGTCTCCCAGTTTAGGAAAATAACCCCAATTAGCCCCGTGCTTTAAATAAAACATCTGTCTCTCTCTACCCCTACCCCGAACCGTTCCTATGGCTGCTTTGCAGATAATAATTCATTTGCGTGACATTCATTCTGGTGGGAGATGTCCAGATATGGACCTGTTTGTCTTCCCTTCCTGTCCTTTTTTTTTCGGAGTTTGAAGGGACGGAGTGCGTTTGGAAATTGGAGAGATATCAATACGAAGGTGAAATAAAGTGATATGAACAAACAGAACAGAAGTGTAAAAGACTTTAGACAAAGTTGGCTCTCCCTCGCATCCCCATCCACGTTACAAGCTCCCAATCTAATTGGCCATATTAGCATTTACCATGCAAATTCTATTCCCATTGTGTGACCCTTAATCTCCATGGAATACCTCAACATTAGTGCGATTTCAAGTTGCTTTACTGTATAATGCAAGTTTAATTAACTTTTGGGAGGATTTAAACATTAAACAAGCAGGCAGGACGTATTCCTGCGTTGCTTCATTTGACATGCAAATCCCTTTTTCACGCTACCTTAGATCTCCCCCTTAAAGTTTGGGAAAATGTGCGTGTCTCCTGAGGAGTTCCGTGCCCATTTCTTGCCCTGTGCATTGCTCTTTCACTCATCAAGGCTCCCTTTATTGACGTGACAATGATTCGGGACTTAAATCTGCCTCCAATCCGCAGCTGCTGAACAATGTAATCTCCCCTTTCTTTCAGTGAGTTCGCTGCTTGAAAGGACTTGGGGAAAAGTATTTGCATAGTCTCACACTGTTCGCTGAATAGAAGTTAGTGCAAGTATTATACCAGAACAAGTGGCTTTATCAACAAATGCTTGCAAACAACCTCAAAACACACACGAGCACTAAACCCAACCGAGGGGACGTGATGTTATCCCCATCAAGGATTAAAGTTCCATTCACCTCTCTCAGGATACTTTTCGCGCACAGTTCCAAAAGTTGAGACGATTTTTTTTCGAGGGGGGGTGTTTTTTTCCCTCCCTCCTTTTCTTCTTGGTCTGTTTGTGATCGAATTACAAGCTTTTAATGTAAAGCTACAGTTTGAGAAATAATATTGTAAACTTTCTGTGAAGGGACGTTTGGTCGAATCAAAGGGACTGGATTTACTCATAGAATCACATAGACCTTTGTATTTCTGGTGCCTGAGTCTATGCTCATCCTTCGACTAGAGATGTGCACTTTATAAGAACATAAGAAATGGGGACAGGAGTAGACCATTCGGCCCCTCGAGCTTGCTCCGCCATTCAATAAGGTCATGGCTGATCTTGTGCTTCAACTTCCACATCCCCATCTAACCCCGATAACCTTTGATTCCCTTGAATCTATCTACTTCTGCCTTAAAAATATTCAACGACCCCGCCTTCTCCACCTTCTGAGGCAGGGAGTTCCAAAGTCACACAACCCTCCAAGAGAAAAACATTTCTCCTCATCTCTGTCCTAAAAGGGTGACTCCTAATTTTAAAACAGTGCCCCCTAGTTCTGGGCTCACCCACAAGAGGAAACACTTCCCCGTCCACCTTGTCAAGACCGTTCAGAATCTTGTACACTTCAATCAAATCACCCCTCACCCTTCTAAACTTCAGTGGAAACAAGCCCAGTCTGTCCAACCTTTCCTCATAAGACAACCCACTCATTCCAGGTATCAATCTAGTAAACCTCCTCTGAACCACCTCCAATACATTTACATACTTCCTTAAATAAGGAGACCAAAATTGCACACAGTATTTGCGATGTGGGCTCACCAATGCCCTGTATAACTGATGCATAATATCCTTACTTTTATGTTCAATTCCTCTCTTAATAAAGGATAGCATTCCATTAGCCTTCTTAATTACTTGCTGTACCGGCATACTAACTTTTTTGTGAATGTACTAGAACAGCTAGATCCCTCTCCACCTCATAATTATGCAGCCCTTCTCCATTTAAGCAATACTCTGCTTTTTTCCTGCCATAGTGACCAACTTCACATTTTCCCACATTAAGCTCCATTTGTCAGATATTTGCCTACTCACAACCTATCTATATCCATCTGCAGTCTCCTCATGTCCTCTTCACAACATCGTTATCTCAGTTCCCTACTCTTTCCCGTATCATTGCCCATTACGTATCCAGTTCCCGTAATAACGCTGTTAAAATCCCGGACTCATTGCTCACTTGTTTATATGTAAAGAACTCCATCGTCTGGTAAGTGTGTGTGTGTGTGTGTGTGAAAGCATACCTTTTAACTCCATCCCCTTTCCCAGGTATAACCTCAATAAGGTTACATTTACCTAATATCCATCCTGGAACAGATATTTCTAAAAGAGTGACAGACAGTGACCAAGGCCCTGGGCAGAGGGGGTTTGGGATGGGAAGGTTAACACTTCACCAATGTTTCAGGAATTCTCTTTAGTGTTGGATTGGTTGCATCGCCAAGTTTGACTTCAGCCCAGATGGACATCTGTTTTGACAGTAAACATGGCTTACAACTGAGATGAGTTAGGTGAGCGTTTCAACTCAGTTACTGTAACCACAGGTATACCCCCAAACCAGTCCGCAATTCAGCTCGAAGCAGCAGTTTCATTCCACAAGGATGGCTAATTTCAGAAACGGGAATTCGGGGCTAACACAGTCGGAGAGTTGTACGTTGAAATGAAAGGCAGTGTTAAGTTTTATCCTGTGTGTAACCTACTAGAGGGGACCTGGGAAATGGCAAAGTGGAGGAAATATTATCCTGCATCTAATGCACGTTGTACCTGGTCTACCACAAAACGTCAAAAGCTGATTGCACCCGCATCCCACTTAGAGTACAAAACAAAAACTAAAACGTCTGAGGAATAAATCCAAAATTTGACAATACCTTGCATAGGTAAGGCTTTTGTTAAACCTAAATGATAGAAATATGAATCAACTCAATTATAAGGACAATTTTCCCCTGCTCACTAATTTCAGTGGAAAATTGGACAGATGTTTTATTCACGTTTTGTACGTAGCTACTTTTCCAGTAAATTATCGAATTTAAGAAAATCTTTCAATACATATTTACGAAACCGCTCACCCTTCTCTTTACGAACAGTCTCAGACAATCTTTCACGAACAGAGTTTTGTGGCAAGTACCTTCGATCTATTAGGTTTGCATACACGCTTAGAAGCAGTAGTAAATCTTATCGAAAATAGTTTATACCCCAATTTTTTAAGTGTAAGACAGTTGAGGGGTGCCTTGCCTGACGCCAGCCACTGAACACTTATTTAGGTATGGATTGGATTGTATGTTCAAGTTTATTGTGAGAAATGTGTTTGCCAGTGGGACAGATATTGCCTCGTGAAAGCCAACTCAGATTCAGACAATGTGTGTTTAATTACTTATTAGGATTCTATGAGGTCTTTAAGATAATATAATCTAATCTTAGAGGAAGATTAGGAGATGGTGCCATTATTGGCACATGTCAAAATGGCATTGTTGCTTTAATCACGATCGATTTGCACTCCCATCTTCACTACATTGAGGGTATAAAGCAGTGGATCTTTTTTATTCTTATTTCTTTTTGGCTTTTTGAACAGTGGTTCAATGAAAGATTTCAATTAGTGGTTGAATCATATATCTTTAAGTGAAAGTCTGCACCTAGGACAAGTTATTGCTTCATTCCAAGATACTATGAGAAGTAGATCAGGTGAGTATTATAGATGAATTGTAAATTATAAATTGTACTGTTAGTATTTTTGCTTCTGTATTTTATTTAATTGTAAATAAATTTAATTAGGTCCTTTAGCCTGTGCCAATCTGTTTTAGTGCACAATATTTTTGATTTCTGATTAACTGAGACTGTAATGGGATCAAACATTGTCCAGTAGATAATTTACATTAAAATACACCAAATTTACAATATAGAAATGGGTATTTGACCTAGCCAATTGGTGTCCACATATACCGTCCACATGAGCAAATAGCTCTAATCATATTTGCCCAACTGGTCCCAATGTTCTTCAACCCCCTTTCCTTGGTTGGTATTTTTAATTCAGTTTTGTACTCCCACACTAATTCCATAGTTTTTAATTCTGCTAGGTTAATCTCCCATGTGGTATCTTAATCAAAGATGAAATCCATGGGTACTACATCTATTGTATTCTCCATCTACCACATGTTATACTTCCTCAAAGAATTGTAGGGGGTTTGCCATTTCACGACATTAAAGGTGCTTTATAAATTCAAGTTAAACTCGATTGTTCCTTTTGAAATGCTTTTTTCTGTTATCTGGATACATTGTATATTGAATTAAGGATGAAATTACAATTTCACTACCATAGATTTTAAACTAGCTGATATTCAGTTACCCAGATTAACCATTTTCCTTTTAAAAATTGGGCACTACCTCAGCCATGCACCATTACTCCAGCACAGAACCCAAACATAGAATTTCTAGAATCTCACCAATTTCCTCCCTCAGGACTCTTACGATGTATCTCATCAGGCCCCTAGTATTTTGTCTTCCTTTAATCTCACTTATGTATCAAAAATGTTCCTTGTATCCATCATGACACCACCAATCTCACTCTCACCCACCTCAGGATTCACTTCTTTTCTAATATCCTTCTTCAGTGACCAATGCAAAGCAATTAAATACTTCCACTATGTTTTGATCTTCTACAAATGAGACACTTCTAAAGTAATTTATTGTTCATTTGATATCAAACCTCAAAGACCGCCCTACACCTCCAGGTGCCATCCAGGGTTAGAGTGGCTGTTAACTATTGGTAGTACTTCAGAGTCCTGTAGACCTCACTTGGTTTAGGTATCAGGGTACCAGGTCCATCACACAATTTAGACTCCATTCCAATTTCCCAATGCTAGGTGTGACATCTTAAAGTCAACCTGCTTAGATTCTCTTTCCCAATATCCTGCTCCACTCCCCCTTAAACAGTATAAACTTCATCACATTTTTACTTCTCTTTAGCTCTGAAGAGTCGTCATACGGACTCGAAACGTTAACTCTGTTTCTCTCGCCACAGATGCTGTCAGATCTGCTGAGTTTTTCCAGCATTTTCTGTTTTTGTTTTCGACTCTCTTTCCTTCATCCACCCAAAAAGGATAGTAACTGGTCATTAAGTAACATACAAGCAGAGGCGTGAATTCTCACTGGACAGACAGCAGCTACATGGATAAAAACAAAAAGCTACTGCGGATGCTGGAAATCCAAAACAAAAACAGAATTACCTGGAAAAACTCAGCAGGTCTGGTTCTACTGAAGGGTCATGAGGACTCGAAACGTCAACTCTTTTCTTGTCCGCCGATGCTGCCAGACCTGCTGAGCTCTTCCTAACTGGCACGTGAACAACCATAAATTAGGCAAATGTATTTCCACCATCTTCCTAACCACAGGACAGACAAATATTGGAGTTAGGCACCAACACACAACAGTATAGGAGCCTGCATACCCAACCTTGAGCATGATGTAAGAACATTCATCCTCAAAGAGCAACAGAACAAATTAACTTCTCATTTGCTGTTTGTGGGCCTTTGTGCAATTTAGCACTAAGGCTGCAACACTTCAAAAGTAATTCATTAATTGTAAGCAATTTTCACATATGGGAGCTGTTCCATAAATGCCTTTCTTTCTTTGCTGAGGACTACAGGCAAATCAGTGAGTTTTTTATAATTCATTTTACAAGATATGGGCATCGCTGGCTAGGTCAGCAATTATTGACCATCCCTAATTGCCCTTCAGAAGGTGGTGGTGAGCTGCCTTCTTGAACTGCTGCAGTCCCTGTGGTGTAGGTACAGTGTTGTTAGGAAGGGAGCTCCAGGATTTTGACCCAGGGACAGTGAAGGAACGGCAAGATATTTCCAAGTCAGGATGGTGAGTGGCTTGGAGGTGACATAGGTGGGATATATATTATGGAGCGGGTGGAATATAGGCAAAACTTGTGTGATGGATAACTTAAATTTAATAGTATGTTCCCAATTCTTTGAATACATATGGACTTGCACTTATATAAGGCTTGTCAAGTATACGTAGGAACAGCCACAAGTTGTCACTGTAGGAGGTAGTTAAAGGAATTCAGTCCAAGTTTCACATCTAATATCATCCTCCCAAAGCATTGGTGCTCGCTCTGAATTATATGTGGTAGTTCTTTCGCTTAAAAGCAGCACTGAGGGTAGTGTAATGTTTTCCATTTCCATCACAAACCTTCATCCCTCTCCCTGACCATTGTCCGAGGCTGGATCAGACTATTCACAACTGTGTCACACTGTTTTGACACCGAGCTGGGTTTTCTAACCCACAACCTCTCGATCGCCTCCGCTCATCTGCTGCTGTGACATTCATCCAAGACTCTGTTACCTCCAGACTCACTAATCTTTGCATCCTTCACCCTCTGTAAACTTGAGCTCATCCAAAACTCTGCTGCCCTTTTCCTACCTCACACCAAATTCTGTTTACCATCAACCCTGTGCTTGCTGATTTTACATTGGTTCCTGGTCGATCAACACCTTCATTTTAAAACGCTCTTCATTCTTTTCAAATCCCACTCTAGCTCTGTAACCCCTTCCGGCCATACGATCCTCCAAGGTCTCTGTATCTTGATTATTTCGCACATTCTAAACTATCAGTCCACTATGGTGCTGTGACTTCTGTGGCCTAGCCCCATAGATCAGGAACTTGTTCCCTATACCTCTCTATCCTCCTTTAAGACCCTCCTTAAAACATGCCTCTTTGACCAAGTTTTTGGTCACCTGTCCTAATTATCTCATGTGGCTTGGTGTCAAATGTTGTTTGATAACATATCTATGAAAACATCCTTGGGATGTTTTACAACATTACAACAGTGACTTCAAAAATGTTTCACTGGCTGTGAAGTGCTCTGGGGTCTTGAGGTTGTCAAAGAAAATAAATGCAAGTCTTATATAAATGCAAGTCTTAAAGTCTTTCTTTGCTGTGTTCAAGATGCTATATAAATACTTGTTCTTCCTCGCTTGCTCAATCTTCATTATAGATTGTCAAATTATAACAGGGGAGGGGGAAATCATTTTGCTTCACACCAATAAATATTGTTGCAAAAACATATGATCCCTAGCCTGTACCATCTCAAATGCAGCTCATCCAGTTCTCCAAATTTAATCACTTAGCTCATCTCATAACATGGGGAGTATAATTAAGAGTGCGGCATAAACTTAAAAAGAAAATATTGCAGAATATTTTAATTCAATTTCAAAATCCTTACACATTTCTAAAATTGAGACAAGATTTCAATTGAAAAACTTTATTATGCTTTTTTTCATATACACAATATTGAATGAAAAAATATGCTATTGTGGCAATAAGTTCATAAATATCTGTGCAGACAAGGCAGCATTTATGCATTTGAGTGCCTCTGAGACACAATAACTGGGTTCTTTTGTGCAATCTTAAAAGGCTGCTTACACTGATATCACCAAAATAACTAGAACATTTTCACAGGACAAACTGTGTCCAACTGATGGCTATTTTATCTATAGTAGAATCCACTGAGATCTGAGGACAACAATGGGCAACAGAGACCCCGACTCTCTCACTGGGGTATGTTGCGAATCATGAGTGCAAAGAATAAGACCTTAAAGTGTCCTGGCATTTGGAAAAATTTCTAACGCAGTGTGCGTTTAAAAAAAGCTCAGCTCACCATTGTTGTGCCAACTTTACGGTTCCATAATTGAAGCTGGCAGCCAAATATCTACAATGCCAGTGCCACACTCATCTCCATAAGCAGTCTACCAAAATCACCATCGTGATGATGATGGGGAAGCTGACTTCTTTGAATGAGTACAGTGTGGCATTTGATAGGTTCCAACCTCTCAGCTGACACAAACCCACGATTTAGTATAAACTTTAATGAGAATACAAAAAGGTAATGCTTTTCTGTTAAAATAAAAAAAAGTAATTTGCTCAAGCTTTTCCAGACTACATAAAAAGAAAATAAATCTGTCCCCCAAAATGTAGCAACTCAAGAGTTGTAATGTTTTGCTGTAGCCTTGTACACCCATAGGTTGTGCCCTCCAGTGACTGTGAAGCACAGAATCGGGAAAGGATTCCCCTTTTCTTATCACCTCCCATGTGGCTGATTCATAAATCGTAGCTGCGGATTTCAGATGAAGCCAATTTTCTTGACTGGACTTCTTCTATGGCAGTCTCTGCTATTGACAGCAACATTTAGCCAGCATTACGTAGCTACTGCCCATACTCTAGCTATTTGTGGGACATCAGTGGCTGCAGGGAGAGAAAGAGCTATACAAATGTCTTGTGACTGCCCAATTGACCTTTAGTAAACAAGTAGCTTATGCCTATCACAAGGCTACTACAATCCAAAGGCTCTTAACCTGGACTCTGCCAATGGGTGTTCATTAGAGAACTTTCTGAAGAGAACTGTAACGTTAGAAATGAACCAGATTCAACCCAGTTCAAGCTCATTTAAAAGCCAAGAACCCAAGATGGTGCATTTCACAGATACAAAAGCTGAACTTTCAAAGATAGGCTTCACTAAATATTGAAAACGTTAACACTTTCTTCATATTCAACGAATCAAAACACTGAAGGAGAAAGAAAAGCAAAAAACTCAATAATCCCGAATATCTTCATCCTCAAGTAAATGTGAAACCCTGTGGTGGCAGCAGCTTCTTCAGATGTTGAGCTTGTTAGCGATTGTCACGACCACTTTCAGAACTGGCATGAAGGCAGAGATCTCGCTGAAATTGCTGCTGCTCACAACGTGTGTGTGAACAGCCAATGCTTGCTGGTAATTGCATCCCTCTATGTTCCGTACAATTTCATGTAGTCCACTCAGAATATGAGGAGAAAGCTGGGCATCAGAAAATAGAAATGTTATCAATGCTTCTGAACAGCATTACGGTACTCACAGGTGTTCACTTATATACCCACCCAAATGAGCACATGCATACAAGAGGAATATCTTCAAACCACACTGCAGAATGTACAGTTCGCATAATGGGACTAAAGAGAAGCTTCAAACTAGCTCCAGGTTCCCATCCCAATTATGGGGAACTTCTGTTAGAACCACAATTATATAAACAACTATTAGTTTATTTGATGACACAAAACAAAAACAGAATTACCTGGAAAAACTCAGCAGGTCTGGCAGCATCGGTGGAGAAGAAAAGAGTCGACGTTTCGAGTCTTCACGACCCTTCAACAGACCCTTCTGTTGAAGGGTCGTGAGGACTCGAAACGTCGACTCTTTTCTTCTCCACCGATGCTGCCAGACCTGCTGGCTGAGTTTTTCCAGGTAATTCTGTTTTTGTTTTGGATTTCCAGCATCCGCAGTAATTTTTTGTTTTTATCTCTGAGTTTATTTGATGTGTCAGGTATGATCTTAGAGTAATCGCAGGTGGTGGCTGCTTTTAATCCTCTAACAATGCAGCCCTTCATTCAGCATTATTGCCTGGCTCTTATGCCCACTCCGCTTCCTTACACAAATTTATCTGTTAAAGTGCACTGAACTTGTCACTAAACCTAATCTCAACTTCAATTATTCAAGCTCAGATAGGTTTGAGATGATCATTGTTACTCAGTCACGTTTAAGGTCATCTCTTAAAACAAAAACATGCATATGGTGCAAAGGATGGATATAAAAATTATGCAAAAAACATTCAAGGTTCAATTAGTTTATACAATGAGTTCGGTCTCCGGTCTGTCCTAGATTACCTGAGTTTAGCAGAGTGTGATGGGAGGTAAACTACAACTGCCCTTGGGGCAGAAACCAGGCACTTATTTTTTGCTCATGATGTGGGTGCCACTGGCAAGGCCAGCATTTGTTGCCCATCCCTAATTGTCCTTAGGAAGGTGGGGGTAAGCCACTTTCCTGAAGCACTAGAGATGGTGGTGTTGGTACACCCACAGTGCTGTTAGGGTGGGAGTTCCAGGATTTTGACTCAGTGACAGTGAAGGAACGGCAATATAATCCCAAGCGGAAGATGGTGTGTGACTTGGAGGGAAACTTGCAAGTGGTGGTGTCCCCATACATCTACTGCCCTTGTCCTTCTAGGTGATAGAGACCACGAGTTTGGAAGGTGCTATTGAAGGAGCTTCAATGTATTGCCATTTGTAGATGGTGCATACTGCTGCCATTCTGTGCCTGTGAAGGAGGGAGCGAATGGATTCCTGTTGATTTCAATTTGGCTTCTAGTTAGTATCCAGAGACCGCCCCCCCTCCAACTGGAAGAGCACTTTGGATTGGTTAAGGACAGGATTAAGCTTTGATGTGGTCCTATGGTTGAACAGACGGCTAACATCAACTATCAACCTTCGCAAATGAATAATAGTGACCTGGCCTACAAAGCCGGACCTGCAAAGAGTCAACAACTTTTGGACAGCAAAGAACAGGAGGGAAATGGAAAAAGAAAATCAGTGTTATGAGATGGGTTCGAGTTATTCGCTTTTGGTTATTTTCTAATCCAGATTTCTCCTGCATGACTTTGCATCACATGTGGTCAAGGCCAACCTTTATTCCCTTACAAGAGGGTAAATATTAAGCTCAAGGGCAGGGATATTAGCGCTTGGGAATTGAACATTATCCAGTCTTTTCACTCGGTCTGAGTAGTAAATAGATCAGGCAGATTCAGAGTAAGACTTTCTACACTGTTGCAACATTCCTTAACTGAGCCACTAAAACAGTCAAGTCCCATAGTTGCCACCCTTTGTGGCCTGCGAGGTTGGATTGCTGATGAATTATATTGCATGCTGTGGACTGAGAATCACTATAACACTAACCAAACTAGGTCCCAAATGTTTCAGGTCTTATAATTCTTCATCAGAACTGGAGGGACACATGACAAGTAACGCCAACCTTTTTTTCTCCAGAGATGCTGCCTGGCCTGCTGAGTGTTCCCACCCATTTCATTGCAGCCCATAGTTGTCCTCAGTCACTTGCATCCAGCTAATCCAAATTCAAAATTACAAATCACATGCACCACATAAGAACACAGTATGAATATGATATTGGGGAATGATGGGGCGTTGGAAAACAATTCAAATTGTCCTCTTGGATTACAGCTTCCAAACACTTAAAGAACAGTGGGATGTCGGAAAAGTTATCTATGACCCTAACCATGACAGGAATTAATCTCAAAATTATTCCATTACAGCAAAAGAATCCATGGCTTAGGGTTAACTAGAATAAAGCGAACATTTGTCCTGAATATCTTTTATTTCAATCTATCTTGTACAGACAGGTAAATAAGTTCAAAGGTGAGTATTTGTGGAAATTCAGACTTCCACAGCACATTTGCATTAAAAAAATAAAACCCCATACACAGTGAGATGAAACCATCTGCCAAAACACACCGTACCATTGCCTTTGCTTAAACCGTTCCCACTTACCGTCTGCTCTCGCAGTTTATCGTACAGGTAATCCAGTCGCTTTGCAGCATCATCCAGCTTCCTCTTCGTTTGCTGTGGAATAATTCACAAATGAGTGTGATTCAGGATAGAAACAGGGGCAGCCAGAGTTCCATTACAGTTCTGCCTCAGAGACTGAAGCTATCTAAACCTCCGCCTAGACAACTCTTAAGATTAAGTTGGTGCACAAAGCATTTCTTTTGATTCTTGCATGCAAACGTATAGAATTACACTACGCACTCCTTTCCATAAATCACTTTCAGGATAGGCAATCGCCGTGATGCATTGCTGATGATTTAACACAGATTGCTATGAAATTGTTTCACAGGTACAATCACACCTCTCTCACACACACACACACACGCATACAAAAAACTTAGCCAAATATTATGTTACAGAATTAATTTATTTCTGTCCCCAGGTTTCAATTCCTTGGATTGGCAATATCCAGGAGTGTAATGTTCACCCCTCTATGTAATTAGGGGCTATATGGTGCAGCAACAGACAGCTGAAGTGATTATTGTCTATTGTGCTGGTTTCTAGGCAGGGCTTGTTTTTAATATTAATATTTTCAGATACAGATGGTGATTAATCTGGCAGTCAACACTGGTTCATGCAGCCTTGTAACACTACCACACTGGCTCACAAAAAGAGAAGCTGAACCCAAAGATGACAGGTAAAGGTACAGAGGGCAGGACACAGTCATGCCTGAAGAGCAGATGAAGTAATGAGGAAGTAGTTAGGCATTGGCAGGCATGGGTTTTAAAAGCTTGAAGATCACGAGAAGGTGATGACCAAGTGAACTGAGTACATCCGCATTTCTGAAGTCCTGAAATACAATTACCAAGTGTGAGACGGGGGAATTTGTATTGATTTAAAAACAGAATATAGGGAAGATGAATAGTCTGTATGACAACACACTTGGGGTACAGAAGGAACAAGAAAGGAAGATTCAGAAAATTACTGACCACAGTAGCATTCAGCTGGGTGGGAAGGGGAGAGGTAGGAGAGAGGGAGGGAGGGAGAAAGGTGGGGAGTGGGGGTGGAGAGAGAGGCAGTGTGTGAAAAATCAACAGAAAGATTGAGATTGTTGGATAGAAGTGAAAGGAGCCACCTCCCCAAAAAGATTCTTTAAATATCCTGTCAAGAAATGGCAAGTGAAAAATATTTTGGACTTTATAGTTTAATTTAAGAACTGTATGGAGAAAAAGCACGATGCGGTGCAAAGGTCAACTGACCTTCTGCAGACAGCTTTTGCAATGGAGATGTGAAACTTTCCACTAAAGGTGGAGATAGCAAGGCCAAAATGTTATTGGAGGAAGAGTGCTTGTGGGGGGGGGGTTACCAAAGACAAGAGGTGGAGCCTGGTTAGATTCATAAATTAAAGAAAATGTCTTTTAACAACTCAAACAAAATTTTCAGTCTCGTTGAACGGCATGAAGGAAATAAAATTGCTTTAATTCAGCTACTGCATTGCAAGAGGAAAGGGGTTGAATGTTAAGGGTGTGCATTCTAAAGGAAGTTCTTGACTGCAAAGAGAAATCAACAGAGAGGTGATGAGGATGAATGGTGAGAGGAGACAGTCAGTGACATGAATAGCGAGCAGGAAACGGGAAATGCTTTGGGATACAAGTTAAGGGAAGAGTCAGTCAGCGGGTCATCTACAGTAGTTTGAGAAAACTAGACAGTCAAGAACATAACAAAGCCAGATGTTAACTTGTTTGGAAATGCATGGTTAAAAAAAAAGGAACAATTAGATGTCCAAGGCAACAAGTGATTCATCAATGCATTTCCAAAGCAGGGTTCCAGAAAGTAACTAATATAGCCATCGAGACAACCGGTTGAATGGTACATTGAAAAACATCCTGCACGTCATGGAGTGCTGATGAAACTATGGTGAGTCATGTTTCTGCACAGCACGCTGTTTAGCTGATGATCAAATAGTACAGCATATGGATTCGGCTGGAAATGAGCAACTCACACTTTTCTTTTAAAGAAAATATCTTGAGGTACCTTGGTAAAGGTCAGAGCACAAGAAATGGGAAGAAATTTCAACAGATGTCCAAAGGTTCAATGAAAGCACTTTGTTGTTGAAAGTGAGAGGTAGCAAAGTGCAAGAGTTTAAGGAAAGAGTGCCAGAGCACAAAGGCATGGAGGCTCCAAAACTAATGACGGATCAGAGTTGAGGGACACACAGAAAGCAGCGTTGGAAAAACAAAGGGTGAGTATGAGGGCATAAGGCTGGAGACTGTAGAGGAAGTTTTCAGCAAAGCTACGGAGGGGAGTGGAAATGAGTTGAGGATTTTGAAGTTGATATGCTAGGGGACAAAGAGCTTCTGAAGAAGAGTCATACTCGACTTGAAATGTTAACTCTGTTTCTCTCTCCATAGATGCTGCCAGACTTGATGAGTATTCCCAGCACTTTCTGTTTTTATTAAAGAGGCAACAGAGGTCACTGAAGACATGGGAACAGGTTTAATGATTACAATGCAAGTGGCAGAGCTTGGCATGATTTGGGTACAGCTCAGGCGACTGGTGAGGTGAGTGTTGGGAGAAATGAAGTTTTGAGATGATAAAGGCATGGATAAGAGCTGGACCCGTTTCGGGCTGAGGTGGAGGTTACTCCTTAAGTAGAAGGTTGCTACTGAATGACATCAATCAGGGCCAGAGTGGTTTCCCAGATTAAAAGGGATGAAGAGGAATTTCCCAGAGTTTTTTTCCATAAATTGACCTGTGTTTTGCATGTTTTGCCCCCACTCTGAAGGGATTGTGTGGCTTCCGGGTGGAGTGGAGCATCTAGGTATTGTGATACAAAAAGCATTGCAGTTTGTGGGCCAGATTGGATGAACCAGTGGGGCTTTTCCAGACCATCACTGTTGTATGTTTGTGTAATTATTTCACACACAGGTTGAGGAGTGGAAACTTTGCTGGGTTATGTCACAAAGGCTCAAGATGGTGGTCTTGGTCATGAATCAAGGGTCAAACATGGAACAAAACCTGAATAACTCAGGGTTCAAACTGAACAAGCAGTCAGGGTGGGGCAGGTTGGACCACCTACTGAGATGCAAAGTTTCTGGAGGGATTTGCAATTTTATTGGCTCAATTTTTGACTCCAGTCATTTCAAGACATTAAAATTATGTGGCATATATTTTGGTCAAGGAACAAAACAGTGAATTAGCAGTGCGCTCAATCATAAATCCTGTGGTCAAACACAAGAGAAGTCACTGCAGCTGTAAGAGCACATGCGATATCAGTGTTAATGGCTGGGAATAGTTCCTCCTATAAGTACTGCAATTATAACAATGACGCGAATCAGAAGTTTAATAAAATGTTTTTAACACATTGCAAGGAGATGACACTTCAATGTGAACACAGAGCTCTCAGCCCCCATCTGGCTTCAATTCTGCTCACTATTTGCCAGCTACCAGGAGATAAATGTCAACAGATCAAGACCGAGGTGTGCACAAATAAAGTTGCATCATTTTCTACAGTACCCCTTCCTCCCACCCCATTAAAAGAAACCTAATAACCAAACAGTGGATTTACTTCATCAGAGCACGCTAAACCCTAATCGGAATTTGCGTCTGATAAAATCATCATCCAGATGTGGCAAATCCCCATCAGTGAGTGCGGTTTCTGGAAATAATCCGGATAAAGTACAAGGCTCCAATCTCAGCTCAGATTGTTCAGCACTAAATCCAATTTGAGCAGTGGGGCACCTTACCTCCCAGGAAGGGGAGGCTTCAGCATGCACTAACCGTGAGTGCTGCAGCAGGACCTACGCACCAAAACCCAAATCTTGGAGCAAATATTTCTTCGCTCCGATATTATCGTATTAAAATGTTCTGTGGTGCAAAGCGTTCTTTTTATATCGATCAGCATTTGATGATGTACAATTTGTAGAAAATTCACAGTTTTGAAACTGTCTCTTTATTCTTTCATGGGATGTGGGCATCACTGGCAGAGCCAGCATTTATTGCCCATACCCAATTGCTCATTGAACTGAACATCTCAGGGGGCAGTTAAGAGTCAACCACACTGCTGTGGGTCTGGAGTCACATGTAGGCCAGACTTGGGGGAGCGGGTAAGGATGGCAGATTTTCTTCCATGAAAGGATATTAGTGAACCAGATGGGTCTTTACTACAATCAATGATAGTTTCATGGTCACCATTACTGAGACTAGCTTTATATTCCAGATTTATTAACTGAATTTAAATTCCACCAGCTGCTGTGGTGGGATTTGAACCCATGTCCCCAGCGCATTAGGCTGGGCCTCTGGATTACTAGTCCAGTGACATTACCACTAGGAAATGTCTATAAACCCATTCGGGCTCAAAAGGCCTTGTAAAACAATTGTGCTTGCAGGAATTTGCAGCTAACATTGGGGTGCTGGATGTGAATGACTCAATGGGATAAAAGACCTGTTCTTGCCCTTGACTGTTGTTATTAGGCCACGAACTCAAGGTATGATTTCTTAATTTCCATTTGATACTTGGAATTATTGGTAATCCAATGGTGGAGGCATTGAGCTTTGACTGCTCTGGAACCAGATCCCTTGGCACGTGAAGTTAAAAGGTTGTTCTAGCTACAATTTCCTCTGCTTATTATAACAAGTTGGAGAGCATGGAGCTACTGAGATACTTGCAGCCGGTAGGTCTTCTCAGTAATCCACATTAAAAAAAAGACAGAGAAATGCAAGTCTCAGGTGGGCTGGATGCTTCATAATGCACTGCCCTGAGGCTGAAAGGTACTGGACATTGCTTCTAATGTTCCATGCTGTGGCCTACTTGTGGCATATCATAAGACCATAAGGCATAGGAACAGAAATTAGGCCATTCGGCCCATCGAGTCTGCTCCGCCATTCAATCATGGCTGATAAGTTTCTCAACCCCATTCTCCCGCCTTCTCCCCGTAACCTTTGATCCCCTTACCAATCAAGAACCTATCTACCTCGGTCTTAAATACACTCAATGACCTGGCCTCCACAGCCTTCTGTGGCAATGAATTCCATAGATTCACCACTCTCTGGCTAAAGAAGTTTCTCCTCATCTCTGTTCTAAAAGGTCTTCCCTTTACTCTGAGGCTGTGCCCTCGGGTCCTAGTCTCTCCTACTAATGGAAACATCTTCCCCACGACCACTCTATCCAGGCCTTTCAGTATTCTTGCTGCTATCCTTGCCAACCCAGTCGCCTGCGAGAATGGTGTGAATTATTTAAGGTAATGTGATAACTTCGAAAGCTTTCTCTTATTCGGAGATTAAATTGGCAGCAGAAATCCATGGGAGAAATAGCTTCCCTGATTTTTTTTGAAGGTTCGGGTGGGGAAAGGAAATGTAAAGAGAAGGCAAGCCTTTGTGTTCTTAATCCTGACTGATGTTTGTTATGGTAGATTGAAAACCCCTGCAATGGTTTTCAACTCTACACATCCAAAAGGGCTATCATACACTGTCAAATTTTGAACATCCTAACTAGAAGTAGATCACCTAGTTTCACCATCTTAGATACCTATCGTTCCACAGCAATTTCAATCCACTTCATGGGTCCAGCAGAACACTCCCTCCAACGTACGTATCATTACATAACACAACATTTTATATAAAACACACACACACACACACACAAATGTAAAGCAAGCACACGTATAGGTAATCTACTTATTTCAAATGACTGGATTACTCTTTGAACAGTGACATACAGGGTCACCAGCAGCTAAAAGGCATCGCTGTACCAGCCCATCAAAGGTTGTCTTCAACACCATGTGCTCGTCTGGGATTTGCTTTTTCACAATCTTCTCTGTGGGCAGCTGCTGTAATGGCTAGAAATAACAATGATGAGAAAAAACCACAGCAAATTATTATGTAGGTTAGCCGTATCTGGACAGAAGGAACTAAAGGCAAGGGACATCGCATAAGCAGCAGCATGCAGCATGATGTTTCCTATGCCAAGCAGTTCCGTGTAAAGCCAGGTAGTCAACTTAGCAGCAAGCTACATAGGTCAACGTGCATGACTATGAAATTCATATAGTAAAGCTGCTGGAAAACTTGCTGTTCTGTGTGGAGTGGATACAGAAATTTTATACCCATATTATTAAAGTTAGATAAAAGATAGCACTAATGGAAGTGTAATATATATTAAAAATCTTACTTCTACAACACACTTCCTTTCTGCAAAATCTTCCCTCCTGTTGCTGTGCTTCTGTAATTTTTGGGTGTGCTTTGTCCCATTTTTTAATTCCGACACCCATATGGATCAGGTAACCTACTGTTCATCATGCTTTATCAGCACTTCAGAGAGCGACGAGTTCAAATTCTATCATAACAAATTGTGCAGCTGAATTCAATAAATCTTGTAATGTGTGGGCTGGCACTAGACAACTGATTAGGTAATAACCCCAGGGAAGGGAGCTTGCCACCATTAAATGTAATTGCTTTAAAATGGGGACTGGATTAAATCAACATGCTGAGGCTAGGAGGGGGTGTTGAATGGTGGAAAAGATGATGGCTTTGGTCTTTCTGGACAACTCAGGAATTAATGGACTAAAACCCACATGCCCGTGTGCTTCCCAAGATAACCTTGTCAATATCCCCAGTTTGGTAACATCTGATTTACATTATATAAATGTATTTTGTTTCACAGTATATTGCTGCTGTTGTTAAAAGCAGCACATGCTACCAAGTTACTATAAGCGGCCCTAGAGGAGATATGCAATTATATATTGATTCAACAGTCTCTATTCTTAGCCACTCATGCTCATTTGGTCCTTTACATTATTTTCCCTTGCATATTATAGAATCCTAACAAAATAGCAACGGCATTCCACCTTGAGATTTCTTTTGCAAGCTCTGTAAATGTGGGAGGATATAATATTTACATTTTTTTGCCAGTATAATTTCTTCACAGTGCGAAACTGTGGGCAGAGTGCATAAACTTCATTACCCATTACATTAAATTATACCACAAGCACAATCTTGGCACAATGCAGGAAAAGTAAAGCCAAAGTAAGTAAAGCTTCAAGCTTTCACCGGCCAGGAAGAACACACCTGTAAATTGGCCTCTTTTGGTGCCCCTGGAGGCCCTTGACTGATTTCCTGAGGAGTGAAGCCCTGGGGTCGAAGCTGTTGGATATCTGTGGGGAAATTCACGACAGGAGCAGTAATGGGAGCTGGGGGTGTGTAGTTGTCAGGTAGCTGTAAGATTACACAAAGGGCACGTTATAAAATAATAGCCACCAAGCCACAAAAAAAGCCACCAAGCTATCAAGATTGAACGCAAAAAGATCAGGATGCCGATCATTACTACTCGCAAGCTAGTGATACCAAATCAATACAATTTTTGCATAAAGCCCAACAGAAGGGTATTCCCAGTTAAAAATGACCACAACTCATTTTATTGTAAGGTGAAGTCTTGCTGTTGTTCTGGATAATAGCATATCAAAACCGGGTTCTGCAAAACTCTATTGTCCGAGGCTATACCGTGCACACTACGAGCATGCTGAATCCCTTCATTGAAAAATCAGCACAGACTCCATCTAGTGGTTTGTGTAAAGAGTAGCCTGCGGAGCACTGGAATAGTAACAAATTCTTCTCTCTTACAAATGTAGAATATTGCACTACTGTGCAACTGGGACTAATTAATCATATGTGACAGCGGCAAAGTTTTTTTTGGCTCTTTCTATAAATCTTATAATCCCTCTACAACTCAGATGATTTCACTAAAAAAATCTCTTGCTCTTTGAACTATGCTGCAGTAATCCATGGAGGTGCACTGAATATTTCGCTAGTATTACTATTTAAACTCCCTTTCCCAGCCTACATAAAGCACGATGCCCTTTTTGAAGCTGTCCACTTGGCAACATCACTTGCAGCTCACAAAGGAAGAAAGGACCAATTTGTAGCTCAGCTAAGGTGTGTTTCTGAAGTGGCTGCAGAGATAGTAAGAGGCAGGTAAGCATGATAGATCTATTAAAGGGAATAGGCTAATTACTAATGATTTTTCTGTTTCTAAATATTCTTAGATATTTTGAAAGAAATGGCATCTGGCTCCAAGTGTTACAGGTGAAGATAAAACACCAACTCAATTCTCTCCAAAAGCCTAAAGTGGGCGTAAAGAATATTGTTCTGGTTAGGAATTTTAAAACACGAGAATGCAATGATTAGAAATGACAATACATAAGTTATGGGAAGCTGGGATTCATGAACCCAGGAAGCACAGGTATAAAACATGTCGGATTAGATAGTCTATCCTCTTCACAATGAAGAAAATGTATGAGTAATCCAAAAGCATAAAAAATATATAAGCTCACAGTAGCTTCAAACACACTCTAAAAGAGCTTACGTGCAAATGCAAACTACACTAGATGTTGTCGTCACTCCAGAATATCTAGTATCTCATGATAAGGGACCAAGGCGCCTGTACAAAATCCAGAGAACCAAACTTCTAGTTCTTATTATGGAATTCATCGGTAGCCAGTCTCTTAGAAGTCAGTACTATTTCAACTATGAATGCCAAAGTCTTGGTGAGCAAGGACGGCCGTGGGAGAAGGCCTGTATTTTCTAAGTCCGAACAATTCTTCAGACATCTGGTGAGAAGCAGAAGAAGTAACTGAGAGCTTACTGCTGTTGTCATTTTGGGAATGAACTCCTTAACAAAAATAGAATTACTGAACAATATAATCTACAAATCAAAAGAAACAACACAAAAGAAACTGCTCCAAGAAAGGAGCAGAGACTAATCGCCCAAAGTGACCATCAGAGATGGATAATATTCAAACATTCTTGGTCCTGTCACTCTAAGGCAAGTGAAGACGCC
The DNA here is from genome assembly GCF_964194155.1 of Cetorhinus maximus. Taxonomy (NCBI): domain Eukaryota; kingdom Metazoa; phylum Chordata; class Chondrichthyes; order Lamniformes; family Cetorhinidae; genus Cetorhinus; species Cetorhinus maximus. The sequence goes on along the minus strand of NC_135905.1, from coordinate 9,022,685 downwards.
GGGGAAAAGGTCAGGATAAACTTCATCCTACCTTCCTTGAGTGTCAACATTAGCCTGTTGCCAAGACATCACATGAACCTTTCTATCCGTGTGAATTTTATCAGTGCATCAGTGATAAACTAGTGGCTGTTGGTTGAGAGTAGCCATGAAAATATACCAACAGCTCATTAGGAGCTTAGTTGAAAGGTCCAGGGCTTCATTTCTCATATCTACATGCCTCACCCAATGCTGACAGATTATTGGTGACTAAGCTAATTCCTGCACCAACCAGAGTTTTGATTCATTGGCTATGGGTAAGCAATTAAGGCAGTCATGTCACATTCAAGTGACAGACCAAAGGTTTGTATCATGATCATTGTCGATCACAACATGTAGTGCATGAATTAGTAAAAATGCAACCAATTTGAACAACAAAGTTATATTATTCTCACAAGAACAACTACCAAGAGGTAACAGCACAGAAAAGTACTCAGCAGTCTGCCAACTAAAGTAGCCAAACATCAGTTATCAGGCCAGTGCAAAGAATTCCAGAATTCTGCATTCCTCCAATTCCGATCTCTTGTACATTCCCAATTTGCTTTGTCCCACCATTAGCAAATGTGCCTTTCACCATCTAGGCACTGCGCTCTAGAATTCCCTCCCTAAACACAACTCAACCTCTCCGCTTCTCTGTCCTCCTTGAAGAGGCTTCTTAGAGCCTCTCTTTGATTGCACTTTTAGTTTTCAGTGCCAATATCTTTAAATGGCTTGGTGTCAAATTTTATTTGGTAACACTCCCGTGAAGCGCCTCAGATCACTTTACCATGCAAAAGGCACTACATAAATGCAAGTTATTGTTTCCAAAATAAATCTTCTCTACAAGACTGAAATTATATCAGATCGGTAGCTTAAATTGTAGTTTTACTGTGATTTTGCCTCACGTGCAGTAGAAAGAGTACTGCTGCTAATTATCAGTGCCATTACATTCATGTTGCAGATCATAGTTAACTGAAAACAACCTAAATAGGTTCCAAAGTTTGTTTCTTACCCTGGAAGGTAGACAATGTCGATCAACCTAATGGAGAATTAGACAAATGTGAGGGAGTAGGCAAATGAGGGCCACTTGGCTTCAAGACTAGTAGGGTGGACTATGGAACCTTTGCCTACACTTTCCTCTCCTGTACCTTATTGGAGCCACTGTTATTGCATTATATCCATCAGAATAACAGCAACTTTAAGGATCAATGGGACCTTCACTTTCCTTGGACATGTTTGAGTTATTCTGCTCATTGACTGTGCCCTTATCAATGTAGAAATGTGCCATTTGAAGGGTTAATATCACTGGCACAATGTTAACACAATTGATAGTAACTACAAGTGACACAGGCTGACTGAACTACAGGCACTGTGGAGACATCACCACAAACTGAAATTGCAGTTAATGGTTCCATGAATCCAGAGCTAAAAGGATTTTCAGATTAACCCTCTAAGCTCATCATGTCCACAAGAGGTCACTCAGCTGAACTGTAAAATCTACTGAAGGAAAGCAATTAAAGTCCCAGTAAAATGGAGGACAGCTTTCTCCTTCAAAACAGCTAAATAATTTCTAGCACAACAAACACTTGGTGCTTCTCCAAATAAAGTTTAACTTTGTATGAATCCAATCAGCACTTAAGCGGCCCTGATCAATTCAGATTTGGAAGTTTAATTGTTCTTATTTGAGTAAAATGGCTTATTTTGCTCTTGTACTATCTGTTGGAAGGAGGAGGAGGAGGGGGGGGGTGGAGATTAGGGTAGAGGATTACTGCTGACATAAAAAAAGATACCTCCTACTTTGACTGGTATTATACTGCAGTATAAACGAACAACCCAAGTTTCACATGACCAGCCCTTTTCCTCCACCACCTATAATCCCTTCCTTGGATCATTCGCTTGATTCTTTCACCCAATGAAGTAGATATACTTGACAATAAAATCCAATCAAAACAAACTGGAGGCTTCAAAGACTTTCAAATACCATTTGTAGTTCACTCAGATCCCTAAGGAAGCATCAGTTACTCAGATGCTCTTCCCCACAAAAGAATTTAGTGCTCTGATCTTACCCCACAACCCTAAACAGTTACTCAAAATTGCATATCCATTAGCATCCACAGTTTGAAATGTGTACAAATTAATGGGAATGTGGATTTAACCTTCATAGCCTAGATTTTCTGCTATGGGTGTAGTTTAGACTTCAATGGTTAATACAAGTTCTGAGGTACGGTAGCTAATGGTTATTGAACCAGCCATCCAGAGGCACTGACCAATATTTCAGAGAATGAGTTTAAATCCATCATGTTAGTTTGAGAAATTCAATTTCAAAAAGAATCTACAAATAAAAAAAAAACATATCAATAAAAAGCAATCATGAAACTGAAAAGACGGTAAAAGCCTACCTGGTTACTAACGTCCTTTAGAAAACAAAATATTCTGTCCTTACAGGACAACTCCAGCCCCACATCAACATGGTTGACTGCCCTCTGAAATGGGCTAGTCAGTCATTCTGGCGTATTACTACATTCTCAGGGCAACTAAGAATTGGAAAAAAGTGCCAGGCTTTCCAGTGATGTTCACACTCTAAGAATCAATTAAAAACCTTTTTTTTGCTGGCTTTGAGATGTCTCGTGGTTATAGAAAGGCACTATATAAATGCAAGTCTTTCTTCAGGATTTAAAAAGTGTTCTATTTGCATCCCATTTGTTGAGGTTAGTTCATACGTAGAGATTTACATATGGCACTGTGTAATTCCAAACAAGGTATCACCATATGCACTCCCTCCACATCTCTAATTTCCCCTCGGATCTATTCTGCACATTCTCCATCTCTTTCCACCCCCAATTTAATTTAAGGGATCGCCAGTACTCGGTACGTTCTCCTCTTTTCACTCACCATCCAAACATATTCACTCTTTTTGCTGATAATTCCACTCATTTCTCAAATTCTTTCAGATTGCACAAGGAAACTAGGGATGGGCAATAAATGCCATTCCTGTCAGCAATGCAATATCTTGAGAATAAATTTTAACATCAAGACTCAGTGCACAATCTTCTATCCAAACTCATTCTTTCCCTCAATTTTTAAAAATTCCCAATCGGGTTGAAACATTCCTTGCTCCTAGGATTCTTTGGCTTTTAAAATCCAAGCACAGCATCACCTCATCAATACTGCAACGCTATTAATGCTCCCAACTCAACTTCCAGAAGTCTCTATAAATGCTCACATTTCCTCTTAATTTTCTACATGTTCAAATTTCCCACGTGATGAATGAATATTTAAAAACTAAAATGTATAGCACGTTTTAAGTAAATCAAACACAGGGTCACTATTTTAGTGACGCAATACATGGAGCTTCAGTTCTAAACGAAGGAAATCTGGGATTTTGTTAGCCACATTTCAGGAATCATGCTGTCCATCTTTTAGAATTTGGTACATAGGTTTACAGTGAAGTACTGTTTTTAATTACACGGGGCTTCAGAACTTGTGTCAGTTTTTCAGGGGACATCTTTCACGAAAACATCAAGTCGTTGGCCTTGATCTGGATTCTGGAATTGCCATGTCAGCCTTGTCTCAGAATCAGAAGGTCACAGGTACAAGCACCATTTTAGACTTGAACACATAATATGGCAGACAGTGCAACTCTGAGGGAGTGCTGCACTGCTGAATGCACCCTTTTCAGATGAAGTATGACACTAGTCTGCAACTACTCTCCCAGAGGTTGACATACAAACTCTTGTAGCACACAGCAGGGGCACTCTCCTGATGTTTTGGCCAACATTTATCCCTCAATCAACCAATCCCTCATCCTAGGATGAGAGGAGATCTAACTGAGGTACATAAGATGCTAAAGGGGATAGACAAAGTAGACATGGAGTGGATGTTTCCCCTTGTGGGGCATTCTAGAATGAGAGGCCATAGTTTTAGGCTAAGGGGTGGCAGATTTAAATCAGAGATGAGGAAGAATTACTTTTCTCAAAGGGTCGTGAATCTGTGGAATTCACTGCCTCAGAGTGCAGTGGATGCCGGGATACTGAATAAATTTGAGGAGATAAACAGATTTTTAATTGGTAACGGGTTGAAAGGTTATGGGGAGAGGGTGGGAAATTGGAGTTGAGGCCGAAATGAGATCAGCCATGATCGTATTGGATGGCGGGGCAGGCTCGAGGGGCTGAATTGCCTACTCCTGCTCCTGGTTCTTATGTAACATCATGACTCTGATTAAATTACCATTTAGCTCATTGTTGTGTGTAGAGACCTTGCTGTGCAGAAATTGGCTGTTGCAGTTTCCTACATTACAATAGTAACCACATTTTTAAAGCATGCCATCACTATATGGCACTATGTAAATGTAAGCAATTTCTTTCTTTACTGATACATCCTGAGCCAGCTCAGTTCCTCTTCTATTCTTTTAAGCCTTGGGGCTTCTTGCACACTAGACTCTTTCCTGGCTTCTCAGACAGAGTGGACATGATATCCCACAGTTAGACAGTATTGTGGTGGCAAATATAAAATGTTTTTTTTTCCATTTATTCTTTCATGGGATGTGGATGTCACTGGCAAGGCCAACATTTGTTGCCTACCCCTAATTGCCCTTGAACAGACTTTGCTTGGTCATTTCAGAGGACAGTTAAGAGTCAACCACATTGCTGTGGATCTGGAATCACATGTAGGCTACACCAGCTAAGGACGGCAGATTTCCTCCCCTAAAGGACATTAGTGAACCAGACAGGTTTTCACAACAACCGGTGACAGATTCATGGTCACCATTACTGAGATTAACTTTCAGTTCCAGATTTATTAATTGAATTTAAATTCCGTCAGCTGCCATGGTGGGATTTGAACTCATGTCCCCAGATCATTACTTGTCCAATGACACTACCACTATGCCACCATCACCCCAACTATGCTTAGGGCAACGTACAGTTCAGTCAATTGTTGGCTTATATGATTTAGGGCTCTCCCAGATACACTGGGAGAATTCTAAGATATTGAATTTTAACAGGTCAACTCTCCAAGAAGAAAGATCGGCTTTTCACATATTTCCAAAGACCCACACAAAGGATGAATATGCAAAAAGGTAGATGCTGAGAGGATGCTTCCCCTAGTGGGGGAGATCTAGAACCAGGGTCTGTTTCAAAATAAGGGGGTCTCCCATTTAAGACAAAGACAAGGAGGAATTACTTCTGTCAGAGGGTCATTAAGCTTTGAAATTCTCTTCCCCAGAGAGCAGTGGAGGTTGGGTCATTGAATATATTCAAGGCTGAAGTAGACAGATTTCAGATCTACATGGTAAGTCAAGGGTTATTGGTGGGGGTGTGGACGCAGGCAGGAGAGGGGAGAGTTGAGGCCACAATCAGATCGACCATGATCTGACTGAATGGCAAAGCAGGGCTTAGGGGCCGAATGGCCTACTGTTCCTATTTCTTATGTTGTGTTCTTAAAGGTAGGTTGAAGCAATTATATTACACAAATGCAGCGACATTATGGGGCTGTAAAGAAACACAGAAGTACTATTTACATGAACATGACACTTTGCAAGCAATCCTTTAAGATAATTTTATTAGCTAGTTTTCTTAAGAGCTATATGTCCAAATTCTACCATGCAATTATTAATAACCAGCTACAAAAGTCCTTAATTTTAGTTAATACAAGTTTAAAACTAAAGACAAGAGGACCAGCTCGACAAAATTCTGCTCCCTTGGCAAAAGTTTGCAGAAATATTATTTTGAGGCTTAAAATATTGGGCAACAAATTAACTCCCTCCTTTTTAACTTTGTGCTTCATTTAACACAGCTGATGTCGGAAGATTTGCAAATTAGGAAAAACTCAATCATGTGCTGAAAAACATATCTGCAGTTCATATTTTAATAACATATTTCAGTCAACCAGATGAGAAGTACCGCTTTTGTGGCAACACAGTTTTGGGGTGAAAAACCGAAAGAGTGCAAGGAAGAGGAGCAGGTCAATTTGCCTGTGTGTGCAGACAGTGAATAATGCCAGGATATCAATATAGTGGAGTAAATTGAAAAGTGAAGCAATGAGAACATTTCCTAGTTAAGGCTGCTTCTATCCTATTTGACTCCTCCATATTCACCTGACCACCAGCAAATGTAGTATTTCATTTGAGATACTGTGATATACAATGCCAGTTATTCACAACTGCAATAAAACACAGGTCGTATGATTAGCAAGAACGCATAACTTACCACTTTCTTTCTTTGCCCTGCCCGTACTGCTGGAGGATCATTCCATCCATCCTGGAACCCTAGTGAAAGTAAATAAGATGAGACTATGTATGTAAAAGAGATCTTCTGCTGACAAAAGATGTTTTTTTTTTAAATTGCAAGTCTACAATCACTTCAATACTATTACATCAAGTTGGGTAACAGCACTATTGCTTTTTGCATGATAAAGTCAACATAGCAAAGCTTCAACATTCTAATGCTTTCAGTCACAGTCCCCTCTTTATTGGTACCAGAGAGCACTTTAGTATAATCTACCCCCAGGCTCCCTGAATGAATCTTTGAAAAGCATTCAGCTGGGCATAATGATATATTTAAGGTTTTCCATTGCTGCCCCTGTACCTTCAATGCATTGTTTGATGTACAGTCACAACCTCAAGATGAATCTCAGCAGGAACAACCTTTCATCACACAGTCTGTGACCTTACCACAGAGGTCAGTTGAAGCCCACAATGGACCACCCATTAATTACTAAGTTATTAGTACAAGTCTTCAAGTGCATTGTTAGGCATTTTCATCATCAATAACCCCATGGGTCAGTTTTTCCTATCAGTTTGCTTCTATGTGCTGAAAATGTATGGCTATTTCACATGGAACCTGGTGGCAACTTGCTGAACAAAAAGCGACAATTCACTTGCCTATCTTAGCAGGGATTAACACAGAATAAAGCTCTGGGTTGACCATTCCCTTGAAGAGTTCTGCTGTCTGGATTAAGCCACTTGTTCGCATTTATTAACATAACCACTTAATGGCATCAGCTGGGGACACCTTGGTATAATAAAGGCCTGTTTCACCCAGTATGGAACAGGAGCTCACACCCATCATGCAGGGAAAGGCGCTGATTGAAAGTGATTCCCACCCTCCCTCAGGGCCAAAGAAAAAATGGGCAGTATAGGGGAGAGAAGCACAAAGATTCAACCCAAGCAGCTCTTGCGCATATACCACCATTTTCTTAAGGGTAGGATACACAGAACTTGCAAGTAGGTCACCTGCCTAACTTAGAAATCAGGAAATGAGCAGTTTATAGAACCTAATGAGGGGAAGTCAAAATTAAGGAAAAATAACAAAAAAAGGAAACCAAAAAAAAAATACAATAATATCACTCAATGAAAGCCTCTCATTAAGTGGACCGGTGCAACATAATACACGAGTCCCAGCTCAAGTTTTGTTAGTTAGTTGCAAAAGCAACTTCAAATAAGTCTCAAAAAACACCCCAATCAAGAAATTGAACTTTTAAGCACACAAACCGAACAAAGGAACATCAGTGTTCTTCATACTCTGCGTAAGAGATACAATATCAGTTTATAGCTTAATCTTTGAATTATACAGAAGAACCCTTTCTGTAAGCATAGGACTGAAAACAGATGTGACAAATCTAAAGATCTCAGATGTATAAAAAGAGATACAAGCCATGAAGAACACTAGCGTTTCAACAGAAAAGCCATCATACAAGGCTAGCTGATCCAGCCAGGACACTTGTTATTATCCTTTCACCTGGTGCACAAGAGCGGTTTTGTAGCCATGGAAGGAATCCTGAAAAACCAAAGAATACAGGGAGGTTCTATGGGCAATCGAAATAACACTCAGCATACTACACACAAGTAGATAAATACTAATTCAGCCAACTTTATATATTAGAACAAGGTGACAACAGGTGGCGATTCTCCTTTGTGTTTATTATACAGCCCAAGAAGCAGGACGCATAGCAAAGAACACCAATCCTTGCAGCATACATCCACAAGTTGTCATCCTTTACCATCATGCAATACAGGGGGTTACTTTGGTCAAGAAGCATGCAGCACTGCCTCTTCTTATAGAATTGACACTTAAACCGAACAGCAAAATTGAGCAGAAGCTGCACATCAATCCAACAAAAGTAAACAGCACGAGCCAATCGTGGGGACCAAACAGCCAAACTTGGGCATAAATAAAAAGGGAACCCAACAGACTAACTCTGTGGTAGCTGACAGGGACTGCGAGCAACTATGGAAAGTGATCGGTGGCCTTGCTATCAGATATCAAAAACTCATGAACCTCACTCTTTAAACCATCAGTATTGATTGCTCAGTTTCAGCATCGTTAATATTGTTACACCCAGCTTGATATACTAAATTCTCTTGAAATGGTAGAATCTATTGTGTATCTTCAATTAACCAGAATGACAGCACTAGCGAACTCTTTCTTAGGTAAAGAGGAACTAGAGCAGGAAAATATCTGCAAACAGGGCTACATTTTACAAAGTGACACAAAGTGAACTCCATGTAGTTCGGGTATGTGCATGCTAATTCTAAACAATTGCATTATGGTGGCGTAAAGCAGTGTCTGATGGGGCAGTTTAGTTAATGTGAGACAAGGTTTTAAACTTTCCTCAGTTGAGGCACATTGTTCAGCAAAGCTGGGTGATTTCTCAACAGAAGTCTGGAAATGTTAGCTTTACTGTTGTTTCTGGAGATGATTTCAAGAGTATAATACTTCACTGCCAATGCCTGGTGAGATATTCACCCTACTGGCTTTTGCACAAATAAACGATAATGATATGAACCAGATCTTTGGATGAGAATAAAGATTCTCTAAACTTGTTCATTCTAAGGATCTCAGCAGACTTATCCCAGTGATATCAGAGACAGGTTGGCTAAATAGTGACAGAGGTTATTATTGCATGGTGGAAAGTAGATGCTGTCCTGTGCACGAGATAGCTTTAGGATTAGATTAGGATAGCTGGGCCCATCTAGCGCTAACCAACAGGTTTATCTAACCACAGGCACCATTACTGAACAGTAGGGTTATTTCAAATCTTTCAGTTTCTTCACTGAAGGTCCTACTATTTGTACTCCCTTTAGTAACAGATGGTTTCCCATTAGACTTGCGTCATAAAGCACTCATATTTAGCACCTTAGGGATGTTGAGAGACTTTTGTACAAACAGGGCTTTCATAATATACTCAGTATGGATCTGGGATGGGGTCTGAATAAATGATAATCTAGAGAACATCTGAAAGTAACAGTAACATAGGAAACAGGAGCAGGAACAGACCATTCTGCCTCTCGAGCCTGCTCTGCCATTCAACTAGATCATGACTGATCTTCTACCTCAATGCCATTTTCCCACACTATCCCCATATCCCTTGATATCTTTAATATTGAGAAATCTATCGATCTCTGTCTCGAACGTACTCAATGATTGAGCTTCTACAGGCCTCTGGGGTAGAGAATTCCAAAGATTCACCACCTCTTGAGTGAGGAAATTCCTCCTCATCTCAAGCCTAAATGACCTACCTCTTATTCTGAGAGTAATGCTGAGTAATTAAGGACATTGACGAGTGACTCCTTCCCACCTACCTGTAACTACAGCTCTATTTACAATACTCACCAGACATCTTTGATGCAATCCATCAAAACTCTGTGCTCCAATAATCTACAAGTACATTTACAGTAGAGGCCGAATGTAGAAATTCTCAGTAAAACATGATACATAAATATAATCTGATATGTAACATACTCAAGTCCAACTGCAACAAATTCTACCTCTTTTCAATGTAAGGACATCAATGGAGACTCTACACTAATACATTAACAACAAATAAAATTGGATACAATAGAATGTGAATTGATGGATAGATAGCCAGTGAAGTATTATATTATGTAACAGCATGACCAAGAACATAAAACAATCTGTAATACAACAGATTTTAATGCTCTTGGAAATGACTTGAGTTTTGCACAATTTCATTAGAACTCCAAGGTTGTGGTGCAGCATTTAATGTTCTCTTGTATTCCACATAATACTTTGGAGGGCCAATTTTTCTGGACCCCAACCAATGTGGGCACTGAACAGAAGCTGAGCACTCTAAGTAGATCATCCCTACTTCTACACCGGGGGGCATTTTAAGGGGCTGAAGGAAACTCTGGCATTGAGCTGCCCCATGGCAGGGCCTAGTGATGGTAGCATGGCCTGGAAATTCAGAGGCTACAGTGGGTTTCTCAGGCTTCGGTGACCGGGAAATTCTGGTTACCAGAGATCAGGAGGCCCTGACTGAACTAAAAACGTCTAAGGGAACAAAAAAAAAAATAGTTATGACCCGCCTGCAGATCATCTGCCTGCCCCTGAGGTGACAACATTTAGGGGGATTCACAGGAAGAGTATATCAGGATTTTGTGGGTAAGCCACTAAGCATTCCATAGAGAAATGAAGGTAGGAGGTTGGAAACACACATCTGCATGCTTCAGTCTGGCCTGTATCTTCTGCACACCAACTGGAAGCCCCAGGAATCCCAGAGAACCATTAAAGGGGAATATTCCCAACAATCTAGGCATCTGATCCTTTTTGTTGAACTTTGCACCCGCAGAACATTAAGTTCCCTGGGCACAAGGGTGAGTAAACCCTGCTCTTACAGGTCTCATTCACACAAGGCAGGCAACACACAATGCCAGTATCAGAACCAAATTCTTACCGAGAATAATCGTGAAACTAAATTTAACAACATACCTAGCTTTAATCACTCACAGTCAACAACCAGTTAAATTTTAATATGTTGATCTGCAACCCATGTTTTTTTTGTAGTAATTACAATACTGAGTTATAGTAAATCAGTAGCAATTCAAATATGATTTGGCAAAATAACTAATTTCAATCATAATTAAATCTGCATGGCCAATAAGGATGATGAATTCTTGACACTATAAATTTGTGTATCAATATGCCATAAAATAGTAGGATGCGCGACTGCATCTGTAATTCTCTAAATGCAAGTTCACAATCTTGCCCAAAGATATTAAAGATCTTTCCCTACAAAGAGAGAGAGAAAAACACAGACTTGTCTCCTGGCAGCTGGTACAAAGCAGTGCTGGCAGAAGCCTAGAGTCAGAGTAGCTTCAGGTGTTCTCAGCTAGAGCTCAGTGTTAATATCTTGTAGGAATTCATACAATTTAATTAAGTACCTTTAAAAAAAAACCGACAGAACAAAAGATCAAATTAAAAGGTTTTTGAAATATGAAGTAGCGAATCAATGGCAATTTATTCAGACTCATTATGAAGTTTTCCATTCTTCCCTTTGAGACAACATTCAACATGAGAGGAGGGTAAAGAGCTCCCAGGGATGTGCAATATCATTTCCAATTAACAACCAGGAGATGCACAGGAATCATTCGCCCTCTCTCTCTGTCCATCGGTGATGATGTTTTGGCCTCCACTTGGCATCTCACAACATGCCAGACTCACATCTGAAACTCAGTGGAGCGGAGGGAAACGAAATAAAAATAATTATATTCCAGGTTCCTACAATGATCTTAAAAAATTAACTTAATATCAATTATCCATAATTTTTATTTCTATAACTTCTTTGAAAGCCATTTCTGAATGGCACAAATAATTCAACCAATGTGTTTATTACAGACCTGCTAAGAAACAATTCAAGTTTTAGTGAAATGACTAATCTAGGGAACTAGTGCTGATTGGAACGGTTATGACAGACAAGCTAGTTGCTCATCTTCATTTGTCAATTTTGCTTGTATCGAGGTTGCAGGAAGTCATCCTCAACCCCAGCCATCTTCCCCCAGTATTGTTTAGGTAGCACAACTTTCTCCAGCCTCCATGTCGCTTCACAGGCAAGCAACAACAGACATTCCTACAGCTCAACTTTTATGAGGAGGAAATACCTTATTTCAAACCCCAGGGCAGTCGTCATTCAGATGGCCGGTAGATAAAGCTGACCGTAGCCTCATACGCTGAAAACAAGTCTTAAAAGTGCTACAATCAACTGCTGCCAAACTGTTCACAAGAACATCAGCTGATGACAAACTCCATAGCATTCTTAGGTAAAAGCAAAATACTGTGGATGCTGGAAATCTCACACAGAAACAGAAAATGCTGGAAAAACTCAGCAGGTCTGACAGCATCTGTGGAAAGGAAAACAGAGTTAACGTTCCGAGTCCTCTTCTCTTTAGCTCTGAAGAGTCATATGGGCTTGAAACGTTAACTCTGTTCTTCTCTCCACAGTTGCTGTCAGACCTGCTGAGATTTTCCAGCATTTTCTGTTTTGGTCCGTAGCATTCTTAGCTGCAGCAAATTAATTTATGCATTAATCCAGGGATTAGTCTGGTTTTATTTTACAGAAACCATTCAGAAGGCTTCTCTCTAGGCTTCACAAGCCTTGCCATGCACAAGTGATGTGGAGAACAGCTACCTATATATCCAAACAGGACCATGCAAAGCTGAAGGCCAACAAGGCCCCCCCTCTTTAAACAGAATTGCATCTTCCTGAAAGGTTAGATGGTCCAGGAACAATTGGAACTAGTTTTCAGGAGGAACAATTAATGAGATTTATTTTTTGCACCATGCCCTCAATACTCCAGGCACCATTCTCTGTATAAGCAGAGAGACTGGGCATGAAGCCTCATGTTCTGCTGTTCTTCAGCCAAACACTAGAATTGCTGGAAAAACAGCATAAGTTGACTCACGTTGTAGAAGGGAAAATGGAGGGGGGAGTGGGGCAGCATAATTCTTGGGAATGTTAACCTTATAATGTAGCTTGGGGGGAGTACAATGATGCCTCAAGGTCATGCCTGTAAATTTCAAAACATGATGAAAGCTGCAAAACTATTAAATATCGTACAATTGCTCCTTTGGGATTTGCACCCAGGGGATTTCTCCTCTTTGCACAAACCAGGTGGAAAAGGCAAAGTGCTGTATTATTTGCCGTGCTTTTGAATTCACATTTAAACACCGTCCTTGGCTTTCTTGTGTCCAAGAATGGATCGTCAATTGTTCTTTGAAAACTAGCCCAGATTTGTGCAGATGCTTTTTTATTTGTAAGTTCAGCTGAAAACAACCTGCTAGTCAAAAATGTAATCATTATGAGCATGCCATCTTGTATCATATTTTTAAACTTCATGCAAGGTGTGGCATGGGCCCAATTAATGCATACATCTTGGTGGCATCTATAGACTGAGTACCTGTTGGTGGAGGAGGAGGAGGACCAGCTGCAGACGTGAACAGTTTGGAGGAAGGAGCTCCAGGGCCTCCTGTCCCAGAGGGGTAGGGAAAAGTGGTGTGAATGCCTGGTAGAGACGTAGGAGGGTGGGGCTGATGCTGGTGGTGACCTGGGTATGTTGGCAGTGGCCCAGGTTGGGTAGCGTGGCCGGGTGGCAGTGGGTTAGAGGGTTGATAGGATGGCATGGAGGCAGGGGTCATTAGCGATGGTCCAGACATGGAGACACCAGGCATTGTTGGACCGCTGAGAGAGGCTGTAGGTAGAGACGGGCCAGTCAACCCTGAACCTGGCATAGGATTCTGAAGAGGATAGACTGGGAGTCCGCTTGGAGGAACCTTCGGCTGTCCGAAATTCTGGAATTGTGAAAAGCCTGGGAAGAAGGAAAAAGACATTAAAATAAATCCAAGTAATGGCATTAAATCAATGTTTAATTTGAATTTATCTTTCCCTTTTTTTTTTGTCAGTCTGTCCTTGGCAATAATACCTTTCAGACAAAATTTCAGCATGAACTAAGGTTCATGGTTCCTGCATTCAAACCACAAACAACAGTATACATTTCTCATTCTTATACTCTGCCTCAAACTACAGGAGAACTGGCAGGGGCTGACCAAGTGTTATTAGACCATTCAGAGGCCATTAGTCCAGACAGGCCAAACAACTCTGAACTTGGGAAAGGATTCTGGAAATTAAAACACCTAAAACCTACGCTGAGCTCAACATCAATAACTTACATTTACACAGTACCTGAGCACAGTAAAATGACCCAAGGTGTTTCACAAGAGGGTTAACAAAATCTTCCACTGAGCCACATATTAGGGCAGGTGGCCAAAATGCTGGGTTTTAAGGAGCATCTTAGAGGAGGAGGGAGGTGGAGAGGTTTAGGGAAGAAGTTCCAGAGCGTAGGAGCCGAGCAGCTGAAGGCACACTCTGTGATGATGGAACAAAGAAAATCGAGGATGTACAAGAGTCAGAGATCAGAACTGGAGGAGTACAAAGATCTCAGAGGGTTGTAGGAGGTTAGAGATATCTTCTAGATATAATAATACACCTGTACTGGAAAATAAACTACAGAATGTACCTACATGTTTCCTACAGTGTGAAGGACTGAAGTCCCCCGTAATCCTCTATTAATCTCTCGGACACATGCCAACTGACTCATTACATGGACACAAGGGACATCCTAACAAGGCAGCTGCCAATTGAGGGCTTGCAATGTGGGGAAAATACACTTAAAATGGGTCAAGGTAAAATAAAGTGAGTCCTTTCAACAATGGAACACAAAAGGAGGCCTGGCTGAAGTAGCAGAGTAGACACTAGGCTTTCATGTGCAGGTTCAAATGCAGCTGACACCAATGAGATGAAAGCTTCTTTGATCTGCAGATTAGATAGGACCAACATGAAATGGATTTTGCCAATCTCAACCCTGGTGAATATGACTTAAAACTGGTCCTCACTGGCAATTGCACTGAGAAAATAAAAGATGACTGCCGTGGGAAATAGAATGCATGATTCTGGTGAGGTTGGAGTTGAAATCCATTGTTGGAGCAGAGTCGAGAGTGCACTGCGTCTAGATGTGTGACACTGACAACCAAAACCCAAATGAAAAATGCCCATTCTCCAGAATAAAAACATTGATTAACACAATTTTATTATTAAAAAAAATTATACATACATAAACTTAGTGAGCCTGCATAGAGTGGCTACAGCACAGGAGGCTGCCATTTAGCCCATCGTGTCCCTGCTAGCTCTCTGCAAGAGCAATTCACCTAGTGCCACTCCTCCCCCTCTCATGTAGCCCTGCAAGTTTTTCCATTTTAGATAATGATCGTGTACGTGTGCGCACACAATACGTTTTTATATTATGTGCATAAACAAAATCTTACACACTTAACATTTTACATAAAGAGTTAATTAATTGAAGTATAAACGTATTTCTCTCTCCAAATGCCTAGATTTCCTGCCCCCCTGCCCACAAGCCACTTGGCAAAGAAACCCATGAATTAGCTCGATTTGTCACTAACTATAAACAGGAAGGTGACTGATCTGCTTTTGAAATATTAAACGGATTACCTGGTGCAGAGGCTGTGGTAGGATGTTGTGGATAGGTGGGACGAGGTGCTCCTGGTTTGGAGTACATGTTGGTAGTGCTACCAGCAATGCCTTCAGTAGGGAGACCAAATGCAGGTGCTACTGGGGCAGGCTGGGGAGTGAATACTGTTGGAGCTGAAGGACAGATTGGAGCCTTAGGACTAAAGGAGGTCTGATATGGAGTCTGAGAAGATAAAAAAAAATTGCTATTATTACGAGGGGGGTAACAATGTTTGCCAGTTAACTGAAGCAAGTTTCATAATTTATTTGTTATTTAGATTATAAGCAAGATTGCCTTGATGTGCACACGTCAATTTTCGTGGGCTTTTCAACAACATCATTTAAAAATCATTTTAAATATTCAAACGAGCAGACAAAGTAGCAAGCTTCACAATTACTGAAATGTACTTCTCAGAATATACTGGGCTCCTGGAAGCGCCTTCAACAAACATCGACAGGTATAAGGAATCAGTTACGCGTTGCTCCATGCAACTGAAAGTGATTGTAGAGAGTGCACTTTGCAGTTGAGAATAATTGCAGGCAATTTACACAGCAGGCACCAGATAGTCAATAGTGAGTGACACGAATACTGAAGTGCACATGAGAATAAGTCAAGGACTGTACAGAATAAGGTGCATATTCAAAATATATCAGATGCTGCTTTTGTCTATGCAGACTTTTCTATTTGCTCCTCCAATGACTGAAAGGAAGTATGCACAGTGATACTGGACTCAGTGAGATGTGCGTGTGGCAAAAGCACAAAGGAAGATGCATAAAGTGTGAATGGCACAGTGAAAGATATGCATGAAGAAACTAGTGAATAGCAAGAAAGCACATGCGTAGCAGAGCAGTAGTGCAGGCGCAGATCAGAACTGTAACAATATGCATACAGAACTGAAAGAAGTTAGGTATGAGGTTCAGTAAGGATGCCCGAGTGCTACCTTACCTGCTGGGCGGGTTGTTGGATTGGTCTCTGAGGCGGTGTTTGCCGAGCTGGAGTGGGAGCTGGAGCGGAAGTTGGACGTGTACTCCTCGTTACGACCCGATTAAAGGGGAAAGTGGGGGCCTGTTGACCCACCATAGCTTCTCCCTGCGCGTGGAATAGCCTATCACGGAGCTGGAGTACTGTAAACTGAAAGAGACAATGTCCCGTTTAGGTAAATGGACCACAGCCAAGAAACACAAAGAAAGGTAGAAATCCGAGAAGCAAAGTTCTCCCTATTTTGTCGGAAAAATTCAAAGATTTTCCTTGGTGAAGTTAAAAGAGATGCATATACTTTTCTATGCTTTGTTATGTGTTATTCTTGCTGCACTTCACAATGTATTATTCAGAAGGCATCGTGCCTAATGTAATGCTCCTGTGCTCGAGAAACAGCACATCTTCCAGCTTACCATACACAAGGCCAGAGGAGAGTCTATTGTGCAATCACCAAATCTTCAAATGCAAATCAGGTCCGTTCAATATAACTTAATGTCCTATTGTCATAACCTTTAAACTTTGTAAGGATGGTTTAAAAGTTTAACAAAAATTTGGCGAGGTTAATGGTGAGGCCACTTCTTCCTGACTCATAACCACAGGTAAAACAGTTTAAGTACACTGGAATGTTTGTTTTAGAACACAACTATGTTCATCTCATTGTGCTTGACCTGCAATCATGAAACCAAAAACATCAAGATGGTTCAGTTCACTGCAATATAGAATTATCTTTTTTTCCTTATTTAAATGATGACAGAAATTAAGTGAAGTAGTTTCAGCACATCGCAGTCCCTCAAGTTATTTATGACACAGAATCACAAAGGTTACAGCACAGGAGGCCATTCAGCTTGCTATGTTAGTGCTGGTTCTCCGCAAGAGCAAATCAGCTTGTCTCACTCGCCTGCCCTTCCTCCATAGTGCTGCAAATTCTCTCTCTTCCAGTGTTTATCCGATTCCCTTTTGAAAGCCATGACTGAATCTGCCTCCACCACACTCTCAGGCAGTGCATTCCAGATCCTAACCACTCGCTGTGACGAAGATTTTCCTCATGCTGTCATTTTTTTTTTTTTGCTATTCATCTTGACCCTTCCACCAGGGGGAACAGTTTCTCTCTATCTACTCTGTCTAGACGTCTCGTGATGTTCAAACCTCCATCAATGAACCCTCTCAACCTTCCCTTCTCTAAGAAAAACAGCTCCATCTTCTCCAATCTACCCATGTAACTGAAGTCCCTGGGACCATTCTCATAAGTCTTCACATCCTTCCTAAAGTGTGGTACCCAGAATTAGACAAAATACTCTAGTCGAGGCTGAACCTCAATAAAAGGTCAACATAACTTCCTTCCTTTTGTACTCTATGCCTCTACTTGGAAAACCCAAGATTCAGCATAATTTTATTTACTTTTAAAATAATATAGGGAAACAGTGAATGCACACAAATTCTGTCACACTTCACACACTGTACAGAGCTACTGAAGTAAAATGATCTCACAATCTCTTATGGCTGGTATTTCTGACCTGACATCACATACCAAATTCTATGGTACCTCTCATCAAAGAGCAGTTGGGTTCTGGTTGACCTGAAGCTGGAATTAGGAATACATTCTTATCTTCACTGCCTGGGCATTCATCACTTGTTTGGGGGGAGAGAAAGAAAGAGGTGGGTGGGTGGGTGGGTGTGGAAACTGGAAGGAAAATATTCCAGGAACAACATATCCTAATGTAGATGCTACTGAAGCTTTGAAACCCAGGGAAATGAAAGGAGACAAACACTTGGGTCCTGTAAACAAGTCCTTAAAGTAGCTCCAGTATAGAACACAGGAACAGGAGTAAGGCCTTCAGTCCCTCAAGCCCGTTTCCCCATTCAATTAGATCCTGGTCACTGTTTCTTAACTCAATTGATCCATTTTGGTCCCGTAGCCCTTAGTACCTTTACCTAACAAAAACATATTTTCAATTTTGAAATTTTCCCAATGACCCCTGGCCTCAGGAAGACAGTTCTTGATTTCCACTACTGTGTGTGTGAAGAAAAGCTTCCTAACATAATCCTTGAACAGATTAGCTCTAATTTGAAGGTTTTTCCTCCCCTTATCGTGGAGTCTCCCACCAGAGGAAATAATTTCTCTCTAGCTACCCCATCAAATCATTTAACCATCTTAAACACCTCAATTGGATCTCCCCTTAATCACTGATACTCAATGAAATACAAGCCCAGAGTGAGGAATATTTCTGAACTCAAATTCAGTTCTTACAGTTCCCCAACATTCCCTCTTATATAAACAATGCTATGAGGTGCTTTCTATGGCAAGCACTTTGCGAGGTTTTGCTTCTCCATTAAGCCTAGATGCTACAGAAAATCAGGCACTTGTATAACAGCCACAATATTTTTCTGTTTGCCACTATTTATAAAAAGATAATGTGTAAGCAAACCTGATCTGAAGTAGTAGGGAGGTAGCTCATGGCTGCTTCCAAACTCCCTTGTGCGGCCAGTAGGCTGGCATACTGCGTGAGCTTCTTCGCAAAGACTGGGCCCTTTGCAGCCACATCTGTGCCCTGGAGTAACTCAATCGCTTTCTGTAAGATCATAATCTTTTCCACAAGGTCCTAATGGGAAGGACACAAGTCATGACTGAAGTTATAAAATGTTCACCATCAACAGTGTAAGTTTTTTTTGTGCTTTATCATGGGGTGTGGGCATCATAGGCAAGGCCAGCATTTGTTGCCCATCCCTAATTGCCCTTAAGGTGGTGGTGGTGGTGGGCCACCTTCCTGAGCCACTGCAGTCCCTCTGGCGCAGGTACGCCCACAGTGCTGCTGGGAAGGGAATTCCAGGATTTTGATCCCGTGACCGTGAAGGAACGGTGAAACAGTTCCAAGTCAGGATGGTGTGTGGCTTGGAAGTTTTTGAACCTTTAGCCTGTTATCCAAGAACACTCACGAGTAAAACACTACCATCACGATAGCTCATTGCATTCACTTCAACTTTTGTGCTCAAAGCAAGGGAAGCCATCCATTTTGGGAAATGAAATCCTTTCACATCCAGTGTCAGCATTAAACATTTCCAATACAGGTGTGGTACAAATTCAATGGAAAAGAATCTCTCAGTGTTCAGTCTTAAATGCGTGCCATAATCTAATGCAACAATTCCATTTCCTAAAGACATTCTTAAGAGCCATCGCTGTGAGAAAGATAATTTAGCATCAACCTGCAGGCAGATTTCCACTTTAGAACCATACGACAGCTTAAACTCATTTCATGGAGCAGCCCTACAAGTGGTAGGAAGTCAGATAGCAAGAACACATGCACAAGAGAGAAAGGGAGCAAGAGCTCAAGTGTGAAAGAGAGCATGAGCACGAGTATGAGGGAGAGGGTGAGACAAGGCAACACAGCCAGAACAAGGAGAGCAATGGGAAGGGTCAGGGGGAGAGAAGGTGGCAACAGAAAGAGGAAGGGGGGTCAATGGATTGGTAGTAATGGTGGAAAAAGAGTGAAATAAGTGGTAAAGAATGGCAGATTGGCTCCAGTGAAAGAAGGAAAGGAAGAACATTATTGTTCACTCACTTCACCATGCGTTCCCTCAGATATAGGACAGTAAATGCAATGTACTAAATTTCTGATTTCAAACATAGATGTGCTTTAAGTTCTCTGCAGTCAAATCGGACCCTGTATGGCCCACTATGGATTTAACTCTGGAAACTGCAGAAAACGTCTGACATACACAAACACAGCAAAGCACAGAGATCCGAACAACAGGCTCCTACCTCTAGTGCAAGTGGAGTCGAGCTTTCGTGAGTTTTCACCCAACACTCCACCAGTTTCTCAACATTTCCAGAACAGATGTAGCAAAGACATGCCTGCATGCACAGCTGTCCCTCATTCTCCATTTCCAGGCGGGATCCTAGGGTATCTGAGGAAGGGAAGGATCCCGAAGGATTCAACTTTGGTTAGTGAAGTGCAAAGACCTCCATTTTAGAACCATTCTGTGGGTTGATGAGGAACAAAAGACATCAGAGGTCTTTGGCCCATTACTTCACACGTTGCCCAGATTAGCATGATTTTTTAAAAAAAATTAATAACCATTGATTTTTGCACCACTGTACTGTGTCAGCTATACTCAGACAGTACCTGGTATTAATGTCCTGTAATAAATATCTGTAATAGTTTAACGTGAGGATCAGTGTGTGATTTGTGCAGCTTTCTGACACAGTCGTCACTCAAATTAAAACTGAATCTTTCAATATTTCTATCAGTAGACTTATCATTTTTCATGTGAACTTGGGTTTCTGGAGCCCATGTCACACTTTTCTCTTAGTTGGAGCCAAAATTAAAACATATTTATCTTTAAGTTACACCCTTCTAAATGTAAGGAAGCATAAGATTTTACAAATCAGGAAGGCTTGCATAACAACTGGACACATTTAAGAAATTTTGCATCAGTTCTCTTGAATAATTTTGTTCGAAGTTCTCAATGGAGTGACATGACTGAGGAGTGAGTAAAATGACTTGAGAAAGAGGTTACTTGCAGTGGCATTAGTTTGACCCCTAACATGGAATAAAACATGCAGGTGAATGCTGGGTGCTCTTTTTGACATTTCAATAAAGTATAGTTTGCACTGCGTCTATTTGAAGTCTTTAAAAAGAAAAATCACCAGTCCAGTTAAGCATTTTGGTCCTTCCAAACTGCACTGGGAGAAGTATTGGTGTTTACAAGACTGTCATTGGCAGTGGAAGTAATTCACGTTACAAAGTGAATTATTATATGAATTGCACAATAAATCATTATCTGCTTCTATAGTGTACTGGTAAATGATACATACAATTTGCTGACTGACAACACAGAACATATTCAGCATCATATGAATGGAAGTTCAGTCCATCCACTTCACAAAATAACAGTGGTACAGTGGGATATAGATTTCTCTTGGGAGTAACTGAGTCACACAGAAGCCAAGAAGATCCTGATTTAAGCTCTGCTCTGTATTGTTAAAGAAACCATATGATTGGCCTTTGTACCCTGTGTGAGCAAAAGGAAAATTAGCCAGGGTCTCTGCACCTAAATGCTAACCAGTAATTGCTGCCTTTACTGCCTGCTTTAGGTAGGTCAGGTGAGGGTTTGCCCCAAGCATGGCCATGTTCAAATTATCTAAATACGCTCACCAGTGATTACCACACTTAAATACTGGTCATAATATAAAAGCAAAGTACTGTGGTTGCCGGAGATCTGAAACAAAACAAAGTGCTGGAAAAACTCAGGTCTGGCAGCATCTGTAGAGAGAGAAAAAGAGAGTTGACATTTCGAGTGCAATATGGCTTCAATTCCAAAGTAGAGTCATATTGGACTTGAAACGTTAACTCTGTTTCTCTCTCCTGAAACACTGGTCACATAGGTGATGGGGGGGGGGCCTGCATCTGTAAAACCCATTGCAAATAAAGGGAGGAATCCCTGAAACAGTAGGGATTGGGAAAAAAACTGGTACGAGTAAAATGATACAGAAGAGATGAAGTAGCAAACCTACCACATAGCAAGGGGAACACCTCTGGTTTGGCATAAGTTAAAAGAGCAGCCAAAGCTTCTTTCCAATTGTCCAAGTCACAGGATTCGACAATATCCCTCCAATTGTGGGTGACTACAGAGGACACGAGCTGCAACAGGGCATTAATGACATTCAGTATTCCTCTAACCGTGCGAGCGATTGAAGCATGACAACATGTGGAACTGTACTCACAAGCTGCTTAAAACGGTATTCCCTACTGACTTGCTGTTAAAATGGATTCTACCGTTCGCAGAAGCTTTTGAAAACTATTCAAATGCTAAAGAAACAATGGTTTAAAAAACAGGTCCAATGAATTAAAAGTGACTGATATACAATACTGCGTGCTCTTCACTACATTTAAATTAAAGGAGATAAATTAAGGTAAAGTTGAATACCCTTTACCACCCTGTAAAATTCTCGTTCCTTGCTCTGGGTGCAATACCATGACGCATGTACCTCTGTACTTTACATATTATTCCAATCACTGTGCACTTTTCTACCCAATGAGGTGAAAGCATTTTAAATCGATCACATCGACAGCTACAATAGAGGATACATTGTTGGCAATGTTATTGGTTCCTTATTAACAACTCTTTCACAGATATTACAACCATTAAAACCTTCTCAGACTGGGTGGTACAGGAGTGCGAGGCAACAGCCCTTTATTTCCCCTACTATTCACTTGTGGCATCAAGCACTTGCAAGTCAGGCATTGTACAGACCAGATGAAGAATACTCCGAGGTCAGGTACAACATGGATCAGATACACAGTGAATCTGCTTGTAACTCTGCCCCTATACAAGCCCCTAGGCTTGATGTTTTCCATTTGCTACACCAGCCCATTTTGTGAGCTCAACGAGATGGCCCGTGTTGATGCAGGTAGTTTTCTGTGGAGGCTACCGCAATTCATTTCATTTAGGAGGCTACCCACTGAAAGAGACATGCACCCTATCAGCCAGGGACAGATTCATCAGGTTCCAGAAGTGAAAGGGCTAAAACGTGTCACTTACAAGGTTTTCCACAAATCATCTCTTTCCGAACAGAATTCTGAATACGCTGATGCTTTTACCTTACAAGTTTAGAATGAACAAGGGTATATACGTGCTCTGCAGACTGAAATGGCATTTACCCGTGAAATCTTTGTCTTCCTCTTGGCGAAGTATCTATTCTGCGTTTGCGCAAGAAGCTCTTCCCCCCCAGCGATAGCGAGAATGATGGCATCCGCAAAATGGTCATCTTTTAGACACAGTTCAACAGCACCTTCAAAGTTCCCTATGAGCAGGGCTTGGCTGATCAATCCTTCAGTGTCTGAAACAAGCAGGTCCATTATTAATCTACTGTTAAGAACAACACAAAACTAATGTGACCTCGTCAGTCACATTATATCATGTGACATCGTCAACTGTTAATTCCTAGGAAGAAACAATTGCATTTACATATTTTTTTTCGTTCATGGGATCTGGGCATCACTGGCTAGGCCAGCACTTATTGTCCATCCCTAATTGCCCTTGGACATTAGTGAACCAGGTGGGCTTTTACGGCAATCGTTTCACGGTCACCATCAGGATTGGATTCAAATTTCACCGTCTGCCATGGTGGGATTCGAACCCTGGGTCTCTGGAATACTAGTCCAGTGACAATACCACTATGCCAACCGCCTCCCCATAAGTTATGCAGATGCTGAACTAAAAGGTGAAGTATCAAGCGGTCATCAAAAGTTTGAATGAAGTGGTGTGTTTCAATGGAGATCTTGAAGGAAAAGGGAGAAGTGGAGATGCTGAGGGGTTTGGGGCAAGCGTTAGAGAACAAATCTAGGTGCTGAAGGTATGGTTGCCATTCGTGGGGTAAAGGAGATGGGTGCACAAAAGGGCAGAGACCCAGAGAGGAACCTTTGTAGCACTGGAGGAGGGAAGGGCAAGATTGTGACAGGATTTAAACAGATGAGAATCTTAAACGTGAGACATTACAGATTAGGAGCCAATGTAAATGGCGGGTCTTGGTGCAAAACAGGATACAGGCAGCAGAGTTTTGGGTGCACTGAAGTTTATGGAGGGTGGAGGAGTGGACGTCAACCCAGGAGAGCATCGGAGTGGAAGTGACAAAGTCAAGGATGTGGTTTTCAATGGTGAATGCATTGTGACCAGGACAGAGGGATGGGATGTGAACGTAGAAGTTCGGCTCAGACAAACAAGGCATCAAATAATCTGGGTCGGTTGAACCCTTGGCCAGGGAGATGGTTAGGACATGGAGGGCGATTGAAAGTTAATTAAAAATTAAATCAAACAATGGCTAAATCCAGTACTGTTCATTCCTCCATCCATTCAATAGCAGCATTCGAAATTGCCATAAATTAGTACTGAGTGAATACTGTTTTCAATCCGATTGAAGCTGAGTGACAAAAACACAGTTAGAATCAGGTTCATTTGTGATGAGTGTAAGGGTGTTCTCAGGCAATCTCAGCCAGTGCAGTAGTTGGAATGCTAGAACTGGCGTCAACAACACAAGATTATAGAGAGGGGGAGACAGAGAAACGTAGCCAGAGTTCTGGCCATTGGGTTACCACCTGCTGGAAAATGTACTTGTGCCGATACCAGACAAGGACACAATCAGACCCGAACCTGACACTCAACGTGAGTAATGGGAACTTGAAGGAAGGCGCTGAAGGACAACCAGCTCCAGCAGAACTTAAGCCCCAGCCCACATCTGCATCTTCAGGAAACGACAGAATTGGAAAAGGAGCAAAATTAAGGTGACCCCTCCAACAAAGGCAGCTCTAAAATCAGGTCGCAATTCTTGAGAGTTTCTACAGCTTTGTCAAAAAGCTTCATTTGAGAATCATCCAGCACTTACCTCCCGTCACAGGTATTTCAAAGAGGGGCCTTTCTCCCGGAATATTGTCAAAGAAGTCAGAGGTTGTCGAGGCATCTCCTGCTGCTACAGACTCCTCAGAGCTCGAACTCTGGGAAAGCAAGTGAACAAAAAATTCAAAAGTCATTGCTTTGAAGGGCAGAAGATACGTGAGCCCCTAAACAAAGTTTAAAAACGGAATCACTTGTTCATCGCACATTACAAAAAGCTCAGCTACATGTGACTAGTTCACAAAGGACCATGCTCTGTTTTTTGAAAGGTTTTGGAGATTACATTTTATGCATTGATAGCGTTTAAACCACACAGAAGCTGGATCAGATGTTGCAGTATTCATCTGTGATCAACAGATTGTGTTTGCACCCTGCATTCAGTGGGGATAGAACACATACCACCAGTTGAGTACTACTGAAAAAAAATCCTTTCTCTTGCTTACAATTAGAATTTTGGCATCATCAATAATACTGAAGATCTACACACATCTAACAGCCATCTCAGTTATAAACTTCCATACCATAACTAACTCAGCCTTTCTAACACTATAAATACCTACTGCCAATCCTTACAATGGAGTTTCTAACCTAGTGCACATTTCTACCTCACGTCAAGGTGGAGCGTTCCTGTTGCCCCATCTGCTGGCTACAATCAGGTACTGCATGACAGTACAAACTGTTCTAATTTTAACCATTACTTCTTTTCAAAGATCCTTTCGTCACACTACCTCCACCCTAATCTCTTTCCAACTGTGCTCCTACATTCTCATTTATCATATCTGCTTCTGTAGTTTTGTATATAGCTTCTATTGATCCACAGTGTTCTGTAACTTCTTTAAATGTATCCCATTTATTCTGCAACTTTGCAATCTCCCCTTTTTAAAAATCTCATTTATGCTTATGCACCTGCTGTCTCTAAGAGCTACTCAGCTAGTTCCACTCCCCTGCTTTTCCTCATAGCCTACAAATGTTTACTCTTCAGGCTATTATCCAATTCCCTTTTGATAGCCATGATTGAATCTGTCTCCACCACACATTGAGGCAGCGCATTTCAGATCCTAACCACTCACTGCGTAAAAGTTTTATTTTATGTCACCTCTGGTTGTTTTGTCAACTGGTATCCTCTGGTTCTCATCTCAACAGGAGCAGCTTCTCCCTATCTCCTCTGTCCAGACTGACGATTTTGAACAACTCTTATCAAATCTCCTCTCAACCTCCTCTTCTCCAAGGAGAACAGCCCCCAACTTCATCAATTTATCCACGGAACTGAAATTTCACAACCCCGCAACCATTCTCGTAAAGCTTCACCTCAAGGTGATGGAATTCAGTGAGGAAGTGATGCTTCTGTTGTCCAAAGCCTTGTCAGGCCCCGCCTGGGGTATTCTGTACCATTCTGAGCTTGGATGGGGTACAGCACAGATTAAGCGACATGATTAAAGGGTCAAATTATGAGGATAGGTTGCATAAATTTGGCTTGCATTCCTTTGAGTTTAGAGGTTGAGGGATGATCTGAGGTATTTAAAGGATTCAACTGGGTAGACATAGAGGCTATTTCCCCAGGCGGGTGAATCCAGAACGAGGGGGCATAAACTTAAATCATAATTACAACTATGCCATTTAAGTGAACTCAGGGAGCATTTTTCCCACATAAAGGGTAGTGGAAATCTGGAACAAAGGCTGTAGATTCTGGATCAGTTGAAATTTTTAAGATGGAGATCAACAGATCTTTTGTTGGGTAAGAGTACCAAGGGATATGGATCACTGCTGAATGAATGGAGTTGAGGTACAGATCAACCACAATCTAATTCAATAGTGGAGCAGACTCCAAGGGCTGAGCGGCTTATTTCTGTTCCTATGACTGTTTCCAGTCAGTATCAATAACTGCAATAGCCTGTTTAAAAAGCGGAATAAATGCCAGCATTTCAGATTTATGCTATTGCAGCTTCATTAATTCACAATTCAGCTTTACTTAAACTGCAAAAGTAAATGATTTATCTCGTAAAATACAGTAGGTAGGTATCAGTAACACTGTTTACAGACATGATACACCTGGCAAAACAAACGATCATACATATATAACAGTTGTCAGGGGCCAGTGAATTTTGAAGAACAATTATAACTGAACCAGCAAGTACCTGACTGGAAACGCCAGGCATCTTCTGTACACGCTCAGTAGCTTCCACTTCTGGACCTTTCAGTCGCACGCTGTTATCTAGAGACGAAGCAATCTGAAAACGACAATTTAACGTGCTGATCAACTGGCGACATTCAGAAAGGAAAAATCAGATTAAAGCACAAAATACAGTTGTAGACTATTCAAATAGAGATGAACTGAAAGGAGAAAGCATGCAAACAAAGGAGCAAAGTAGGGTGGGAAGAGAGGGTGCACAGAGCAACTGAGCATATGAGAGTGAGAAGGCTGAGAGAGGGAAAACAAGTGACAGCAAGAGCATGCAAAAGGAGTGAGAAACAACAGGAAGGGGTGCAGTAGAAGGCAGTGTGAGTGAGACAAAACGAATTAGGGATTTTGAAATGTTTAGAGAATAAAGAAAGTTTGAAAGAAACTCAGTTAGCAAGACCACAGGAGGTCAACCTGCTCATTTTAAAGAACATTGCGTTTTTTTTTACAAAGGAGAGTTAGCTTTACTGAATTGCTCATCATCCTGACTAGCTTTCCACAGTTAAGTGCAGAAACATGAAATATTAGCAAGTAGTCTCAGCTCGCTTACACCCATCCTCACAAGTGACGAGGTTTACAGGATCGAACCTCACCAGATAACTTCAATAGAAATCTTTTACATTTAGAATTCATTTAGTATATGTTTACCTTTTTATCCAATCCTTCCTTACTGTAGCCAAGCAGATTCAAGTATTTTGTTCGAGGATCTTGTTCAAAGTTTACCTACAGGAAAGTAAGCATTAATCTGTATTAGCACAAACTGCTTAATCCATATTAACATGTTTGATATTTAATTAGAGTGCTTTGTTGAGGGGATAAATGCACTGCCAAAATGGTACTGTGCCACACAAATTAAGGAGATCCTTGGTCTGTGCCAAGTTAACTGATTTCTGGAGAACCAGTGGAATTGCCTTGGTGCTCCTGGGATGGTCAGGAGAATTCCCAGTCTGGATTATATGCTTGACTCATATTCGCAGTTAAATGGCTGGTTGACAACCTCCACCTATGCTCAGATACATGTAGAACAGCTATGTAGGCAAAAAAAATTGGAGAGCTGTGAAGCAGCACACTAACAGGCACCTACAGGAGACAAAGAGGCAAATTGGAGGAATAAAAACAGAAAATGCTGGAAAAACTCAGCAGGTCTGACAGCATCTGTGGAGAGGGAAACAGAGTTAACGTTTCGAGTCTGTATGACCCTTCTTCAGAGCTCAGAAATTGGAGGAATTGGAAATAAAATAAAAACCAACTAAGATTATCAGAGAAGGGCATACAGGAGCCTCCAGTACAGGGGACACCTATCAATTCAAATTAACTGTAAATATTGCTAGGAATTGGCCAAGAGGAGGAAGAGAGAATAAGAGCAATAGATTCTAACCCTGATTAACAGGATGTGACCAGTGGTGTCCCACAAGGATCTATTTTGGGGCCTCAGCTATGATGTTTAGAAAGCCACGTATCAACATCTGCTGATGAACTCTTCCGCAAACTGCAACTGATGCTGGGTCAATTGTTAACTTTAAAACTGAGATTAGCAGATTGGGTTATCCAAGGGTACCAAGAGAGATGGGGAAAAGGTGGGTATATGGGGTTGGGTTAGAGGTCAACCATGATCTAACTGAATGGTGGAACAGGCTCAAGGAGCTAAATGGCCTGTCCCTGTCCTACACAAATTATTTCAAATACTATTTTTTTTGGAGGGAGGAGAACTGAGATCAACACTGCTGCCTAGTGCTGGAAAATATACCATATTTTATCCACCTTTAAAAAGGGCCAGCAGATCTTAGGTACTATTGCTACACAGAAAAACATACAAGTCATTTCAGAAATGGTAACCGAAGTTTATACAATATGTAAAATTACAGACTGCGGTAACATCTATTAAAGAATAGTTCACCCACAGATAGCACTAAAAAGGGATGGCATTGTGACAGAAACAAAATCCATTCATACAAAATTTCTGTATTGTATCTTTGGCAATTAACATCTTTGGCAGAAGTATAGTGAAGATTTTTTTTTAAAAATGACTTCAAACTGCATTTCCACAAATGATTGGTTGTTTTTGAGGCAGCCGGAACGCCGTGTGCAAAATAGTCAAGAGGTGATTCTGCATTGATGGGAATGACTGATCAGAAATTGTAGCTAAAATTTGCATCCTCATATTTAAGTTCTTCTGCTGCTTTGTCTCATCTCTAATTTCCTGCCGCCCTACAATCCCACCTCTTGCAGTTCTGTCTTTGGTCCTTTTCACATAATCTCCCACCACATACACCCCAATGCGCCCCCACCATTGATGGTCATGCCTTCAGATGCCTAGACCCCACACTTCTGGAAGCCTTCCCCCACCTCCCCCCATCCTTCTCTCTCCTCCACATTTAGGACTATCCTCAAAATGCACCCCTGACAAAGTTTTTGGCCACCCATCCTACTAACTAGGAGGAGGATGGTGGCATAATGGTGACGTCACTGGATTGGCAATCCAAAGGCCTAGCTAATGTTCTGGGGACATGGGTTCAAATCCCACCACAGCAGTTGGTGGAATTTAAATTCGGTTAATAATCTGGAATCGAAAAGCTAGTCTCAGTAATGGTGACCACGAACCCATCAACGATTGTCATAAAAACCCATCCGGTTCACCAATGTCCTTTCAGGGGAGGAAATCTGCCATCTTTACCTGGTCTGGCCTACATGTGATTAGACCCACAACAATGTGGTTGACTCTTAACTGCCCTCTGAAAAGGCCTAGCAAGCCAATCAGTTCAAGGGCAATGAGGGATGGGCAACAAGTGCTGGCCTCAGCAGCAACGCCCACATCCCATGAATGAATAAAGGCGGCTTCTTCCTTGGCTCAGCATCAATATTTATTACACCTCTATGAAGTACTCTGAGACTTTTTTATACATTAAAGGTACCGTAAAAATACAAGTTTTTGTTGTAGTAATCAGATGACCACTACCATTAACACTTCCTTTGTCTTGTGTCCATGACATCTTTGTCAATCTCTCTTTGGGCCCCACCTATCACTGACCTCTAACCAACTTCAACCACTCCACCCACCTTAAACAGTATAAATTTAATCACCTTTCTACTTCCCCTTAGCTCTGAAGGAGAGTCATTTGGACTCAAAATGTTAACTTGTTTCTCTCTCCACCGATGCTGTCAGACCTGCTGAGTTTTTCCAGCCTTTTCTGTTTTTATTTCAGATTTCCAGCATCCGCAGTATTTTGCTTTTAATAAGGTTGTTTATTAGCATATACACTGTAATTTCAAACAATGGAGCTATGTTGGAGCTAGTAATTGGAGATTGCTTCAACCATAAAGGAAGACGAAACTACTTGGCCGGAAAACAACTCAACAGATGCCAAAGACGTTTCTGTTCACTTAAATAGTGAAATAATTAATATTCTAACCAAAGAAAATTGCCTCCTATTAAAAGAAAGCCAAAAAGATTGGATATGTAGCTGCCTGTCCGTCTGTTGGTTTCCGTGCTGCAGCTGTGGAAGTTGCTTTGTGAAGCTCACGCGCACACACTTTATTCCATTGAAAACTTAAGTTAAAATATTCTGAAAAGGACTTCAATACTTCGGACTGATATTTTTTTTGTTTGAGGAAGAATGTTGACCATGTGAATTTTAGCAGGCATATTCAGCAAGCTCTAACATTTAGTAAGCTGTCAAAAGTAGTATGCACCTTCAAGAAGTTCCAGATGTTCTTTTCAAAGTCTGTGGGCGCGGTGTTAATCTTGGACTGACAGTACTGGACAAAAGCCTCTGACCGGAGGGCTGTCTGCAGCTCGTTGGAACGGCACAGAAATTCAGTTTCCGTAGTAACCACACTGACAAACACTTGACGTGAAACAGGCTGCTGTATCTGTGGTGGAGTAGCTTTCGAGTTGGAAAAAGTGATCAGCTTCCCTCCGAACTGCAATATTGAAGACACACGGGTAAAAGACATGGTCTGAAAGATAACCTCGACTTCTTTATGTATAATTACAAAGGTTCAAATTCTTTGCTTAACCAGTCTCTCTGAAGCGTTCTCAGCTATGTTAAAATAAATTTAGCATGCCCAACAGATTAAATTGCAATTGTCTAAATGCAGATCCCCCAAGGTCATGCATGTGCCTGAAACTACAAATGTGGCTTCAGTAAGAGATTTTGCCTTTAAGGAATAAGATTAACTGGTGCAGATACAGAGCTCTTTAACTTTACTACACTGATCTTACTGACTTCATAACAGGGCCAGTACACAGGAACTATATTCTGAATTTATTAAGACATCTCCACACTGCGGAAATAGTTTGTTCTCATTTTTTGGACACCAACTTCTTGTTAGGTCTAGAATATCCTAAGGGACCCACAGAAATCAGGAAACATGCACTGAGAATCTTGGCAAACTTTGAGAAATCCAACTTTTACTGCTTAATGCTTTCAGTGCCATGGCTGACATTGCTGCATCTTCCCAACTTTATACATAACATCTTTTGCACTCTGCAGATGCCTCAGATAAAAGCTCATACATGTGAAACTCAAAGGAACTTGGCTTCATTCAAGATGATGATTCAGTGGAATATTACCTGGCATCACGCAGTGATAATCTCACCCAGAGCCATTCCCTGCTTTCGAAAAAGAAACAAACACAGTGTTTCATTTTTCGAAAACACGAAGTCAGCTCTTAATGGGGAAAGATGTCCACAATGATACAATGCTCTCCGACTTTCTTGAAATGGCCCAGTTTGGTCCCAGGCTGAAACCTACCACAATGACTGTCACACATGCACTGCCAGTATAACCCGATTACATGCTTGCTGTGACTGGCTGAGGCCTGGTAAGATGCGGGCTTATTGCCCTCTATCCCACGAACATTTGCAAATTTGGAATAAATAGATTTCAAGGTAAACCACCAAAGCGTAATATTGTTCTAAGCGGGAAATTACTGCAGAGATAAAACCAACAGATCCATCAATAAGCTAAGACTATATGTGATTTCTCCATCTTGTGGATTAGCTTCGGACACTCTTCGAGTAGTAAGAAGTGGAAGAAGCCTGTATAATGAGCCGCATTTTCTGGACAACTTTCTGGCTTATTTCCTTGGACCTGGCAAATCATATAGACCCTGAATGGCCACATCAAAGTGTGGAAAAAAAACAGCTTTTGAGGAAAGCAAATGAAAAATGCACAAGGAAATGTCCTTACAAGCTATCTTTTAGCCAAAGATTGACCTGAAAAGTCTACCCTTTGTAAGTTTTCAAGCTGAGCAGTGTGGAATAAAACATAGCCCAAATGGTGGTGCTATACTGAATATCTGATGGGATAACTAACAGCTCAGAGCTCTGACAACAAATCTAGCCAACAGCCAACTTTAGGGGGGAAAATGAGGGGAGGGGTAGGAGCAAGGAAGCAAGTCAATGACATTTTTCTCTAACAGGTTGTTCACACAGGGTCTGAATATTAATATTACAGCTGCATCGCCTGTGGCTTTGTTTGATGCTGTAATTGGTTTGGCATTCCTGTTTCAGGTACAACACGTGACAACTCCACAGTTAGACGGCTGGTTAGACCTTAAAGTACAGGCATGCCTTGACACCAGAGAAGATTGGGAACAGTGTTTCAACGATCAAACGGCCTACGTAATAAGACACGACTCACAGCGAATGATGCCCCCACAGGCCGGCGGATCCACTTGGGGGGTTTTTTCAACGGAAGCACCACGGTGGGCTGAACTGCTTTCTGTGGGATATCTAGAAGCGGGAGGGTCTGTCCAGTGCCAAATGGGTCCAAGTTGTTGAACGAGGAAGAAATCTGAATCCAAAAACAAAACCAAAAAGGCATTTTAGAGCGCTCTTGTGAATTAAACACTAGCTTTGAACGGAGCAGTAAAAATCAAACACTTAAAATGGCTCTCTAATTTTCAGAGCATTTGCATTGGTCATTGAGCATTTTGCATTGGGATAGGAGAAGGGTAAATTTGAGACCTCTGGGTTTAATCTGAATCAGTTCAATTGGCATCATGACACTTTTGAGTTGGGGGGGGAAATAGTGAAGAGAGAGTCAGTAACCTGGGAGCACGTGAAAAACGAATGCGTTACAGGCAAACCTTCAAGGCTGTTTTTGCAATCAAGGCATGGTTCCTTGCGGCATTCAATATCGCACTTAAAATTAATGTTACCAAGGAGAAAGTAGTTATCTTGGGAGCAGAGCAGGGTAACTGCAGCAATAAATGTCATAAAGCCATACTCCCTGTCAGTGGATCATTGGGGGCAGCATAAAAGACTGTGCCCACTAGGAAATAATTTCCTCCACAGCTGGAGGTGGCTACACTTTAGCATGAGGCATGTGAGGAGCTCAAAATGATGGTGGGGCAATAATACAATTCAACAAAGCTTATAGGGAATGCAGCAAAAAACAGCATTGCTGAATAAGAAATTGTCAACGTCTTCCCACTCTCCTAAAATATCACACATAACCCATTACTTTATTTAAAAAGGGAACATCTTTGAAAATTCAAGTCTTGGTTGTTTTATGAAAGTTAAACACACAGCATCCAACAGTCATGGTTTTGAGTTCTTCCAATGCCTCTCACCTCAGTGATGTACATTTGCTGGATCAGCTGTGGTCCAGTCAATAGCATTCTCAGCTTTTGAGTTAAAAGATTGTGGGTTCAAGTCCCCACTCCAGACATTTGAGCACAAAAATCAAGGCTGATGCTCCACTGCAGTACTAAGGGAGTGCTGCACAGTTGGAGGCGCCATCTTTCGGTTGAGACGTAAAACCAAGGCTGCCCTCTCGGCTGGACATAAAAGATCACACTTTGAAGAAGAGCAATATTTATCTCTCAATCAACATCACAAAAGCAGATTACGTGGTCATCATCACATGACCGTGTGTGGGACCTTACTTTATCAACATGGCTTTGTTTCTGTGCTTCCAGGCTCCCTCCCATTACAGAATAAACACTGATTCGCCCATCAAAGGAAGCAGCTGAGAGGACTGCTGGATTTCGAGGGCACCACTGGACATCGAAGCACCATTGTCTGCTGGTTGGCAGCTCGTAGACCACCTGAAATCAATTATCAACAACAGTTAGTGTATGCTCAAAACAGAGCACCTCCACATCAGATTGTAAGAGTTAGAAAAATTGTCCATTAGGCTGGTGTTACTTGAGCCAGAATTTGTTCCCATTAACAGATCAACTACCATGGTTTATACAGAAGTTAACGGTCTTTTACATCATCTAGAGTCATAAAAATTTATTTCTACTGCATATGGCTCTTCACGAGATTGAACTCATTATTTCTGTAAGTGACGGTCACTCACCTCTCCAGTGTTGGGATTCCAGCACAAGATCCTATTGTCCTTTGCACTGCTTAGGAGCAACTCTGCATCAGCCTGACACCACGATATTGAGAGAATGCCTCTGAATGATAGAATGATAAATATTAGAGATTAAATTGAACAAAACCTATACTTTAAAAAAAAAGTAGCAGAGTCACAGGGTGCAGTTTCGTTTCCTGTGATTCCTCGCAGTACAAGGTCTAACTTAAGGCATTGCTGGATGGGTGGAGGAGGGAGAGAAGTTACAGGAGAAGACAACAGACATCTTGGGCAAAACATTTCCTGAAGCACAAGTTTCCAGTCACAAGAAATGGGACATTCACTAAGCAAAATGCAGGTAACTGCTTTGCAGGAGAGGAAGGAAGGAAAGTCACTAATGGTTGCTCTTACACACCTTACCAGCTAGCCTGTGAATTCTACAGGAAAAGACTGAGCAACCACCTGTCCACTCGCCTAAATAAAATACGGTATACACACACAAAAAATTTAAAGCATCCATCAAATCGAGCATCTGGGTAATTTACAGACATACAATTCCCGCCTGACAGGCTCTGAAAATGGCCAGGGGTGCAGAGTTTTCTAGTCCTTCACTTTCTGATGTCCCTATTAGACACATTTTAAGGTTTTGAACACATTAACAACTTGTATCAGTATCAACTCGGATCATAACATGTTATCAACCTAGAAAATTGACGTCTTGCACCGAGCACACATTCCAATTAAATCAGCCAAAGTGTTAGTAATGTTTTGATAGCCTTGTTACTTTCCAGCCACTATACCATTTACTCTCAACATGATAATGAGAACAAAAATACTTTTAAAAATGACAGTGCTCTTTATTCACTCTATGTTGGGATTTACACCCTGCAAAAGCCTAGCCTTCTCTTAGATCCCAGGGGTTGAATTAAGCTGCATTTCTGCTACAGGTACTCCTCGCCTCGGCCAGCCTTGTCGCTATCTCCTGGGCTCTAGGAATGCACAACTGCAGTGGCATCCAGTCTCTGCTGGGGTCCCCTTACTTGTATGGGCTGACAGTATTCCCCACTGTGTCAACCGTGACTCAGTTGGTAGCACCCTCAGTTCTGAGTCAGAAAGTCCAAGTCCCACTCCAGAGACTTGAACATAAAAATCCAGGCTGACACGCCAGTGCAGTACTGAGGGAGTGTTGCACCGTCGGAGGTGCCGACATTCAGATGAGACATTAAAATAAGGTCTTGCTTGTTCTCTCATGGTACCATTTCCAACAGCAGTGGAGCCAACTGGTGTCTTGGCCAATATTTACCTCTCAATCAACATCAACCAGATTTTCTGGTCATTATCACATTGCTGTTTGCAGGAGCTTGATGTGTGCAAATTGGCTGCTGCGTTTCCTACATTACAACAATGACTACACTTTAAAAGTGCTTCACTGGCTGTAAATTGCTTTGGGATGTACGGAGGTTGTGAAAGGAGCTATGTAAATGCAAGTCTTTCTTTTTTCCTTCTACTTCTGCCTGGACCCTGGACTCTTGCCCACTCTTTTTCAGTCTGACTCGTGTCTCTCTTTTATCCTTTCCCTCTTGGTTGCCCTAAAGCTGCCAGAGTTTTGAGTCATTTGCAGCAGTTTTCCGATCAGCTTGATCCAGGTTATGCTTCTTGGGGATTCCATTCAGGAAATTAATTCCAAATCCGTATAATTTATTTTCCTGGACAAGTTTATGTAATACAAATATTTCAAGACAGTACGAGAGCTTTAGCACCTTCCCGGCCTGCTGAAACCAGTGATCTTCACTTTTATGCATTTGAAATTGAGTGAAGCTCTTTTTGAAGCTTACAGCACGGATCAAGAGGCAAGAGCACTGGATTAATTAGACCAGTACAAAACTGCTGAAAAATTTCAATACTTCCCTATAACCCAGTACTCTGCTGGTACTAGCTGCCAGTAAACCTTTCCCCATGACAAACCAGCCTTCACACTCCAAATGAGATTTTGGGCCAAATCTGACATGGAGTGGCCATCACTGTGGGACTGCCATGCCACTCCAATCGTTATACCCAACGCCAGAGCTCTGCACTTCTCACCTGGACCATGAACCGTGCCTCTTCAGAAATGTGCAGCGTACCTGTGCTGGGAGTGGGTCGTTGGCGAAAGCCAAGCCACGTCCCCTTTTTACGGCACTAGCTGCGGTACTTTGATAAGTCTCATTAAATAACACATTGAAAAGCTTTCGGACATTTAAATAGCTTTTCAGTGTGTAAGTGAATGAGGTTCCACCTGCCCCATCCCCCTTAAACAGCTTATATTTCGCCACATTTCTATTTCTCTTCAGTTCTGATGAAGACTCAAAACGTTAACACTGTCTTCCTCTCCACAGATGCTGTCAAGACCTTTTGAGTTTTTCCAGCAATTTTTTTTTTTGTGTAAGTGAATGACTGTGAGTTAAGTAGGTTGGGTGGTAGGGTGGGACAGGTGGCAGCATGGGTAGAGTGGCAGGTCGGTGAGGTTTGGTCAGGTTGGGAGTTGGAGGGTCAGGGAGGTTGGGCAGGGAGGGGCGGGGGGAGAGTTGAGGAGTCCTTGGCAGGGAGGAATCAGTTGCATAGCTACCCAAGGGTTAGGTATGGTTTCTTTCCCATCTAACATTTCCTGGGTAACTAGCCAAGTAAGTGAGTTAGAATCCTCCGAAGTCTCCGACTCTAATTCTGAGTTGGAGACATTTTCAGAGGGTTCCCGACGCAGGGGATTTGCCCATTGGAAGTTGAAACTTCCTGATCAATTCCCACAGAGTCCTTACGTTGGGACTTCTGAGGGTTCCTCTATCACATCTTCCAGGGTATCTTCGGGATATGACCATCCAGAGACTAGGGGATTTGGGCCAATGTGTATTTAACTTGAATTGACTACTGAACGAATATTTTCATTTTGAAAACGTTTCTGTCAGATTTACAGCTTGAATTCCCTTTCCTACCAGATGGGTCTGATCCTTCTCTCATAGCCTTTAAGGGCAGGACAGGGCTACCTCAGTCTAGCTCTGAAACAGTTCTGATTCTGATAGCATAAACTAGCTAATTTCAGAGTTTATGGGGCCCGGATACCCCGACCTCCCAGTAGTATTCTCCACATTCACCATGAAAACGAGTGTAGGAATGAACCGACAATTAAGTAGACAGGAGGCGGAAAGTGGATGGGCAGGAGTGTGGCAGAAGAACTATGAGCGAGTCTGTCCAATAAATAAGGCCAGGGAAGGAGTGGCTCACAAAAAACAAATGAGAAAAAGGAAAGTTAGAAATGAAGGAAGAACTGAGTAAAACAGGGAACAAAGAGGAACAAACAATCAAGAGAAATAATAAAGCAGAATAGAGCAAAAATAACAAGAAACAAAGGACTGGGAATTGAGGGGCCCAAATGTTAAATATCAAAACCATTCACTGTGAGAAACAACTGTATGCAAACCAGCAAAAACAGAGTGCACAAGATCCTTAATCCACACTTCTACTCTTGGTTTCTTAGCAATCATGTGATCTGTTTTCTCATCTCTCAATAGAGTCACCATATTCCCTACCACCACACAGCCCATCTCTTCGCCCACCACGGCCTTTTGTCGCCTAAGAAAGCAAAGTTTGGAATTGCGCATATGCAATCCCATGTGTTTCAGTTGTCCCTTAATGATGTTTAAATACCTGGTGTGATTCTCCAGCACTTTGAGGGGAGAAGTGGCAAACCGCAAGTCCCATATCTGCAGTACAGGCATTCGATCGTCTTCTGATGCAAGAACAAGTTGAGTTGCAACTTCAGGGTTCCAGGCCATTCCAGAACAACGCATCTGCAACAGTCAAGTGAAACCATGCCAGTTATTTCACATGGAACTAACCCACAGCTCTAGGTTTATTTGGACAAATGTCAATGCTCATTACCGGCATAGGCTCAGTGTGCCGAATGGCCTCCTTCTGCGCTGTAATAACTCTGACTCTATTAGGTGAAGGATGCTAGTGTTTAGAAATCTCATTTCAGGGATTTAATGTCAGCGATAGACACTACTAGGGCAGGTATAGCACTAGTTATAAACTGAATAAAGCTTTTCGTGCCTCAGTAATGTGTCTTAACGCAGTCTCACAGGAAGAATCCATAGTATGATAGCTCCATTCCTGGCATTGGTCGGTAAGGCTACTCATTAGTATCAATCCAAGTGAAATTTGGTGATTTTGCCAATACCTACTAGGAACTGGATTGAGGCAGCCCAGATGCATTTCACCTGTTAGTGTAGGACTCATCCAAACCCGCACCCACTGTGCACAGCTTGTGCTAATGATTTTGTTTTTGAAAAGCACAAATCATTTGTTTCTCTTAAATATTCACTGCACAAAAATTAAATAAAGATAAGTTGGTAAATTAAGTTCCAATAAACAATTGGAGTATCACATTTTCACCCAAAGGCACAAGGCAGTGGAAAGTGCATTAAGGATCAGCAAGTATACACTCACCCTGTTGCTGTGATCACTGACTTTGATGATAGGTTCATTCTTTCTCAGGTCCCATACCACAGCTCTGCCGCTTGGATGGGCAGAAGCCAGGATATGCTGCACCTGCCGATTCCAGGCTACACAGCTGATATCTTCAGAAGGCTGCATGAATTCAAAAAGTCCCATTAAGCAAATGTGAGAGAACGGAATTAGTTAGAATGGTTTATAACTGCAGCATACAACTCATCCTTCAAAGGCACTTCCAGCCCTCCTCACAACCCATGCAATTGTATTTGCGGAAATAGCGCCAACTGATCAGATATTTAAAATATGTGTGTCTCACACACACACACACAAACACACACACACAAACACACACACAAACAAACACACACAAACAAACACACACACACACACACACACACACACACACAAACTTGCGTTCTAGCAGCTGAGACAGCTTTAAAGAAAAACTTAGCAGGGGTCATGCAACATACA
Source organism: Cetorhinus maximus (assembly GCF_964194155.1). Taxonomy (NCBI): domain Eukaryota; kingdom Metazoa; phylum Chordata; class Chondrichthyes; order Lamniformes; family Cetorhinidae; genus Cetorhinus; species Cetorhinus maximus. Next base: position 8,983,540 of record NC_135905.1, on the reverse strand, counting down.
GCCATGGCAGTCTGAAGTAGCACTGGCACGAGAAGTTACAAAAGAAACAGCTTGTATCTATATTAAACAATTAACATTAAAAATGGCCCGTGGCGTTCCAGAAATGGAAAAAGGACACCAAGCCAAGGAGGTAAAGATTAGAGGGATTACCTAAAGTGCGGGTGAAAAGTAGAGTTTTAGAAGACAGATAAATGGCAAAATGGAAGAGTATGGGCAGGGAATTCAAGACAATGGAGCCAAGGCAGTACTACCAATGGTGGGGTGCAGAAATGCTGTCAGAAGACTAGAGTTGAGGGATTACGAGAATGAAAGAGGTGAGTAATGCTGTTAAGATATTTAGACAAGGCCAGCCTTTATACTGAATACATTGGGGGACAGGGAACCAGTCCTGGGTCAGTGATGACAAAGGGCATTCATGAGCAAGTAGCAGGAAATGGACAGTTATACTCCAGACAAAACAGAGACTTCAAACACCAACCAGACCTCAAAGACATTCATCCTTTCACCTGGATTTCTTTTGTTAGAGGGAGGGGGAGACAAAATATAATAGTAAGCTGAAAATTGGGGGGGAAAAAATGAAGGAGCTGATCACATATCTGACACAGAGGCTGAATTGGAAGATTCAGGGTTAACTCCTAGCTTTGGCCCCTTTCACACTAGAAATCATTGAAAGAGCAAGTTTATCACTTTTATCTAGTTAGGAAAGGCAAGATGGGAGGCTCAAGGCAAATAGCTGGGCTACGAGGAGCAAGTAATGCACCAGTAGTCGAATGGAGTTGAAGAAGAAGAGAAGAACATAACTTTGCACATCTCTTCCAAACATTGCTTCATGGCCCAACACAGATTGATAGGATTTGTGGATTTCTAAGATTTGGTCGCCTGAATTTCCTAGGTAAAGCAGAATGTGAAGGGGGCCAAAAAGTCCGTTACAAAATGTTAAATTTTTTAAAAAAATTCTACATTTGTGCTCATCCTGACATAGCCAGTCAATGCCGACGATCGGAATGCTCCTCCACTTTTCACCCTTGCTGCCATCAAAGATAAGAAGTACCCAGTCAAGTGCAGAACGGCCAGGTGCAAAACAAAAGACGCTGTTGTACCTCAGAAATGTGCCTTAACTCTGAACTCAAGATGCATCAATATGACATTTCCATTTCCATGACAGCAATCATTATGAGACTCAAACCACTGGAAAATTATGGTCAATTTTGAGCCTTAATTAATCTGCACTTAACTTGAAAAAAGACAATTTTCCCTAAATTCTGGTGGAAACTCCTACTCTTCCATTGGCATGGACAGCCTTCCAGTATGTCCAAGTGTAAGTCAGGTTGCCAAGTGTCAACAAGTTATTCAGCTACAGAGGAATCACAGCAGTGCCTATCCTATCCTCAGCTAACGTCGACACACCTTCTAGCAGGGTTCACCAGACAGCAATCAGGAACATAATTCTTATCCCAGGCAATGAAGTTAATTTTAATAGCCCAGCTTAGATCATCTAGCTCAACATGTAGCTACTGGGGGAGATGGTGGCATATTGGTAACTATGATGCCCAGGCTAATCCTCTCTGTTAGCATGGGTTCAAATCTCATCACAGCAGCTGGTGGATTTAAATTCAATTAATAACAGCACTGTGGCTGTACCTATACCACACGGTCTGCAGCGGTTCAAGCTAACCACCACCTTCTCAAGCGAAATTAGGGCTGGGCAACAAATGCTGGCCTAACCAGCGACGTCCACACCCCACGAACAAATATTAAAAAATAACCGATTGTCGTAAAAATCTACATGGTTCACTGATGCCCTTTAAGGGATGAGAACTGCCATCCTTACCTGGCCTGGCCTACATGTGACTCCAGGCCCATCGCAATGTGGTTGACTCTTAACTGCCCTCTGAAATGGCTTTGAAAGTCACTCAGTTCAAGGGCAATTTGGGGTGGGCAACAAAGGCTGGCTTTGCCAGTGATGCCAACATCCCATGAAAGAATTAAAAAAATACAGATTAAAATTGCAACTTGGGACCTTCTGGTCTGTAGACTTTGTACCACAGCATTTAACCACTTGAATTGTTGTGGTGTAAAAGTGCTTTAAAGTAACAAACTTTTATCCCATCAGTCTGAAACCCAGTTTATGCTCGTAAAGAAGCACTTTTGAATCTCACGGCGCCAACACTAGAGTGAAGTTTATTTATTTAAACATACAAACTGTGGATAGGTTGGCTTGCTCATCTCACATTTTAACTTTGCTAATCTTGAACAGCCTCCATGACTGCTGCCTGTGAAATCTATTCTGTGGTCCATGTTTTGTACACTGTTCTTGTCTAATTCTTGCTGTTAATTTGCTTGCCCACTCTGGTGTTTTCTATCAATGAACATCAGTGGTGAACCACATTCTCCATGGGCCATTCTGGTGCCCTGTGGAGACACTGGTGCCCTTTGAACAACAATCATGCACCTGCACTTCCATCAACTCTCCAACTAATGCTTTGCTCATGTTTACCCAATTCCTAGCATTTTTATGCAGACATGGCCTTATCCATAGCCCTGCCAATCTTAACGCCACCCTCCACTGCTCACTTGATCATCTGTTAACCCTGATTTTTCAGTCTTTTATGCTGTGAATTTCTATTATTACTGTGAGCATTTTATATGGCCCCCAATGTATCCAATACTTGGCAGGTCTTGTGGTGCAGTAGGTAGCACTCCTGCCTCTGAGCCAGAAACTCCAAGCTCGAGTCCCACTCCAGGACTTGATGGCCAATGAAGGTGCATTCATAACGCAGCCAAACAGGTTGAGAATCAATCTGCAACTCCTTCCAACACACCAACGGCAGGCGGCAAGAGTGGGAGAGATTCTTGGCCAGCCATGTGATGGCAAGAACGTTGCAGCCTCTACCATCACAGGCTCAAGGGACTGAATGGTCTACTCCTGCTCCTAATTCGTATGTAAATCACACAATTCTGCCACATTTTTATATGTAATTGTGCACAGAGCACAAGACAGGTAGAAAGAGGATAGAAAGAGCAGAACCAAGGGGGGAATAGTAAAGAGACACCAGAGCCAATATGCAACCGGAAATACCACTCATACATCAGAGAACGTGTAGACAAGTACCAAACAGCATGGAGAGATGAGAAGGGGCACCACTGTGGCTAAAGGAGAGAGCAGCATGAGCAAAAATGTAGGCAGAAACACAGCAAGGCATAAACAACCTGATGGGAAGGAGACATTGCTGAAAGCCTGGACAGTGGAGAGTCTGGACACAGTGGAGACACAGACATTGTGAATCATGTGGAGAGTGGAGGTAGAAAGGGACTAACGCACATATGGTGAATACTGTGAACAGAATGGAGAGGAAGAAAGAGACTACACATTATAGACAATGAGAATAGGCACATACATTGCAAATGTTGTTTTCATGTCTTCACATTCAACTCTTAGAGTATTGTGAAGTAATAGAAGGATTTGCAGGCCGATTAGCATAAACACTCCATCTGTGAGCATAACCATCATTATACCAGACAAAAAAGGCATTAAGCCCATAAACGACGGAAGGGCTTTATGGGTCCCCATAACCTATACAATGGTGGGTGGGTTAGGGTAGTGTGGGGTGGGGAAATGGAGGAGACTCTCACCCACAGGATGAGTGTAATTGTCACGTCAACTCAGAATTCAGAGCTGGAACTCCTGTCTCCACCAACTGGGACTGTCTGGGGCAGGATTCAAACCTGAGTCTTCTGACTCAGGATCCTACTATTAAGCCAAAGATTTGCTCCACTATAGATAAGGAGGGCAGAGCAGGGAGGCACACGCCCATGGCAGACAAAGGCGGTGGCAAAGCAGGGGGGTACACACTCATTGTGAGCAATGAGAAGAGAAATACACAGGCAATGCTCTAGATAGGGATAGACATATACACAACTGTGGTTTGTGCTGCGAAGAAAGAAACAAAACAGAGGGAGGGTGAGTAAAGAGAAAGCCAGACAAAGAAGCAGACAAAGATGGAGGGCTGCAACCAAAGTGGAGAAATTGAACAAACGAGGTTAATTCTGCAGATCTCTACGTTACCAGGCTACATCTGCAGAACGTGTACTTCAATCCTTACCTCTCTTTGCTGTGGATGGATAGACAGGAAAGAGAGAGAGCAAAAGAGCGATGTTACTTGTATTGCATTAAAAGTTAACTGAACATTCTTATAGTGTGCAATAATGCACAGTTTGGAAAAATATTGCAAGTTCCAGTTACTGAATCACAAATACTGATACTGAGGGTAATTCTGACAATTATTTTAATCACATAAAATTTATTCACTCCAGGACTTAAACACAGCAGTATTAAGACTAGCATTCTGTTTTCAAGTGGCTTCTCTCACACAAAGGAGCCTAAAATATCTGCACCCACCAACAGTGGTTGGCACTCAAAATTAGGGTACATTAACACCCCACAGACAGCCCCACCCCTGGACCAAGTGCTTCTTTGATAACCCGCGTTATCAAAGACACAGGTTCAGCATTGCTAACCATTAGTAATGAGTTCAACATACCTGGGACTTTGCTCCCGGTGTCATCGGTGTATTGAAGTTATTTAAATCCCAGATATATATCTCAGAATCATTAGCTCCAGAAGCCATAAGGTTGTTCTAAAGAAAATATGAAAACAAAACAGAACAGATAACATTAAAAAATTAAACTCAACACTTGAGGAACATAGGAACCTGAGTAGGCCACTCAGTTAGTTGAGTCTCTTCCATCATTCAATTACACCATGGGTGATTTGCATTCCAACACTTATTTGCCCAGTTTGGTTCCATATCCCTTAATATCCTTATGTTAAAAAAAAGCTATCATATGCTCTATATTAAAATTTTCAATTGACCGCCAGCGACAACAGTTTCTTTTAGGGATGGGAGCTCCAGTCTCTCACTTTCCTATGTGAAAGGAAGTGCTTCCTGACATCACTCCTGAATGATACAGCTCTAACTTTATGATTATTTCCCTGTTGTCTGCCCTCACTCACCAAATGAAATAGTTTCTCTCTATCTATCCGATCAAATCCTGAAATCATCTCAAACACCTCTATTAGGTCATTCCTTAATCTTCTATACTCAAGGGAAGTATCATCCCCAGGCTACATTAACAGCCCTCATATTTTAGCCCTTTGAGCCCTAGTGTCATTCTGGTGAATCTGCACTGCACTCCCTCCAAGCCAATAGATGCCTGTGGTGCGGTATTCACTACTGAATGCAATACTCCCAATGGGTTTTGGCCAGAGGGATCTAACCAAAGAGAAAAATGAGCAGAAACTTCAAATCCTAGCAGAAAAATGCTCTTTTTTGAGAAACTTCATTGGCCAAATCTGTGTCCATGTCAGTGTTCAATTCATGTCACTTTACAGCATGAGATAAGAATACCAGGGATCGTTAATAAAAAAAAAAGCTCGTGGGCTAAACCGATAGCATCACTTGACCAATACGGTATTTTCTAACCATAGATTCTTTACCTTTTGGGGTTTTATTTTTTGGTTCAATGGTCATAGCTAATCATTAGACTAATCTGACTGTTCCACATTTGACATGGGTAATTGCTGCGGAGATTTTCCCCTGCCTCCCAACACTTCACGCTTATTATTCGATAAGTTTTCTCAGAAAACCACAACTCTTGAGGGAGCCCATCTTAACTCTCTGCCATGTCAGTATAACTCAGATTGCATAGTTAAATGCCAAATCCGACAGAATTGTTTACTGGGGAAATTAGAAGACCAAAGGCAGAAAAAATACTACCCTGTAAGAACACACTGTACAGGATAAAACTACTCGCCTAGATTTCTAAGCAGATAAGATGCCCATTGGTGCAACTAAAATGGAGTGCCGTTTTACACTAAATTGAGTTGAACATTTAAAATCAGGAACATCAATAGTTCTTGCTGTTCCTGTCAGCATGTTCTTAGGAAAATTTATCCATTCAACCATTTCCAATGAGAGGAGGGGGTTGGCGGAGGCGGGAGAATCAAACTCTCAGTTTCTGATAGTACGTATCTGTTTTTATTGCTTGTTGATAAGATGTGGGCATCACTGGGAAAGACAGCATTTATTGCCCAATCCTAAACACCCAAGGAAGGGTGGTAAGTGAGCTGCTTTGAACTGTTGTTGCCCATGTGGTGTAGGTACACCCACAGTGCTACAAGGGAAGGAGCTCCAAATTTTTCACCCAGGGGCAATAAAGGAATGGCAATATATTTCCAAAGTCAGGATAAAGCATGACTTGTAGGGGAGCTTGCATGTGGCGGTGTTCCCATGCATCTGCTGCCCTAGAAGGTTTGGTATCTTTCCAAAGTTCCTGTAACCACCTTAACACAGAGAAGTCACATCAATACGAAAACCAAAGATCCTTACAGGACCTCAGGATTATACGAATGAATTTTCTCTTGTCGTTCTAACAATTTCTTTGCAGCAGTCAGGCGGTCAAAAGATTTTCCATTTTGGTAGACCTGCGCTCAACTCCAGCATGGTGCAAGTATCCACCATCTGCTCATTGTCAGGATACAATGTGAAATTTTAAGGTCATCGTAAGCACCAAAGCATTCCTAAATTCAACATAAGTTGGTACTCATTAGGAGAGTCTGTAAGATGGCTGCAGTGGAAAGGAAAAGTGATACCGGTGATCTTTTGAGGTTGGACTGAGGGATGCTGATTGGGCAGAGAGGGAATTTTGCTCTTATTCTTGCACTGTAGCTAACGTGGCAGTGACTGACTTTGACACCGTGCCTGAAATGGGGAGAGTTCCAATTCACAGCGGTAACATTTCTCACCAAGAACAACAAAAAAGGCTAAAGGGTAAAGAATAATCCAAGGTCAGAAAATGATATATTGTTCAAGTGATTTTTACTAATGATCCCTGCGATTATGTTGCCTGAGTTCCTGCATATATTAGGACCTCCCAGCAACATTATCCTAGGGATATAACATACAGACATAGACATATATAGGTATGTATACAGCCATATATATCTACTGGGGTGAATGCCAAAGATGACAAGGTAAATACTGTACTTATTAATCAACTGTTTCCTAAGTTATGACGCTGCACAAGACCTGGGGCTGCATGATCAGCAGCGTAGAGAAAGCTTTACACTGAATCCAGCACACTGCACTCCTGATTTGGGAGTAAAACATTGACTTTATCAGGATAAACTATTTGCTAGACTTTTGGATGTGCAAGGTTGCAACAGTCTTTCTGCTGCAAGTTTGTACATATTGTCATGTTCCAGTATATTGTGAACTTTCAGTCAATATTTTATATTTGCCAAAATTTCACAATGGGATTAATATTTTCAGTTTATAGAACTATGAGGGCAGATAGCTGTTAATTCAGGAGTTGCTCAAGCGCATCTGCTTGTAAAACAAAACGAAAACGTAGTCTCAATACCTGGAAGGGGTTAAAATCCAGTCCTCGGACAGGACCCGCATGCTTCTCACTCTGTCCAATGATGGGATCATTTCCCGATATGAGGATCTGTTCTGCGCTGTAAAGGGTGATAGTTCCTGTATCACCTCCTGCTGCTATGACTCCATTAGGGCTTGTGCCATGGTTGCTCCAGATTAGCTTGTGAAATCTGTAACAGTTACCACATGTGATTTACTTTTCCAAAAGAACATAAATTCTATATTTAAACAACTTTCACCCTGATCAAAGCTACCCCACCTGGCCACACACCACTTCCAAGATAAGGGTCCACATAGGAGACCTGCCAATACTGTTTTATAACTGCCTGCCCAGAAGTGCAGTTGACAGGTCTTCCAATTTGTCTTTCTCCTTTTATGGCAGGCAGAGGCAACCAGCCTCTTTTGGACAGGAGATCATTAGCTCACTAGATTAAGTGTGGACCTGCATTCCAACGATGTATAGGAAAGAATGTAACAACATACCCTAAACAGGAATGCTCACAAAGACATTCTAACAGTGACAAAGATAAGTTATCCTGTGAATTCTAATCTCAGTTGCTCAGGGTCTTTATTTTTCTAAGAGCATATGCAATAAAAAAAAAAGTTCTGAGTCTTTTTCATTACCATGTGTTTAGGAACATACACCAAGCACTCACCTGCTGGTAGCAGGTAGGCAGCCTCGCAATTTTGCATCCAATGAGGGATCTGAAAAGTCCAGCTCATAGATCTCCAGTGCTGCGTTTGTGCTGAAGGTAGCATCCAACTGTTGTGCCGAGGTACCTTCAATGCAAAAGAAAGGTGTAACCTACACTTTAACAATAATTGATAGGCTCATGCCTACTGAAACAACTATTTAAAAACTGCTATGGCCTTTATTTTGTTAGCGGAATTATTTTATCAGAACTGAATTTCAGATGGTGTCCATTGGATTGTGACAGCAACACTCGTGTCTTTCAAGTGATTTAAGACAGCAGCCAAGGATTTAGTAACATAGTGCATACGAACAAGCAGGCAGTACAGAAGAATAGCACTTATCATAACTTCAGGACATCTTATCGGCAATTAAGTACTTACTGAAGTACTGTCACTGTCAGAATATAGGGAAAGACAATAATTCAACCAACTGCTGCTTTACATAAAGCACTCATTACTGTGTTGCTGGACGCACAAAGCTGTGCCTTTAAACGTGGGTTGAGTGCACAATGCTATGTCATCGGGTCTCAAGTTGGATGCCCTGCAACACTGGGTCTCAAAATTGGGCCGCATACATTACAAGCTGCTGGGCTGGCTGGAGCGTTACTTGTTGATGGACTGGCTATGTAACGCCGGGGCACTGAGTGTTAGGTGCTATATTGTGTCCAGAATGAGGAATATTGGATCCACTCCACAGGCTTCAGTAGATAATCTAGGCTGAAAGTTCTGTGCATTATTGAGGACTTGTGGGAGCTGATGGCTTTTGGATGAGATTGTATCAAATTTTCTTTGATAACACTCCTGCAAAGCGTCTTGGGAATGTTTTACTATGTGAACAGTGCCAAGCAAATACAAGTTGTTATTGGTACTGAGGTGCTAAACCAAGAGCCTCCTGCCCCTCAGTGGGATGTAAATGATCCCATGGCACTATTCGAAGAAAAGCAGAGGCGTTCTCTTCGATGTCTTGAGCAGTATTTATCTTTCAACCAATCTCACTAAAAATATCTGGTCATTTATTTCTTTGCTGTTGGTGAGACCTTTCTGTGCACAAACTGGCTGCTGCTTTTCCTGACATTACAAGAGTGACTACACTTCAAAAGGTTGACTGTAAAGCCCAATTGAGGTCATGAAAGGTGCTGTTTAAGTTCAAGTTCTTTATTTCCTTCTTCTAATAATAAAACTTTGACACTACTGAAATGCCAGACCACCAACTATGTCCTGGTCCCACTTACTTCAACAAGGTGAAATTCTATTGGAGGTCAGGAAGTCATGAGATTCTTATATTGTGCAACAGAACATAAAGGACAATACCTCACCGAACCCTTTACGTGGTCAAACATTCCATTGCACTAAAGACACTGCGCCATTCAATAAAAGATGTGGTTCACTTATGCCACCACAGGGCTTTCAACATTAGTGCTGGAAAACCATCAAAAACCATGTCATCGGGCATTGTACAATGCACATGATCCTTTCATGCCTGAAAGCTGGGTTCAATACAGCTCAGACTTTGGGGATAAAAATCTCTTCCAGTTGTTGGAACCCAACAGATGAACAGAGGTTAGATCAGTCCCAATTTAAAATTGCAATCACCTGGGGCTGCATAAGACGGTCCACAACTTGTCACTTATACTTTGAGAGGGCACAAAGCTATAAAGGGGATTGGAAAAGTCACACTAGTCCAGCAGTGGCTTGTCTATCTGACAGTAGGGCTGAGGCACGTTACTGGGGAAAATAAAAAGAACTTCATACTGTACCTGAAACAACTGACACTAATGAACACCAAGTGACCAATTGGAAAAGCTGGAAAAAGAGACATGTCGGAGCTTTTCATCTTGCACTCATCAGGACACTTCGCAAGGGGAAACAACGATTTATACTGTATGAGAAGACAGTGCTGATTGGTTGGCAAGTGGACTCTGATACAGGCATTGCCATGGAGAATGCATCAATTGATGGTGACCGACTGTTAACTGCCAAGCACTGTGTGAAACTTAAACCATCACACTGGCACAAACATGTGGTACATGAATTTCAGTGCCAGTGTGATGCCAGGTATGTAGGCTGTACGACTCAAAGACTGCCAGATCGTATCAAACAGCATGTCCTAGCTGCTATTCACAATGGGCATGGTACCCAACCAGCCCATACTTGCAAAACTCAAAACAATGTCCAACATTAAATGTGATTCCACGATTGGGCCACATTCGCTAAATAATCCTCAGTGTGCTCAGAATTATGCTGACAACCAATTTAAGATCATCAGTAGGGCTTGCAATGTGGCACATTTGCGTGTACTGGAAACTACATATTTTAGTACATAGGGCCTTGTTCTTTGCAGACAGAAAGAACATGTACACACATTGCACCTGTTTCAACTAAACAAAATAAGCGACAGCCATTCGTTGACTCATTCCTCATAGTATAAATTAGAATGGACAAAAAGTTTTGACATGTCTCTTTTTTCAGCAATACTCAAGTTCTGTGCTACCAAATGACTAATTGGGAAAGCAATCCATTTTCCAGCATTCGATTTCTGGAGCATGTATTTAGGAGAAGGAATCTTAAAGAGAGTATTATATCTTAAAACAAAATTCTAAAAAAGAGGACATTAAATCCGTATTTCACCTCAATATCCACAAAAATTATACATCAACATTAATTCCAAAACAGCAACTGTTTATTAGGTCACAGTGTAGAATACATTTCATATGGTTTGGATGAATCTTCTGAAGTTACCTGTAGCCAAATAAAGGGGATGGTGGGAAGCAGGGCTCCAGGACTGAATGGCTGTCCTCTCAATCTCCTTCAGCTTCATTTTATCTTATTGACCTGATAAACAAAACACAATGATCATGAAAACCTGCCTGATATCAGACAGCAGACTATATTCTGATGGAAGGGTCAGTGGCCTGAAACATTAGCTGTTTCTTTCTCCATGATGCTACCAGACTGGGCCCAGCATTTTTTGCTTTTATTTCAGACTTTCAGCATCTGCATTTTGCTTCAGCACACCATGACTGGGAGGGTGATATTATGCAGCTGGGAGACCCATTGTAGAGTTTGAGGACCAGCCCTTCATATCGATGCAATGAAAAGTCTAGAGGAATTAAATTTAGGAGTGAGCTCCAGGGCCTAGAAACATTCCTCAGCTTTCAGCAGTTACCGCATATTCCGGGGTGAATAGAGAATATCACCAAAGCACAGAAAAACCTGTATAATTGAGCACTTAAAAAAAAACACTTATTGAGAGATCAAAATTTGAAAATAAGGGTACCTGCAAAAAAAAAGAATGCCACCTATGCAAGTCTCTTGGATGCCCTTAATTTACAGGTTTCACTGTAATCAGATTTGGCAGCAGATGGACACAATAAGCAGAAAACAAGCCTGCCAGCGCTCATTTTACTGCACTTCACTCATGCAGAACACCAAATTAAACTTTACCAATGAGAGTATAACTTGGCTGCTCTGGTGTTTACAGTCCTAGCTTGCAAACCAAGTCTCAAGTGGCCTGGTGGAAGAGGATTTTTGTTCAAGCAATTCTTGTCACCAAGTATTTTTTATCAATGCACTTCTGCCAATACGCTGTAATGTTGCAGCAGTACACTCCTGTGTATTCTTAATTCATCACCAGAAATTGCTCCCATCGCTGCCACAAGACCTGTTACTTTTTCACCATAAGAGTAGAGCAGCTCAAATTGTTCTCTGCAGATTATAATCCAAGTTTGAAAGCACAAAATCTGTAACGGTATTGCTGATTGTTTGTCCACAGCTTAAAGCATTGTAATACGTCAACCGTTACATTTTTCTGAAACTTGAACAACGACACCGTTAAGTGTACAAGAGCAGCAAAGCTTCAGAATTAACTCCACTGCCTGCCTTTTTGGCCTTGGAAGTGTGGTCGAGGGTGGTCAAGTGCGATGGTGGGAGTAATCAGGGAAGAACTGGCTGGCAAGATGGCCTCAAGAAAAAATTTCTAAAGAAAGTTCCAGGCTGTTTTTGACAAGAGTGCTGGAGGCAGCTCCTGGGAGCCAAGTGTTCATAGAAAAGTAGTTGCAGGTCCCACGTGCTCATGTGCCTATGACCATTAAATAAAAAGTTAACACTTAATGAGATAGTGTCTTCGTGTAAACACTTTGTCCACATACTGGGATGCAGAGTTGAGCCCTCTCAGCCAAACACTGCAATTCAAGCCCAAAGTGAAATTCCTTGAACATCCTACATATTCAAATCTACTTTCCCAGAAGCTGGTTATGCTCCAGCCCTTGGACACATACATAAGCCACGCAGTACTTTTGCAATATTTACATTCACAAGCGGACACAGAGAATCAGTGTGCATGCCAAAAAGTGAATACTAAAATACTGATGGGTCCAGAACAGTGTGCATTCACCATATTGTACACGCCAATAAATGGGCTATAGAGTTTCACAGGGGTACTCAATTTGATATTCAGAACTGTTTTACGGATTGTGTAATCGGGTAGCTGAAAAGAACATAGGAAAAAGACCAAGGGTCTGTCTGGAGACTGCAGATTAGCTCAGTTTGTGTTCAACTCACCTGGAGTGACCCTTCCTTCTTCGGCTGAAGTGAGAAAGGCGGAGTTAACAAAATCAGAAATAGTGGAGGCGGGGGGGGGGGCGGGGGCAGCTCGAAGTTTCTGAGCAGGCCACTGGGAGATTACTGGCGCACTTGTATCTTTGAGCAAGTGCATCATTTTGAAGGAATCAATGGTCTGGTGAGAGACAAACGGGCAGATTTCTGGCACGATTCTGATGACAGGTTGATTTCAAAGCTGAAGTATTCAGTGCTGATGCCAGTCCCACTCCAACACAAATACTCACAATTCTTGTGGCATAAGAGGTACCAGTGTGCTCAGTCACCTTGCTGGCACTGGTGACAGTGTGGGTGAACGCAAACAATTCTCTTCATAATCAGGCTGATCATAGCCAGTCCTTCGGAGAGAAGTACTGAACAAAGCATAAACAGTTCCTTAGAGGGAAGGTAACATGAGGAATTATACTTTGTGCAATCATATCCTTCATTGTCAATTGGGACAAAAAGATTTAATTCCACCGCTGGTTGTCTTCTGAAGTTCACCAGCTCCCTCTCCTTTCACCTCCAATAATGCATCTCTAATCACATCCGACTTGACAATTACTAAAAAAATACATCCAGAAATTAAGTGAAGTGGTACTGAATTACTTAAAGCAACACGCTGACATTACCATTTACATGATACAATATTCTCAGCCTTGCAGGACAGGGCATCCAATTACTTACTGTATGCAATACAATAGGAGATTCACAATTATCTAGGGTATCTTTCATTGAATTATGCAGAATTGACAGCAGCGACAGACCATTGAACCCAACTGGTCTATGCCAGTGTTTTGCTCCACATTAGCCTCCGTCACTCAAGTAACATATTCTCTATTCCCTTCCTCAAGTACTTATCTAAATTCCCCTTAAATGCAACTATGCTGTTCACTTCAACGACTAGTGTGGTAGTGAGTTCCACATTTTAACTTATTTGTCTTACACATCAAAGTAGTAAAAAAAAGCAATGAAATTCCCAAAAAATACACAATAACAGAGCCACAATATCCGAAGACTCTTAAACATCTGCCCAATGAACAAATTGTACAGGCTTTGGTGAGCCAAACTTAGGAGTGCTCTACTCAATTTTGGTCTCCATATTTAAGGAAGGATTGCAGCGAAGGTTCACTAGATTGGTCCCTGGGTTGAGAGGGTTGTACTATGATGAGAGGCTGAGTAAATGAAGCCTCTATTCTCCGGAATTTAGAAGAACGAGAGGAGATCTCAATGAAACATATGAGACTCTGAAGGACCTTGACAGGGTAGATATTAAGAGATTCCCTGTTTGGGGAATCTAGAACATGGGAGCACAGCCTCAGGATAAGGGACCAATCATTTAGGACTGGGGTGAGGAGAAATTTCTTCACTCATAGGGTTCTGATTTTTTGGAATTCTTTACCCCAGAGGGTTGTAGATGTACCATCACTGAGTACATTTAATGCTGAGATAGACAGATTTTTGGTTTGTCAGGAAATCAAATGATCTGGGGAGCAGATGGGCAAGTGGTGTTAAGGCCAATGATCAGCCATGATCGGATTGAATGACAGAGCAAGTTCACACGGCCATATAGTCCGCTTATGCTCCTATTTCTTATGTTCTTGAAGACAAGGTTCTCAGCTCTAGCTTGAATAGCAATCAACCTTTTAAGTTCCAGTGTTTACTTATCAATTAAACTTTGTTGTCTTACAGAAACGCACATGTACACTTTCAGCAGAATAACAATGTATTGTGTAATTGAATGGCATAATGCTCCTGTCCTTATAAAACAGTGCAGCTTCTGGCTGACCATTTACAAGATGTACTAGCAAAAAACATGATAGATGATGAAATTCCTGTCCATCACCATTCCTCGACCACCTTAGCTGCCGTGTTTGCAATACGCACAGCCTATGTCATGCTTGCACATTACTGGCTCAAACTGTGAATTGATAAATTAGCTACAAAACTGTTAGGTAACAAAGCAACTGATTGGGGGAAAAGCTGTCTAAACTTTTAGTGACCAACTCCAAAGCATTTATCAACACAGGAGCCTCCCTGAAATGTCAGGAGAGCATAACCATAAAGGAAAGTTGCAGTAATCAAATCATTCAAATTACTTTAAAAACTGAGCATTGCTGAAAAAAAGAGACATGCCATCAACGCTTTTCAACTTGCACTCATCAGGACAGATGCAAGACTACCAAATTTCAAAGGGAGCAACAATATACACTGCATGAGAAAAGAGTGCTGATTGGTTAGCAAGTTGGCTGTGATTGGTTAAGTTTCAACAGCTTCTCTCTTTTTTCAGCAACAGTTTAAAACCCTTACACTTGTGATATTCTCCACAATAAGCGAAATTTCTAATGTTCAAAATGAGGTTTACAACAGTACCTGGTATTTATTTAATGTTCCTCACTTACAGGAAAACAGTTTCCGTGCCCTTTAACATGAGGAAACATAGACAATGTGCCCTGAGCGTGGGAAATGGGGAGGGAGAGAGAGGGGCAAGTTTGAGTAATTGGATTCATGTTCAAAGAGGGGAGTTATGAGGAGATTTTTAAAGCAGGGAAAGAGTATGGCAAAGGTGAACAGGGTAGAAGGAAGAAGTATCGCAGCCTAAAAGGAAGTCACCAATGGTGAAGAGGAGGGAGCACAAGCAGCACAGTCTAGTACATTAACCATGTGGTTAATTATTAGTAAATTATGAGTAATAGACACTGTTGTTCAGCATGTGATCTCGATACTCATTTACATATATGGGCATGTGAACTTTAATCTTTTTTCGTGCTTGTTGCAAAAACGGTAAGGCAAAAGACAGAACAAAAATGTTTGCTGGCCGTTCTGCGCACTTTGGTTATTGGTCATCCGCTAGAATGGTCTTTAACATGGGTGAAAACACCTGATTTTGGCACCTTGGACACACCAGCAAAACTACATGGAGTGGGGTGTTGCTATTGTGCTCAAGTCGAACAGTACAAATAACTGCTCCAGTTCACGAGAACGCAAGATAAACCAACAATGAACAGATCCCACAGGACACATCATGGCATGATCCACATGGAGAGCAGGGGCAGGGTTGGCATATCATTTGTGCAAGGCAGGAATTACTCTGATAAAGTCTAAGCACTGCTCACAGGACAAAAACCTAGACCTTGCCTAAGATGTACTGTCTCTGATAAATTTATACCAGACTCCCATAAACTGGTAGGGGAGACAGGTTTTGCAAGGTTCATAATGAATGGTTTGATGAGTTGTTGATAAGTTTGATAAGTAAGTACACACAAAGTGCATTCACCTCTATTGTGCAAGGCGTTTTCTAACTAAAATTAATGAATATGGCTAAAACAAAGTCACCATAGTCACAAAGATAAAAGCAAAATACTGCGGATGCTGGAAATCTGCAGCAAAAATAGAAATAATAGCTGGAACAACTCAGCAGGTCTGACAGCATCTGCGGAGAGGAACACAGTTAACGTTTCGAGTCCGTATGACTCTTCACCAGTTCTGATGAAGAGTCATACGGACTCGAAACGTTAACTGTATTCCTCTCCGCAGAAGCTGTCGGACCTGCTGAGTTTTTCCAGCTATTTTTATTTTTATTTCACCATAGTCACATCTGTGCTTAGTCAGTAACTTCTATTGGCCAAGATTGTCATAATGCTGAACGCAGGGTTGAAGAATTTACTAATGTACAATGGAGAAAAGCCAGGGAGATATTTGAAAGCTGAGAATTTTGAGACAGACACACTAAAGCAAGTGGAATGGGGAAAGTATGTCAGCAATGGCAGTGCAGGACTCCAGTGTGAGGGAGGTTGCTTTGAAGAGTTGGACCTTGTAAAAAGTTGACATGGGGAGGACAGCTGGAAGGGCATTGGAGGAGCCAAGCCTTAAGGCGATGAAGGATGGGGCTAGGGTTTTGGCAGCAGCAGGTGGTCTTGTGGCACAGTTGTAGCGGCTCTACCTCTGGGCCAGAAGCTCCGGGTTCATGTCCCACTTCAGGGCTCGATGGCCATGGAAGGAGCATGCACAACGTGGCCAAACAGGTTGACTATCGGCTGCAAATCCTTCCAATGTGCCTGATGGCAGGTGGTGAACAGTGAGAGTGTTTCCTGGTCAGCCATACTGCGGAAGGCAACAGCAAACCACTACAGTATCTTGCCAAACATAACCATGGGCCAATCCAATAGAAATCCATGGTTGCCGATGCTATCTTAAGGCAGGTACCTGAAGGAGGAGCAGCAGAAGACAAGGCACAGAGACAGCCAACATTGCAGAGATGAATGAAACCAGTTTTAATTAGGGTAGGGAGGGAGTCGAGCTCAGAAGCTAGCATGGCACTAAGGTTTAGCATTTCTGGCCACTGAAGTTGATGGAAGACTATTTTATTTGTATACAGGTATATAATATATTATAAATAGGTATTTAAACTCCAAAGCTCAAAAAGTGTACAAGAGAGAAAATCGCTATTACTGTAATTTTTCTTGGAAATCTTGCCTTTCCCCAAGGTAGCAACCAATCTAGCACAACAGCAAAATCAATAAGCCTCCAGCTAACCTTCAGGTGACCGCAGCATTGCTCTGCCTGTGGGTAAAAGTTCAGGCAGCATAAGCGTTGCTTAGCGTCTCAATCCAAATTTGCAACGTCGACTTTTGGCTAATTTCGCCACTTTGTCACAAGAGAAAAATTAAGCAGTGGTGCCACGTTTGCTGGTTGCAAGATGGACGTTTACAAGGTACCTGCAGCAGAGTGTGGCAGGAGCCACTACAGGCTTTTTAAAATGCGTCACATAAAACTGGGCACAATTGCAAAAACAAACCGCGTCCCAACCATGCTCAAGTTGAACAATCGACCCATCTTTAACACCAACCCGATTAATATACGAGACACGGTATTTCACAATAACCGACCAAAGATATTTTCTGATAACTTTTTAAAGATGCCAACAAGTGCACAGCATTGCTCGGACACACTGGAACATTCCTGGAAACAACAGCTTATCCTGGAACTTTTCCAACACCAATAAAATAAAATCCAATAACAGTGTGAAATACAGTATATATATATTTTTTAAAAGCATAAATAAATAAATCCTTGCGCTTTGGTCTCACCAATACAATCACACTCAGCACCATCAGGGAACAACTAGGTTGCCACCTCCAGAGAACAAGCGCCCAGAAGGTTGCCAGAGATAGTCATGCAACAGTGATGTGGAAAAAGTTTTCACTGGACCAAAGAGGGAAGGTTTTGCATTTATAACGTGCCCTTCACTACCCCCGGTTGCCCCAAGGCACTTTACAGCCAGTGAAGTACTTTTGAAGTGTAATCACTGTCGTAATGGAGGAAATGCATCAACCAATTTGTGCACAGAAAGTGCTCACAGCGACGTGAGAATGACCAGATAATGTTTTTCAATGATGTTGATTGAAGGGGAAAAATTGGCCAGGACACCAAGAAGATTTCCCCCGCTCTTTCTGCAATTGGTGTCACGGGATCTTTTACATCAATGCTTCCCAAGTTATTTCCCCGTGTGACCCCATTTTAACACTTAAAAATTGTGAATCCAGACACCGGCAAAAAGATAACAGCAAATAAAGCAACATAGTAACACCCAGTATGTAATTAAAGTTTGCATATTATAGATCAACATATAATAAAAACACAAATATGAAAATGTGTTTTTAAAGCATTTTGTAAAATGTTATTTTATGTACTCATGTAGGTTTCAGCCAAGCTCTCGATATTACCTGCGACAGAGGGCACAGTAAAGCCCCTCTCCACTCTCCCAACACACACACACACACACACACACACACACACCTCTTCTAATCAGTCCCTCTTTGCCCCACAACCCCCACCCCACGAAAATCTAATCAGCCCCTCTCCCCTCCCTCCTACAGAGGTCAGCCAGCGGTCAGGTGTGGCAACTCCTACAGCCCAAGCCCAAGCTCAGTTGTGGCCCTGCATTTGACATTAAGTGGTCTTCAGAAGATGTGCCAGTGCCAAGATTAAATCCAGTAAAAAGATTCAATGGATGAAGGATAAAGTGGGGTAGAAGAAAATGAATGACTCAGGGAGAAAGAGAGACAGGCCGCGAGAGAGAGAGAGAGTGAGAGAGAGAGAGTGAGAGAGACAGGCCGAGAGAGAGAGAGAGACAGAGACAGGCCGAGAGAGAGAGAGAGACAGAGACAGGCCGAGAGAGAGAGAGAGACAGAGACAGGCCGAGAGAGAGAGAGAGACAGAGACAGGCCGAGAGAGAGAGAGAGACAGAGACAGGCCGAGAGAGAGAGAGAGACAGAGACAGGCCGAGAGAGAGAGAGAGACAGAGACAGGCCGAGAGAGAGAGAGAGACAGAGACAGGCCGAGAGAGAGAGAGAGACAGAGACAGGCCGAGAGAGAGAGAGAGACAGAGACAGGCCGAGAGAGAGAGAGAGACAGAGACAGGCCGAGAGAGAGAGAGAGACAGAGACAGGCCGAGAGAGAGAGAGAGACAGAGACAGGCCGAGAGAGAGAGAGAGACAGAGACAGGCCGAGAGAGAGAGAGAGAGACAGAGACAGGCCGAGAGAGAGAGAGAGAGACAGAGACAGGCCGAGAGAGAGAGAGAGACAGAGACAGGCCGAGAGAGAGAGAGAGACAGAGACAGGCCGAGAGAGAGAGAGAGACAGAGACAGGCCGAGAGACGGACAGACAGAGACAGGCCGAGAGACGGACAGACAGAGACAGGCCGAGAGAGGGAGAGGGAGAGACAGGCCGAGAGAGGGAGAGGGAGAGACAGGCCGAGAGAGGGAGAGGGAGAGACAGGCCGAGAGAGGGAGAGGGAGAGACAGGCCGAGAGAGGGAGAGACAGACAGACAGAGGGAGAGACAGACAGACAGAGGGAGAGACAGACAGACAGACAGAGGGAGAGACAGACAGAGGGAGAGACAGACAGACAGACAGAGGGAGAGACAGACAGACAGACAGAGGGAGAGACAGACAGACAGACAGAGGGAGAGACAGACAGACAGACAGGGGGAGAGACAGACAGACAGACAGGGGGAGAGACAGACAGAGGGAGACAGACAGAGGGAGACAGACAGAGGGAGACAGACAGAGGGAGACAGACAGAGGGAGACAGACAGAGGGAGACAGACAGAGGGAGACAGACAGAGGGAGACAGACAGAGGGAGACAGACAGAGGGAGACAGACAGAGGGAGACAGACAGAGGGAGACAGACAGAGGGAGACAGACAGACGGAGAGAAAGAGACAGAGAGAGGGAAGCACAGATGAGCAGAGCAAGGGCATGGCTGGACGTCATCTGTGCCTCAGTGTGAGATGCAGCATCAGAAGAGGGGAAGCCCGCAATCCCATTTGCTGTCTCTGGGATCCCATTTGGGAACCGCTGTTTTAAATCCACCTGAGAGCACAGCTGGGACTTAGTTTAACGTCTCATCTGAAAGATTGCACCTCTGACAGTACAACACACCCTCAGCACCACACTGGACTGTCAGCCAGACTTTTATGCTACAGGGATCAAAAAAATAGTATCAGACAGATGCAGCAATACCAGAAGGATCGAGGGAAATGATCAATATGTATTGTGTCGTCAACTTCCATTCATTTGAAATCATTTAACCTTGAAAAAATATCAGATTGAGTAACTTGAATTGAGCAATTTAAATAAAACAGAAGTTGTTGTTTGCTAAAAATAATCAAATTAACAGTTAATTCAAACTGAACAAAGATAGACTGAAAGTAGAAAATATACTTTATACCTTATATACTTTATACCTTTTCAAGGGCAATTCTGGGTGAGCAATAAATCCTGGCCTAGCAAAAGACACCCACATCCCATGGAAGAATAAAAGAAACTATTTTTAAACTGCCAGCAGTCACCCAAGGGCATCAACCTCTTCCAACAGCTCAAAGTATCAAGCAGAAGCTCTAATGGTTAGGGCCAGCATTCCAATAACTCAGTGGCCCAAAGCAGCTTCATGGACCAGTGATTTAAAGGGCACTTTGCAAAACAGAAACCCACATCTGGGGCTCAACAATGGAGTGGCACTTAGATGCAAAACAGCACAGAGGAAGAACAAAGATTGTGTCCTGGGCACAGTCATCTGGAGGGCGTTTAAAATCAGGAGACTGAGACCACAGGGACACCAGAAAAAGAGTCTAGCAAGGAGGGAAGGCATAGACACCCTGTGAGCTGGTGCAAGGAACTGGAAGCACAACCTTCAAGGGAAGAATCAACACTGGGATCACAGGCAAGTGCCTAAGGAGAGAGGAGGGGACAGGGATCCTGTGACGAGAACACAAACCTCAACAGGGCATTGGGATCACAGAAAATATCTCAGTGCAGGAAGTGTGTGTATGGGCTCCAGGGGGAAATGGAAGAGGACACAGCGAACAGTGTCTATGAAGGTGGTGAAGGGCACATAAACCCTAGGCATGATCACCAGGAACGAGCACAGCAATTGTACATAGGCACCATCTCAAAGGGGAAGGTGTCACATGAAGTCTTCAAGAAAACCTGGTGAAGGATCTTCAACTTAAAACATTAACTCTGTTTCTCTCTCTCCGTACCTGCTAAGTGCTTTCAGACTTGCATTTATATAGCCTCTTTCATGACCACAGAATATCTCAATACATTTTGCAGTCAATTAAGTTGTTTTGAAGTGTTACAATGTTGGAAACATTTGCACAGATCAAAGTTCCACAAACAGCAATATAACTGATCAGGTCATTTGTTTTTGCAGCTGGTTGTAGGATAATTGTTGACCAAGACACCCAGGTGGATTCCCTGTTCTTCATAGTTATGACGCATTTTACATCCAACTGAAAGGAAAGATGGGATCTCAATTTCATGTTTCATACGGGGAAACAGCAGCTCCAAGCGTGCAGCACCCCCTCAGTATTGCACTGAAGTGCCAAGCTAGATTGTGTTTACGTCTCTTGGTGGGACTCGAGTCCACAGCCCTTTGATTCAGAAGACAGTGTTACCCGCTGAGTCAAAGGCTGACACCTTGAAGGTGAGTCTTAAAAGAGGACAGAGGGGTGGAGAGGCAAAGTGAGTGCATTTCAGAGTTTGGTGTGCCAGGCAAGGTGGAGTTGGGATGGAGAAGGAGATGCGGTCAAAGGGGGCAGGGGGTGGGGGCAGAGAAACAGGAGAGGTTGGGTGGGGCGGAGGCTACGAAGGGATTTAATTATTGGGGTTTAAATCTGAGGCAGAGGGTCACCAACAGGAAGGGGGTGGTGCTGGGTGAGCAGGACCCAGGTGTGGGATAGGACACAGGGCAACAAGTGATAGGGACCAAGGGCGGTAAATGGGTGGGGGGGGGAAGCTGAGCCCAGCCCCAGGAGCATCGGAAACAGTGGAGTCTGAGGGTGGCTGTGGGTCCCGGTTTACTGGGGCAAAGGGAGCCCTGGGGTTGGCTGCAGACCCGAGACCTCCCAGATGTTCAAGGTAAAGGAGGGTAAAGGACAACAGGGGGGATCCAGGCCGCTCTCCCTGACCCCCGGGGCTGTCACAGGGCCGGTGCCTGCAGGTCCAGCTCGGGCCTTGCAGCTCCAGGCCCTGCCGCCTGCCTGCCCGCCCGCTGGCCGGTGGGCACGCACTCCCTCCTCCGCGCCTAACCCGGTTCTCGGAGTCCATCACCCCGACTCATCGCGGCGCTTACCGTCAGAGGGATGCTACCTGTAACCCCGAGGCGGACGCGCCACCGACACCTCCCTCCCTCACTCACTCAGACAGCAGGCGCCGCGACGTGGCAACTGCGCCGGCGCCAACTCTGCACACCCGCCGCCTGGGCATCGGCACGTGACTGGTGGGCGGAGCCCGGCCGGCGCCATCTTGGTAAAGGAGCCACCGGGAAGTGGGGTGGGGAAACCTCTTGAGTTCGCCATCTCGGTAAAGGAGCCGACGAGAGGGACCCGATTGAGTCTGGCATCTTGGTAAAGGCGAGAGGGGAAAAAAATCGATGCGTCCCCGCCATCTTGGTACAGCAACCGGTGATTTCCGTCATCTTGGTAAAGGAGCCAGCGAGTGAGATCTCATCCATTGCTGGAAATGGTGGGTCCACCATCTTGGTACAGGATGATGAAGTGGTTGACTGAATAGTGTAGTAAGGCACATGGAGTATATGAGGAGGGAAGAGAGGATTACGATGGTAGATTTAAATGAGGAAAAATGGGAGGAGGAATATAAACCAACATGTACTGGTTGGGCCGCATATCCTATGTAAACTAGACAGGGTGGATAAAATAAGGAACACTCCGCCAAGGGGGATGAGACTGGAGGTGTGGGGGTTCTGGTGGCTCCATGAGAGTGGGCCATGGTGGGGTGGGGTGGGGTGGGGGGGTTAGCTGCTGAGTCATTGAAGCATGGAGAACCTACAACCTGCTCCGATCCTGATGCTGCCAACTTGGACCCCACCACTGAAGGCCGCAAGACAGCCCTGGACCTACACTATTATACGCCATCACCCATATCATGCCCAACGTACGAGCAGATGTCTGCAGTAGAAAAGCTGGGACAAAATTCATCCCGGAAAGAACCAGACGTTGGATGGGAGGCTGAATTATGGGATGGTCCCGGAAAATCCAGGACGGTTGGTTACCCTAAAACAAGATCATGGTTGATCTTCTACCTAAGCTCCATCTTTTCCATATCCCTTAGTACTGAAAAAACTTTTTAAAAAATTATTTTTTCATGGAACAAGGGTGTTGCAGGCTAGGCCGAAATTTTTATTGCCCATCCCTAATTGCCTTTTAGAAGGTGGTGGTGAGCCACCTTCTTGAACCACTGCAGTCCATGTGGTGTAGGTACATCCACAGTGCTGTTAGGGTGTTCCAGGATTTTGACCAAGTGACAATGAAGGAACAGTGATATAGTTCCAAGTCAGGATGTCGTGTGGCTTGAAGGGGAACTTGCAGGTTGTGGAGTTCCCATGCATCTCCTGCCCTTGTCCTTTCAGGTAGTAGAGGTTGTGGGTTTGCAAAGTACTGTCAAAGGAACCTTAGTGAGTTTCTGCAGTGCATCTTGTAGATAGTACACACTGCTGACACTGTGCATTGGTGGAGAGAGTGGATGTTGGAGGTGCCAATCAAGCGGGCTGCTTTGTCCTGGATGGTGTCAAGCTTCTTGAGTGTTGTTGAAGCTGCACTCATCCCAGCAAATGGAGAACATTCCATCACACTCCTGACTTGTGCCTTGTAGATTGTGGACAGGCTTTGGGAAGTCAGGAGGTGAGTTACTCTGCAGAATTCCCAGCCTCTGACCTGCTCTTGTAGCCCAGTATTTAAATGACTGGTCCAGTTCAATTTCTAGTCAATGGTAATCCCCAGGATGTTGATAATGGGGGATTCAGTGATGGCAATGCCATTGAATGTCAAGGGGACATGTTTGGATTCTCTCTTGTTGGAGATGGTCATTACCTGGTGATAGTCCATTGGCTCAATGCAAAATAATCCCAGATTAATAGCACGTAATCAGGCGGTGAAAACATTGTTTCTCCTTGCATCACAATAACTTGTACTTTTATATTGTACCTTTAACAAGGCACTTCACAGGAACATTATCAAACAAAATTTGACATATTAGGTGATATTAGGAGAGATGACCAAAATCTTGGTCAAAGAGGTAAGATTTAAAGAGTGTATTAAAAAAGGGAAGTTTAGGGAGGGAATTCAAGAGCTTTGGGCTGTGGGAACTGACGGCATGGCCGTTAATGGTGGACCAACTGTGAAATAGAGTTGAAACCATACTCTTGACCTTTCTAGAAAAATTCTTGGCTGAAATATCACATTAAAAAGAAACAAATGACAAACCAGTAATTTAGTGTTTTATTTTATCCAGATAACTAGAATTTAGGGCATTTGATGATCTAGGTGAACTGCCAAGATTACCACTCAAAGTTGTTAGAAAAACAGTTTGAGCAATCTGATGGGTTGGTTAGTTTTGTAAATGTCAAATTTTGTTTGATGTTGTTTCTGAGTGCCTTGGGATGTTTTACCACATTAAAGATGCTATATAAATCCAAGCTGTTGTTGGTTCTTGATGGTGTTGGCGACCCCAGGCAAGTCAACAAGACATTTTGTTGGAAA
This sequence comes from Cetorhinus maximus, assembly GCF_964194155.1. Classification (NCBI taxonomy): domain Eukaryota; kingdom Metazoa; phylum Chordata; class Chondrichthyes; order Lamniformes; family Cetorhinidae; genus Cetorhinus; species Cetorhinus maximus. The sequence goes on along the minus strand of NC_135905.1, from coordinate 8,958,746 downwards.
CAATTTGCAGCTCATAGGGTGGCATCGATGTGTGTGTGAGGATAAAGATCAGGCACCATGTTGTTCAAGTAGCTCAATGAGCAGAGTGTGGGGCAACCAGCTGGCACTGCCTCGGAAGCTCCTGGCCTTTCCTCGCACAAATAGTAATGCGAGATGCCCCAGACATACCCCAGGCCCAGAGAACTGACTGGCTGTTACACCAGCACAAATGATACTATATCACGATGTGCACCCTGAGGGTAGTGTCGGTGATGATTAATTTAACGGATATGGGATTACCTCCATGGTGTAAACATAAAACCCAAGCATTGCAGAATTGAATGTTCTCAAGTTTTGAGAGAATTTTGAGAATGAACCAGCACTGTGATTGATGAGGATGAATGCACTAGACTGTATAAGGGTTCAGAGAATCAAACCAAATCTCACTCTCATGGGCAGGTCAGACGTACTTCGATTAATGACACTTCAACTATATTTAATACCCGAACATCATTTGTAAATAGTTTAGATTTAGCTATTTTAGACAAAGTGATAAATACTGTTCGAAATAGGTTAAGGAAAATATTAAATGGGATGAATTATGTGGAACAGAATAAATTAGAGGAAGACTAATCGTTTGCAAGATTTGATGGGGGAATTGGAAGAGCATGCCTACCACATGAATGAAATTGTAAGAGGGGATAAAAATGCCTTTGTGGAGGCTGCTGAGAATTATGTTTGCACAATGTATGGTTCTTGGTTGATGGAACAGGCCTGAGAGAATCTCCAGAGGATTGCGGTAGGGGGGCTTCCCTCCTGGGTTACTGATCGACATCTTAGAGCTGTCAACTTACCAACTGACCATTGATGTATGTAAAATCAGTGGACTCTTGCACGCATACACAATGAAACATGAGTGCCATCTGGGGAACTGTACCATGGATATGCTAGGGTTGGTTTTGTACTATCCTGTCCTAAAGGAACACTAATCCTCTTTTTAGAATTGAAAACATTGTTGTAGAGGATTAGGGTCATATGTCACATTATGACCAATGCCTAGGTACATGGCATAAGTGGATGGGATCACTTGGGTAGTCCCGGATTTGTCTGGGCGTACTCAGAAAGGGGATACTTTTATTTGCCCGTAAGATGTAACTGAAAATGCAGCACCAACCTGCAAGTTCACTTGGGATCAGGAAGAGCCCAGTTACATATGATGACCAGGGGAAGAGTTCCTAATACATGTGGCATATAAAGGAAAGGGGAAATATTGTGTTGCAACCATACACCAGGAATACCGGTATGAAGGTCTGATCTGTTCTATCCGGGATGGAACATTTTGTTTTACACCAGCTTAACATGTTAGACTGGGAACACGGGTATTATCACATGTTTCTGCTCATGGACAGGTGAATATTGCCAAAGGGACGGAATAAGGTGAATGGATTAGAATCGCAAGTGTAGTAATGTTTGTATGCGAAATTATGCACTTAAGTTTGGATGCTGTAAGGCATTTTGATATCTCTTGTATTATGCAAGGCATTTTTAATATCCCTTGTATTTCTGTTTGTAAGTAAAACATAGTCCAGTTGTGGTGTGGAACAGTGTGTGGAGCTCAAGGAATGGTAGGAACATGGAGTGAGGACAACATCAGGACAAAGGGAGAATTCTGACCGAAGATATCATCACTGGGGCTCATATTAGACTTTTTAAAAATAAAGACAGTTTAACTAAACAAGGACACACACACACGCATACGTCAGGGTATGGCCTTAAGGTGGTGACCCAGACACTGTCTACAACACTGAGACAATGGCCTCTCTGGATATGTATAAATGGCTTTCTTCATGCTTTATCAAGATGCAGATTACTGGTGGATACCCGGAGACAGCCCCTGCTGAGAGCAGGATATGACCGCATGCAGGTGGTCTTGTATCACCATGGTGGGATTAATAAAGCACTGAAACCCAATCGGATTACCCCATTCAACATATCACCTTTTATGTCAAGGGACCAGGGTCAGAAAGGGGTATAAAGCGAAAGCGCATAAGGACATCGCTGCTGAAGCCAGGGAAATGCGACTTGCCCAAAACTTGTTGGTCTTTCAGTGCAAAGAGTTGTCCCCGACCAAGTGTTGCAGACTGGCAAATTCCAAGGTCCAGGACTACGTGGTGAGGGATGCACTAAAGCTCGGGATAGCCGCCTCAGAGGCGCAGTGGGGAAAGGCTGCGGTCTAAGACCTTTCAGCCATAGTGCACCGAGGGGCTGGGAATTGTACAGGACCCCTCAGGCTGTATGATTCACACTGAATGTATGCAGTGAATATTACATGTATCACAATTGTGTTGAAGCACCTCAGAGTACAACATGATCTATGTTGATAACTTTAATACCATTGCGCTGTCTGACTCTGTTATGACCATTTTGAAATGTCTGTATTTGTCCCTTGATTGTACTGAAGTACCTCAGGGTGCGACATGATCTATGTGGGAAACTTGAATATTATTGCACTTTTTAGTGATGGCCATTTTGAAATGTTTTGTATTGTTCTTTCAGATATTTTATGAATAAAGTACATTTTTGCACAAAAAAAAGTCGTCCAGAAAAATTCATTCAGCAGACTGACCAGCCAGGAACGAGCTCTGGCACGCAACTCTGACTAAGCAACTGGTGTTAAGTATATACTATTGCTTAGTGGGTTAATAAAGGTTTTCCACATAAAGTGGAAATTGTGTTCAATGTTTGTTTCATGTCATGAAACTCAGTACGGGGTCCAGACCTTAGAGGGAAGTGAAAACTCCTGTTTAAGAGTCTTACAATGATTGAAATCGTGTCGGAGCTATGAGGCGAATGGAAATATTTAAAGCAATATAGTTTTTTTTTCACAAATAGATTCCTATTGAAAAACAGATTCTGTTGCAATCTGCAGCTGAGGACAATGTTATGCTGCCTCTGATAAAGCAAGATGATCTGTTTGATTTGTAATAAATTAGATAAGTTATGGGAACTTTGGTGGCACATTGTGTCCAGTAATGTGACTAATAGAGGTTGTGACTCAAAATTTGAATTCAGACATCTGCTACCATTACAAAATCTATTTTGGTGAAAGCTTGAACTTCCAAGGGAATGTCATAAATTAGATCCTTTAATGTTGTCTATCAGTTGGTGTAATCCTCCAAAAACATAGTTAATTTTTATTTTCCATAAATAGGATGGCAATCATTTTATTATTCAGTTATTATTCATACCTTAAATTATTCACTGTACAGAATAAGAGACCATTTCCAAAATGATCTGCACCTTACAATCAGACAAGGAAAACTGGTCATATTTTATAATTGTGCACTTCTGGCTGCTCTTTGTCAGGTGCTCCTCCATTCTCCAGGTACAGATTATTGTAGGGATACTGTTTAGGAGCCTGTGAAGAGAATTAAATTTGAAATATCAGCCAAGACAACTTAACCCACTCCAACACCACCTTTGGATATTTTTCTCCCCTCTTCCTGAAGATATTTATCCTCTGGCTCCTCTCCTGACTCATGAGGATTTATATATGATCCTTGACAGCGAGTGCCAGTAAACTATTCAACTGGTATGGGTGCAATCCTGTCCTTACTCAAGATCCACACAGATATACTTCCAGCGGGAGGATATATAGATAAGGGAATGCTCCTGCATAAGACCAACTTGCACTTATATAGCACCTTTAATGTAGACCATTCCCCAAAGCACGTCACCGAAGCATAAGACAAAGAATGGTGCTGAGCCAAAGGAGGAGATATTGGGAGGGGCAAGTCAAAAGATGTGGGATTTGCCGGAGCATCTTAAAGGAGATGCAGGAGGTGGAAATGTTTAGGGAAGCAATTCCAGGATATATGGCTTCGGCAGCTGATGGTAAGGCAGCCAACGGTAGGACTTTGGAATAGGGCTTGCGAGTTTGGAGGAGTGCAGAATTGTAGGGCTGGAAGAGGTTACAGGGTAAGGAAAAACAAAGCCGTGAAACGATTTAAACATGGGGATGAGAATTTTAAATCGCGCATACTAGGGAGCTGGTGGCAATATAGGTCACCAAGAATGGGAATGATTAGAGTGGGGTTTGTTGCAAGATAGGCAGCAGTGCTGGATGAATAGAAATTTATGGACAGCAGATAATGTGGGGACAGCCAGGACAGCATTGGAACGATCTAGTCTGGAGGAGGCATGGAGGAGGGGTTCAGAAGTAAGTGGGCTAAGGCAAGGTGCAGGTAGATGGCATGGAGTTGGATGTGGGTAGTCTTTGTTGGTGAGAGGACAAGGACAGAAGCTCAGGTTGGGGTCAAATATGATGCCACAGTTGCAATGTCTTGTTGAATAAGAGACAGTGAGGTCGAGGGGGTAGAGGCATGGAACTGATAGGCTAGAGTTTGAGGACTGAAAACAACGGTTTCGCTCTTCCCAACGTTTAAGTGGGCGACTCATCAAGGAGCAAATGTCTGACAAGATAGAGGCAATGGAAAGACAGAGACACTTTGTAGAAAAGTAGAGTTGGATGTCCTCAAGCTTACATGTAGAATTTGATCCAGTGTCTTCAATGAGACACTTCACAAACCTCTGGATTCAATTATGAATTTAATAATATCAGATCATAATCACTGTTCTCATTTTTTCAGGCAACATATGTTGGTGATATTTTTCTGTTGCCATTTACACCTCCTCTAGGATGATCTTCTGTTTCTTTACTTGTCCCATTACCATCTCCTTTTGCCTTACACCATCAACCCTTTTGTCATTTAATCTCTCCTGCCTTCCACCCCTATCACAGACCTTCCCTTATCTCCGTACTTGCTTAAAATCTGTTACATCTCTAACCTTTTCCAGTTCCGATGAAGGTCATCGACCTAAAACATTAATTTCTCTCTCCACAGATGCTGCCTGGTCTGCAGAGTATTTCCAAGTTTTTATTTAGATTTCCAGCATCCACAGTATCTTGCTTGTGTGTAACTGTGAGGTGTATTGAATTCAACATAGCATGCATATCGTGAAATGGAAAATTATCTAAGGCACTGCATATGCAGCTTTAAAAGAAGAGGGAGGAAGTACAGAGGAGCACTGACCATGGTAACATCAATAAAACAGAATTAGGTAGTAAATAAGAAACTAACTAGGCATAAGCTTCAAATTAAAACTTACCACGGGCTGGTATGAAGGAAATACCTCTCCAACGAAGAACATGAACAGCATCAAGCCTACAAAGCCACCCAAGGTTTTGACCATAGTACTCCAGTCCACAGGGCTTGGAGAGGTGTCCACACGATTCCTAATGAACATGTCAAAATCCCAGTGCATCTGGAAAAAGCAGTTTTAAAAATGTTAAGTGAAGTTTAAAACAGAATAAAAAGATATATTTGTATATATTATATATATTTATATGGCATCTTATTGAATCATTCAAGTGTACCAAAGTATCTCATAAAAAAATTACTTTGTAGAGAGCAGACACAATTTAGGTACGTAAAATATTGAAGCCATTTTACGCCACTGGATGACTGAGCAGCTAATCTGCTATCTTGCTGGTGTACGTTGGCCAGGAAACAGGACAATCTTCCAGGTTTTCTTATAATAACATGGCAGCATCTTTATGTCCAAAACAGGCAGATCGGACCTCACACAAGTATGGCATTTCCTCAGTACTACACTATTATTGACACAAGTGACATGCTCAAGGTTTGGTTTGTGATCTAGAACCAACACCTTCTGACCAAGAGACAAAATGCTACCAACTGAACCAAAACTATGAACAAAAAAAAAATTAAAATTCTTTCAGTTGTATGCAGCTTTTCTCATGGTGGCACACTTAGAAGATCATCGCTTCAAGTTCCACTCCAAGGACTTGAGCCCATAATCTGGGTCTACCAAATCAGTTCATGCCTGAGGGAGTGCTGCACTGTCAGAGGTTTTGGTTGATATGGTGAGCTGAGATCTTGTTTGCTTCTTTAAGTGGATGTAAAATATTCCATGCTAACTTTTCATTGAAGAACTGGGGAGTTGCCCTGATATCCTTGTCAATATTTATCTCTCAACCAATTCCTAAACAGATTAGCTGGTCATTCTTCTCAGTGCTGTTAGTGGGATCTTGTTCTGTGCAAATTGGCAATGTTTGCCTGCATAAGTGACTACACCTCCAAATAATTGTCTATGAAGCACATCTGGGCATCCTGAGGACATCAAGATACTTTACAAACACAAGATCTGTCCTTCCTTCTTTCATTTTAACCATTAACAACTTGTGCAGAATGTTCAATCAATAAAAACAAAATAATCAAAGCTTTTTGCCCCAATTGTTCAGTTGACAAATGCACCTTGTGAGGTACTGAGCCATATGACCAGGAAGATCCTTTGTTTGATTCCCAATTTTTGCCTACTTAACTGATCGCAACCAGGACAATCACATATTCTAATGATCTCAGTACCATAAATTAGGGAAAGAAATAACAAACGTTCCCGCATGCATGATTGGTGTCCAATGATCCTTACTTGAAACTCTTTCGAGTTATCAACAGTCACAGATTGCAACTCTTTCGAGTACAATCACAGTTCTTGGTTTCCGGGAGTGGGACATGAACCCACAACCCTCTGATTCAAAGGCGAGGGTGCCACAGCTGACACAAGCTCACACTGAATCAGGATTAGCTTTATGTATGAAGCTGAACAGAAAAAACACTTTTGCTTTTTTCTAAAAAAAACCATTCTTTTGTCGAAAAATTATTTTAAACCAGAGAAACTATTCAAAAGTTTTCGACACTTTAGCCAGGAACAATAAACTTGGAGCCACCTGGACAGGTTTGCTACATAGGCACTCAGCATCACTGCTTACCGGTTCACCCCAGTTTCTTCGCAGGTCAGGCTCATCCCAGGTGTACCACGGATCTCGCTCTTGCTGCGAGCGATTCGGTAGTTTTGGGTAGTCACCAAATCTGTTATGAAGGAAACAAATTTTCAGCTCCTAAAGGACCTTGACTGAAGCTACAATAGTTACTCAGGTTCTAACACTCCAGGAGCCCAGTGTAACTCCAGGAAACAGGGAAGGGAAGAAATTAACTCTGGTCTGTGTTAAAGGGAAAAAACAACATGGTATGGGAGCATTGTCCAGCACACAATAACTACACAGCTTATTTTCCAGTGAAACTATATCTTCAAACTGGACCGCTACAAAATATTCAGTTGGAAAGTCTGCTCATTTTCTATCACCTTTTTCACATCAATATTTTCTACTGACGCCTTTGGTATAAACAGAAAGGAAATCACATCAAACTCCAAATAAAAGTTATATTTATCCACTGGGTCGATCCATTGTTATTCAGTTCAATAAACATGGGAACTGGGGACATACCCTCTGCAAGCTTGACACTGTCCCGGACAAGGCAGCCCGCTTGATTGGCACCACAAACATTCACTCCCTCCAACACCAACGCACAGTAGCAGTAGTGTGTACCATCTACAAGATGCACTGCAGGAATTCATCAAGGCTCCTTGGACAGCACCTTCCAAACCCACGACCACTACCATCTAGAAAGACAAGGGCAGCAGACACACGGGAACACCACCACCTGGAAGTTCCCCTTCAAGTCACTTACCATCCTGACTTGGAAATATATCGCCGTTCCTTCACTGTCACTGGGTCAAAATCCTGGAACTCCCTTCCTAACAGCACCGTGGGTGTACCTACACCACATGGACTGCAGCGGTTCAAGAAGGCGGCTCACCACCACCTTCTCAAGGGCAACTAGGGATGGGAAATAAATGCTGGCCCAGCCAGTGAAGCCCACACCCCACGAATGAATTTTTTTTTTTAAAGTCAGCATAATTGCAAATACTGGACACAATTAATTTTGTTTTGAAAGGCTGGGATTGTATCTTCTGGCATTGGTGACAGACAAAATCGCTCTCTCCTACTATCTTTTTGCATCTCTTCCAACTGGCAAGAACATTTTCCACCTTCTACCACATTTCTGTTCGATTTCCACTTTGTCCATTTTTTTCCTCTCCCTCTCACATGCACTCTTCTCGTCATTGTTTTAGCAGTTTATTTCCAATCCTTTCTAAAAAATTCCTCCTTTCCTCTATCAGCCCCTCTTGTGTATGTTCTCCCATTCCCCCCATGTGCATTTCACATGAAACAACTGGTTTTCCAAAAAACAACACCACGTTCACTAAGCTGTCCTTGTCCCCAGTTTCCTTTTAATATTCATCTCATCCAACGCCTTAACAAGAAACTTTGTCTCTTCCTTTCAGGTGCTAAGGAACGCAAGCTCCAACAACTCATTGATATCAACGTCCATCCAGGACCCTCCACCCCTTCCCGTCCTCTGACCCCATCCCGTCTTCTAATCCCAGCCCTTGCCGAGTATTCACCATACCCTATGACCTTCCCCTCTCTGATGCTGAACGTTCAGTGCTCAGCAAAGGACTCAGTTTCATACCCTTACGCCCTCACCTCAATGAAATTCTGGGCTCGGCACAATGCTGAACTCTTCTTCCACCGCCTTATTCTCCGTGCTCACTTCTTTGGACAAGAGTCCTCCCCCATTCAACTGATCCTTTCTCCCGCCTCCAGTATTCTCTCTCCACCTGGACCCCTCTCTCTGGCTTCTTACCTGCTCTTGATCTTTTCATTGAAAACTGTCGGCGTGACACCGGCTGTCTCAATTTCTCTGCTCCTCTCACCCACTCTAACCTGTCTCCTTCTGAAATTGCCGCACTCTGCTCTCTCAGGTCCAACCCTGACTTTGTTATCAAACCTGCCGACAAGGGTGGTGCTGTTGTTGTCTGGCATACTGACCTCTACCTCGCAGAGGCTAAGCGCCAACTCTCAGACACTTCTCCTACCTGCCCCTGGACCATGACCCCACCACTGAACATCAAGCCATTGTTTCCAGGACTGTCACTGACCTCATCTCTGGAGACCTGCCCTCCACAGCTTCCAACCTCACAGTCTCCCAACCCTGGACAACCCGCTTCTACCTCCTCCCCAAAATCCACAAACTGGACTGTCCCGGTAGACCGATCATGTCAGCCTGTTCCTGTCCCACAGAACTTATTTCTTCCTATCTTGACTCCATTCTCTCTCCCCTTGTCCAGTCTCTTCCCACCTACATCAGCGATTCCACTGATGCCTTACGTTATATCAACAATTTCCAGTTCCCTGGCCCTAACTGCCTCCTCTTCACTATGGACGTCCAATCTTTCTACACCTCCATCCCCCACCAGGATGATCTGAGGATCCTCTGCTTCTTCCTCGAACAGAGGCCCGAACAATCACCATCCACCACCACTCTCCTCTGTCTGGCTGAACTCAGATCCACCCAGGTGCCCTTTCTAATCCCACTTTCCTGCACCCGACCCATAACCCTGCAGCTTACAGCACTTGAGGTGCAGATCCAGGTACTTTTTAAAAGAGTTGAGAGTGTCTGCCTCTACCACCAACTTGGGCAGTGAATTCCAGACACCCACTACCCTCTGCGTAAAAAAGTTCTTCCTCATGTCCCCCCTGCGCCTTCTGCCACTTACCTTGAATCTATGTCCCCTGGTTCTAGAATTCTCCACCAAGGGAAACAATTTTATCCTGTCCACTCTATCTATTCCCCTCATAATTTTGTACACCTCAATCAAGTCACCTCTCAGTCTTCTTTGTTCTAAGGAAAATAACCCCGACCTATCCAATCTCTCCTCGTAGCTACACTTTTCTAACCCTGGCAACATTCTTGTAAACCTCCTCTGCACTCTCTCCAGAGCTATTACGTCCTTCCTGTAATGTGGTAACCAGAACTGCATACAATACTCCAGTTGTGGCCTCACCAGTGTTTTATAAAATTCCAACATTATATCCTTACTTTTATATTTTATACCACTGCCAATGAAGGAGAGCATTCCATATACATTCTTTACAAAAACAAAAATACCTGGAAAAACTCAGCAGGTCTGACAGCATCTGCGGAGAGGAATACAGTTAACATTTCGAGTCTGTATGACTCTTCACCAGATGCTGTCAGACCTGCTGAGTTTTTCCAGGTATTTTTGTTTTTGTTTCGGACTTCCAGCATCCGCAGTTTTTTGCTTTTAGCTTTTGCCTTCTTTACAACCTTGTCTACTTGAACTGCTGCCTTCAGGGACCTGTGTACTTGTACACCAAGATCTCTAACTTGTTCTCTCACTGAACAATTTCTCCTTAAACTTGTCTCACTTCCTCCAAATAAAAAGGTGTGGCTATGGGTACCCGCATGAGCCCCAGTTATGCCTGTTTCTTTATGGGATTTGTGGAATATTCCTTGTTCCAGTCCTACTCAGGCCCCCTCCCACAACTCTTTTTTCGGTACATCGATGACTGTTTTGGTGCCGCTTCATGCTCTCATCTGGGCCTGGAAAAATTAATCAATTTTGCTTCCAATTTCCACCCCTCAATCACCAACACTTCCCTTCCTTGAGCTCTATTTCTCAATTTCTGGTGATAGACTGTCCACCAATATTCATTACAAGCCCACCAACTCCTTTGACTACAGCTCCTCACACCCTGCTTCCTGTTAAGGACTCCATCCCATTCTCTCAGTTACTTTGCCTCCGTCACTTCTGTTCCAATGATGCCATTTTCCAAAACTGCACTTCTGACATGTCTTCCTTCTTCCTTAACTGAGGTTTCCCACCCACTGTGGTTGACAGGGCCCTCAACCATGTCCGACCCATCTCCTGCGCCTCTGCCCTCACACTTTCTTCTCCCTCCCAGAACCATGATAGGGTCCCCCCTTGTCCTCACTTTTCACCCCACCAGCCTCCGAATTCAAAGGATCATCCTCCGCCATTTCCACCAACTCCAGCATGATGCCACTGCCAAATACATCTTCTCTTCACCCCACCCCCGTCGGCATTCCGTCGGGGCCGTTCCTTCAGGGACACCCTGGTCCAACCCTCCATCACCCCCGCCACCTCATCCCCCTCCCAAGGCACCTTCCCATGCAATCGCAGAAGGTGCAACACCTGCCCCTTTACCTCCTCCCTCCTCACCGTCCAAGGGCCCAAACACTCCTTTCAGGTGAAGCAGCGCTTCTCTTGCACACCCTTCAATTTGGTCTACTGCATTCGCTGCTCCCAATGCGGTCTCCTCTACATTGGAGGCCAAACGCAGATTGGATGACCGCTTTGCGGAACACCTTTGGTCTGTCCGCAAGCATGACCCAGACATTCCTGTCACTTGCCATTTCAACACACCATCCTGCTCTCATGCCCACATGTTCGTCCTTGGCCTGCTGCAATGTTCCAGTGAAGCTCAACGCAAACTGAAGGAACAGCACCTCATCTTCCAACTAGGCACTCTACAGCCTTCCAGACTTAACATTGAATTCAACAATTTCAGACCATGGACTCTTTCCTTCATTCTCACTCCTTTTTTATCCCCTTTTTTCAAAATTCATTTTTTTTTTTTTTTTTATCCACTTATTTTTAATTTTATTTATTTTAATTTTTATTCATTGTTTTATCCCCGCCCTTTGTCCTATTTTCGATCTTTTTTCCCACCACTGACCCCTCCCCCCACCCCACCCCCACTAGGGCCATCTTGTCCCTTGTTCATGTTGTTCTTTCCAGAGTGCTTACCCTTGTCCTGCTATTATCACATTCTGCTTTCTATTCTTAATGCCACCATCAGCACCTCCTTTAGCCAGTACCACTACCATTAACAACCCTTTGTCCTTTTGTTCATGACATCTTTGTCAATCTCTCCTTTGCCCCCACCTATTGCTGTCCTCCTATCCAACTTCACCTGCTCCACCCCCATTTAACCGTATAAATTTCATCACATTTTTACTTCTCTTTAGCTCTGAAGAAGAGTCATACGGACTCGAAACATTAACTCTGTCTTTCTCTCCACAGATGCTGTTAGACCTACTGAGTTTTTCCAGCATTTTCTGTTTTTGTTCCGGGTTCACTAATGCTCTTTAAGGAAGAAAATCTACCATCCTTACCCGGTCTGGCCTATAACTATCTCCAGACCCACAGAAATGTGGTTGATTCTTAAGCGCCCTCTGAAATCTCCTAAAAATCCACTCAATTGTACTAAGGAATGTAGCTCACTACCACCATCTCAAGGGCACTTAGGGATGGGCAATATATGTTGTCCTTACCAATGACGCCCACATCTCATGAACAAATATATTTTAAAAAATCAATGTAGAGTAAAAGGTTAATGAGACAATGTTGGTAATGATAATGTAAGCATGGCATCAGAGTCAGATGACCAAGAGGCTCCCAGACAGCAAGACGCAGAGCAGACGGTGTGCAAGAACGTGTACTTACCATGATGTAGCTGTAAATACTTCTTAATAAATAGTTTCAAGAGAAAACATATACTGATTATCTCAAGTCATTCACTGGATAAGGGAAACCTCACTGAGATATGGTAACATATCAAAACAATTAAAGGCAGAAACTAAATTTTGTTGAAGTAAGTAGCTATTACATTTTCTTCAACGTGAAATTTTGGTACGCCTCTGATTTCCATTATCTGATATAATTAAACACATTTTGCAGAAATACACTCACCCCATTCCATCATTAGGATAAGGCTCATAATCTTCCACCCTCATATTGTACTTTTTAGCTGCTTTCGCTCTTTCCTCTGGTGTTCTGGGATACGGACCCGGCAGCATGTCCTTAGAAATACTGGAGGCTGTGAAGCAAAACACAAAGCATTAACGAAAAGAAAATGGAAGTTAACCTTCCACTCTTTTTTTTTGAAAAAAAGTTTCTCCCGCTCCTGCCTGGGAAGCAGAGCATGATTCAGTGACACACGTTGTGCAGACAGATGTATTGGAGCAGGAAGGCAACAGCTACCTGCCCACACTTGTTGGCACTGTCCATCATATGCCTCAGATATCTCCCTTGTGAAATTAGACTTCATTTTGCTGAGGGACCTAGGTGAAGGGCCAAGGCTGTCAACATTCTATTCGCAGCCCCACCACTGTCTCAGGCTGAACCAAATTGTTTGAAATCTCAGTGTCATATTTGACTCCGAGCTGAGCTTTCTACCCCAAATCCTCTGCATCACAAAAAACTATTACTTACACCTACATAATGGGCAGTCTTGTGGTGCAGTGGGTCACGTCCCTGCTTCTGGACCTGAAGCTCCAAGTTCGAGCCCCAACTCAGGACTCGATGGCCAAAGAACATAACACGGCCAAACAGGTTGAGTATCAATCTGCAAATCCTTCCAACACACGCCAATGGCAGGTGGTAAGAGCGGGAGAGATTCATGGTCAGCCATGTGATGCAAAGAACGTTGGAGACTCTAACATTGCTATCCATAGCTCCAGACTACAACATGCATGTAGAAGTGCATGTTGCCACATCAACTCAGACTCTGAGTGAACTGAAACACACCACCACTTACATAGTCCTCCTCCAAACCTACCTCACTTGGCCTGCTAAAATCCTCATCCGTGCCTCTCTTACCTCAAGGACAGACTTATCCAAAGCTCTCCTGTCCATCTTACTGCCTCCACCCAACATAAATAACCAATACTACTGCCAGTATTCTATTTCATACCAACTCCTGTTCATCCATCACTCCTATCCTCACTGATAAACACTGGCTCCCCATCCTACAACACCTCTATTTAAAATTCTTATTCTTGTGTTTAAATCCCTTCATGACCTCACCCCCTCCCTATTTTAGTAACCTCCTCCAGCTTTACAACTCCCACGAACTTTCTGTTCCACTGTCCTCTTTTGCATTCCACATCCCCCCACCACCACAAAACCCTTTTCAATACACCCCCAGCAATGCCTTAGGTTGCCTTGGCTCCATGATCACTCAGCACCTGAATATGTGGTAAAGGCAGAAACCCTAATCACATTTAAATATTCTTGGATGTGCACATAAGGTGCTGTAACCTGCAGGGCTTAGGACCAAAAACTGGAAAGTGGGATTAGACTGAATAGCTATTTTTCAGCTGGCACAGACACGGTGGACTGAATAGTCTCCTTCTGTGCTGTAAATATTTGTTTTTATGATCTGGAATTCCCTACCTCATCACCTCTGTCTCTACACTCCTTTAAGACTTTCCTAAAAGCAACATCCGGTGTCAAAATTTTGGTCACCCTTCCTCGTATCTCCCTCCTTGGCTCAGTTTTTTGATCACACTTCTAGCCAATGTCCCAAGTCACATCAAAATGTTAAAGGGGCCATATAAAAGCAAGTTGATGTTGCAGGCATAAACAGAAAAATTCTGGAAATACTCAGGTCAGTCATCGACCTGAAACGGATCCTTTCTCCACAGATGCTGGCCGACTCACTGAGTATTTCCAACATTTTCTGTCTTTATTTCAGATTTCCAGCATCCGCAGGATTTTGCTTTTGAATTGATGTTGTTGGCACTCTTTGGGGGGTGGTGGTGGTGGCGGTGGTTAGGAGTTAACCAGCACAGCTGGAGACCTCTGCTACTCCTTTACATCCACCTGAACGGACAGGCAGTGGTTCAGTTTAACGTCTCGTCCGAAAGACAATATCTCCAAACCAGAGTTCCGAAGAAGAGTCATATTGGACTTGAAAACATGATCCCTCTCCACCGATGCTGCCAGAACTGAATTTTCCCAGGATTTTCTGTTTTTACTTCAGATCTCCAGCATCCACAGTATTTTGCATTTTATTTCCAAACCTGCCCTAACAACTGAACTTAGGTATATTATATATATGCCTGGATTGGGGATTGAATCCATGACCTTCTGACTGAGGCTCTACTCTTACTGTTACTGCTCCACTCAGCCAGGTTGACAATTAACAATTGAGAGATTTTTTAGCTAGTTTTGCAATCCCTCACTGAAAATAAAGCTGATTTCCGCCATTTGCCCCAAGCTTTTAGCCAGAGCTATAAGACAAGTGGTGCCTGAGGCTGACCCTATGCCTGACCCCTAACCCCACTTGCCCCATCTCCAAGGTTACTGCACTTACATCGACTCCCACGTCACCATTCCCCTTTAATGGAGTTTGGAACCTACCATGGAATCACTGATACTCACCAGCCCTCACACAGGCCGAACTCCTCGGCGGCTGCAGGCTCTGCCTTACACCCCTGCTAAAGGAGCGCAGCCAGGTGGCACTCACCGCCATCTCGCCTCGGCCCACTGCGCAGGCGTGGGAGGAAGACGAGCAACCCGGATGGGGATGGGGATGGGGGAAGCCTTCACTGCGCAGGCGTTGGAGGAAAGGGCGTACTGCGCATGAGTGTTGGACACCCGGCCGGCCGGCCGTAGTGTCAAGTGAAGAATGAGGCGATTTTTTATTCCTCCCGGCCTCCAGGGGGCGGGCTGTGCTAAGGTTCCGCCACCGCCGCCGCTCCTTCCCCACCCCCCGACCCCCGAAGGACTGAGCTGGTGCTGTCCTCCCAGCTTAGCGGGGGCGCTGCGCCAGGAGGTCGCCCGTTTCGGCCGAGGCCGCAGCGACCTGTTTCCACCCTCCCCCACCCCCGGGCTTTCGAGCTCCGCCGCCGCTGCGGTGACTGTCAGGCGAGATTTGCTGTTGGCGGAGCCGGAGTGAGGGGGGGGGGGGGGGGGGTGGTGGGGTTGGGGTGGGGGGGGAGGGGTTTTTTTGGTTGGTTGGTGTGTGTGTGTCTGTGTGTGTGCGGATCTTCTTCACGGAGCCGGACTCCTGGCAGGCGGCAGGCGGCAGGCCATGGCGGAGCGGAGTGGAGATGAAAGCCGGCATTGGAGCGAGGTTCAGCTGAGGAAGTACACCTTCGCCACCAAGGACATCCCCAGGATGTCCTACAGCGATCCGCGGGTCGAGGCGCTAATAGACAATGAGGTAACAGAGAGGAGGAGGAGGTGGAGGAGGGAGAGGGAGAGGGGGTGGGGGGGGTTGCATAGGGCAGGATGTGGGGACAGGAAGGGGGAAGGTGGTGGTGGTTGTCTGTGTTGGGTAGAGCCAGCTGATTCTGTCCAAAACAGCCCAGGCTGCCCCAGAGGGGGAGATGCAGCCCAGGTTGTCCCAAAGGGGGAGATGCAGCCCATTCAGTCCCAGAGGGGGAGATGCAGCCTGGTCAGTCCCAGAGGGGGAGATGCAGCCTGGTCAGTCCCAGAGGGGGAGATGCAGCCTGGTCAGTCCCAGAGGGGGAGATGCAGCCTGGTCAGTCCCAAAGGGGGAGATGCCCCCCAGGCTGCCCCAGAGGGGGAGATGCAGCCCAGGCTGCCCCAGAGGGGGAGATGCAGCCCAGGCTGCCCCAGAGGGGGAGATGCAGCCCAGGCTGCCCCAGAGGGGGAGATGCAGCCCAGGCTGCCCCAGAGGGGGAGATGCAGCCCAGGCTGCCCCAGAGGGGGAGATGCAGCCCATTCAGTCCCAAAGGGGGAGATGCCCCCCAGGCTGCCCCAGAGGGGGAGATGCAGCCCAGGCTGCCCCAGAGGGGGAGATGCAGCCCAGGCTGCCCCAGAGGGGGAGATGCAGCCCAGGCTGCCCCAGAGGGGGAGATGCAGCTCAGGCTGCCCCAGAGGGGGAGATGCAGCCCATTCAGTCCCAAAGGGGGAGATGCAGCCCATTCAGTCCCAAAGGGGGAGATGCAGCCCACTCAGCCCCAGAGGGGAGATGCAGCCCAGGCTGCCCCAGAGGGGGAGATGCAGCCCACTCAGCCCCGGAGGGGAGATGCAGCCCAGGCTGCCCCAGAGGGGGAAATGCAGCCCGGTCAGTCCCAGAGGAACGATCCAGCCCAGGCTGCCCCGAAGGGGAGATGCAGCCTGGTCAGCCCCGAAGGGGAGATGCAGCCCGGTCAGCCCCGAAGGGGAGATGCAGCCCGGTCAGCCCCGAAGGAGAGATGCAGCCCAGTCAGCCCCGAAGGGGAGATGCAGCCCGGTCAGCCCCAGAGGGGAGATTCTGCCCGGTCAGCCCCAGAGGGGAGATTCTGCCCGGTCAGCCCCAGAGGGGAGATTCTGCGCGGTCAGCCCCAGAGGGGAGATTCTGCGCGGTCAGCCCCAGAGGGGAGATTCTGCGCGGTCAGCCCCAGAGGGGAGATTCTGCCCGGTCAGCCCCAGAGGGGAGATGCAGCCCAGTCAGCCCCAGAGGGGAGATGCAGCCCAGGCTGTCCCAGAGGGGGAGATGCAGCCTGTTCAGCCCCAGAGGGGAGATTCTGCCCGGTTAGCCCCAGAGGGGAGATTCTGCCCGGTCAGCCCCAGAGGGGAGATCCAGCCCAGGCTGTCCCAGAGGGGAGATCCAGCCCAGGCTGTCCCAGAGGGGAGATCCAGCCCAGGCTGTCCCAGAGGGGAGATGCAGCCCAGGCTGCCCCAGAGGGGAGATCCAGCCCAGGCTGTCCCAGAGGGGAGATGCAGCCCAGGCTGCCCCAGAGGGGGAGATGCAGCCCATTCAGTCCCAAAGGGGGAGATGCAGCCCAGGCTGTCCCAGAGGGGGAGATGCAGCCTGGTCAGCCCCGAAGGGGAGATGCAGCCCGGTCAGCCCCGAAGGGGAGATGCAGCCCAGTCAGCCCCGAAGGGGAGATGCAGCCCGGTCAGCCCCAGAGGGGAGATTCTGCCCGGTCAGCCCCAGAGGGGAGATTCTGCCCGGTCAGCCCCAGAGGGGAGATTCTGCGCGGTCAGCCCCAGAGGGGAGATTCTGCGCGGTCAGCCCCAGAGGGGAGATTCTGCGCGGTCAGCCCCAGAGGGGAGATTCTGCCCGGTCAGCCCCAGAGGGGAGATGCAGCCCAGTCAGCCCCAGAGGGGAGATGCAGCCCAGGCTGTCCCAGAGGGGGAGATGCAGCCTGTTCAGCCCCAGAGGGGAGATTCTGCCCGGTTAGCCCCAGAGGGGAGATTCTGCCCGGTTAGCCCCAGTGGGGAGATTCTGCCCGGTCAGCCCCAGAGGGGAGATCCAGCCCAGGCTGTCCCAGAGGGGAGATCCAGCCCAGGCTGTCCCAGAGGGGAGATCCAGCCCAGGCTGTCCCAGAGGGGAGATCCAGCCCAGGCTGTCCCAGAGGGGAGATGCAGCCCAGGCTGCCCCAGAGGGGGAGATGCAGCCCATTCTGTCCCAAAGGGGGAGATGCAGCCCAGGCTATCCCAGAGGGGGAGATGCAGCCCATTCTGTCCCAAAGGGGGAGATGCAGCCCAGGCTGCCCCAGAGGGGGAGATGCAGCCCAGGCTGCCCCAGAGGGGGAGATGCAGCCCATTCAGCCCCAGAGGGGAGTTGAAGCCCAGGCTGTCCCAGAGGGGGAGATGTAGCCCAGGCTGTCCCAGAGGGGGAGATGCAGCCCAGGCTGTCCCAGAGGGGGAGATGCAGCCCAGGCTGTCCCAGAGGGGGAGATGCAGCCCAGGCTGTCCCAGAGGGGGAGATGCAGCCCGGTCAATCCCAGAGGAACGATCCAGCCCAGGCTGCCCCGAAGGGGAGATGCAGCCTGGTCAGCCCCAGAGGGGAGATTCTGCCCGGTCAGCCCCGAAGGGGAGATTCTGCCCGGTCAGCCCCAGAGGGGAGATTCTGCCCGGTCAGCCCCAGAGGGGAGATTCTGCCCGGTCAGCCCCAGAGCGGAGATTCTGCCCGGTCAGCCCCAGAGGGGAGATTCTGCCCGGTCAGCCCCAGAGGGGAGATTCTGCCCGGTCAGCCCCAGAGGGGAGATTCTGCCCGGTCAGCCCCAGAGTGGAGATTCTGCCCGGTCAGCCCCAGAGGGGAGATTCTGCCCGGTCAGCCCCAGAGGGGAGATTCTGCCCGGTCAGCCCCAGAGGGGAGATTCTGCCCGGTCAGCCCCAGAGGGGAGATTCTGCCCGGTCAGCCCCAGAGGGGAGATTCTGCCCGGTCAGCCCCAGAGGGGAGATTCTGCCCGGTCAGCCCCAGAGGGGAGATCCTGCCCGGTCAGCCCCAGAGGGGAGATCCTGCCCGGTCAGCCCCAGAGTGGAGATTCTGCCCGGTCAGCCCCAGAGGGGAGATCCAGCCCAGGCTGTCCCAGAGGGGAGATCCAGCCCAGGCTGTCCCAGAGGGGAGATCCAGCCCAGGCTGTCCCAGAGGGGAGATGCAGCCCAGGCTGTCACAGAGGGGAGATGCAGCCCAGGCTGTCCCGGAGGGGAGATGCATCCCGGTCAGCCCCGGAGGGGAGATCCAGCCCGCTCAGCCCCATAGCGGGAGATGCAGCCCAGGCTGTCCCAGAGGGGGAGATGCAGCCCAGGCTGCCCCAGAGGGGGAGATGCAGCCCAGGCTGCCCCAGAGGGGGAGATGCAGCCCAGGCTGCCCCAGAGGGGGAGATGCAGCCCAGGCTGCCCCAGAGGGGGAGATGCAGCCCAGGCTGCCCCAGAGGGGAAGTTCAGCATAGTGCGTTCCAGAGGGGAAACCCAGCACAGTCTATATACCAAAACCAGAATACTGTGTACCATAAAATTCTCAACCACCAAATATTTTTTTAAAAGGGACCAGGTAGAAAAATAAGCACTTAACGAATTTGTGACATTAAAGTTGTTATGACGAATGCTGTACAAATAAATTCAATATACACCTACTAACATCACCAAGAATAACTCAGCTTAGTGGCATTTTGATCAATTATTTTCACATCTTATCATCCAACCATATCACAGGTGTGGGATTTTTGTCTACATTACCATTTAAAGTATTATCACC
The DNA here is from genome assembly GCF_964194155.1 of Cetorhinus maximus. Taxonomy (NCBI): domain Eukaryota; kingdom Metazoa; phylum Chordata; class Chondrichthyes; order Lamniformes; family Cetorhinidae; genus Cetorhinus; species Cetorhinus maximus. The sequence continues at coordinate 8,939,167 of NC_135905.1, read as the reverse complement.
ATCAGCTAAGACTCTGTTAACACGTTCACCCCTTGATTCAGAAGTTTTGAGTTCATACCTCACTCAAGATTTGAGCACAAGATCTAGGCTGGAGCTCTGATCTTGTGTTGAGGAGTGCTGCATGGTTGGAGACATTGTCTCCTGGATGAAAGTTAAACCGGGACCCCCTTCTGCCCTTTCAGGTATTCAAAGAAGTTTAGGGGAGTTTTCCCTGGTGTCCCGGCCAACATTTAGTTCTCAGCCAACACCATGAACACAGACTATTTGCTCTTTTGACTTGTGGGTGCTTGCTGTGTGAAAATTCGCTGTTGCATTTCCTTTTTACAACAATGACCACACAGCAAGAAGTATTTAATTAGTTGTGTGGTACTTTGGGGTGCCTGAAGTCATGAAAGATGCTATAAGAAATGCAAATTTTTCTTTTAAAAAGAGAGTTCAATTTATAATATACCCAATCTAAAACTGTTCCAAGTGCTTCATTTACAGTGAATTTGATGTAAAGTTTGTTATCTAGCCAGATGTGGCAGCCATTTTGCTCGCAGCAGGATCACACAAACAGCAATGAGAAAAATTGCCAATCAGTTTGTTTTTGGTGATAATTGAGGAAGGAAGGTTAGCCACAGCACTGAGAATCCTCCCTGACCATCTTCCAATGGTTCCCTTGAACCATCAGCGTTCACTTCCACCACCAGAACAGGTAGCTGAGTCCTCAATTTCATATTTCATTCACACAGTCACACTTTCTACATTGCAGTACTCCCATGGAATTGTAGCTTAGAAGTGCTGAAATGATGGAATGGGGACAGAGAGCAAATGCTACATTGCACAGCAAAGGGTAATGTTATTGGGAAGAAGCATGCTACAGAGGGACAGCTGAAGAGATATGGTCAGATTATATATAGCAGAGGAAGAATTATACCATACAGCCAAGTGCTAGAAATCAGATTTTATATTTCAGGTTATCCTCTGTAGTAATAATAATAGTCTGGAAGCAATTATATACTTAAATGCCCATGACATATTATTACCCATATACAGACTATCTTCCAGAAACTCTTGACTTGGACAAAATAGTATGATGAGATGGGAAGAGAACAACTGACCCATTACAAACAGACTTTAGTGGAAGGGGGACATTGGCTTTCCCTGGTTCCTCAGCTGTAAGGACAGTATCTTGTATGGAACTGAGCCAAGCCCTAGGTTCAGTGTGTGGGCTGTGTTGAGTTAGTTGATCTCTGCCATGGTAGAGCAGTTATCCACATTACCCTTGTTGATCAAGTTTCCGCTCTGGATTGCAATCCAAGTCCCCCAGCCCCGCTACAAAATTCGTGTTTGAGGGCATGTTTGGCAGGGGAAAGACTGCGTTCCGATGTGAAGCCCCCTCTCAAATGTATATGGTCTTTACAGATCATCGGGTGAAGGATGCCCAGTGATATGAGATGCTGGAGCCTTTCAGGGGTTCACTGAGACATTGCACCCAAAGGATAATGCAAGAGAATATTGGAGAGGGCAAGAAATCCATGGACAGGGAGACCAACTACCCCTTAAAATAGGAGCTCAGGAGAAAAAGAACACGGGGGGGGGCGGGGGAACTGATATGTTCATGTAGAGATTGGAAGAATCAGTAGTGTAGGATTGAGAGAGAGGACACAGTGAATTAATGAGCTGAGGATAGAGGCGTGTATGTATCGCTCGCTGCACAAACAGAAATGTGTCTGGTAACGGTAATGCAGGGAATTCATTAGAACAGATTGTAACATTAGTGAATTATTTACAGCTGACATCACTCCGAGAAGGTGGAGAGGCAGCTCGATAAAATGCAAGCAGTGTGCCAGTGGAATGTGGTCAATACCCAGGCAGGGTGCGAGTGCGGGGCTTGAATTCACTGTATGATATATAGAATTTCTGTCACTCAGACAGCCTAAGTACTTTAAACTTAGGTGTGAGGCACAGAGCAAATGGGAGGGATTAATGTTACTTTCAAACTGTGATCAGTCACTGATGAAATATAACAACGCTGAAAATAAGAAGTGATTGATCAAATATTTGGGGTACGTTGCACCACCAAAAAACTTGTCCCTTGTTACTACCCATTTCGTTAACATCTGTTTTGGCAACAATGCTGGAAAATCCTATTCATCTCAAAAGCAAATGATATAGTCTCTACCTCCTAAGTTGTGGTGAGCTGATAGCAGAACAGGATTATGCAGCTTATTGCCGCCCGATGTTTATCTCTTGCTCACCTCAACATCCTCACACCTCTGTCTCTGTTTGCTTGTAACCTCTTGACCTGACCCCATTCAGTTTACACTGTGGCTTCATAAGTAGATTTCTATGAGCTACAGTTAAAGGAAGGCACCTTTCGTAACCTCAGGACATCTTAAAAGCATTTTACAGCCAAAAAAAACATTTTTGAAGTACAGTCACTGTTATAATGTAGGAAACGCTGCAGCCAACTTGTGTACCACAAGCACCCACAAACAGCAATGAGATAATCTGTTTTGGTGATGTTGGTTGAGGGATAAATATTGGCCAGGAAACCAGGGTAAACTTCCCCTGCCCTTCTTCAAATAGCATTATACAATGTTCTACCTTCATTTGAGAGAGCAGACACGGTCTCTGTTTAACACCTCATGCGAAAGATGGCACCACCTCCATTTTAGCACTTTCTTAGTAAAGCGCGGGAGTATCAGCCTAGATCAGTGCTTTCCAAAATTTTTTACCAGTGTGATCCCATTATAATGCCCCAGACTTCACATGAGCCCCAGAGTGAGAAGCTGCCCGGGGTTTTTGGGGGGGGCGGGGTGTCTCGGCTTCAGCTGCTGAGCGGGGCAGGTGGAAGTGAAGTTGAGCCTGGCTGAAAGCGTTTAAACAGCAAGGTTTTTTTTTAAAAACTACCTTTTCACAGTTATTTTTTTGTAGCAACAATCAGGCCTCAAAGATCTGTCCGTTAGACCACGCACGCCATTAGAAAAAAGACGAGGATTTAAAGGGACCTCGCAGCTGTTCGCATTGAGTCCGAGCTCCGCGACAGCCATTGATGTAACGGAGCTCATGACCCCAAAATCTCACCTTGCAATCGCATTGGTATTCACAATCCACATTTCGGAAGCCCTGGCCTAGATCTTATGCTCAATTCTCTTCAGTGGGTCTTGAACCCACGATCTTCTGATGCAGGGCTAGTATGCTACCAACTGAGCTACAACTGACACCAGTTGTAGCATTCACACACTGAGGCATCTATTACTGTTCCTCCTGCACAAAATCCCCATCTCCCTCTGACTTGGCTCATTAGTAGCACTCTCACTTCTGAGTCGATAGGTTGTGGGTTCAGTTGCTGCTCCAGAGACGCAAGCAAGTAATCTGGGTTAGCGCAGTCTTCGGGTACTGCAGTGTCAGAGTTTCTGGATGAGATGTTAACCTGAGACCGCATAAAGAGCTGGGCCACGAATTTACAATGACTGAATACATTTAATCCTGTCTTTAAGCAAACTGGTTCGGGAGTTTTTGACCATGTTTTTGGAATTAGGTTCTGCAGTTCCTGGTGTTTAGCATTTGGTACATTGGTTTACGTTAAATGCGGTTTTTATTACATGGGGTTTCAGAAGTTTTGCTAGCCTTTTAGGGAATACATTCCATGAAAACAGCAAATCAGTGGCCGTGACCATGAGTGTTGACAATGATGTCTCGGCCTCGACTCAGTGGTAACACCCTTGGCTTCAAATGAGAAGACCCTGGGATCAAGCCCCACTCCAGAGATTTGGCTACATAACCTGGTTTTGACACTTCATCGCAACACCACGAGAGTGGTGCACTGTTGGAAATGCTCCTCCTGAGTGAGGCAGTTAACCAATCTCTGCTCTCAGGTGAACGTAAAAGACCCAAGGCACAATTTTGACGAGCAGGTGAGTTTTGTTAGTGTCTTGGCCAATATTTATCCTTCAACCAAGACCTAACAACATGGATCATCTGGACATTTGTTTCATGGCTGTTTGTGGGAGCTTGTGTGTAACTTGACTGCCACGTTTCCTGCATTACAACAGTGACTTCAGAAGTGGTTAGGAATAGGTTTAGAGTGTCATGACATCGTGTAAAGCTTTGTATAAATGCAAGTTTTTTTTTGTATTCTGAACCACCCTAGAATGAACCAAAGCTGGGATGAGCCAGAGCTAGCAATTTTCCCCCAATGAATCTGCTCAGGGAGATTAAATGAACAAAAAATTGGAGCTTAGAAATAACTTACACAGGACCCCCAGAAGCCCACTATAAAATGCACTTTGTGGTGCTGTACTAAGATGCAGCTGGTATAAGTGAAAGTCCTTGGTGTGTTCACTGATAGATAAAATTGCCAACCCTCTAGAATTGTCCTGGAGTCTCCAGGAATTAAAGATTATTCTCCAGGTCATTGCTGATGGCAACCTGGGAGAAAAGTCTTAGAGCCATTAAAAAGCATATATATTTTTTTCATTTTCATTGCATGTTTTTGTCTATAAAATTATTAGAGGTGGAAAAACAAAGTGCTTGAAAGTGGGCTGTCATATTTTGAAACTTCCAAGAATAGGTTCAAGTAGAGTTGACAGCCCTACATATTAATGACTATGGTACTGCGGCTAACAACCCTGAAATCAAGGGTTGAGATCGCACTGTGGCATATTCCGAAATTGAATTTGGCACGTCAGTACCAGAAGGAATGGCCAATGGTACCCCCATCTGGTCATTATACCATTAATGTCAGTCTGTCAGTGGCATTTGTATCAGATATGTTCTCTCTGGAGGCTTTTGCCCACATTTTTGTTTTTCTTTAAGTGCTAAATGTAAATTTATAATGGTTTGCTTTTCCAGAGTTCACGAGGGAAACAGGTGTTGTAAGCAGTGATTTATGGCTTCATTTACACTGCAGATTTACTGTCGGCGTGTAGCTTTTTCAGCTTTGTATCCATGCTAAAAGTGTGGTGTAAATTGGATGCTAATATAAAAGCTAACTCCAGATCAAAGTGCTAACAATTGATCCTATTCATTTATGATTTGGCTACTTGTGGCGATAAGAAGGCTCAAATCTGATCCACCAACAGCTTATTACTGGATAACTTGAAGCATGCTACCACACTTATTCTAAGGCTGTACCTTATGTGCCTTGAAGTAGAAAGCGCACACACAGTTACAGGGGTTCTGAAACTTGTACAGTTTGCTGTGTATCCTGTAAATACTTAGCTCCGGGCTTTATTTTTTTATAGTCCGTCAGAGGGGCTGAACTTCTTAGTTCTACCTGTTTTAGTTTAAGTGAATGTTGAGGTATGTTGTTTAAGCAATTTCTAATAATACACATCAGTCATTTCACTGAACCTCAAAAAATTGGGTTATTCTCAATGGATTGGTATAATCAGAACCTGTGAAGTTGATTGGTACTGCACAGAGAGCAATGTCCTTGTCTCTTGCTGTTAGCATAGGATGCATCTGCACAACAGCTACAGCATTCATGCAAGGCAGTTTTGCTTAGTTTGTTGGTACTGCTCTCGTCTTTGAGTCAGAAAGTTGAGAGTTGAAGTCCCTCTCTGGTTTGAACCCAGAACCTTGGCGAATGATCAGTGCAATGCTGAGGGACTGTTGTCTTTCAGATCAGATATTAAAACCGAGGCTGCATCTGCTTGTTTGGGTGAACATACAGATCCCATTGCCATTTCAGAATAAAAGCAAAGTGTTTTCCCAGCGTCCTGGCCAATATTTGTCCTTGAACTAACACCGACAAAACTGACTCATTGGTCATTTATCTCATTGCTGTTAGTAGACTTTGCTGTGTGCAGATTAGCTGACGAGTTTGCATTTCAAAAGCACTTCAGTCGTTGTGAAGCATTCTGAGGGTGTGAAAGGCACCACAATAAATTGAGGTATTCGTTGAATCTGGAGCTGAGTCCTAACCTGCCACCAAAGCAAATGGGATTGACACCCCCTGGAGGAATGAGCCTTTTAAGCACATACTGTGGAGTCAGGTTTTACCCTACCGTCTGATTCATACTGCACAGGTTTAGCATTGAAGCAAAGCGGAAATGCTTTAGGTCAACAGTAAACGTGTATCACAAGTACTGCTGTAAATCACTGTTGTAGCACCTGTTTCTCTCAATAATAGATATGGCATCAATAAGACCATCTGCATGGGGGAACCTTACTGCAACCGTTCAATATGAACATTTGTTATGTAGAAGCCTGGGTGTTCCGGTTGGTATTATTTTAACAGGTGTTGTTATTTTAAATGGGTAACCTCAGTTGTCACAATTACAGCAATCAAAGTCTAGGCCATGGTGCCCACATATTGCAACGAATGGTTGCAGGGCTCCAAATGCTGCCATAAAAGTTTACCACACAGAAGGAGGCCATTCAGCCCATTCTGTCTGTGCCAACTCTGGGAAATCCAAAATGAATCATTGTCCTGCTCCCAGTTTCTCTTTGCTATGTGTTTTCCTCCACCTCTAAAATTTATCCCAGGTGCAATTTCTCTGCCTCAGCCATTCCCCATAGCGAAGCATTCCTTATTCCAACACTGCAAATGTATATTAGGAGAAAACGTTTTTCCCTATTCAAGCTATCAAAACCTCAACTGGCAAAAAATTCTGTCAGTACCATAAATATTGATTTATTAACAAAATAAAAGTACCCAGGAAAGGTCCATTATATCCCCCTCAATCTCTCTGCTGGTTAATGCATTGACTAGTTTGGCTAAGCAGATCAGGTTTATTAGCCCTGTCTGTTCCGAGCTGGCTGGAGTGGTAGCGGAAATGTCTAATTATCCTCTGCTCCGTGCTTGGGGTTGTGGAAAATCAGCCAGGGTTCCCTGTCCTGATCTCTTTGCAGTGATCTCTTAGTCTAAGTGTGGCTTGTGTGGATATCAGGATCAGGCTTGGATGTTGTACTGTTCCCCCAATGACATGGGTCGCAATGCAGCAAGACAATGTTTCAGTCCACTCTCTCTGTGTGCATTTTGCTGCTCTTTGATATAATGTCAATTGTCAAAATGCTTCATTTTAGTATGGTGTATTTATCATTGATGTCAGCAATTTGTTGAAATGTGCACAGCGGAGAACAGAATTATAATTTGAGCAAAATATAATGATTCAGTGTAATACAGTACACGTACAAATTGGAAGAGAAATAAAACATGTTTAGATACTGTGCATAGTTCTCCTTATAAAAAGGATCTAGAGAAACTAGAGATGGTGTAAAAACAATACATAAGAATGCTATCAGAACTGAAAGTTTATAACTATCAGAAATGGCTGAATAGGCTGGGCTCTTTTCTCTAGAAAAAAGGCTGAAGGGTGACCTGAGAGAATTATGAAGAGATTTGATAAAGTAGACGCAGAGATGTTTTCACTTGTGGAGGAAACCAAAAGTAGGGGCCATAGATATAAGATATTACAGCGCACTATCCCCAGTGAGTCGTGACACTATCAAGCCCCACTGTTCCCCGAGCCACGGCAAAAGTCTGATCAAACCATCTAATTGTTTAATTTAGGTTAACAGAATACGAGCACCAGGTTTGTAAACTTAACAAGTAAATAACTGTTTATTGAACAAATTGTCTTTAACCAGTGGCAGAAGAAAGAAATATGAACTGCTAATTTCTAACACTATAACCTAAACTTTACTCCTTCCTAAATCCCTATACACACACAAGGAAGACACATAAGATGCACAAAAACATAGATTTTAAGGGTAAAACATTTCAAAGCACCAATTCCGGAGTACAGAATTCGATGGGTTGATTTTGATCGATGTCTTTCAAATTCCTTTCAGTTCTTTGTTGATGACGCAAGGTGGTCTTCCCAGCACTTTCAGTCTTTAGTTCACTGGTTGAGCGCTTGCTTTTCAATGTCTCTAATGGCGATTTTCCCCTTTTCCTCTTGACAGGGGTTTTTCAGAAAGATAGCAGGTTACAGAGAAATGAGAGGAGAAAAATAGCTAGCTATTATTGTAGAATTACTAGAGTCTTACACACACAGGCGAAAGAAGTTTTAGGTCTTTTCTCTTTTCAGGCTAGGAGCTTTTCTGCTGCACTGCTCTCTCACATACCCTGGGGACCTGGTTAGGAGCCAATTAAAATGTTGTTGCTAGGCAGTTCCGTTAGACCAGACTCTTCCTTGGCACCATTCTGTCTTTCATGGCACACTCTGTTCCAGAACAGCAACATTGTATATATCCCTCACACTGTTCCAGTAGACATGTCTTTCAAACTGCAGCCATTGTAATTTTAATCCACAGTCCAACAGAAATAAAAAGGTATGTTCTTTACATGCCTCCACCCTTAAAAGAGATGAAACGACATTTCATCATAAGGTATGTGACATATGGACAACAAAACACAAAACTTAATTCCATTCATCCTTCCTCCTCCTAGTACAATCTTCAGCATTTCTTACCCCTTTAACTTATTTCAGTATTGTACATCCAGGACAATGCAACCGCAATCACATTATCTTTGCTGGCAACGTGAACAATCTTTACATTGAATGGTTGAAACAATAGACTCCGTCTAAACAGTCTCGCATTTTGAGTTTTAAACTTTTCAATGAACCAGCAGATTGTGGTCAGTGTAGATTAGTGTTTCTTTGTTATCGTGTTGCACGTAAACTTCAAAGTGTTGAAGAGACAACAGCGATGCTAGAGTTTCTTTTTCCATTGTAGAGTACTTTCTCTGATAGTGATTTAGTTTCTTGGAAAAGTAGCACTCCAGCTTCTCTATCCCTAATTTATCATCTTGTAATGGGACTGCACCTACCCCCAAGTCACTAGCATCAATTGCCATTTTAAAAGTTTTGGTAAGTCGGGGCGGCCAACATTGGTTCGTTTATTAAGGTTGCCTTCAGCTTTTCAAACACTGTTTGGCATTCTGCTGACCATACCACTTTTTCCTATTTTCTTAACAAATTGATAGAAGCTGAAGTTAGGCACAAACTTCCGATAAAACCCACACATTCCCAAAAATCTCATAATTTCTCGTTTAGTTTTAGGAATAGGGAAATCTATTAAGCGTTCGCTTTTGCTGTCCTTGGCAACACTTGCCTTTGCCCTACGATGTGACCTAGGTAAGTTATCCTTGTTTTTGCAAATTCGCTTTCGGCCAGATTTATGAGTAAGCCAGCCAACTGCAATTGCTTAAACAGGCCCTCTAATTGCTTTACATGTTCTTCCCATGTGTTACTATAACTACATTGCCTAAATGAACCACACAGTTATGTATTTCAGCTACTTTACGTGCTCCTGTGAGTCTTTCTAGAAATATGGACACATAATCAAACATGGAGGATTCATCTTTTTGCTTTAGAAACTTTTCCTTAATCACTTTTAACTGACCTCTTATTTCATGACCATAGATCAATTCAAATGGACTAAATCCACTAGATTCATTTGGAGAATCTCTGGTAGCAAATAGTAAGAAATCTAATCCCTTGTCCCAATCCTTTGGATATTCATGGCAATAGGTCTTGAGAGTCTGATGGTATCTCTGTAAAGCTCCCTGTGTCTGTGGATGATAGGTGTAGACTTTAGTTGTTTGATACCTAAACTACTGATTATGTCCTGGAAAATTTTAGACATGAAGTTAGAAGCTTCTATGAAATTCATTGCCACAGAAGGCTGTGGAGGCCAGGTCATTGAGTGTATTTAAGACCGAGATAGATAGGTTCTTGATTGGTAAGGGGATCAAAGGTTACAGGGAGAAGGCGGGAGAGTGGGGCTGAGAAACTTATCATGATTGAATGGCGGAGCAGACTCAATGGGCCGAATGGCCTAATTTCTGCTCCTATGTCTTATGGCTCTTATAAGCTTGATCAGGTTGTATTTCAATTGGTAGACCATAACAAGTGAAAAACTGAGTTAACTTTTCCACTACCACGTTAGCTATAATTGTTCTTAAAGGAATAGTTTCTGGAAATCGGGTTGTCATACCCATGATTGTAAGGATATACTGATGTCCTGCTTTCGTTTTGGGTAATGGCCCTACACAACCTACTAATACCCGACTGAATGGTTCTTCAAAAACTGGTATGGGTATTAAAGGTGCTGGTTTGATTATATGTTGAGGTTTACCTACTACCTGACATGTATGACACGTTTTACAAAATTGCACTATGTCCTTATGAAGTCTTGGCCAGGTAAAATGTCTGTTTATCAATGCTTGGGCTTTCCGTATTCCTACATGCCCTACTGTAGGAATTTCATGTGCTACTCGCAATATCTCCTTATGATATTTGGGTGGTACCACTATCTGATGAACAACTGTCCATTCCTCATCCACAGGTCTGTGAGGGTGTCTTCACTTCCTCATCAGAACTCCATTTTTAATGTAATAGCACTCCGGAACTCCTTTAGCCTCAACTTCAGTGTGAGCTGACTGTGCTAACTTGTTTAACTCTGGTTCTGCTTTCTGAGCCTCAATTAATGAGGACATGCCAAATACTCCCTTTGAATTGTCCGCATCCTTAAAGAAAGCTTTGGCTACTCTAACATCTGCTCGTGGTATTACTTTGACCTCTGGTGATGGACTTTGTTTAGCCATTGCTCTGGTCACCACACATGATGGACAAGGATGACAACACCAGTTACAACCCAGAAAGGGGTGGTGATGGAGCATAACGAGTTATAAAAATTGACAGTAATCAGTCCCAACTGATCACCCATTTTGCATGCCATTCATACTTTCAATGAGGCTTCAGGCAGGAAATCAAAGATTCTGTGTGGAACAGGTGTAAACTTTATTTAAATATGAAAATGGAGTGTGGATGTCCTGCTTGGAACCTATTAACTTTAATACAGGGAGGATGTCCAGAGCGAATGACACTGAAACTCTTTCGAGTTATCAACAGCCACAGATTGCAACTCTTTCGAGTACAATCACAGTACTTGGTTTCCAGGAGTGGGACATGAACCCACAACCCTCTGATTCAAAGGCGAGGGTGCTATGAACTGAGCCACAGCTGACACCTCGCGAATGACACTGAAGGCGAATTCTGGCAGGGGTTCATTTAATTGGAACATTAGTATAAAGGAATTAAGGCCATTCTGGGCCATTTTTATTTTTTTGTTTTTTTGCTGGCCTTTGTGCCAATTGTTCTTCAAAAGAAACAAACATTTATGCCCTCAGCACCATTACTATCAGCAGCTAGTTGCCCAATGGGAATACCCTCATCTCCATTATCAGTAAAAAGGACATGCAAAGTGACACCATGGGGGGTAGTCTGTGCCCACGCAAAGTCGTGAAGGCACTATGTAAATGCATGTCTTTTTTTAAGGAACATTATTGGTCAAACGTCTGCATTTCTACTTAATATACATTTAAAAGTTTTTATTACTTATGGACTGGGAAATGCTATTGTTTTATTTTGTTCATTCACGGGATGTGGACTTTACTGGCTGGGCCAGCATTTATTGCCCATCCCTAGTTGCCCTTGAGAAGGTGGTGGTGAGTTGCCTTCTTGAACCGCTGCAGTCCACATAGTATAAGGCTGCAAAAATTCTGATTCTTAGAAAGGCCAGAGTGGGGGCTGGGCACATGGGATGTGAATTTCAGAAGGGATTCCTCATCAAAAATAAAGTCTATGAGCTTCCAAATCCTCAGGCAATTTCCTTAAAGAATTTGATTAAATTAGTCCTGTCTGACTTTCTCTTTACAAAGCCATCTTGATAGTCCCCGACAAGCTACTTATGTTATCCCTTCTGCTTGCTAGCTGTTTGTTTGCAACAAATGTGAGGCTAACTGGTCTAGAGTTAACTTTGGCTATTCCCAGCCCCTTTTTACTAAGACTGTAACATTTATCACCTTGTAATACTTTGCCATAATTAGTTTCCAGTTTTGGTCCATTTTGTTTAGTGTATCTGCTGTTTTAAACAGTCTCCTGATATACTCCTTTCTTTCACCTTTTATAATACATGGTTATTTAATCTCTAATTTAAATTGTCTCTTTGTGGTCCCATCATTTCTTTGACTATCTTCTAATCTGCTTATAAAAGCCTTTATATTGACTAGTCTTTTCCCATACTCTTATCCCTTCTAATTTCCTTTTTTACTTCCTGCCTGCTTTTGGTATTATTCTTTTTAAATACAAGCATAAACTTTATCATGTTTTTGCAAATCTCCCCAATTACTCATAAATCTCTAGCTGTTGTTACAACCCTTTTACTCCTGGTCAGGGAGCATTAGTCTGTGTACATCCTCTCTCACTGCTAATCTGGAGCACTATCTCCAACATTACCACGTCATTTACCTATGCTGGGCCTCTTTTCATCTCTGAAGTTTGCTCTAATGATCTTGTTTTGATTTCACATTTTATCCCTTCTGAATTTCTGCCTGACTTCGTTTCTTACTCCTAAGTTTTAAGTTGTTGCTCCTGGCATTTACACTCAGTGCTCTACTGAACAATTTGCAGAGGTGAACTTTGTCGATCCCTTAACAATCTTGAAAATTTTTATTAAGTCACCTCAAAGTCTTTTTCCCGAAGAAAGCAAACACTACCACCCCCCCAACTTCCTCAAATTTTTCAGATAACTAAAATTCCTGATATTAGTGAGTCATCACTGTTGCTCACCTCTCTAACCTCTGAAGGATAATAACAGCCTTTTGATGCATGCTTGAGTTTTGACTGCAGAGGAATGCCTGATTTATTGCCAGCTACAATGCAACTTACACTTCTTGTCTCAGCTTTGTGAATTATTAACATGGGTGCAATTTGTTTTGATTGTTTGATCTGTTCCCAGTAGCTGTTCAGTTTGGAATTGAATATAGGCAGCTATAAATTATAGGCAGCAGTTAGGTTTGCACCGTGACAAACTGATTGAGATCAATTACAGATTCAGTTTCCTTTTGCAGTATGTTCTTTCTTTCTTCGGGTAGCATGCATATTAAACTAAAAGCAAACTAAAACATTAACTAATCAATTTGATTTCCTGTTAAGAAAAATAAAGAACCTGCGTTTATATGGTGCCTTTTGCAACCCCAAGACATCCCACAGTGCTTTACAGTCAGTGAAGCACTTTTGAAGTGTAGTTGTTACTTAACAAAATCCCAATGTGATAATGACTAGATTTTAGTGGTGTTGGTTGCTTAATTAATATTAGCCAAGGGAGAGCTCCCCATGCCCTTCTTCCCCATATCTTTTACATCCATCTGAGAGGGCAGACAAAGCTGCGGTTTAACATCTTGTCTGAAAGATAGCACTTCTGACAGTGCAACACTCCCTCTGTAATGCACTGGAGTGTCAGCCTGGATTATGTGCTCAGGTCTTTGAGTGGAAGTTGAACCCACAACCTTCTTGCTCCAAGGCAAGAGCACTACCAACTAAGATGAAAGCAAAATACTGCGGATGCTGGAGATCAGAAATAAAAGTAGAAAGTGCTGGAAAAGCTCAGGTCTAGAGGCATCTGTGGAGAAAGAAAAGGTTAACGTTTCAAGTCCATTATGACTTCTTCAGTTGAAGAAGAGTCACGTTGGACTCGAAACGTGAACTGTGTCTCTCTCTCTCTCCACAGATGCTGCCAGATCCTACTGAGTTTTCCAGCACTTTCTGTTTTTATTATTGCTACCAACTAAGCCTTGGCTGAGTGTACTTTTTTCCAGTGGGGGGAAGAATCAGTGCCGTTGAAACCTGTTGGCTGCCATAAAAGCCTGGCTCATTTTCTGTTTTGTCCCTGAGGCTTACCCCTGGTCTTCCAATGCTCCTGGAATACAGGCCTGGTCAACTTATTAAATGTTCGCCATTCTATCTTTGAGATTTTTTTTTCAGTGCGAAGCTTGTTATGATCATTACCACTTTCTCTCTGTCCATTCCTTTCACTGTGTCAACGAACTCATTATTAGCAACTTGCATTTATATATGTCCTTTAATATAGAAAAAGGTTTCCAGAGGTGTAACCAGACAAAAATGGATGACCTGCCGAAGGAGGAGATATTAAGAGGGATGATTAAAAGCTTGGTGGGAGAGGTGGATTTGCAGCAGCATCTTAAAGGAGGAGGGGGAGCTGAAGGTTTGGAGGGGTTTAAGAGAGATGAACTTCGGACCATTGGACCTAGATCGATGAAGGCACGGTCGCTGATGGTGAAGCAAAGTGGGGGTGCACAAGAGGCCAGAATCAAAGATACAAATAGTTCTGTGGAGGATTGTAGAGTTGTTGATAGTTAGTGATAGTTAGGCATAAATCAGTGGCACTGGAGTTAAGACGAGATTGTCTTCTGTCTCTTGCTGTGTTGAAACTAGGGGATCCATGTAATATCTCGGCAATTCAGCTTTAAGTGCCTCCTCGCAAAAGTGAGGGTGTAGCACTAATGTGCAAACGCTTGACAATGTTACTTTAAGAAGCTCTGAATGGGATCAATGTTGCTGAGGGCATATATGATACAAAGAGGATTTTGCTTTGCACAGATGTTGAATTTGTGAATCTGACCTTGGTAGAAAGTGGAATGAAACTCCCTCCTCCAGGGAGGCTCAGTTCACTGTCAGGCCAGGTATTTAAGCTGCCTTTAAACTATAATGGAAGTGTTGGCGAAAAGTGAAACCAGTTTGCTGCAATGCGGTGACATAAATTCTTTGGCAAAACCGTACCTCAGTCGAGGCTGGGAATGGTTGGTGATGCTGAACTGTTAGTTTTGCTGCATTGGGTATATCTCTGGGCTAGGGGTACTAATGTTGAATTATTAGCGATTCTGCATTGAGTATATAAAGCAAAATACTGAAGATGCTAGAAATCCGAAATAAAAACAGAAAATGCTGGAAGCGCTCAGCAGACCAGGCATCATCTCTGGAGAGAAAAATAGTGTTGATGATTTAGGTTGATGGCCTTTCATCATAACTGGAAAACGTGAGATGTGATGGGTTTTAAGCAAGTCTTAGTTCTTTGGCAGTGGCCCGGGATCGAGGATGACTTGCTTCCACTCCAATTTGATGGGTTCTGTGATGGTTGATAAATCCAATGCACAATCTACAGATTCTGATGATGCAGGGTAGGTGGTGCTCGGGGGGTAGGGTAGATGAGTTGTTTGGAGGTTTGTGCGCTGCCACAAACATCTCTGCATCACCTCTGCATTTTCCCAACAAAGTCTCTCTGTGTTCGGTGCCTTGCTGAATGAACTTACTCCAGTTTGGTCAGTCACAGGCCAGGGCAGTGGGGAGGTTTGACCTCTTCATGGATGCTTTCAGGACATCCATAAAGTGCTTCCTCTGTCGTCCTGGGAGTTTTCTGCCACGACTAAGTTCCAAGTAGAGTAGTTGCTTTGGGAATCTGGTGTCAGGCATTATGAACAACCTGTTTCACCCAGCGGAGTTGGTTTTGAGTGATTAGCATCTTGCTGCTGGGCACATTGGCTTGGGAAAGGACGCTGCTGCTTCTTGTCACCAGATTTTCTTTTATATTTGTTCATGGGATGTGGGCGTTGCTGGCTAGGCCAGCGTTTATTGCCCATGGGAAGGTGGTGGTGAGCTGCCTTCTTGAACCGCTGCAGTCCACATGATGTAGGTACACCCACAGTGCTGTTAGGGAGGGAGTTCCAATATTTGACTGAGTGACAGTGAAGGAACGGCGATATATTTCCAAGTCAGGATGGTGTGTGACTTGGAGGGGAGCTTGCAGGTGGTGGTGTTCCCATGTGTCTGCTCCCCTTGTCCTCCTAGATGGTAGCAGTAGTGGGTTTGGAAGGTGCTGTCTGAAGAGTTTTGTAGATGGTACATATTGCTGCTGCTGTGTGTTGGTGGTGGAGGGAGTGAATGTTTGTGGATGGGGTGTCAATCAAGCGGGCTGCTTTGTTCTGGATGGTGTCGAGCTTCTTGAGTGTTGTTGGAGCTGCACTCATCCAGGCAAGGGGAGAGTATCCCACCACACTCCTGACTTGTGCCTTGTAGATGGTGGACAGGCTTTGAGGGTCAGGAGGTGTTACTCGCCGCAGGATTCCTAGTCTCTGACTTGCTGTTATAGCCACAGTATTTATATGACTAGTCCAGTTTAATTTATGATCAATGTTAACTCCCAGGATGTTGATAGTGGGGGATTCAGCAATGGTAATGCCATTGAATGTCATGGGGGGGTGGCTAGATTCTCTCTTGTTGGAGATGGTCATTGCCTGGCACTTGTGTGGCATGAATGTTACTTGCCATTTGCAAGGCAAAAGAAGCTGGTAATAGAGCCAGTGGAGAACACGCTGTGGGTCCATAGCGCGATAATCCTTCTACTCCCATTTACATCTCTAGACCCATCTTTTGTTTCTTCACTAGTTCATCACTATATCCTTGCACTATCACCCCTGTTGTCATTCCTGCCTTCCACCCTATAACAGACCTTCTGTTTTGTTCTTTCTCCCTCCGCCCTCGTGTACTTGCCTAAAACCTATTACGTCTCTGACTTTTCCCAGTTCTGATGAAACCTAAAACGTTAACTCTGTTTCTGCCTCCACAGATTCTGCCTGACCTGAGTATTTACAGCATTTTCTGTTATTACTGCATTGTGTACACCTCAAGGCTGAGGATAATTTGCTGAACTATTTACGATGCTGCATCAATATATTTCTGGACTGGGGTGGTGGTGCTGAGCTATTAGCGATGCTGCATCCCTGGGTTAGGCCTGGTGATTTTTTATTCTTTCACAGGGTGTGAGCATCGCTAGCTATGCCAGCATTTGTTTTATATGCCTAAATTGCCCTTGAGACAGTTGTGGTGAGCCACCTTCTTGAACTGCTACAGTCCATGTGGTGTAGGTACACCCACAGTGCTGTTAGGAAGGGAATCCCAGGATTTTGACCCAGTGACAGTGAAGGGACGGCGATATCGTTCCAAGTCAAGATGGTATGTGACTTGAAGGGGAACTTGCAGGTGGTGGTGGTGGTGTTCCGATGCGTCTGCTGCCCTTGTCCTTCTAGATAGAAGGCGCAAGTTTGGAAGGAGCGACTAAAGGAGGCTTGGCGAATTGCTGCAGTGCGTCTTGTAGATGGCACACACTGCTGCCACTGTGCAGTGAATATTGGAGGCGGCGGATGTGGTGCCAATCGACGCGATGCTGAACTATTAGCATTGCTGCATTGAGTATGTAAAAGCAAAATATTGCGGATGCTGGAAACCTTAAGTAAAAACAGAAAAGGCTGGAAAAACTCAGCGGGTCTGACAGCATCTGCGGAGGGAGAAACAGAGTTAACGTTTCGAGCCCGTATGATTTGTTCAGAGCTGTGTAAAAAAGAGTCATACGGACTCGTAACGTTAACTCTTGTTTCTCTGCCCGCGGATGCTGTCAGACCCGCTGGGTTTTTGCTGCATCTCTAGGTTAAGGATAATGATAGTGTACTGCATTGAGTACATCTCCCTGCCTGGATAGGGTGGATGATGCTGAACTGTATAAGTATATCTCTGTGTAATATCTCTGTTCTGGGGTGGTGTTGCAATAGTGCCACACTGAACTGTGTCTCTCTCTCTGTCTTTCTCTCCCTCCCCCCCTCTCCCTCTCTCTCTCTCTCTCTCCCAGTTGCGGTGTTTTTGCAGCCACAGCTTGCCTCCTCCCCCCCCATGTCCCTGTGTACGTTGTATCAGTCACGTAGGCTCTTGGCGCTAAGTCGGTGTGTCAGTGCGGAGCTGAGATAGCGGCACCTCGCGGCAGCAGCAACTCTTCAGGGGCGCTGCCTTGCCTGCCTGCCGCTCACTTCCAGACAGCGCTCACCGCAAACAAGAAACCCCAAAGTGCACGCAATGCCACTTAA
Source organism: Cetorhinus maximus (assembly GCF_964194155.1). Taxonomy (NCBI): domain Eukaryota; kingdom Metazoa; phylum Chordata; class Chondrichthyes; order Lamniformes; family Cetorhinidae; genus Cetorhinus; species Cetorhinus maximus. The sequence continues at coordinate 8,921,451 of NC_135905.1, read as the reverse complement.
AACACTCGACAATTGCACCTTCTGTGAGGGGCAGTGACTTGACACGAGTTCGGCGTCCGCAGCCAAACTCTCCACGCACTTGTTCCAATACCTTGATTGATGGCAGCAGTTGCAACTTGCTTTTGAATTTCGTGTTGTGTGTGTGTTTTTTTTTGTTTGCTCGTGTCCCAGTATTATTATTAAACTGCAGTAATAGCGGGATGCTGAGCCCTGTGCAGTGTGAGTGAGTGAGCTCGGTTGCTTTGGAGTGCTACCTACTGTCTTATCAGGCGAGCCAATGCAAGTGAAACCTGAGATGAAAGCAAAATAGTGCGGATGCTTGGAAATTTGAAATAAGAACAAATAATGCTGGGAAAAAGTCAGCAGGTCTGGCAGCATCTGTGGAGAGAAAAACAAGAGTTAACGTTTCGAGTCAGTATGACTCTTCATCAGAGCTATGGAGAAGTAGAAATATGATGGATTTTATACTGTTTAAGAGAGGTTGGGGGGCATGTAGAACTTGGAATGGGGCTCCACTTAATAGCTCGGCTTCACATTTGTGCTTCCCCTGCACTTAATAGGCAGAGCTAGTTTTCTAAATTAGAAGCGGCTCATTCACCATTTCTTATGTAAAGCAGCCTCCAGCTTCTACCACTCCGAATGTGCTCCACTTTAAAATCTTTGCACAGGGGGGCTACGGTTGCCAACTCTCGAGTTGCCCTGGAGTCTCCGGAAATGATAAATAATTTGCAGGCGTCGCTAAGATTAATATGGGAAGAAAGATCACAGAGGTAATAATAACTTGTGATTTTTAAAAAAAAGATATTGAACACTTGTTCACTAGTTAGGAAAATATCGAATGTGTAAGGGGAAGGCTGTTCAAGGCTAATCCAATTAAGTATAAAGTCTATTCACTTCCTGATATAAAATAAAAATAGAAAGTGCTGGAAATACTCAGCAGGTTTGGAAGCATCTGTGGAGAGAGAAACAGACTTGATGTTTCGAGTGGAATATGACTCCATGAACTGAAGGAAGGTAGAAATGTGATGGGTTTTATGCCATTGAAAGGGTGAAGGGGAGGAAGAACAAATTTACTATACTGCATTCGCTGCTCACAACACGGCCTCCTGTACATTGGGGAAAACCAAACGCAGAGTGGGTGACTGCTTTGTGGAACACCTCCATTCAGTCCGCATGGATGACCCTGCCCTTCTGGTTGCTTGCCATTTTAATTCACAATTTTGCTGTCACACTCACATTTCTGTCCTCGGCCATGCCACAATGTTTCAGTGAAGCTCAACACAAGCTTGAGGAACAGCACCTCATCTTCCAACTAGGCACTTTACAGCCTCCTGGACTCAACATTGAGCTCAATAATTTCTGACCATGAACTCTTTCCCCGGAGTTGATTTTTTTTTGCTGCATGTTGGTCTGAATCTTGTTTTTCATATCTTTGCTTTCAGACAGAGCTATTCATTATCCTGCCATTCGCACTCACTCTGGACCTGTGCTTTGTTTTTTTTACCACAATCATGACCATTGCCTTTGTCTTTTGTACGAAGACGTTTTTGTCATTAAATCTCTCCAACCATCACTCTATCCCAGACCTTCCCTTTTGTTCTTCCTCCCCTCTCTGCCTTCTGTCATTTCTAAAAGAAGAGTCATATTTGACTCAAAACGTGAACTCTGTTTCTCTCCCCACAGGTGCTGCCAGACCTTGAGTGTTTCCAACACTTTCGGTTCTTATTTAAAATTTCCAGCATCCGCAGAATTTTGCTTCTATCCACTTTCTGATTGGTTTGGGAAGACAGAGCACCAGAAGAATGGACATGTTGGTTGACCAATGGCAGGAGTTTGGGGACTGGACATTTAGAGGCAGGAGTTTGTGATGAAACCTCCAGGAATACATGGGACCATAGTTGGCAACTCTAGTATGAAGACAGAAGTCAGAGGATAGAAGATGTTTTATCATGCCATCTACTGCACTCTTCACTTATACTGAAACAAAATCCAGTGACAACTATCATCAAACAAATAAAATGATAGGTGAACATCTCAATACACAGTGTGATAGGTAAAACAAAAACAGGTCAAATATCCTTTATCCATACATCCGAAAATCAAACACATCCAAAAGCCAAACATGTTTTTGAACGGCTATGCAGTTAATTTGTATGTTAATAAAGCAATATTAAATTATATTACAGGTGTAATAAGTATTAACAGGTAGGAAGTAGGGCATGTATGAGTTTGCAAATAGAGAAACTACCTAGTATTGCTGGCCTAAGCTTAGGCTTTAGGCTATTGTAATGTAAGTAGGTGTAGGCCTACCATGTATATTTTGGAAAACTGAAAAGCAAAACAAAATTGGCCTCAAGGGTTTCGGATAAAGAATACTTGACCTGTATGCACACTTAAAAACCATGGCCACAGCTTTTCACCAAACTCAACTCCAGTGCTTTTTTATTTATGTTACCATCACACACTGTTTTACATTTAAACGCAGACACCTGCTTTTTTTTTTTAAACAATCATGAACCAGGCCTGGATCTTTCTTTCTAAAAACACGCATTTATGTTTGCAGGGAATGAACAAAAATTCACACGTGGCTGTGTGATTGACAGAAGTTAGGAGATTGAGTCCATTTGTGCCGCGTGCCCTTCAGTGTGAATAGGCACCATGTAGATTAGCTTGAAAAATTCTGGGCATGTTTACGGTTTGCCGTGGTACCCACTAAAGGCCAGGGCAAAGAGAAGGATCCACAAGCCATAGAAGGTGTCCAGGCTTTGTGGCAAGACCCTTGGGAAGGCAAATAGGTAGTTGGGTTACAAAAGCAAAATACTGCAGATACTAGAAATCTGAAATAAAAACGGAAAATGCCGAAAATACTCAACAGGTCAGGTAGCATCTGTGGAGAGAAACAGAATTAACATTTCAGGCTGAAGACCTTTCTTCATAACTTTAGTTTTATGACACCAGTAATCAGGTAGTTTTATGACACCAGTAATCAGGTAAGGTAATTAGCCATAGCCTGTGAAGGACCGTAGATATCTCTCTCCATTAGAGAGACAAAATTGGTTACATAACTTAAAGGACAACATGTCATGTCTTAATCCTCGATTCATTCACCCTTAACAAAGGCTGGCAATGAATCAGGATGCCTTTTGAACCTTTCCTAAGGCTTGCAGAATTTCTGTCACGCTATTCTGATAGCTCCCTTTAATTGTCTATTTAAATTGCAATTTTCTGCTCCGACCACTAGCATGCTCTCTGTCATTGCTTAAATGTACACCTGGAGCTGTGGATTTTGCTTAGTTGTGATGCCTTCACAGCCAGTTAGCTTGGAGATATTAACAGTCTCAGCCTCATACTCATGAAAAAGGCAGTGGACACTGCCAGCTTATTTGGAAGCACAGCCAGCAAGAGATGGCAGGAGCAGGAAAGAAGAAGCTGTTTGCTCTTAGTTTGTGTGTACAATGTGTCACAGGTCATCTCCTGGATATTGCTGTAGTTTTGGTTAGTTATTTAGTTGTGCTTACATCATCCACATTAACTACACTCTTGGCATCATCCACATTAACTACACTCTTGGCATCATCCACATTAACTACACTCTTGGCTGTCATTGTGGTGATATTCATGGAAATTTATCTTGATGTACGTTTTTGTCCTGTTTTGCTATCCTGTCACTACCTGTATTATAAGGTGATATGTTTCAGAAAATAAATTGGCACATGTTGTAACAAACAGGCAACATCTTGCATTGCAAAGTAGCCTTGCGATTGGGATAGCGTAGGGGTTCAATCAACATTTCCTCAATATGCCTGTTATGTGGCGCTGCTGCAGAATTGGGAAGCGGGTTAATAAATGTGCAATGGCACACACGCTTCAGTAAAATCTATGTTATATTTTCTCTTTTTGCATTCCAGGAGCCAGTAGTGTTGACAGATACCAACCTGGTGTACCCAGCACTGAAATGGGATCTGGAATATTTGCAGGAGAACATTGGCGATGGGGACTTTTCTGTTTATGTTGCCAACACGCACAAATTCTTGTACTATGATGAAAAGAAAATGGTTAACTTCAAGAACTTCAGGCCAAAGTCTAGGCGGGAAGAGATGAAATTCAGTGAGTTTGTGGAAAAGCTTGGTAAAATCGAACAAGATGACAACAGGTAAAACATGAACAGCAGACCTTGTACTGTGCAACTAAAACACTTCAATGCAGTGCCTGTAGGACACAGATTAATTTTACATGAAAATGCTATTTAATCCTGGACAATAGAAAAAAAACAACTTAGATTTATTTAGTGATTTTCACAACCCTCGGGTGTCCAGAAGCTTTTTACAGCCAATGAAGTACTTTTGAATTCTAGATATTGTTGTAGTGTAGGAAAATGGGTAACCAAGTTGCACACAGTAAAGTCCCATAAACAGCAATAAAAACAGAAAACGCTGTAAAATATTCTGTAGGTCTGGCAGCATATGTGGGGAGAGAGGCAGAGCTAAGGGATCAGCCTGATGACCTTTCGTTAGAACAGGGTTAGAGAGTACTAAGTTTTTAACAAATGAAAGGTGTGGGCGGGGAGGGTGCGGTGTTGGTGGGAGGGTGGGAAAAGAAACATTTATGATATGGTGGAATGCAGGAGAGATTAAAAGACAAAGGAGTTTATGGTGCAGGACCAAAGGAAGTGGTAATGGGACAAACAAGGAAACAAAACATTTGCCTGGAGGAGGTGTGAATGGCAGAATCATGAACAGCTGCTGTAGGAAAGCAAATAAAAGGGAAAAAGAGAGGAAAACGTAAACTAGCAAAGAGAAAAGAAATGAAATGGGGCCATGGGTTTAAGATCTAAAATTGTTGAACTCAATGTTGAGTTCAGAAGGCTGTAAAATGCTCAGTCGAAAGATGGCGTGCTGTTCCTTGAGCTTGGTATGATCTTCATTGGAGCACAGCAGGAGACCGAGGACAGAAAGGTCAGAGTTGGAGCAAGTTGGAGAATTAAAATGTCAGACAACTGGAAGCTTGTGGTCATCCTTGGGGACTGAATGGAGATGTTTCGCAAAGCAGTTACCCAATTTGTGTTACGTAGAGGAGACCACATTGTGAGCAATTAATACACTATACTAAATTGAGAGAAGTACAAGTAAATAATTGTTTCACCTGGAAGGAGACTTTGGGGTCTTGTGAGAAGGGTTAAGGTAAAAGGGTAGGTGTTGCATCATGACAACCGGAGTAGCGGGCAATGTGAGAATGACCAGATAATGTGTTTTAATAATGTTGGATAAGGGTATGTATTGGCCATAAGAGACAACTTCCCTGCTCTTCTTTGAATAGTGCCAAATGATCTTTTACACTCACTTGAGAGAGAAGTTGGGGTTTTGGTTTAAAATCTCAGCCGAAAGATGAATAGATACTTATTGTGCCGCAAGTTTATTTTTTTTCCCTTGTCCTCAAAATATTTAACCCATCCCATCCTGAAGTGTGTCCCATGGGCATCATTAGGTTTTCTGATACTTCGCTCAAAAACTCCTCTCTGTGCCCAGATAAAGAAAATCGGTAAACTATTCAACTAATTGAGGCATCACAACTGAGCCTAGTCTTCCCTGACAGATTCAAAGTGCGGTGGTACCTTGCTAACCACCAAGTGTTCAAATTCTGGTTGTTTTTTCAAACCCTCCTACCTATCTGAGGTTATTCTATCACTTGACACCATTAGACCAGGAATTAAAGCTGGGCCTTTCTGGTATATATCACTCATTACCTTCCAGTGGGATTTTATTGCTCAGACTGGGTGGCCCGTGGCTGGGTGTCAGTCACCATCTTGATGATGTTAGTTTGCAGGTTTTCAGCTTGTTAAACTCACTTTAACGGGAGGACCACGTGAAAATTGCTGTCTCCCTCTCAGGGAGCCTACTTCAGAAAATGGAGATTTCGAATAAACATTGCCAAGACTGTCTTTTCAGCCTTCCACCTGAACCACCCACACCCCAATGCCAAAATACTTTGGCATCACACTTGACCTAGCGGCAACACCTCCAGAACACTGGAGCCAAGGTCAAGACATGAGCAAATCTCATTTGGAGCAAAAACACGCAGGCGCTACCTGGGGCAGCAGAGATAAGACACTGTATACTGCTTCGCTCAATCTGGCCTACCCAACAGCAGAGTACTGCTGCTTAACCTGGCTCAGGAGCTGCCACACAAATGTGGCAGATACCCACCTCCGGGAAGCCATAGGGATTGTTTCTGGGACGTTGAGGCCAACACAGCTTGAGTGGCTTCCTGTGCCAGCGCACATTGAACCTCCAGATGTCTGCAGGGAAAACATACTCTTCAAAGAACACCACTGGCTGACAGCTAGTGAAACACTCCCGCTGTCACAGGACCTCCAAAAAAAAATAACCCACTGCACACACTACAAGCTGACGACAGCCCCATCTCTCGATGGTGCAACTTGCATTTAATGCAAACATCACCAACTGCAACTGACCGGAGAGGTGAAGTCCCAGGTTTCAAGCTTACATGGAAAATCTGGACAACCCTCGACTGCTTGAGGACGGGCCAGGGAAGATTTGACCACTTGCTCCACAAGTGGAATATGAGGGAACAGTTCAAATTGTGATTTTGAACATTCAAGTCAGACCATCACGTGTATACTGAACTCCTACCCTGAGAGATCCATTCCTGGTGGTATCACAGCATTCGCAGTGTGCTTGCTGAAGCTGTTGAATGAATTGTTGACTTTGACATCAATCTATAACTGCTTCGCCAGCCATACCAAAAAAAAAACCTCATATCCTGCAGGTTGATGCAATTTTCTGAATCACCATAGTATGGTTATTAGCCCCTGTCAGCTAGGGATGTATTTGCCCCTTTTCTAAATGACAGTATAGAGTTTTATAGTGAAAAATGTTCTTTAATATCTATGCAAGTGTTTGCCAGAGAATTGATTTTTTGTCTGCATTTGGCGCTTGGCATTGTTTGTTCATCCCATCTATTGCATCACTTGTGACCGTGTGCTGTATTAAGGGCGCTTTTATTTTATCAATAATTGGCTGCTGATGATCTTTCCTTCAGTTTTCACATAATGACTTGATTAAAATGTGTGATTTAACAAAGTGAAGTTGAGGTTATGGCTTCCCCACTGCCATGCCCAGTAAAGCCATGTCACATTCATAGCTTTCAAACATAAACTGTACCCAGTGTGGAATCTTCAGGAAACTAGCTTTTTTCTTAAAATGGACACTGCTGGCCACCAAGAGTTATCTGACTTGGTTCAAAAACTGCCACACTGTCTTGAAAGGACAAAAGGACTAAGAGGTATCAAGACCATCTCCTGAAACCATCCAAAAAGGTATTTCCTGACTTGAGTGGGTCATTTTGAGCCAAGATGGTGATTGTCTCAAACCCCCTCCCCCCACCAGGGTGAATGACTGCAAACAATAATCCAGTTTGTGGCTGATCAACATAAGCCCAACACCATATTTGGAAGGGAGCTGAGAGAAACCACAAGGTAAGAAAGTCCCCAACACAAACTGGAGGAACAGCACCTCATCTTCCGATTAGGCACTTAACAGCCTTCCCGGACTTAACATTGAGTTCCACAACTTCAGACCATGAACGCCCTCCTCTATCTTCACCCCTTTTTTATGTATTTTTTCAAAATTAATTTTTATTTTTATCCGCTTATTTTTATTTTTATTCATTTTTAATTTTATTCATTGTTTTATCCCCTTTTTCACCCCCTCTTTTTATTCCACTTTCAATCCCTTTTTTTCCCACCCTGCATACTCCCCCGACCCCACAAGGACCATCTGTAACTTGTTCATGTTCTTTTTTTCAGAGTTCTTACCCTTGTTCTGCTATACCACATTCTGCTTTCTTACCGTTGCCATTATAAGCACCTTTTTTAGTCCTCACCACTACCATTGACACTCCCTTTGTCCTTTTGTTCATGACATCTTTGTCAATCTCGCCTTCGCCCCCACCTATCGCTGCCGTTCTATCCAGCTTCATCTGCTCCACCCCCCCCCCCCACCTTAAACAGTTTAAATTTCATCACATTTCTACTTCTCTGTGGCTCTGAAGAAGGGCCATACAGACTGGAACGTCAACTGTGTTTCTCTCCACAGATGCTGTCAGACTGCTGAGTTTTTCCAGCATTTTCTGTTTTTGTTTCAGGTAAGGAAGTCATGTTGGTCTCCCTATTTATTTTTAAGTGCTGCCTGCAAAAAGACACAACAACTGCAGAAACAGCAGCATCAGAAAGGGCAACAACACCTATGCCTTAACTGGAGACAGTAACATTGTATTGTCTCCAAGCCTGTTCCTTTTCAACTCCGATATAGCAAACTGACCTCCTGATAACAAGACTACACGTAACTAACATCATGACCTGCAGAAAGTCCATCTTTTCAAGAGAATCCTGCATTAACTCTGGTATTCAACTTTGGCTATTGAATTCACCCAATCACACTTCAGGATTGAAAACTTCTTCATGCCTGCACCTTGTGTTTTCCAACACAAACCAATCACATGAAATAGGAACTATTCTTTTGTTTATAACTTATAAAAGTGGACTATTATTTTTAACTGTACTTTCCTTGAGAGAGAGGGAGAGTGTGTGTGTGTGTGTGTGTGTGTGTGTGTGTGTGCACGCGCGTATGAGAGAGAGTGACATAGCATTAGATTTTTAGGGTGAACGCATGAATAAACACTCCTCTTCATTTAAACCGACAAAAAGCTTGTTGCTGGCTATTCAAATTGTCCACAAACCCGGGCTAAGAAATGCACACCTCTTCCTTTTCTAAAAACACACTGAACACAGACAGTAAGGGAAGGGAACAGGGGTTTCAGTTCCCTCCAATCCCTGCCCATAACATCACTCTCAAAAAGAAACATTATCTTCTGCATTTGGTTTCCCATGTATTTCCTTGCTGCCAGAGTTGTCAAGGCAATACTGGCCAGCCATTTGGAAACTCCCTGGTGTGATGCAGGCTGCAAATCCGGATACGGTACTCCCTATAATATGCGCATTCTATCTTAGTTGAAGTGAAATGGTAGCCCTACTGTTCAAGTTCCTTTTCATCAAATGACATTGGAAACATGTTATTAAGTAAGTAAAAAGGGTATGTGGCTTTCTATAGTCATTGAGGTGCTGCAATTGACCTCTGTCCCTCCAAAGGGTGAGGGGAGAGAGGCAAAAGTCATTGAGCTTTCCAATCCCTAATCACTACTATCCGAGGACCTTTTCTGAAAATGTACGTGTGTGATGGAATCGGGTTTACCTGCAATACCTCCTTGTGCTATTCAACACTCAATTGCTTGTATGGTCTCACTTGAGTAATGGTCCCATTGATAAGTTACTAGAGGTACCCAGCTCCCCAACAAGAAACCAAAACCTTGGTATCTGAGTAGTTATTCAGACAGGAGGAAGGCAAAAAGCCACATTGCACAAGGATTAGTGCTGGGATCACTGTTAATCATAATTTACATTTGGACTTAAGGACAAGTACTGCAACTCAATGTTGAAATTGATAGATGAAACCAAACCTGTGGGGACAGTTATAGCTAACCTTGAGGAAGAATACAACATAGTACAAGAAGACATTAGAAAACTTGCAGACTCGGCAGTTAAGTGGCAAATGAACTTTTATACTTCGATGAATGTGAGCTGATGCACTTTGGTAGTAAAATTAGAAACATCACCTGCCCTTAGAAAGTAAGAAATTGAATGGGGTAGAAGAACAAAACAATTTAGAATTACAGCTGAACAAGAACTGGGATTTATTTCAGGGGTATTGAATTCAAAAATAATGAAAATACAGATTGCGTATCCTTTATCTGTAAATTTGAAAAGTGAAAACTCCAAAAAACGCACTTTTTTTTAACCTCATCAACCTTTAGCATGGAAAGTCTAGTTCTTGCCTGGACTGTTTACCTTGCGATTTTTGTGGTGAACATGTCAAAAAGAAACTTATTACATGTACTCTATTATTCAGTGATATATCTTACTTTTCTAGCTATTTTATTTACTTTAGCTAGCCTAGGCTTAGGCTACTGTAATGTAAGTTTATATACAGTATCCGAAAATCATAATTATCTGAAATCCAAAATGCAATTGGCCCTGAGGGTTTTGGATAAAGGATACTCAACCTGTACTGTGGACATTGTAAATCTGAAATGAAAAACAGAAAATGTTGGAAATACTCAGCAGGTCTGACAGCACCTGTGGAGAGAGAAGCTCCAATTAACATTCCAGGTTAACGACTCAGTTCTGGAAACAGGTCGTTAGTCTGAAACATTAGCTCTTATATGTCTCTTCAGGTATGCTGCCAGTCTTGCTGAGTAGTTGCAGTATTTTCTGTTCTGGCTTCAAAAGTAGTGAAGCTATATTAAACTTGTTCAGGACCTGGTCAGGCTGCACTTAGTACTGTGCACAGTCCTGTTCTCCATTTGATAAAAAGCATATGGAAACACTGGCAAAAGTGCAGAAAAGATTTACAAGGATGGTATTAGAACTGAGAGACTACAGCTATTGGAAAAGATTGAACAGGTTGTGGCTTATTTCTTTAGAAATTACGAGAAAGGTGACCTGATTGAGATCTTTGAAATTATGAATGGGTTGGACTGGGTAGATGCAGAAAGAATGTTTCCACTTGTGGGAAAAGCCATAACTAGGGTCCATAAATACTAGCTAGTGAGTAATAAATACAATAAGGAGAAATTTTATTACTCAATGGTTAAGATGTGGAACTCGCTGTCACAGGAAGTGGTGGAGGCAAATGGGTTAGAGGCTTTCAAAAGGAAACCAGACAAGTATATGAGAGAAAAGAGAATAGAAAGGTATGCTGAACATATCATTCATATATATAAGATATGCTGAAATATGAGACAAGGTAGATGGACTGGCAGGAGACTTGTGTGGAGTGTAAACACCAACACAGACTAGTTGGGTTGATTCACCAGTTTCTGTGCTGCATATTCTCTGTAACAACAAATTTCCTCAGAAGAAATGTTAGTTTACCTTGTTTAGTTTGTAAAATTGATCTCACGTTACTCTAACCCTGACCTACCTGCAAGCAAGAGGTTTATTTGAAAGTGTTGCACTCATATCTTCTGATGGGCAACTTTGTTTGGTTAATATAACTGTCATGGACAGTTTGTATGTAAGGGATATATATTTTCTTACCCATAGAGTTGAGCCCCAATTAAATAATTCCAGCAGCAAGTTTTCAGTGAGTTTTAAAACAATGAAGGTTAATTATTATCACACACTTGCCCTGGATGTTTAAACGTGATGTCTCATTTACTCGTCTCACGCATGCTATGACTCACACAGATTAGATACAAATGAAAGTAAAAAATGCGGTTACAACTTGTAGTTATCGCAGTCTCTTTCGTGGCTGGCCTGTAGTTTCTTAGATGAGTTGATGCTTTAGTTGAAGTACGGATCTTATAAGGCAAAGGATTCTCAGTGAGATGCGATGTTTCTTGTATCGAATTTCGAGAAGGTTGGTTCTCAGGTGAACTCGAAGTTGGAACAGGTTGGAGGAAGTCCTTCTTCCCACTTTCAAGGTATTGCTGTTTATTCCCTTGGCTGCTTGGATGACATGCAGCTAGTTAGTTGGTGGCTTTCTGACGGAACCCTTTCTGTAGAACAGCTTCTTCTGATTTTTTTAAAGGCAAATAGAAAGCATGGCTGTCTCATCATGTGACTTTTTTCAAGTCTAAAGTCTTTTTCCATTTGAAGTGGGTGGTTAAGTCGATTATCCATCATGTGTTGTGGTTTTCAACCCTAAGAGTTTTAGACAGCCAGTGTCTTTGTACTTGAAAGATCCATTCAATTGACAATACCATTTTGATATAATTTCAGGAAAATGGCATTGAGCCAGCATCAGTTTGGAGGGTTCCTTTTGTTCCCTCTTGAGACAGGGGAGTGGTTCCAATCCACAACTCCGTGACATGAGAAGTCAGGTGATCCTCAGGCAGCTATCTTTTTCCAGCGAGATAGAGAATTGAGTTCATTAGATTTAAAGGCACACGTTTCCGCCATACCTTTCCAGCAACAGGCAGATCACTAGTAGTACTTGCTACTATAACTTGCAGCTCCAGCTTGTCTAGGGAGACTCAGCATAAATAGTTGAAATGCTCCAGAGATCCTGAAGGAAATGATGAAATAACTTGACCCTCCTGCACTAACAGTGAGAGTGGGAGTACCTTCAAAGTACTGGAAACACTCCAGTGCGGGCTAGGGTGGTGGACTTATGTTACTGGACTTAATCCAGAGACCATGAGTGCAAATCCCACTATTGCAGTTTGAGAAATGAATTCATTTTTAAAAATCTAGAAACAGACAGGCTATCCGTCAAATGACCACAAAGCTGTCAAACTGTGGGGAAACAAAACAACTTTGTTCACCAATGCCCTTTTAATGACCTATTTGTGATTCCAGCCCCTCACCAATGAGGTGCACCGTTAACTGCCCTCTGAAGTGGCCGTGAAAGCTAATCAGCCAGGCAACTCAGGATGGGAAATAGATGTCGGCCTTTCCAGTGATGCCCGCAACCCAAGAATGTGGGGGGTGACGGGGGAAAGCTCGATAGAGAATTGAGTGCAGCTCACCCGAACCAAATCAACTCTGAAGCAGCAAGCGAGGACTGCTCCAACTTGTATAAAAATCTTCCATGCCAGAAGCATTGAAGGAGCTTCAGTACAGCCCTTGGGGCACAGGAAACTCATTTCTCAAATAAAAGATCTCGACTAATCGGAGAGTAATCTAGATTTCCCCCCCCCCCCCCCCCCCCCCCCCCCCACCCACCGTATTCTTGGGTTGTGGGAGTCACTGGCAAAACTGACATTTATTTCCCACCTTTGTTGCCTGACTGAGTAGCTTTGCCGGCAGTTAACAGTGCACCACACTGGTGTGGGACTGGAGTCACAAATAGGTCATTAAAAGGATGTTAGTGAACCAGTTGAGTTTGTTTTCAAATATCCCCTTAGGTGGCTCAGTGTCAAATTTTGTTTGACAATGCTCCTATGAAGTGTTTTGGGGCATTGTACCATGTTAAAGGTGCCATCGAAATACAAGTATTTTTGGTCGCTCAGACTGATAACTAACATTTTTGTTCCCAGATTTTTAAAACTGAATACAGATTCTCAAACTGCAACAGTGGGATTTGCGCACACGTTCTCTCAATTATGTTCAGTAACATAAGTCCACCACTGTACCCAGCACTGGAGTGTACATTTGGGAGTTTGTTGTTAGTTGGATTTGGGAAACCTGGCAAAAATTGAAAGCTGGGGGGTTGATGAAAGTAGAGGCCGAGGTGGGCAATATTACAGAGGTAGAAAGACTCGTGTTGTAGTGGGATTTGAAGATTGGCTTAGCTGAGGTTGAACATCATCTGAATTTGCAGCTTAGCTTAGGTAGATAGGAGACTGAGGTCGAACACGATCAAGAGTCAGGAAAAAAGACAAACATAAAGCTTGCATTTATATAGTGCCTTTCATGAATGCAGGGCATTACAAAGCACTTTACATCCATTGAAGCACTGTTGAATGCACTTTCTGTAATTTAAGAAACGCGGCAGCCAATTTCACACAATAAGGTCCCACAAACAGCAATGAGATAATTACCAGATGATCTCTTTTAGTGTTGTTGGTTGAGGGATAAGTATTGATTAGCAAACCAGGAGATGGAATTAAGAATAAGCCAGCAAAGAGTTGGCAGGGATTGATGTCCTTGGTGTTGCTGATGTTAAGTTAACAAGTTTGGGATGGTTTACATAAATATGCCTAACAGTATGCTGGCGATGGGTTTACATTCATGCTTGGTACAGAAGGCAGCAGTGATTTCCCTATATTGTTGGCTTGTACACAGCAGTTAATTACAGTGCTTCTTCTGGACTTTCACGGTTCTTGACAGGTTCTACTTTGAAAGATATGGAAGTGATTATTGGTTAATCTTTATCCGGGTGCACCATTCAACTCCAGTAGAATGCCTGACTTTTCCTCTTCTGTACCCTAATTAGACCGCATGAGAATCACTTGTATTTCAATGGCACCTTTAACATGGTACAATGCCCCAAGACACTTCATAGGAGCATTGTCAAACAAAATTTGACACTGAGCCACCTAAGGGGATATAGAACAGATGTTTGTCAAAGAAATGGATTAAGGAATGTCTTAAAGGAAAAGATTAAGCAGGTTGGAGTTTTTTCTTTAGGAAAGAGAAGATTGAGAGGTGACCTCATAGAGGCCTTTAAAATCATGAAGGGATTTGATAAGTTAAACATAGAGATGATCTTTCACTAGTTGGGGATTCTGAAACTATGAGCCAAAAATATAAGATAGTCATTATAAATCCAGTAAAGAATTAAGGAGAAACTTGGTTATCCAGAGACTGAATATTTTGTTTGATTTTGCTCCTGTAAAGCACCTTGAGGTGTTAAAGGTGCTCTATAAATGCAGCTTGTTATTGTAGTAAGTGGAGCTTGCTACTACATGGAGCAATTGAGGTGAATATCATTGTTACGTTTAAGGAGAAGCTGGATAAGTACATGAAAGAGAAAGGAATAGAAGGTTATGCTGATGTGGGATGAAGTAAGGCAAGAGGAGACTCATCTGGAGCATAAATACCGGTATAGGCCGGTTGGGCCATTCTTGCTGTAATTCTATGTAAATCTAAGTATTCTGTGCATGAGAGAGATGCAGAGTGAGTATGCCTTCATATGTGAGTGCTAGGGAGAGTGAGAGAGAGATTATAGTCTGCAACTCTTCCAGGTATCTGTTATTTTATGTGCATTTATCCCTTTGTCTTATTTTCCTTCAAAGACCTTGCAGCAGGTCCTAGGTTACAATATATTCTTCCCTCGCCGCTTCATTGCAGGTATTACTTACAACAAACACTGAATGATACAGTAGGGAAGAAGATTGTCATGGATTTCCTGGGTTTTAACTGGAACTGGATTAATAAGCAACAGGCAAAGCGGAACTGGGGACAGCTCACATCCAATCTGCTGCTTGTAGGAATGGCAGGTCAGTAGTCACTCTTTGTAGGGTCATTCATACTTATATTCTTACCCTGATGCATTGAAATTTTAGTTGTCCTAAGGAAAGTCTTCTTAACCAATAATTTATCAATTTATAAGCAGTGAAGAGTTAATATTTCTCTATTTGTGTATCCCTGAAAAAAAGAGAGATGTGGTTGAAGCTTTTCCAAGAGAGCAACAATTTATACTTGCCATTCAGTGGGGTGAAATTCCCACAGTAGATAATGGCAGCAAACATGTAGTTGTGAGTATAAGATATTTGAGAGAGGTTTTGATCACATTAAATAAGCAGAAACTATTCCCATCAGTCAGTGAGTCGCTAACCAGAATTAAGATCCTCAACAACAATCAAGGGGGGGAAGTTAGAATTTGTCAAGAGCTTTTAGGACATAGATTGCCCTATAAGAAGGTGATGGAATCCATGATGGCTTTTAACTGGGAAGTGGATAAATATTTGGAAGAAACGTTTTAAAGGATTTGGAGTTAGGGCAAGGGATAGCTCTTTCAGAGAGCTGTTATAGCTGTGATGGGCGGAATAGCTGCCTCCTGTGCTGTAAATTTCTGTGACTCTGGAGTGCAAGCAGAGGAACTTGGGCTCAAGCTTTATAATCATCTGGTCAGACTGCATTTTCAATTCTGGCCACCCAAGACACAAAGGAGCCAATAAAGCATAGTGCAGGAAGGAGATAACTGCAATTACTTTGTAGCCGTACATGTAAGATAATAAGTGATATAGAAAAGATAAATCCAGAAAATTACTTCAAACTAAATTGTGTGACTATAATAAGGGGACACAGGGTTAAAAAGATAAAAGGTAGATGTACGAACAATGTTAGGAAGTTCTTCGTGCAGTGTGGTTAGCCCATGGAATGGACACGAAAGCAGAAAATGCGGGAAAATCTCAGCTGGTCTGGCAGCATCTGTGGAGAGAGAAGCAGAGTTAACGTTTCGAGTCTGTATGACTCTTCTTCAGAGCATTTCCAGCATTTTCTGTTTTTATTTCAGATTTCCAGCATCTGCAGTATTTTGCTTTTATCATGCCAATGGCCATCTGGGCAGAGTAGTGGAGATGAAAGCCCACAAACTATTTTAGAATCGGTTGGATGCTGCAATGGGACAACTGTTGTGGGGGGTGGGGGGGGTCTTTCTGGATCAATTTTAGTTGAGTTGAACCTCGAATGGCCATTGCTCACTTCCATTTATCTCATGATCTTTGGAGAGAAGATTTATGTCATCTGAAGGAGCTATGGCAATCAAAAAAATGTCCATTGTTGATTGGTCAGCTCCTGATGATTCACTTGTTTACTTTGCACTAACAATATCATTTGAATTAAGCAACCTGAATTAAAAGGATTAGACCTCAGATGTCCTTTCTAATGAAATGGCTGCAATTTCCAATGTCTATTTAAATTGCTACTCTATTGCATTGTTTGTCGTTCCCTTTTTCCAGGAAATGTCACACCAGCACACTATGATGAACAGCAGAACTTTTTTGCACAAATTAAGGGTTACAAACGCTGTATTCTCTTCCCACCTGATCAGTTTGATTGTTTATATCCATACCCAGTTCATCACCCGTGTGACAGACAGAGCCAGGTAAGGCACCCTTTAATCAGTAATCCTGTTTGCTGTAATTGCCTGAAGGTAGCATTAATTTTCCAAAGTAAACTGCCCCATCTACACACTGCTCCTAGTGACATATCATGAAGCACTGCATCAGTCTACCTATATACGCTAAGGTCATCCAGTTCTATCTCATCACCATCTCTCTTGACCCCTGAACAGTCTCCTAATCATAAAGCTGCTTGTCTGAAGTCCAGTCCTGGGAGTGCAGAAATCCTCTCCAAATAAAGATTGGGTAGACCAAAGCCATTGTTTTCAGACCCCACCACAAATTCCGCCCCTTACCAACCATGCCATCCCTATAATCTTGGTGTCATATTTGATCCCAAGATGGGCTTCTGACCACTTGGCTGTGCCATCCCAAAGACCGCCTATTTCCATCTCCATAACTCCTCCCAAATCTGCCCCACCAGCTCATCCATGCATGTGTTATCTCTAAACTTGATCGCTCCAGCAAACTCTGGTCCAGCCTCCCTCACTCTACCCTTTGTTAACTTGAGATCATCCAAAACTCTGTTGCTTATGTACTAACTCGCACCAAGCCCCATTTACCCATACCCCCAGTGCTCACTGTCCTACATTGGCTTCTGGTCAAGCAACACTTGATTTTAATATTCTCACAGTTGATTACAAATCCCTCCATGGCCTCACCCTCTCTATCTCTGTAATCTCCACCAGCCCTACAATCCTCTGAGACACCTGCACTCCTCCAATTCTGGCCTATTGAGCAACTTTCCGTTTTAATTGTTTCACCAGTAATGCCCGCCCCTTCTGCTGCCTAAGCCCCAAGCTCTGGAATTCCCCCCCTAAACCTCTCTACATCTCTATATCTCTTTCCTCCTTTAAGACAATCCTTAAAACCTACCAAGATTTTGGTCATCTGCCCATATAGCTTCCTACAACTCGGTGTCAAATTTTGTTTGATAGCACTCCTGTGAAGCCCCTTGGGCCGTTTTATTCTGTTAAAGGCACTACATAAATATAAGTTGTTGTTCGGAAAAGGATAACTTGAACTCCCTGCACTTACAGATTTTCAAACTAGCCTCCCGGGTCCCACAGTAAATGCAGATAACCTACTCCCAGGCAATGGTCCTTGCTGATCTAATCTGATGTGTCTTGTTCGTTGTTGAGAGCAGCCAGGGGAATCTTAATTCCCTCCCCTTTAGTTTCCCCCGCCCTGTGCCTCAGTGCTTTCCCACAGCAGCAGTGATGAGATGGAAAGTTCAGCTGACCTGCAACATTACACCAATTTGTGGGACTAACTTTTCCTTGAAAGGTCAAAGTCATCTGACTTCACTTCATAGTTTAGGGAGCCTTGATCCTTTTCTCAGTCAGCAGAAACACATAGCAATAACCTGCCCTTTTCAGTGCTGATTTGAAGAGCTCATTTTAAGGATGGGAACAGTAGGGGAATATAAATATCACAGTGATACTCTCATGAGGCTGGGTTTTACTGCAGCCCAACTCTTTATCAGAATTCCCATATTCTAGAGGATTGGGCGGGTAGTCAGCTATTGATGCAGCAAGGGCTAGCTGTCTGCATACTTTTGACAGGAAGCTATAAAATGGCAAAAACACTGACAATCTTGGTTGCCTTTTGTAAATTTGTTCACTTTTTATATTCGAGCTCTAGCAGGGGAGGAAATAGAAGCACAAAGTCATAAGTTGGAAATGAGAAAGCTTAAGAAACAAAGTTTAGGAAACGAGAAAAATAAAAACAGAGAAAGGAGCAGACTGAGAAGCGACAGAAAAGGAAAAATTGTGAATGTTGCAAAAATCCAATCACGTCAAAATGTTTCCTGACCAAGGAGACACCGAGAAAAAAACAGAAAACTGTTTGGTTTGGGTGTGGAGCTTGAATGTTTGCCTTTGCCTCTGACCGAGGTAGGCAACTATATCTGTGTAGGTGAAGCCCTCTTTGGGGGAATGTGTTTCTTTTTAACCATGGTTTTCCTCTTTTATCATCCGTCTAGGTGGATTTTGAAAATCCAGATTATGAAAGATTTCCTAATTTTAGGAATGTTGTAGGATATGAAACAGTGGTTGGGCCCGGAGATGTTTTGTACATCCCTATGTACTGGTAGGTAAAACATTCAAACTTAACAGAAGCTGTTACAAACTATTGCAGCACATTTTGGTTCAAAATGCATGTTAACCACTTTCCCACCCGCGAATGAAAGCGATCGGTGTGAGGAGGCAGTTTAAATTATTGGAAACAAAGCGATACACAAATGGAGATGTATTTTCAAACATCACGTACAAAGGGGTGGCATTCTCTGTAAATAACATGTAATATGCCATTTGCTGTATACATTGGGGTAGCTGTATTTGATATGGAACTCTTTACATTTTTCTTTATTTAATGTAGTGTGGGTAGGCATGGTTAGGAGAAACCTATACTGGAGTAACAATAGAATAATGTACTTTTCATTCTGTATCTGGCACAGGGGCAGCGTTTCTGGGGTAAAATATTCCTTGTGCTGTTAGGATACTTGTACAATAAGTGAGGCAAGATTGTCAGAACAGTAAGACAATTTACTCTGCACTGATCTGTAGCAATAGCCTTATCTAAAGTAAAGGAGTGAAATGCTCCTTGCTCTGGAGCAAGATTACCTGTGGTAAATCCAGTTTTGAGAAACTGTTCGAGTTGCGAAGGGTATGTCATAGCTCATTATCTGAAGCAATCCTGGTCTGCCTGTTCAGTGTGGGAAATAGGAACAGGAGTGTGACAATCACTTGGTCAAGCCCGCTCTGCCATTTTGTCTCAGTTACTTCACAAAGTACTCTCCACTTGAAAGAATCTGAGAAATAATCATTACTGCAGTACAGAAGGAGGCCATTTGGCTTACCCTGCTTGTGTTGGCTCTTTGAAAGAACATCCATCTAATCCCATTCCACTACAGGAGAAAGAATCTGCATTTATCTGTATTGGGATATCTCAGGATATCCCAAAGTCAGTGAATTACTTTGGAAGTGCAATTACAGTTGTTAGGTAGGCAATATGATAACTGGTGCGTGCAATGAAGTAGATAGTTAATCTGTTTTATTGATGTTGCTTGAGAGATGAACATTGACCAGGGTACTAGGAGAAACTCCCTGCCTTTGTTCAAATGGTTCCATAGGATCTCTTAGCTGAACAGTCAGGTGGAGCATCGGATTAAGGTCTTGCCTGAAAGACTTCATTTCAGGCAGTGCAACATTCTCGCAACACCATATTGATATATCAGCTTAGATCATGTTCTGATTTCCTGGAGCGGGCTGGATCCCCAATCTTCTGACTGAGGCTACCGCTGAGTTAGACTGAAACTTCTGCATTAAAGCACGATTCAGCTTCCGATGATTGCATTTGTTCAGGTATTTTAATTTTCCCCTCTACTTCTGGGATGTCACTGGAATTTCACTAGTGCACCTAAAATTTTCTTTCTATGTTTCTTGAACTCTAACTAACACCCAGCAGCTCCAAATATGGGCTGTGACTAGAGAGAGCATTTTGAACTGCATTGTACCAGAGTGAAGGACTGATTCCTAGTCTTGCACTGGGTACAAGCTATTTGAGCTGAATCACATATCACGGGAAGAACTATGCACTCAACCTGATTTACTTCAATCTGTAGTGTATTGGTACCAAGGTAGTTATATAACTGTAGTGATGATATTGGTTTCCATTATTCCCTGCTCTGAAATGGCCCAGCAAGCTATTTAGTTGAAGGGCAATTAGAGATGCGGAACAAATGCTGGCCTTGTCAGCGGTACCCACATCCCAAGCGATCATGTTTCTTTGCTCCACTCGGGAGTGGCAAAGATTAGCTGCATTTGCATCCGGAATGTTCTTTTTTAAAGTGTAGTTCGTCTCAAATTTACATATGCTTACTTGGAGGTGAGGTACAGCCTAGACGATGGATCTGTTCCAGACATTTTTTTTTTTGGCAGGCACCATGAGAGGACAGTAAATTTCTTCCCAACACTGGCCTACATAGGCAGTGGGAACAAACTGCATCCCGTGACCCCCCACTCTGCCCCTGCCCCCACACCATCTGTTGAGTTTGGCGAAGCTCCAACACTTTTGCATATCAGTCAAGATAATGATTCAGACTTTGTCTGGAGTCCAGCAGTGACCATATTGCTACCTGACAACGCAACCTGCAGGATTAGAATGCAGTGACACTTTCCAAACGCAGGTAACACGGTTTCACACGTTGGGTTAAGATGAACAGGCAGCTAATAACAATGATTGTAGAATTTTAACAGTGTGCCCCCCGCTGGTAGTCTCTAACACTGTGTTCTACATTAGTGTTGCCATAGTAATAATTTAAATTAATTACAGGTGGCATCATATTGAGTCATTGCTTAATGGAGGAATCACTATTACAGTCAACTTCTGGTACAAGGTAAGTGTAACAAGAGACCAATTGGCATGATGACATTCAGCTGTTTCAAGCAAGCCCCGTCAGCTGTGGCTCAGTTCATAGCACCCTCGCCTTTGAATCAGAGGGTTGTGGGTTCATGTCCCACTCCTGGAAAACCAAGAACTGTGATTGTACTCGAAAGAAGTTGCAATCTGTGACTGTTGGTAACTCGAAAGAGTTTAAATATGTTGTCACTTCCCAAATCCGTGCCCATCTTTCCAGGAACTCCATGTTTCAGTCCCTTCAATCCTCTGCCTCAGTACCGAAACAGCTGTTATCAAAGTCACAAGTGACGTCCTATGTGACTTTGTGACAAAGTTAACTTTCATCCCTCATCCTTCTCGATCTGCCTGTAGCTTTTGACACGGTCGACCACAGCATCCTTCTGCAACGCCTCTCCACTGGCGCCCAGCTCTCATCTGGTTCCATAGCATTGAAGGTGCTGTATAAGTATAAGCTGCTGTTGTTCAAACAGAAGCACCAGTAAAAATTGGTAATTTGTCATATAGTGGTTTTTAAATATATTGTAATTAAAACCTCAATTGTCCTACAATTGAAACCAGCAATTTTCAGGCAGTGGTTGGTGTCAGCCATCTGAAAATTCTGTTTGTATATAGTGTGTCTTACTGTACAACTTAATGTATCATGGAAATAGTTTCTTCCCTGAGTGGAATGAGTTAGATTCTTCTAAAATGTTGTGCCTGTTAAATCCACCCAAATGCAGTGGACTTGTAATATTTGAACTTCAAAGGATTTCCGATGTTTCACAGACATATGTTGAATAGATTTTCAAGCAGCAGTCCGGTGGAGCAGAGTTGCTCTTAATGTTCCTGTTTATTTTAAGGGTGCGCCAACTCCAAAGAGGATCGAGTACCCATTGAAGTCCCATCAGAAGGTCGCAATCATGAGGAATATAGAAAAAATGCTGGGAGAGGCTCTAGGGGAGCCACAGGAGGTAAACCAGATTACAAATTTCAGTTACTCTGTGTATATCCTTAACAGTTCAATGTTAAATGGTAGCAGGCAGCATTAAACACGGTTAATGTAAGGCATGTATCTTAACCAAGCAGCCCTACTTGATTTGTATTAAGTAACTGTAGTAAGTAGTGGAGTTCTGCTTTAGCAGAAAACAGCCATTTGTTTTATTCACTCGTGGGATGTGGGCTTCACTGACAAGACCAGCATTTATTGCCCATGTCTAATTTCCCCTGAGACGTTGGTGTTGAGCCATCTTCTTGAATATAACTGAGTGGTTTGCTAGGCTATTTCAGAGGGCAGTTAAGAATCAACCCTGTTGCTGTGGGCCTGGAGTCACACGTAAGCCAGACCAGGTAAGGGCAGCAGATTTCCTTATTTAAGGGACATGAATGAGCTAGATGGATTTTTCTGACAACCTGGTAGTTCAGGGTCACCATTACAGATCCTAACTTTTTATTCCATATTTATTTATTGAATTTAGTTTAAATTTCCCAGCTAACGTGGTGGAATTTGAAATCACATCTCTAGACTATTAGTCCAGTCTTCTGGGTTACAACACCAACCCAAATTTATTTAGTACCTTTAACGTAATAAAACATCCCAAGGTGCTTCACCGGAGCATTACAAAAGAAAATATGACACTGAGACACATAAGGTGATGTTAAATCAGATGACCAAAAGCTTGGTCAAAGAGGTAGATTTAAGGAGTGTTTTAAAGGAGGAAAGCGAGATAGAGAGGTAGAAAGATGTAGGGAGGTAATTCCAGACCTTAGGGCCTTGGCAACTGAGGCCAAGCCCACCAGTGGTGGAACAGTTAAATTCAGGGATGTTAAGGGGCCAGAATTGGAGGAGCACAGATGTCTGAGGGTTCTGGGGCTGCAGGCGATTTCAGAGATAGGGAGGGGAGAGGCCATGAGGGATTTGAAAGCAAGGATGAGAATTTTAAGATCAAGATACTGCTTGACCAGGATTCAAAGTAGGTCAGCAAGCATAGGGGTGATAGTTGAACAGGGTTTGGAGCAATTTAAGGCAGGGGCAGCAGAGTTTTGGATGACCTGCAGTTTACGGAGAGTAGAATGTAGATGACCGACCAGGAGTGCGTTGGAATAGCCAAGCCTAGAGGTAACACAAGCATAAATAAGGTTTTCAGTAGCAGATGAGCTGAGACCAGGTGGTTGGACGATGTTATGGGGCTGGTAATAGGTAATCTTAGTTGTACGTTTATCCCTTTGTTCGTGACTGACCAAGGACCACGCACGTTCAATAGATAAGCGAAATGGATTTATTAAAATTAACATGGTAAGTATAAAAACATGATGCTTAACAAAGGCAGTGATGTACAGTCATGGTGAGGTGAGAGTGACTGCCCTTGACATCAATGCTGTATTTGACCGAGTGTGGCATTAAAGAGCCCTAGCGAAACTGGAGTCAATGGGAATCGGTGGGGGGAAACTCTCCGCTGGTTGGATTCATACCTAGCACAAAGAAGGATGGCTGTGGTTGTTGGAGGTCAGTCGTCTCAGCTCCAGGGCATCACTACAGGAGTTTCTCAGGGTAGTGTCCTCGGCCCAACCATCTTCAGCTGCTTCATCAATGACCTTCCTTCCATCACATGGTCAGAAGTGGGGATGTTGGCTGATGATTGCACAATGCCCAGCACCATTCGTGACTCCTCAGATACTGAAGCAGTCCATGTCCAAATGCAGCAAGAACCTGGACAATATCCAGGCTTGGGCTGACAAGTGGCAAGTAACATTTGCGCCACATAAGTGTCAGGCAATGACAATCTCCAACAAGAGAAAATCTAACCATCGCCCTTTGACATTCAATGGCATTACCATCACTGGATCCTCCATTGTCAACATCCTGGGGCTTACCATTGACCAGAAACTGAACTGGACTAAATGTATAAATACTGTGGCTACAAGAGCAGGTCAGAGACTAGGAATCCTGCGATGAGTAACTCACCTTTTGACTCCCCAAATCCTGTCCACCATCTACAAGGCACAAGTCAGGAGTGTGATGGAATACTCCCCACTTGCCTGGATGAGTGCAGCTCCCACAACACTCAAGAAGCTTGACACCGATCAGGACAAAGCAGCCTGTTTGATTGGTACCACATCCACAAACATTCACTTCCTCCACCACTGACATACAGTGGCAGCAGTGTGTACCATCTACAAGATGCACTGCAGGAATTCACCAAGGCTCCTTAGATAGCACCTTCCAAACCCACAACCACTACCATCTAGAAGGACAAGGGTGGCAGATAGATGGGAACACCACCATCTGGAAGTTTCCCTCCAAGTCACTCACCATCCTGACTTGGAAATATATCGCCGTTCCTTCACTGTCACTGGGTCAAAACCCTGGAACTCTGTTCCTAACAGCACTGTGGGTGTACATACACCACATGGACTGCAGTGGTTCATGAAGGCAGCTCACCACCACCTTCTCAAGGGCAATTAAGGATGGGCAATAAAAGCTGGCCCAGCCAGTGAAGCCCAAATCCCATGAATGAATAAAAAAAAAATTTTAATTGTCACTTGGACATCGGTTTTTGCTACTCAATCGACTGTGACACATGTCTCTTCACGGTGCTCTGCTGACCAAAGATCTTGATGGTTGGTCTTGTGTCCTCTTCTTTGCAAAAACGTATGCCAAATGTTCTCAGGCATCCTGATTTGCACCTTCCTCCCTTGCTTCCTTTTACCTTATTTGGTAAATTGCCCATAGATGACTGTTCCCTCACCCCTTGGCTCAGTGTTGCCATATTAAGTAAAACTCATGTCCAAGCAACTTCCTTGGATTAAATTACTTCACTGTGCATCCATAATCGCTGAGCAGGCTTGCACTTTCCTCACATCTTTTTAACAGGTATTTCTGGTAAAACAGGTATTTCCGATACTGCTGCCCCAGGCCTGCACGTGCAGCTTGTGATATCACGTCTGATAGTAATGGCTTACAGGACAACTTACTATCTTTTAACTTTTAGCTAAACTTAACTGTCATGCCTTGCATTCTGCGTTCTAACATACATCTTTATAAACACATTCTGAGCAATCGTTAATCAAGTGAAAGAATTAAGAAACAGTAAAAGAATTAAGGCCAGGTTGGCACGAGAAGAATATTAGAGTGATTTAAATTAACTGCCATACATTGCGACTTGCCCATATCGGTCTGATGAAGAGTTGTGCGGACTCGAAGCGTTGGCTGTGTTCCTATCTGCAGATGCTGTCAGACCTGCTGAGCTTTTCCAGGTATTTTTGTTTTTGTTTCATTTTATACGCATATAAGCTTATACAACACATTTCTTAGTCAACTCTACAGTACCAACTGAGCTAAACGGACAAAGTATGGAACAGTAATACAGAAATCAAATACAGAACAATAAGCGAGCCTCCCCAATACTGATGTGGCTTAAGGGTTGGAAAATAACCTATCAGCAACACAGAATGTATAACTTGTGAAGTAATTGTGCAAAATCTAAAATATAAAGCGGATTTGAATGGTAACACCGACTGACATGGTTTCTCTCTCTCGCCTCACTCTCTCCCCTCCTCTGTCTGCTCCTTCTCTAGCTCTGAGATAATCCACGGGCTTGTTGTTACTTGAGTAGTATTACAAAGCTAATTATTTGTTTCCTTCCTGGCTAGGTTGGGCCATTATTAAACATGATGATTAAAGGCCGATATGATTAATCGTCATCCTGCGACTGTTCAACGACACTTGCTTGGAGTAAATGGCGCCAGACTGAGCATACTGTACACGAGCATTACATTAACAAAAATGCAAGAACTCTTCCTCTTGTTCAAAGTTGGCTGCCATTGATCATTGAAGTGAATTTTTATATCCACCATCCATGTGCCTGTCAGACAGAAGATTGACAACCAACATCTGATATCAATTGGTTGGCACATTGCCCTGAAAACATTATAGCACTGAGTGTGTATGTAGACCACTTTCCATCAATTTATACAGTTTAAAGTTTCCTTTTGAAACAAATACAAATGAGCGTTTTATGCTGAAGCTGGATGTTGGAGTGGCTGTATCGGGCTAAATGCTGTTGGTTTCCATGCGTGGCAGTTAAACATGAGAAGTTATCACTAGGTACCTCCACAGTTGGGCTTAAAAATTGGCTATCATTGACTTTAATAGCTTATAATTTGCGATAAATTCCGGTGACTTACACTCGTATCTTAGAATACTTGGTTTGAAATGTTAACTGGTGGCAATGGCACACAGGCAGCACCAAATAAAATGCTGTCATCAACTTGGGGATGTATCTTTCAGAAATTTCGGGAGAGAAAGTCAAGCATTTTATATGCTGTACAACATTCATCAAGTGCTTTGGTCCAGAGCAGAGTACCAGCCTGTGTCCTGGTGATGTGACATTGCAATGTTGATTATTGTTCTGTTGCCCAAACAAATCTTATTGCTATTTTGAAGGACAGAAGAATGAATGGCACCATTTTAGGAACTTCCCGTTGCATTTATATAATTTAGTTTTTGAAGCACTCCAACCTATTTGTATGTCAGTCTGCCACTCTCTCTCTCTCTCTCTCTGCTTCTCTTTCTCCTTCACTCTCTGTCTGTTTGTCTCTCTCTCCATCTCTCTCTCTCTCCATCTGTCTCTCTCTCTCTTGCTCTCCCCCCATCTCTCTCTCTCTCTCTCTCCCCATCTCTCTCTCTCTCTCTCTCTCTCCCTCCCCATCTCCCTCCCTCCCCATCTCTCTCTCTCCATCTGTCTCTCTCTCTCTCTTTCCCTCCATCTGTGTCTCTGTCTTCATCTGTGTGTGTCTCTCTCCATCTGTCTCTCTCTCTCACTTTCCCTCCATCTGTGTCTCTCCCTTCATCTGTGTCTCTCCCTTCATCTGTGTCTCTCCCTTCATCTGTGTCTCTCCCTTCATCTGTGTCTCTCTCTTCATCTGTGTGTCTCTCTCTTCATCTGTGTGTCTCTCTCTTCATCTGTGTGTCTCTGTCTCCACCTGTCTCTCTCTCTCCATCTGTCTCTCTCTCTCCATCTCTGTACATCTCTGTCTGCATCTCTGTCCATTTCTCTCTCCATCTCTGTCTGTCTGTCTCTCCATCTCTGTATGTCTACCTCTCTTTCACCATCTCTGTCTCTGTTTCTCTCTCCACCTGTCTATCTGTCTCTCTCTCCGTCTGTCTGTCTCTTTGTCCCGCTATCTGTCTCTCTCTCTGTCCCACTATCTGTCTCTCTCTCTATCCATCTATCTGTGTCTCTCTGTCTCTGTCTGCCTTTACATCTCTTTTCTGTCTCTCCATCTGTCTGTCTCTTTCTGTTTGTCTCCTCTCTCTCTGTTTGTCTCTCTCCGTCTCTGTTTGTCTCTCTCTCTGTATGTATGTTTGTCACTCTCTCTCTCCCTCCCTCCCTCTTTTCTCTCTTCCTCTCCCTGTCTGTCCCTTTTTCTCTCTTTCCCTATCTCTATGTCTCTGTCTGTCTCCCTCATGCACTCTCTCTGCATCGTCCTCTCCACCACTGTCTGACTCCTGGACATAAATTCCTGGAAGAATGCATCTTCCATTTCAGTCAGACTTTCTACAAACCCTTATTCTTTTCAGTGCCATTTGTCGCTGACTGGTGGAGATTTAATGACATTTTGCATCACAATGTCTGCTTCAAAATCGAGAAGCAATCTGACTGTAAACTGAATGAAAGCTAAATATCAGACAGCTAACTTTACTTCCCACCTGAACTAACTTAAAACCAAATAAAAAGCAAAACACTAAATGCTGGAAATCTGTCCCAAACAAAGAAAACACTGGCAACACTCAGCAGGGAAGAGAACAGGCCAGACACCTCTGAAAAACCAAAAGCATCTCTTCTGTTTAATGTGAGGTAACCTTCTTCATTCATAAATGTCATTGATTAGGAGATAACCCAACTCACGTTCCACCCAAACTGCCTTCATTCAGTACATCCCATCATTTCCAGCTCACTCTATCCCAACAAGTTATTCAGTCTGTTAAAGGAAAGTGGCATTTTAGCTACAATGAGATTAGTGAGGGGCTTTCTCAAACCTAATCTTTTTGCTCATTTATTGCCTGCACACCTTTCACTGTTCATGTTTCCTGCCTCACCAAGGAGGATAGGGAGCTGGAGGCTGTTTGTTCCTGTATTGCCAAAGACAGAGTGTACATTGGTAGCAGAATAAAAGCATAAATGATTCTTCACCCCCACCCCCTCCCCAAGACTTCACCTACTCCAAGTTAACCGTACACACAGGTTGAACGCTACACTACCTCTTTGAAAGACAAGAGTACAGGATGTGGAATTCCCTCTCTAGGTGACACAGTAAGAGGGAGACAAAGTGCTGCTCTCATGTTTTTTCCAGCCACTGCACAATCAGAAATCAAGTGAACATCATTGTACAGCCCGACATGCTAAAATGTGTAGCATGTAGTTAATATTTAAAGTTCATGCCATAACTATCCAAAGGCTGGAATATGACGTGTATAGTACAGATTTGTAACCAGTGCACAGGGTGGTAAGGAGTGGATGTAGCTGAGACCATTCATCCGTTGATTTTAAATTTTAAGCTTTTAAAGTTTTTTTAACTTTTTATAGCTTGGCTTGTTCTGTCCCAGTCACTACATTGTGATGGAAGAGAGATCAGAACCCTGCCATCCCACACCCCACCCCACCCCATCTCCCATTGCTGAGTATTAGCTGTTGGAGTACAGTGACTCTGTTTTTTGATACCTCTCATCCTCCTCTGTGTAATCTACAAGGATGATATCGGAACTGTGTAGCTATCAGGAAAGGCTGAACAAGCTGGGTGTTTTCAGTAGCAAAGAGATGGCAGAGGAGTGACCTGATAGACATATTTAAAATTACCAGGAGGTTTGATAAGGTAGATGTAGAGAAGATGTTTCCATCTGTGGGGAAGACTAAAACTAGAGGGTTATAAATGTCAGGTAGTCACTAATAAATCCATTCAGGAATTCAGAAGAAACTTTTTTTTTAACCAAAGTGGTAAGACTGCAGAACTTGTTGAGGACGTTAGTTTAAATGCATTTAAGGGGAAGCTAGATAAGTACATGAGAGAGAAGGGGATAGAAGGATAGGATGAGATGAAGGAGGGTGGGAGGAAGCTCCTCTAGAACATTAACAGCAGCATAGACCAGTTGGGCTGAATGGCCTGTTTCCATACTGTAAATTCTATGTAATTCTGTGATCAGAAATATGCCAAGCAAGGAAGTGGAGCCCTCACCCTGTAACTTCAACTCAGCATGATGGGCCACACTGAGGGCTTCTTAATCAAACCCTATCAGGATTTGAGACCTTGTTCTTACCCCACCCCAACCAGATTGGCCATGGAGATACATAGACACTGTTGGTAGAATCATTCTGTTGGCTGAACATTTCTGACTTTGGCCATCCCTCAAAAGAACAAAACGAAAAAGCCTGAAAGTGGCATTACACAACACAGTTTCACTTCCGGCTCACGAGGAAGCACTCTGAGATTTTCCATCCCATCTCATCAGAAACCAACAGCGTTTTCATTTTAATTGCTCCACACCAGCAAATTAATGTTGGCACCTCTACTGGCCGTGCTGGCAGAGAGGGAGAGCATGTAGAAGAAAATATCTCACTGTCTCACGCAATGCGAAGCCAGGTGTGAACCGTGGGTAGTTAGCCTTTCAAAGCCTTTGAATTGAAAAAGCTTTTTATGATGTTTTCTATGGGTGAAATTTGATGGTGCCTGATTTCATGCATGGCTATTGAGTTTACTTATTTTTTTTACCGTTGCAAGTCATAAAGGTGGCACCGCATTTTGACCCTGGTGATATTTGTCATTCCCCATTCTCAACGAAACATTTTTTTTTTGGACAATATGGACTCCGGATTTCGCCTCAAAGTGAGATAAGAACAGAGAAAGGAACAATTTATCAGAAGATTTATTTTCACAAGTGTGACTGTTATATGATGACCTCTAACTTCAGACGCTATCTGGTGTACTCCATATTGATCGGAGAAGTACCTGAAGAGATTCCCCCCAGTGACAAACCCTTCACTGTAAACACCCTACACAAGACGCACTCACGGTCCTCACTGGTGTCTCCTCACCCCTCATGACAACCCAACCCAATAGTCAGCGTTAGAATCGCTCCCCTTCCCTTTGTGGAAAGGATGATGCTAGATTTCTGAACTAGCACAGGTGATTGGAAAGTCAAAATATGCACAATCTCATTTATCACATACCTCCTCTGGAATTTTTGTTTAAACTTTTGCCCAAGGAAGTAGTGTTGGTTACCTAAGCACTTCTACTTTTCAAACACTGAAGACTGACTTTGATCAGTAACTTGCATTGATTCTAAAGGAGTAAACTAGAAGGGATTTTAACTAATCTATTTTATTCCCCTCTTTCCCCCTGCCACCAAAACATATTACACAAGCCTAACAATGATAATTATCTTCTGAAATATGTACCTGACGTGTATAATTTGAATCCCTATACAAACTGTTCCAATTCAACTTTTTTAAAAAAAAACCCTGCGTTTTGCTGTAATTCTGTTTATGATATGTGTGTAAAGTGTCCAAAAACATAAAATATTGAAAGTCAACATTGGCTGTTGATGTGGTCTGGGTGAATGTTTTAATTGTTAAAACCCACTGGTATAATACTCAGCCATCCCATGCAATTCCAGTTCCTGATTTTCCTTTTGTAAAGAAATTTCCTCAATGGCAAATGGAGAGTGGATGCAAAAGGAGAGTGGACCCAAATGGATGACAAGGCAAGAATTTGAAACCTCTGTTTGCAATAAAAAGGGGTTTATAAAGAAAATTCCATCGGGCAAAACAGCGAGAAGCCAGAAAGAATGGCTGCCGTGCTAGACGGGTCACGGAAACCTAGCTGAATATGAGCCGAAAGACCGAACTCACCAAATTTAAACTGATCTCAAAAAAAAAAGAACATACAGAAGAAAATATGCCTTCAATGACACCTCGAAAGGTTCAGTATGTCTCAATTCTTTAAGGGTTGAAGCTCAAAAGAGTAGTAAATAGACAAGCATCAATATGCTTTTGCTGAAACGGTGCATCAATAACAATGGAGGTAAGATCGGAAGTAATGAGAGCCATGAAATGCTGTTCTTTCATTTTAAGTACATGCGACAATGCCCTTTCACCTGAGCACCCTTTGGCTCAGTAGGTAAATACATCATGCGTTACAGTTAACTCAGGGAGTCCGATATTTATTTCTTTTGTGGGATGTGGATGGAGAGGCCAACATTTGTTGCCCAGTCCTAATTGCCCTTGAACTGAGTGGTGGCTTGCTAGGCATTTCAGAATCAACCACATTGCTGTGGATCTGGAGTCACGTGTAGGCCAGGTAAGGATGGCAGGTTTCCTCCTCCATAAGGGCATTAGTACAAGATGGATTTTTGCAACAACATGGACTTACTTTATATTCCAGATTTATTAATTGAATTTAAATTCCACCAGCTGCCATGGTGGGATTTGAACACACATCTCCAGAGCATTAGCCTGGGCCTCTGGATTATTAGGCTAGTACTAGTGACATTGCCTCTACACTACCATATCCCCTGCAGCTGTAGGTACTTCTTACACATGCAGGTTGTAGTCTAGAGCTATGGATAGTGATGGTAGAGTCTCCAACTTTCATTCCATCACATGGTTGGCCAGGCATCTCTCCATTCTTACTGCCTGCCAATGACGTGTGTCGGAAGGATTTACAAGTTGATTCTCAACCTGTTTGGCTGCGTTTTGAGTGCACCTTCCTTGGCCATCAAGTCCTGGAGTGGGACCCAAACCTGGAGCTTCTAACTCCAGAAGCAGGGACGCTGTGCCACAAGACCTCTGTAATACATTGAGTAAAGTGACCAAATCTGATCCCAGTGCTGAGTTAGCTGATCTCAGCAAGGGGGTTAAAATGGTCATTTAAGTCTAGAAAGTGTTCAAATCGCTTGGTGTTCCTCCGTGATCTCTGCGCTCCTCCAATTCCGGCCTCTTGCGCATCCCCGATTTTATTTATTTTTTTTTTTGCAAAAATATACTTTATTCATAAAATATCTGAAAGAACATTTCAAAATGGCCATCACAAAAAGTGCAATCGCATTCAAGTATTCCACATAGATCATGTGGCACCCTGAGGTGCTTCAGTACAATCAAGGAACGTAACAGACTTTTGCTAATGGTCATAACAGACAGTCAGACAATGTAATGGTATTTAAGCATCCCGATTTTATTTGCTCCACCAGCGGCGGCCGTGCCTTCAGTAGCTGAGCCTCTAAGTCCTGGAATTCCTCACATTCTCCACCGCTCTGTTTTCCTCTAAGACGCTCCTTACGACCAATCTCGCCTGGTGTCGATTTTTGTCTTGTCACACGTCTGTGCCTTAAAGGCGCTCTTCAAATGCAAACTGTTAATAAGGACAAAAATGTACCCAGGGCTACGACGAGAGTTTGGCAAAAACAGAACTTGAAGCAAATTTGCATAAGCAGGGTTTTCCTGTGTGATATTTCCATGTGTGTACGTGCTGTGTCTCTTATGCCTGACCACATTTAGAATGATTTACTAAAACCGTCCCTTTTGCTATCGCTCTCTGGAATCTACCAGTTGTTTCAGTTGCTCAGCACAATGCTTCATCAGAGAAAAGTACCTGCCTCTTCCTCTCCAAACTGCACGTCCAATCCTCTCCAGTACAGTTCCGTGAATGTTATACTTACCACTCAAGTCTTCAACTTTCAGATCCCACTCCCCGCCCTAAACAAGCTCTCAGACAGTAGCTCGCCCCGACTTAAAGCAGGGCAGGTGGGGGAGCAACTATTGCCATGTGCTCTGTGTGTATAGATTATTTCAATGTGGCTGCTCACTGTAAAGGTGTTTACGGGTCTAATTTCTGTTCATTGCAATGGTTCCTAATAAATTGACGCGGATTGTGGGTTGTGTTTCTATTTCCTCTTCTAGTTGTCTCACTTTTACTCTTTTCCTCAGTGCGCTTATTTATCCTGGGGTTGGGGGTGAGGGCGTGATCTTTGAACGGCCGTGAACTGACCAAAGGAACTGTTTCTCACGTGTGAATTTTGGTAGCCTATTTGGCTTTGGAGCTGGGCTGCCAACTCTGGTGGGATGTATTCCTGGAGCTTAGGCCCAGCTTGCCTCTGCACTTCTACCATTGGTCATCTGATTGGTCCATGTTTGCAGTGCACCACCTTCCCATGGTCAGTTGGAAAGCAAAGTGGCTGTGACTTGCCCAATTGGATGATGCTTGACTGCCAATCAAACAGCTGTTTTATCCTGTATCGAATATTTTTTTTAATTGATATATGTTCAAGATGCACTGCAGCAACTCACCAAGGTTCCTTAGACAGCACTTTCCAAACCCACAACCACTACCATCGAGAAGGACAAGGGCAGCAGACACATGGGGGCACCACCACCTGCAAGTTCCCCTCCAAGCCACTCCCCACTCTGACTTGGAAATATAACGCCGTTCCTTCACTGTCGCTGGGTCAAAATCCTGGAACTCCCTTCCTAACAGCACTGTGGGTGGACCTACACCATATGGACTGCAGCGGTTCAAGAAGGCAGCTCACCACCACCTTCTCAAGGGCAACTAGGGATGGGCAATAAATGCTGGCCTACCCAGCGACACTCACACCCCATGAATGAATAAAAAAAGAAAATAGGAAAAAAACATGCACAATTGTCATGTCCCTATTGTTTCTATCTTGGGTTACTTGCAGCAGTGTCCTGGAGATTGATTAATCTTTAGTTCATGGAGGCTCTGGGGCAATCCTGGGGGGGGTTGGCAACCTTATGTGGCCATCATCTGACATTTCCCAAATAGAAATGGACTGGGAAAAGGCCACCGGGCCACAGAGGGAGCACTCAGGAAAGGTGGACTGAAAACTTGGTCAAAGAGGCGTTTTCAGGAAGCCTTTCAAGGAAGGGAGCAGTGAAGAGACAGAGGGATTTAAGGAGCAAGTTCAGAGGGCAGGGCCAAGGTTGGGATGAGGGGTACGGGTGGGGCTGGTGGTCGATGCACAACAGACCATTCTGAGGAGAATCTGAAAGGAAACAGGGCTGGAAGAGGTTGCATGGATAGACTAATGACAAAGCCTGGAAGGATTCTATCAGCGTGTGTCAATCCTTAGATCTCTGCCTCTCCACCTTTTAAAAACCCACAGAAAAACTAACTCTAACCAACCTTTCAGTCACACCTTCTAATATTTGTTTTTGAAGGAACATCTCTTTACGGAAAAAGGCACAGTAATCCTGAAATAAAGGCACATCGCCTTCAGATTAGGCACTTTACAATCTTCTGGACCCTGAGGTCATCAACTTCAGACCACGAAGACTGTCTCCATTTTCATTTTTTTTTTGCCAAGTGTCAGTCTGTATCTTGTTTTTATGTCTTTTCTTTTAGGCAGAGTTGTCCTTTATTCCGCCATTAACACTCACTCTGGACCAATGCTTTGTTTATTTACCACAACCATTACCACTCCCTTTGCCTTTTGTTCCACGACAGCTTTGTCATCTGATCTCCCTCATCCTCAAACCTTTCCCTTTTGTCCTACCCATCCCTCCAACCCATCCCCCCCTCTCCCTTTTCAACAGCATAAAACCGATCACATTTCTACAACTCTTCAACTCCAAAGAAGAGTCATATTGGACTCAAAACATTAACTCTGTTTCCTTCTCCGTAGATGTTCCCAGACCTCCTGAGCTTTTCCAGCACTTTCTGTTTTTATCTCAGGTTTCAGTATTTTGCTTTTATTTTACTGTAATTCTCTGTTGTTAACGTACCAGTCAAGAGTGAATCCAAGAAGCACTTTTTCAAACAAACGGTAATGGAAATCTGGAATTCTCCTCTGAAGGATTGTTAGAGCTTTCAAGATTGCAATTGTTAGATTTCTGATCGGTATCTAGGGTTATGAAACAAAGTTATCTATATGGACTAGTGGTGCAGATGAGCCACAGGCTAATTGGTGGAACGGATCAAGGGGCTGAATGGCCAGCTCCTGTTCCTACTGGTGGCACTCAGTCATGACGGGAACTATTGCTGGTGAGATTACATTGGTCAGACACACCACTCTCTGAAACCAAGTGACGGATGTCACCCCAAACAGATGCTATGGATCTCTCATCAATCCTCCCCCCCCCGCTTATGCTTGTCATATGGTGAACCAACCGGTCTCACTGAACTCTGTCTTATACACGAGGGCTTCCAATCTCCACTCTCGAAGAACCCGCTTTGGAATCTTCTCCTATGCAACACTTTCTCTCAGACCTTCCACAAGGGTCCACCTCCAGGGCTTCGAACTCTCCTTTCAATGTTTCTCTCCCCTGGATCGCTACGTGCATTCAAGCTTTCTCCCACACACTCTCTCTCACTGACTCAGCCGTGCCAACAGAACACCACTGCTTCACATGCCTAAGTAAAGACTTTCGGCTGTCCCCTGGCATCTTCTGGCTTCTCACGTGCCTATATTGCTTTAAATCTGTGTCCTGCAGCTTTCTCCTTTTAAACTTGAAGCTTGGAGCTTTCCTGTCTTACTTTCTTACTTTCACTTCCACAGAACAGGACCTTTTCCAGATTCCTGTCCTTGTCCTTTGATAGACTGTCCTCTTGGGACATGTCCTGTTCTAGTCCCCTGGATTTTGGGGCTTTCTTCTTTAGTTTCTGGAACCTGCTCCTGCAGTTTCCTCTCCTGTGTCCAGCTTCTTCTGGCAGCTGGCTTCAACATTAGTTTGGGACTTGCTATCTGTCCCTCTGCTGTCCAGCCTTTCTGGAATCCTGGCTTCAACTGAACTGAAACTACTTTTCTAGTTTTGTCTTGTCTCTATGGATCCCTCTCTCTGAACCCCAGTTGCTAGGCAACGGCACAGTTTTTTAAAATCTTGTTTGTTTTAACTTCCCTAAACCCCTTGATAACACAGCTCTCCACTTCAAAGGTCATAAAACTCATTAGAAATGCAGGCACAAAACAAAGACTTAGACCTGCTGTCCCCACTCAAAAATGAAACTAGATCCCAGGTTTCACCTTTTTAATCCACAAATAGAAAAAATATAAATTAAACTTGAACTTAAAGATATACCTTACTCCTAACACCCACAAATGCAAATACAACTTACTTAAACTCTCTCTATTTCCTGACATTACACTCTCTGAGAGGGTCAGAACAAGGCAATTGCAGTTCGAGTATCCTTTATCCAAAACCCCTGAGGCCAATTGTGTTCCAGTATTCGGATATTTTTGGTTTTTGAGTTTATCGTTAGAGGGTGAATAAATAGTAACATGTGGAAACCTAGTTAGTAAAGCTGAGTTGGAGAAAGGGTTTTGTGTCCCTTGGTGGTATGTTAAACAGTTTATGAAATAAGGGAAAGCAGCTTCTGGCAGACTGGACTTGGAACTCTTAAAGACGCGCTGATTCCTTATAGACTCATAGACATCTGCAGCACAGAAGGAGGCCATTCAGCCCATCGTGTCTGCACCAGTCAACAAAGATCCGACTGCACTAATCCCATTTTCGAGCACTTGGCCCATAGCCCTGGAGGCTATGGCAATGCAAGTGAATAATCTAAATACTTCTTAAGTATTACGAGAGTTTCTGACTCAACAGTGAGTTCCAGGCTGCCACCACCCTCTGGGTGAAAATATTTCTCAACTCCCCTCTTAGCCTTCTACCTCTTACCTTAAATCTATGCCCCCTGGTTATTGACCGCTCTACTAATGGGAAAAATGCCTTCCTATCCACCCAATCTATGCCCTTCATAATCTTATACACCTCTATCAGATCCGATCTCAACCTTCGCTGCTCCAAGGAAAACAACCCCAGCCTAACCAAAACAAAAACAGAATTACTTGGAAAAACTCAGCAGGTCTGGCAGCATCGGCGGAGAAGAAAAGAGTTGACGTTTCGAGTCCTCATGACCCTTCAACAGAACTGCCCAGCCTAACCAATCTTTCCTTGTAGCTCAGGCCCTCCAGCCCAGGCAGCATCCTGGTGAATCTCCTCTGCACCCTCTCCAGTGCAATCGCATCCTTCCTATAATGTGGTGACCAGAACTACACGCAGTACTCCAGCTGTGGGCATAACCAGAGTTTTATATAGCTCCAGCCTAACACCCCTGCTCTTGTATTCTATGCTTCTTGGATCAGATAACTTGTATCATTATTTGTCCGAGGGGCAACTTTTCTTGGTTGAACTTAGTTGCCATGGTAGGTAGGGTCTGGATTGAAGCAAAGACTCTCACGACAGCTGGGCACAAAGTAAGGCAAATAACTAGGCTTCCCGCGCTAAAGGTTGGGTATGGTCGGTGAGGTTCATGTCAGTTCGGGTCGTGTCGGTTCATGTCAGGGACTTCCCGTGTCAAAGGTCAACGCGGGTTCCAAAAAAACTGTGGTTTTTGGATGTGTTCGGTCTTTGGATTGACGACCTGTATTAAAAATGAATAATTTCTCTATCAGTGGGGTACGATTTTACAATTCTTTGCTTCCTTACATAAATGTCCATGGCTGGGGTGGGGCGGGTCATTGCAATGGAGTCTGATCCTGTCCTCACTCCCAATATTCGCTTTACACCCAACAGTCTTAGTCACTGGATAATGGTCAGGAAAGGGAAATTTGGAAGGTTTCCTTGCCCCCTCCCCAGTCCTGAGCCAGTCAGTTCCAAAGAAGGGGCATTTTGGAGTTGAAAAGTTAACTCTGTGTTTCTCTCCCCGCAGATGCCGCTGGACCTGCTGAGGCTTTCCCAGCACTTTCTGTTTTTATTCCGGTCAGCACAGAATGGATATACTACAGACCTGATGCTTAAAATTCTGAATAACCCTGGTTTAATACACTTTCATTCAAAAGACGGGTTTTGTGCAACGTTTTTTAAAAAAATGCTTTTTAATTGTGTTTAGAAACTTCCCTGGAAACCGGTAGGGGGGGAAATATCCTGCTTGAATGTACTAAACCCAGAGCGCTCCACACCCCCACCTCAATCAGAACAATTGAGCTACTGAATCGGTAGTTTCCTCAATGTTCTTCATTCTGTCTCCATCAGTAAAATACGTTTCACATCTCAGT
Source organism: Cetorhinus maximus (assembly GCF_964194155.1). Taxonomy (NCBI): domain Eukaryota; kingdom Metazoa; phylum Chordata; class Chondrichthyes; order Lamniformes; family Cetorhinidae; genus Cetorhinus; species Cetorhinus maximus. The sequence goes on along the minus strand of NC_135905.1, from coordinate 8,883,341 downwards.
CCTTTCACTGGGGAATTCCTTTCTTTACAGCAACCGAACTCAGCCCCTCAGGCGCTGCAGGGTCGAAATGTCATCTTTAATAATATCGAACGGTGCACCAAGGTCGTACCTACAAACAGAGACCGAAAGGGTGACTGGGAGTCCGGAACAAGGGGAACAAAACCTTAAAAATTCGAGCTGGGCTGTTCAGGGGTGAGGTCAGGAAGCACTTCTTCACACAAAGGTTAGTGGAAATCTGGAACTCTCTCCCCACCGCCACCTCCCCCCTCCAAAAAAAACTGGTTGAGGCTGGGGTGTCAAATAAAGAGTTCAAAACTGAGATTGTTGTTGGGTAAGGATACTAAGGAACAGAGAAACAAGGAGAAACTGTGGAGTTAAGGTTAAATCAGCCATGATCTAGTTGGATGGCAGAATCGGCTCAGGGGGCTGAATGGCTTCCTCCTGCCTGTGAGATGCATCGCAATATAAGTAAGTGAGTAAGTGACTTGAATATTGAAGGAGTAATGGAAAATGGGACAACAAAGGTAAGACAAGCCCTTTGCTGACAACTTGCCAACATGAGAGATTCATTTGTAGCTCCCTGTGGTGATTTGTGCTGGTAACTGGCGCCACACAGTGGCCGTTCTCCAGATATCAGTCCGGATGGTGAGTGGAAACTCTTTCGAGTTATCAACAGTCACAGATTGCAACTCTTTCGAGTACAATCACAGTTCTTGGTTTCCGGGAGTGCATCACAGTTGAGACTCACCTTCTGTCCTTAACTAATATCCAGTTAAAGAGTAAAAACTTGCATTTATATAGCGCTTTTCCTGACAATAGGACATCCCAAAACATTTTACAGCCAATTAAACCCTTCTGAAGTGTAGTCACTGTTGCAATGTAGGAAACGCGGCAGCCAATTTGTGCACAGCAAGCTCCCACAAACAGCAACGCGATAATGTCCAGATAATCTGTTTCTTTTTAAGTAATGTTGGTTGAGGGATAATTTAATGACCATGGCACCAGGATGAACTCTTCTACTCTTCGAAATAGTGCCATGGGATCTTTTATGAGAGACATGCCCTCAGCTTAACATCTCAACCAAAAGGCAGCACCTTTGGCAGTGCAGCACTCCTTCAGTACTGCACTGGAGTGTCTCAGTGCACCCTCCAGCGATGAATCCTGTGCAGTGACCTTGAGCGAGAGACCTGGTTGATTTTAATTTCCCCTTTTGTTGTTTCAAGAAACTGGGGCCAGTTTATTTGTCACCATTGAAATCAGATGACTCAGTCCAGCTCAGGAATCAAACGTATGATTTTCCTGTTCTGCATAGCTCAATACTGGTGCAAAACCTATCTACAATCTCTATCAATGACATCGAAGAGAGGACCTAGTGTAATGCATCCAAGTTTGCTGACAATACAAAGTTAGGTGGGGAACTAAGCTGTGAGGAGGACACAAAGGGACTATAAAAAGATCTAGGCAGGTTGAGTGAGTGGGCAAGAACATGGCAAATGGAATATAATGTGGAAAGATGTGAAGTTATCCATTTTGGATGGAAAAATAGAAAAGCAGGATATTTTTTAATGCTGATAGACTGGGGAATTTGGTACTTGGAGGGACCTAGGTGCCCCTTGTACATGAACCACCGAAAGTTAAGGTGCAGGTACAGCAAGCGATTAGGGAGGCAAATGGCATGTTAGCCTTCATTGCAATGGAATTGAAGCATAAGAGTAAAGAAGTGTGACCATAATTATAGACCACACCTGGAATACTGTCAACAGCTTAGGACTCCTTTTCCAAGGAGGAATATATTTGCCTTAGAAGGATTGCAACAGAGGTTCACTAGATTGGTTCCAATTGAACTCCAACTCAGCAGTTGTAGAATAAGTGCTAAGTATCTCAGCTACCCATTTACACTAACGTGTGCTTTACCTTTTAAATGGTTGTCCATCCACATCAACCAAGAACTTCTCAAAGTTCCAACGAACGTCACTCACTTTCAAGGGTGACCAGTGCAACCTCATCCGGTCCCCAATGAGATGGTTCACAAAGGGGCAGGAAACCTGTTAAAAAAAAAAACAACTTGCATTTCTATAGCGCCTTTCACAACCTCAGGCTATCCCCTAGCACTTTGCAACCAATGAAGCGCTTTTGAAGAGTAGTCTCTGCTGTAATGTAGAAAAGCCAGTTTGCGCACAGCAAGCTCCCGCAAACAGCAATGATGTAATGATCAGATAATCTGCTTTTAGTGATGTTGATTGAGGGATAAATATTGGCCAGGACACCGAGGAGAACTCCCTGCTCTTCTTCAAAATAGTGCCAGAGGATCTTTCAGTCCACCTGAGAGGGCAGGCAGGGTATCAGTTTAATGTCTCGTATGAAAGGTGGCACCTCTGACAGTGCAGCACTCCCTCAGTACAACATTGAAATGTCAGCCTCGGTTTCGTGCTGAGGTCTCTGGACTGGGACTTGAACCCACAACCTTCTGACTCCGTGCTCCCACTGAGACACGATTTGCTTTCATAACCTTTTTCAGTACCGGATTAGGACTGGGTTGGAATTCTTTGGCCGAGTGTGAACAGAATTTGAAAGGGATACAGGTACAATGCTCTACAAAGCAAAACCTGACACCGAGCCATACTGGACAATGTTAGGACAGCTGGCAAAAAGCTTGGTCAAAGACAGGTTTTAAGGGGCATCTTAAAGGAGGAAAGCAAGGTGGAGAGGTTTTGGGAGGGAATTCCAGAACTTAAGGCCCAGGCAACTGAAGGTGCGGCCACCCAACAGTGGAGTGATTAAAATCGGGGATGTTCATGAGGCCAGAGTTAGAGGAGTGCAGACGTCTCAGGTTTATGGGGCTGGAGGAGGTTACAGAGATAGGGACTGATATGGCCATGGAGGGATTTGAAACCCTGGATCAGAAATTTAAAAGCGAGACATTGCTTGACCAGGAGCCGATGTCAGTGGGGACAGCAGTGATAGGGGAATGGGACTTGGTGTCATTGGTTGGGTGGTCTGTGTTTCTACTTCTGGTTTTTTTTTGCCTCTGTCTCAGGATTACATGGCTGCTGGGATTGTGAAAATTGCATGGTGGAGTAAGGGGTGTCGGAAGAGTCTATTCATGATTCTTCAGAGTGGCCGTTTAGCAGGAGCCCAGGGCAACTTGAAACCCTCGAGGGAGAGAATCGGAAACATAGTCAAGCCAGCTGACAGCACCTAAGATGCCTCATATGAGATAGAGAGAGAGAGAAAACAGGACTACAGCCAGGAGCTGGGCAGAAGAACAAGCCTGAACAAGCCTGGTGAGCGACTGCATTGAGGAGTTGAGGTCCTGAAAAGAACAGAAATCTGGAGCATTCTCTGTAAATAGCTTGTTTCTCAGAGTTATGCTTCCCATTAAGGGTTGATATCACTTTGACACTAGTGGTATAAACAAGCCTTGATTTCTAACCTTCGTACAGCCCATGTGCTTAAATCCTACACTACATCACGTTGACTTGATGGATTAACTAGTGGTTCCTGCCTATCATTATCATACGTTTTAACATGTAGGGAATATGCTCACAGCGGCTGATCACCAATAACAGCATAAACAGCACAATGACCATCAGTAACATATAAGATGAATGGCCAATGACACTGACGGTCAGAAATGGCCTACTCCTGCTCCTAACTCCTATGTTCCTGTGTAATGTATAGGGTACATTCTCGAAGACACTGACCTTGAGAAAGGTGTAGAGAGGATGCTCTTTTTCACCATTCACTTCAATCTTGCCAAATATGGGAAACTTAGGAACAAAGTTCCCACCCGGGCGGACGAACTTGAGAACATTCAGAACTTCATGGTCTTTCTCTGAAAAGAAATGTTTCAGCGCAGATCTGAGTGCAGAGGTGAGACTTTAAGTCTGACATAAATGCATTAATAGTTCATCACAAAGGTTTTTAGCGACCAATAAGAAGATGTGTTAAAAGTATGTGTTAAAAGTACAAGACACTTCAGGGTTACAAGTTGAGTTGTGATTCCAGTAAGCTCAGAGTGTCTCTCGATATCAGTCTCCTCATCGTAAGGCCAATGATGTTGTGTGCAATGTATTATTATTGCTAAGGTGGAGGTGTATCCCTTTAAGACAAAGAGACTAATTGTTAAGTGAGCTCAGGTACTGTACTCAGTCCCATGTTAACCCTGTGTGTACCAGACCCTACAACTGCAGTTTTGCTACAACTGAGTCACTTATTAGGCTATTTCAGAGGGCAGCTATGAGTCAACTCATTGATGTGGGACTGGAGGAGTCACATACAGGCCAGTCTGGGTAAGCACGGCAGGTTTCTTCCCTCCAGGACATCAGTGAGCCCAGTGGGTTTATACTACAATAAGATAACAGCAAAATACTGTAGATGCTGGAAACCTGAAACAAAAACAAAAATAGCTGGAAGAACTCAGCAGGTCTGACAGTGTCTGCGGAGAGGAACACAGTTAACGTTTCGAGTCCGTATGACTCTTCATCAGAAGAGTTTATACTGCAACCTGATTGCTACATGGTCACTTTTACTGCTAATAGTTTTGTTTAAAACTCACTTCAACTTCTCAAATGGCAATGTGAGACAAATCTCTCATTCACTGGATTATTAGCCCAGTAACATTAAAAAAAGACTTGCATTTATATAGCACATTTTATGACCACCGGACATCTCAAAGCCCTTTACAGCACATTAAATGCTTTTGAAGGGTAATCATCGTTGTAATATAAGAAACATGACAGCCAATTTGCGCATAGCAAGCTCCCACAACCAGTGATGTGATAATGACCAAATAATCTGTTTTTGTGATGTGGATTGAGGGATAAATATTGGTCAGGACACTGGGGAGAACTCCCCTGCTCTTCTTCAGATTAGTGCTTTGGAATATTTTAGATCCATCTGAGCAGGCAGATGGGGCCTTAATTTAACATTGCATCTGAAAGGCGGCACCTCCAGCAGTGTAGTACTCCCTCAGTACTGCACTGGAGCTTCAGCCTTGACTAACCACTATGCTACTAATGCATGTTTCCTGTTCTGAAACTTTACTACCTGCTATAATTTTTGGTTGTTTTTCAGTGGCAACATTTACTATTCAATTTTCCTATGTCAACAGTCACAATATGGCTGCAGGCTCTGGCCATTTCGGCAATGCTTTGGTACAAGTTGCCAGAAACCTTTCTTGGAGCTCTGTCGCCACCTTGAATATATGATAAGAAAAACTCAGTTTCATCAACTAACTGTTGGCAGAGTCATTGGCAATTAGACCATAAGACCATAAGACATAGGAGCAGAAATTAGGCCATTCGGCTCATCGAGTCTGCTCCGCCATTCAATCATGGCTGATAAGTTTTTCAACCCCATTCTCCCGCCTTCTCCCCGTAACCTTTGATCCCCTTACCAATCAAGAACCTATCTATCTCGGTCTTAAATACACTCAATGACCTGGCCTCCACAGCCTTCTGTGGAAATGAATTCCATAGATTCACCACTCTCTGGCTAAAGAAGTTTCTCCTCATCTCTGTTCTAAAAGGTCTTCCCTTTACTCTGAGGCTGTGCTCTCGAGTCCTAGTCTCTTCTACTAATGGAAACATCTTCCCCACGTCCACTCTATCCAGGCCTTTCAGTATTCTGTAAGTTTCAATCAGATCCCCCCTCATCCTTCTAAACTCCATCGAGTATAGACCCAGAGTCCTCAAACGTTCCTCATATGTTAAGCCTTTCATTCCTGGGATCGTTCTCGTGAACCTCCTCTGGACCCTCTCCAGGGCCAGAACACCCTTCCTGAGATACGGAGCCCAAAATTGCTCACAATATTCTAAATGTGGTCTGACCAGAGCCTTATAAAGCCTCAGCAGCACATCCCTGCTTTTATATTCTAGTCCTCTCGAAATAAATGCCAACGTTGCATTTGCCTTCCTAACTACCGACTCAACCTGCAAGTTAACCTTAAGAGAATCCTGGACTAGGACTCCCGAGTCCCTTTGCACTCCAGATTTCTGAATTCTCTCCTCATTTAGAAAATAGTCTATGCCTCTATTCTTCCTGCCAAAGTGCATGACCTCACACTTCCCCATGTTATATTCCATCTGCCACTTCTTTGCCCATTCTCCTAACCTGTCCAAATCCTTCTGCAGCCTCCCCGCCTCCTCAATACTACCTGTCCCTCCACCTATCTTTGTATCATCTGCAAACTTAGCCAGGATGCCCTCAGTTCCTTTCATCTAGATCATTAATGTATAAAGTGAAAAGTTGTGGTCCCAACACTGACCCCTGCGGAACTCCACTAGTCACCGGCCGCCATCCTGAGAAGGACCCCCTTATCCTCACTCTCTGCCTCCTGCCAGACAGCCAATCTTCTATCCATGCTAGTACCTTGCCTCTAACACCATGGGCTCTTATCTTACTGAGCAACCTCCTGTGTGGCACCTTGTCGAAGGCCTTCTGGAAGTTCAAGTAGATAACATCCATTGGCTCTCCTTTGTCTAACCTACTCGTTACCTCCTCAAAGAATTCTAACAGATTTGTCAGGCATGACCTCCCCTTGATGAAACCATGCTGACTTTGCCCTATTTTACCATGCACTTCCAAGTATTCTGAAATCTCATCCTTAATAATGGACTCTAAAATCTTACCAACAACTGAGGTCAGGCTAATCGGCCTGTAGTTTCCCGTCTTTTGCCTCACTCCCTTCTTAAACAGGGGGGTTACATTAGCGATTTTCCAGTCCTCTGGGACCCTCCCTGACTCCAGTGATTCCTGAAAGATCACCACTAACGCCTCCACTATCTCTTCAGCTATCTCCTTCAGAACTCTGGGGTATAATCCATCTGGCCCAGGTTATTTATCCACCTTCAGACCTTTCAGTTTTCCTAGCACCTTCTTCTTGGTAATGGCCACCATACTCACCTCTGCCCCCCCGACCCTCTTGAACTTTGGGGATGTTACTCGTGTCTTCCACCGTGAAGACTGACGCAAAGTACCCATTCAGTTCCTCCGCCATTTCTTTGTTCCCCACTACTACTTCTCCAGCGTCATTTTCCAGCGGCCCAATGTCCACTTTTTCCTCTCTCTTACCCTTTATATATCTAAAAAAAACTCTTGCAATCTTTTTTTATATTACTGGCTAGTTTATCCTCATATTTAATCTTCTCCCTCCTTATTTCTTTTTTAATTGTCCTCTGTTGGTCTTTGTAGGCTTCCCAATCCCCTGGTTTCCCACTGCTCTTCGCCACATTGTATGCTTTCTCTTTAGCTTTTATGCTGTCCCTGACTTCCCTTGTCAGCCATGGTTGCCTCGTCCTCCCTTTAGTATGCTTCTTCTTCCTGGGGATTAATTTTTGCTGTGTCTCCCAAATTACTCCCAGAAGCTCCTGCCATTGCTGTTCCACTGTCTTTCCTGCTAGGCTCATCTCCCAGTCAATTCTGGTCAGCTCCTCCCTCATGCCTCTGTAGTTGCCTTTATTATTCGCTAATAAATGCACAAAACCTGCGTCGTCATGGTGACCCTTCAATTCCAGAATGGATATTCCTTCTCACCTGGATCCTGTTGTCCAGAACAGTGAATGAGGAATGGGAGAGTTTATCCATCAGGGCATTCAGTTTGTGGAACTGTTGAATAGAGAAGAAGAGGAAAATAATCAAGGAATTGGAACTTATTCAACCCTATCCAGATGAAATAGACCAAAACTATTGCATTGGTGCCTTAATAGTGCTAGATCTAGCTATATATTCATCCATGTATCACTCATCCATTTATTATTCATCCACATATTACTTTGCAGGTGAGAACACTCTTTAAGGGCTGAATACTTTGAAGCAGAGAGTGCTGCTAACGTCACTGGGCTAGTAACCCAGAGGCCCAGGCTAATGCTCTGGGGGCATGGGTTCAAATTCTGGAATTGAGAGCTAGTCTCAGCAATGGTGACCATGAAACTATCATAAAAACCCATCTGGCTCACCAATGCCCTTTTGGGGAGGAAATCTGCCATCCTTACCTGTTGGCCGACATGTGACTCTAGAACCCACAGCAATGTGGTGGACTCTCAACTGCCCTCTGCAATCCTGGCCTTACCAGCGCTGCCCACAGACCATGAAAGGAACTTTAAAAAAAAAATTAGGTGTTTGATTTCACGAGGTGCAATGCTCACTCAGAGAGCCAGTGCAGACGCGATGGGCTGAATGGCCCCTCCTGTGCTGTCACAATTCTGTGATTCTGAAACCTCAGAGTGTCGTTTTATTCCCCGATCCTGATTTCATTTTGCTCTGATGGGATATCCCGTTGAAGTAATCATCCTCGACATTGAACAACAGAGAAGCTCTTTACCTGTGGTGTCGTTGACCCTCAAAATGCAGCCACGTTGGTAAGCAGCAGGATTTTCCCTTGATACTGCCACAGAGACACAGGGGCTCCATCCAGCGTCCTAACCGTAAACTCATGCAATGAAGCAGCTGGTGCTTCCTGGGCAGCAAGCGGCAGAGAGCAGTCCGACTGAGACATCATCAGCAGTAAGAATAACGCGTCAGATTTTTCTGTCTCTCTCTCTCTCTCCCTCTCCCGTACCCTGCCCCCTCCTGACTCACCATCCCCCAGTTCACCAGTGTTCACTGGCAACGGATTATTCTGCCTCAGCACCTCCGTAGATCTGCTTTTGTGTCCTGTGATTGTCTGAGCTCCCTGCACACTCATCACTTTGTTCTGATGTGCACATTTCGACAAATAACCTTTGGATCTTATATCAACCAGTTTTGTTTGTGTGGACGGGAAAGAGAAAGATTGACGAAAGGGAGAAAAAGCCAAAGACGGAGAGAGAGACTGGCATTTGCAACGCACCTTGTCACATCTTTGAAATGGCTGAAGCCTTTCACGTCCAATGGACTACTTTGAAATGCAGACACAAATGTCAGTGAATGTAGCAGTCGTACTGTGTGCTGTGTCATCCCCCCCCATCTGCAAGGACATGAATGAACAGCCAATTTAGTCATGCTGATGTTGCTTGAGGGGGGAAAGAGTTGGCGTGGACATCAGGCCTCTCTGCACCTCTTCAGATATTGTCATGGCATCCTTACTGCCCATCGCAGCAGCTAGACAGGGCACACCCCAAATCCAGCAATGTAGCATTCTCGAAGGATGCATGATTAGGGTCCCCATGCGCCTGATGCATGACCTTTGTTGTCAGGGTCGTTGACGTGAGGATGATATTTGCAGGCGGATGTGAATCCCCTCCAGGTCAAATAGCCTGTAGACATTCAATGGCTCACAATGAGTAATGGCTATTTGGCCGAGGTAGCAAGGAGTTAGCGATAAAGGATCCCTGCAAGGAATCAGCTCCTTCGGGAGGAGCTGTGAACACTCCAAAATCGTGCGACTTTCGGTTTATTTTAAACAGGGTCAACTATTAAAATAGGGAAATGTGGATGTACAACAACCCTCTTCACTTTATGAGTAAAACACCAAAACTGCAAAGCACTGCCCTCCTCATGGACACTGGTGACACATCCATAAGCTGTGGATGGGTTTCAGAATCAATTCACTGTTTTTAAACAAAAATCATTTTAAAAACAAGTTTGTCTCAAGTCCTGTTTCTGCCCATTGAAGCTACTCATGTTGCTTTGGTCAGGAGTTGCGGTTTGGGACAATGAGCCTGGAACTTGGTGGGCCTGTGACACTTGTGCAACATGTTCTTGCTGAGTCTGCAGCTGTTCGTACACATCTGTGTCTCTGAAATGAACCATCAACGTCAATTCACAGCGTGTCCCAGAATGTTCCAACCCTTTGTTCATAGAAAATGGGCTTACTCTACCGCCCGCTCAGCATATTAGCTCTCAGTGGACATTCATTTTACTCAGTATCTGTGCTCCGCCTCTATCCCAATGTTCTAACTGCTAACGTGTCACTCAGCAGCACCGCTACCCCGGAGCTACAATGTTGTGGGTTTCAGTCCCACTCCAGAGACATGAGCACATATGTGCAGTACTGAGGGAGTGCTGCATTGTTGAAGGTGCTGCCTTTTCGATGAGATGTGAAATAGTCTGTCCCCTCAGGAGGATGTAAAAGTCCCCATGGCACTATTTCAGGATAGCCAATTTGCGCACAGCAAGATCCCACAAACAGCGAACTGACTTTGGTGATTTTGGTTGAAAGACAAATGTTGGCTAAATACAAGTGCAAGGAGGTTATGCTAAGTTTGTATAAAACACTGGTTAAGCCTCAACTGGAGCACTGCATCTTTGAGGAAGACGTGAAAGCATTAGACAAAGTGCAGAAAAGATTCACGAGAATGGTTCCAAGGGTGAGGAACTTCAGTTAAGTAGATAGGTTGCCAAAGTTGGGACTGTTTTCCTTGGGGAAGAGGAGGTTGAGAGGAGATTTGACTGAGGTGTTAAAAATCATGAGCGGTCTGGACAGAGTAAATAGGGAAAAAACTGTTCTCACTGGTGGAAGAATCAAGAAAGAGAAGGCGCAGATTTAAAGTAATTGGCAAAAGAAGCAATGGATACATGAAGAGAAACTTCCTCACCCAGCATAAAAGCAAAATACTGTGGATGCTGGAAATCTGAAACAAAAATAAAAATAAAAAAAGCTGGAAAAATAACAAGTCTGACAGCCTCTGCGGAGAGGAAGACAGTTAACGTTTCGAGTCCGTATGACTGAAGTCCGTTCTGATGAAGAGTCATACGGACTCGAAACGTTAACTGTCTTCCTCTCCGCAGAGGCTGCCGGACCGGCTGAGTTTTTCCAGCTATTTTTGTTTTTATCTTTGTTTCTTCACACAGCAAGCGGTTAAGACCTGGAATGCGCTGCCTGAGTGTGCGGCGGAGGCAGGTTCAATTGAGGCATTCGAGAGGGAATTAGATTATTATCTGAAAAGGAAGAATGTGCCAGGTTATAGGGAGACAGTGAGGGAATGGTACTGAGGGAAATGCTCATTCACAGAGCCGGTGCAGACATGATGGGCTGAATGGCCTCCTTTCTGTGCTGCAACTATTCTGTGAAATCACTCAAACTAAATTTTGAAACTGTTATAAATGTGCCATTGTTTTGGCTCACTTTATACATATTTTTCTTAAACCTGAGCAGCTTTCCCTTTGAGCTAAAGGATGAGGTTGAGGCTCAGAGTCTGAACGCTGCTGTTCCATGGCGGGGCCACCAGAGGGCGGGCTCTCCAGCCGGCTGAGCAGGGGGGACGGGGGAAGCTGAAAGCGGTTACACCCGCGGCTCTCTGGGGGACCGGAGATGGGGTTACACCAGGCGGAAGTGGAGGGGTGAGTGTCATGGAGACAGGTGAGAGCAGCAGGTGAGAAGCCGCGGGCGCTGCAGCCTGGGAGCGGGGAACGAGCCTGAGCAACAAACGGTGTCCGTGCGATACAGGCCCGGGGAGAGGGAGCTCCGCCCCCTGAACCTTCCCCCCGGGGGGGGGGGGGGTGTAGCGCTAACTCTACCCCCCCACCCCCTCTCCCCCCCCACCCCCCATCTCCTCCCCCCCCCCACTCCCCCACCCCCCTCCCCCCCATCTCCTCTCCCCCCACCCCCCCCATCTCCTCTCCCCCCACCCCCCCCATCTCCTCTCCCCCCACCCCCCCATCTCCTCCCCCCCCCCACTCCCCCACCCCCCCATCTCCTCTCCCCCCACCCCCCCATCTCCTCTCCCCCCACCCCCCCATCTCCTCTCCCCCCACCCCCCCATCTCCTCTCCACCCCCTCTCCCCACTCCCCCACCCCCCTCCCCCCCCATCTCCTCTCCCCCCCCCCACTCCCCCATCTCCTCTCCCCCCCACCCCTTCCCCCACCCCCTCCCCCCCTCTCCCCCACCCCCCCATCTCCTCTCCCCCCCCACCCCCCATCTCCTCTCCCCCCCCTCCACCCCCCCATCTCCTCTCCCCCCCCTCCACCCCCCCATCTCCTCTCCATCTCCTCTCCCCCCCCACCCCCCATCTCCTCTCCCCCCCACCCCCCCATCTCCTCTCCCCCCCCACCCCCCCCCCACCCCCCCATCTTCTCTCCCCCCCCCACCCCCCCATCTTCTCTCCCCCCCCCCACCCCCCCATCTTCTCTCCCCCCCCCACCCCCCCATCTTCTCTCCCCCCCCCACCCCCCCATCTTATCTCCCCCCCCACCCCCCCATCTTATCTCCCCCCCCACCCCCCCATCTTCTCTCCCCCCCACCCCCCCATCTTCTCTCCCCCCCACCCCCCCATCTTCTCTCCCCCCCACCCCCCCATCTTCTCTCCCCCCCAATCTCCTCTCCCCCCACCCCCCCCATCTCCTCTCCCCCCCCACCCCCCCATCTCCTCTCCCCCCCCACCCCCCCCATCTCCTCTCCCCCCCCACCCCCCCCATCTCCTCTCCCCCCCCACCCCCCCCATCTCCTCTCCCCCCCCACCCCCCCCCATCTCCTCTCCCCCCCCACCCCCCCCCCCCCAATCTCCTCTCCCCCCCCCCACCCCCTCATCTCCTCCCTCCCCCCCAGACCCCTGATTAACTGGTTAATAGGCTGGGGTGGGGGCGAGAGTGAGCTGCACATCTGAAATTCAATCAGCAAATGTTGGAAAAGACACATCTGCTTAAGGACAGGGGGGCATTTTGGTATAGGCCCAAGCTTTGACAAAGAGCATAGGCATGATTCTATCTCTTCCTTATGGACACCATGCTCTGCTATTCCAGAACGTTCTCTTCATTCATTTGTTATCAGTCAGGAAAGTGTCAGTCCCTGCTCTATATCACCTGCAGTCCTGCCCTCCCTTTTTATTTACAAATGTGAAATGACAGGTTGGCGAAGGCCAGTTGGTCAATTGAACAGCTCACACTCAATAGTGCCGGGGTACCATAACCAGACACTTCCTACCCCTCCTCTCCCCCCTCCTGCAACCAGGTAATCTGGAAAAGGCATAAACACTCAAGAACAATAGGGGGAGAGGGGGGGAACGATCTCTGTAAAATTCTCCTACAACCCCCTCAGGTGATTATGACCACTCCAGGATGTCACATTCATCATGCTATCTGTTTTTTCATTCATGGCTCTGTATGGTACATACTGTTCCTCAGTCCAGCTCCGTCTTGAAGGTACACACACACACGCACAGAGTCAGTACCCAGCACACCAGATGGCAGTGATGTTTTTGGGCAAAGATTTCATGTGTGGGTGATGTTAAAAGTGAAGGTTTTAAGCAGACTGCCCACATGAGTGTCAAGATTAAACGCTCCAATATGACCCGTGTGACTACAGGAAACAAGACAGTGTGATAATTTTAGGTCACTAACCAACAAGGTTCATTGGTTGGGATGGGGACTGAGTTTGTCATTGATGAAAATAAACTAAACATGTGAATAACAAATGTTTGCAAATCATATGGAGAGAATTGGACTTTTGGTATCTGATCTATATTTTAGAATTTCCAGTCTGCTCAAAAGTCTGCACGATCCAGTGCGTAACCAGGTGGCAACCTTAGATGATGTTAGGAACCAGCCTGAGGTATATACGCACATGCATGTCTGATGGGATTAAGCACTTGCTATCAAGTGAACTCCACCAGGTAATGGGCATTTTACAGTGGAACATCTCTATTTGTCCCATGGTGAGAATGTTATGATGGCAGCCTGATTACACCTGGTGTTACAAGGCATATAATAACTAAAAGAACAGTTTCCCTTTGCCACCTTCCCCACATCCTTTTAAATCTTTATTTTTCAAAATGTTTTCCAGTTTGAGCTATACTCCTGCTATACCCTTTCTAGTAGGCAGCCCATGTCCTAACAACTGCCGTGTTTAAAAACAAATCCTCTCCAACCCCTCTGATCTAATGATGCTGACCTTAACCTCGTGTCCTTTAGCTACCTGCTCACTGACCAGTGGAAATAGTTTTTCTCAGTTTACTTCATAGCCGTTTGGTAGTATGGAACTTGAGTATTGCTGAGAAATGAGACATGCTATCAAAGCTTTTCATCTTGCACTCATCAGGGCAGCTTGCAAGAATTTTCCAACTGTAACAGGGGAACAACAATTTATACCACATGAGAAGAGGGTGCTGATTTGTTGGCAAGTGGTCTTTGATTGGTGGAGGTGTTGCCATGGTGAATGCAGCATGGAACAGTTAACTGCCCAGCTTTGTTCAAATTCAAACTGGGCAGGGTTGACTTTAATTGGTCAAGGCAAGTTGGAAAATTCATGACCCGCCCAGTTTGAATTTGAACAAAGCTGGGCAGTTAACTGTTCCATGCTGCATTCTCCATGGCAACACCTCCACCAATCCACTTGCCAACCATTCAGCACTCTCTTCTTATGCAGTACAAATTGTTGTTCCCTGTTACAGTTAGAAAATGTTTGCAAGCTATCCTAATGAGTGCAAGATGAAAATAACTTTGATAGCATGTCTCTTTTTCGTCAATACTAAAATTTACTTTGTCAAAATCTCTCAATCTTGTATGCCTCTAAACCATCCTATTTTAACGAAGATTGTCTCACTTTCTCTTCCCTCTCCTGATGTTGATGTTTCTCGATTTTATTGTAGTGTGGCCTTCAATTATTTGTGTCCTCGTCTTTCTCAACTTTTCTCTTGTTTTTTTTTAAACTGGTACATGTTCATGTTACAACCAAAGTGTCAGCTGAATCAACTATTGGACAAACATTTAAAACGTTAAAGGACTTCAATCTGCTGGAAAACTCTCCAGGCTACCTTTCTCCTTTAGTCCTGTCCGTTAGTGTGTCAGTAAAGCAAACTTGTACTGAAGAGTATTTTGTAACTGAGCTCAATGTCTCACTATTATGTACAGCTGAGGGACTCCAGGTAACACCACACACTTGCTAAACTAATACGAACGTATGAATTAGGATCAGAAGTAGGCCATTCAGCCCCTTGAACCTTCTCCGTTACTCAGTAAGATCATGGCTGATCTGATTGTGGCCTTAACTAGCACTTTCCTGCCTGCCACCAATACCCTTAGATTCTTAACTAACAAGGGAATCAATCTCCGTCTTAAAAATACTCAATGACCCTGCCTCTATTGCTCTCTGGGGAAGAGAGTTCCAAAGACTCACGAACCCTCAGAGAAAAAATTCTCCTCATCTCTGTCTTAAATAGGAGACCCCTCACTTTTAAACTGTTCCCCCATAGTTCCAGCCTCTCCCCGTCAGCATTTTGTGCTGTTCGCCTGGCTATCAGCACTGCTCCAGGCTCCGACCCCTCAGAGCCTCTCCCTGCCCCTTGTTGCTCAGCCCTCCATCTCTTACCACTCCCAGTTCCTACTCTGGCTCTGAGCAGCATTGTAGCCTGTGGTAAGAATTCTTGCAGCGCTTTTCTGGGATCAGGAATTTTTCTCCTGCGATGGGGGTGTTCGGTGCTCCAGAGCATTAGCAGCAAGGAGGCAGAGTGATTGAGAAGGTCGGTCACTGGAGAGAGTGGACTCAGCTACAGAATTAACAGGGAGCTGGGGAGGCTTGCTGAGGTGGGGCGAAGAGATCATGAAGACTGCCGTTGCATGCTGATTGACAAGAAGACAGCCTCCATGAACTGAATGGTGAGAAGTCCATGTGACTGAGCCAGTCTTGTGAAAGTCTAGACAGAGAGCGCTGGCCCACTGTTCAGTTAGAAGCTGTCGCCAGCAATGGCTACACTTCCCACTGGGCAGTAATCAGGAGTGGATAACCTACCCCTCCACCACCCAGGCTCCTGAAGCCAGTTGTCGGCAAAGCTGTGACACCTCCTATGGCTAATCAGCCCCAAATGGGGACTTTGAACAGGATGCAGGAGTCCTGCTGGTGCGTGGACTAAATATAAATTCGAAAAAAAATGTTCAGACGTGTTGCTTAACTTCCAGCTTTTGCCTCAACCCAGGTATACATAGTTCTGCACTTTTTATTCGTTGATGGTGTGGGTGTTACTGGCAAGGCCAGCATTTGTTGCCCATTCCTAATTCCCCCTGAGAGCAGTTAAGGGTCAACCATGCTGTGGTTTCGGGGTCACATGTAGGCCAGACCAGGTAAGGACAGCAGATTTCCTTCCCTAAGGGGACATTAGTGAACCAGATGGGTTTTTATGACAATCGATGATGGTTTCGTGGTCACCATTACTGAGGCGAGCTTAATATTCCGGATTTTATTAATTGAATTTGAACTCCTCCAGCTGCCGTGGTGGGATTTGAACCCTTGCCCCCAGAGCCTGGACCTCTGGATTACTAGTGTGGTGACATTGCCACTATGCCAGCATCCCAGTGTTGCCGTCTAGATGTTAAATCGGAGCCCTGCCTGCTTGCTTGGACATCCCATGCCTCTGTTCTGGGCAACTTCCTCGCTCAGTCAGCACACTCAAGCAGATAAACTGGGCAATTGTCTCATTGTTGTTCGTGGGATCTTGCTGTGTGCAACGTTGTGACTGGACATTTTAAGAAGTAATTAATTGCCCGTGAAGCATTTTGAGACACCTCACGGACATGCTGTAAATAAATGTAAGGTCTTCCTGAGTTAGATTCCAGTCGGGAACTTGAGCCTCGGTCTGGCACTCGCAATGTCTGTTTCGTTCTTCAAATTCTCTCTCTTTCACCCTAGGTGCCAGCTTCTGGAGCTGCCCTGGGAAGATGTTCTGGTTCCGCACGTCCTGTGCCACCTCCCACTGTGCCAGCTGGTCTGCCTGCAGCGGGTTAGCAAACAGTTCCACACCTTGATTCAGCTCTACCTGGTAAACTGCCACACTCTGGACACCTCGCAGGTAATTCGCCAGGGACATTGTGCCTCCCTCCACCGCCCATGAATCTTTCTTCAGCAGTGAAAGGGCAGTGAAGGCTGGGAAGCTGACCCAGCTTGTGTCAGTGATATGGGACTTGCTGCCTGAAAGTGGGGGTGGCGGAAGCAAAATCAGTCATAATTTTCAAAAAGGAATTAGATATAAACTTGAAAAAGGGAAAAACGTGCAGAACCACGGACATGAGGTGTGAGACTATGGATGGCTGCTTCAAGGAGCTAGCACAGGTGCAAGGGGCTGAATGGACTCCTTTTGTGCTGTAAGGTTCTCTGATTCTAGAGTCAGGCTTGTGCTAAGTGGGAAGGGTGGGATTTTCTCACTTGAAGACAATTTGAGCTTTTCTCATTCTCTTGTCTCCAGTCATCAGCTCTTTGGTATCTGGTGATAATTTTAGTCTTCCAGTTGATTGGAGTTAAGGGACATCAAGGGTTAGAGTTCACAGGGTGAGACTGCTTCTGTCAGGGTTCATGTTAGGGTGAGCGTCATCTCTGTCATTAGGTTTGCTTCGGAGTGAGGGAATAGTGAGACGTTTTGCCAGGCACACTCTCCACTCTGGAGAATACTATAGAATGTCCCATCAATCTCAAACAGCTGGGATTATTGTGAGAGAATTTCCATGATCCTGATTGTCCCTTGTCCTGGCTGCAAGACAGCCCGGACTGACTGACCGACCGATAAGTGTAGTGGAACAGTCAGTATCTAGACCATCGTTGCTGCCCAACTCAAGAACACTGTATAGTTGGTGCTCCCTCTGTAACTGCAAATGAAAACAGTTGGACTGCAGAGTCTGAAAGAATCGGAAAAGAATTAACAGAAATAACAGAAACATAGGGTAATATATACACCGAGAAATGGCATTCGTTTATCTGTTTAACCTTTTGCACAATGGGATTGCAGCCTTACCAAGGCAACCTAGTGTTTTGGGTATTACTGAGATGGAACAGTGCACACGAACCCTTGTGAATAGGGAATGTTGTTTGGAACTTGCAGCTTTGTTAACTGCTTAAAAATGATTTTAAGTCTCGGCTTTGCAATTTGTCACAAAACGAGAGCAGGGTGCTGGGCGTGTATAAAAAGGCTGCCGACTGCAGACTTTGCATGGAACCAGAGGGGTAGATCCTGGATTTTGCCTGTACTGCAACTTCCAGATGTGGTGAACGGTGGGGAGAGGGATCTTTGGCCATTCAAGGGGGAGCTGGATACGTGCATGAGGGAGAAAAAAAATAAGAGGGATATAGCGACAGGGTGTGATGAAGTGGGGTGGAAGGGAGGAGGCTTGTGTGGCGTATAAACACCAGCATAAATCACGCGTACATCACCTTGGGTAACCAGTGACTAACTGGAGGAGTTTGTGCCAGTATGGAATAGTTCATCGGGACAGGGAGGAGAGAAATACGAGCATTGGAAACGTTAACTCGTTTTTTTTCTTCCTCTGATTTGAGTTCAGGTCGGGGCTGCTATCCCTCAACACGCCTTCTGCAAAATACTGAAAGACAACACGGTACTGCACCACCTGATTGTAGGAAGCTGTTCCGACTGGCTGACGGACAGTGAGCTCTTACCGGTGATTGGCCAAAATCATCACTTGGAGAAGGTTGACATCACAGGCTGCCGAGGCCTGAGCAGACAGTCGCTGGTGGCCTTGTCCCTGAGCTGCCCCAACCTGCAGCACCTTTCCCTCAGGCAGTGTGACTGGGTGGATCCCCTCTCCCTGAGGAGCCTGGCTGACCGCTGCAGTCGGCTGCTGTCAGTCGACCTGACCGCCTGCAAGCAGCTCAACGATGAAGCCATCTGTTACCTGGTCCGGAAGTGTCGAAAGATCAGGTCACTATCCCTGGCGGTCAACGCAAACCTCAGCGATTGTTCAGTGCAGGAGGTGGCAAAACAGTGCACCGATCTCGAACACTTGGATCTAACCGGCTGTCTCCACCTCAGGAACGAGTGCATGAGGTAATATTCCTGCCTTTTTTTTTTAAATGTGTCCCTCAAACAGTTTAGGGTCTGCAACGTACTTCTCCTAGGGAGGTAGCTGTCGCTGTTATTACTAGACTGGTTATCTAGGGTCCTGGATTCATAATCAGGGGAAGTGAGTTCAAATTCTGTTTGGACCATTCCAATTGAGTTTAAAGCAATTTTGAAATTGTGTCAGTGAAAAGTGACCCATGAGGCTGTTGCATTATCGTAAAAATCCAACCGGTTCACTAATGTCCCTTAGGGAAGGAAACCTGCCATCCTCACCCAGTCTGGCTCGTATGTGACTCCAGTCCCCCACCAATGTGGTTGACTCTCAACTGCTCTCTGAAGTGGCCTAGCAAGCCGCTCAGTTGTATCAAACTGCTACCGTCTCAGGACAGCTGGCTTGAAAACTGCATTATTTATTTTCTTGAACTAAATGCACTTAAAAATTAAGCTTGGCTTGTCCAATGGGCTCAGGATGAATGTCACATATTAAGGCACTTGGAGTGGGAAGGTTCCAGGTTTGTTCTGATGGTGTCAGCCAGGACGTTATTGGGACATGACAATCATATGAACATACATACGAATATACGAAATAGGAGCAGAAGTAGACCATTCAGCCCCTCGAGTCTGCTCCACCATTTCATTAAGGTCATGGCTGATCTGTTTGTGTTTTGAATTCCACATCCCCATCTACCTCCAATAACCTTTGGTTCCCTTGCCTAACAAGAATCTATCTACCTCTTCCTTAAAAATGTTCTATGATCCCGTCTCAACCAGCAGAGAGTTCCAAAGTTGCACAACCCTCAGAAAAAAATTCTCCTCATCTCTGTCCTAAAAGGGCGACCCCTAATTTTAAAACAGTGCCCCCCTAGTTCTGGACTCACCCACAAGAGGAAACATCCTTTCCATGTCCACCTTGTCAATACTTTGTAAGTGTTTCCTTGTGCCACTTATTCAATGTTTTCAGGCTCCAATGAAGGACAGATAAGAGCGTTTGCAAATGTAAAATATTTAGACATGAAAAATACTTTTCCTATGACCCTTTGTTACAACAGGGACTGCATTTCAAAAGAACTTCAATAGCTGTGAAGCACTTTACATATGCAAGTTTTTTCTTTAAAAGTTTATAGTACATATCAGCGACATGGTGTGCATGTGATTTGTACATGAAAAGAATTCCAACTCATTGTGTTTTCCAGGACAGTTGCAGAATATTGCACGAAGCTCCACTCACTGAAAGTGAACCACTGTCATAACATCACTGAAGGGACTTTAGAAGTTTTGCGCAAGAAGGGAGTGGACGTTGACGTGCAGCCACCTCTCCAGCGAGCACTTGTCCTCCTGCAGGATGTTGTGGGCTTTGCTCCATTTATCAACCTCCAGATTTGAACAGAACTATTCGGGTAAACTGGTTCCCCGTCTCCCCTGACACACACGCACACAACACTTATGGTGCTTATGTAAACTTAGATTAAAGTAGGTGGTATAATATTTCAGTAGCAAACTGCAAATCCTTTGTCAAACTTGCAGTATCAAATTTGCAATCACTCAAAGCTCAGTGTGATATTGGAATGAATCAAGACCAGTAACTGAGAGCCTCGGTGATTCTGCATCACGGCAACTCACACCTGAGCTGGCTAAGTTCCCTTGTAAATGATGTTTGATACTGTGAGGTGATAAGAGTGGCCATGTTGTGCGCTAGTGGGGGCGAGGCAGTGTATTACTTCTGTTTACCCACTGAACTGAAAGCATGACCATTAATGGTGAATCGTCTGACCTTACAAAGGTCCCAGGTATTTATTCCATTCAAGAGGTGGCAAAGAGTTGCAGCTGTTATTCAGATACATCCAAGTAGTTCTGGTTTGGAAGGTAACAGAGATGGGACCTTTACAGAGAATAGGGTATAATCTAGGTAGCTGTGACAATCAATGGACTTGTAATAGATGTCTGTGAAAGCATATCAATAGAGAGAAAGATACATCAGAGATGGACCATGTGAAGATGAGGGTGGTAATTGGAAGTCACATAAATAAAATTCTCAAGGATTTCAACACGATGACCATTGAAATGGACAAGAAAGTCAGGAAGGAGGCCTGAGTGGACCTGGAACAAAGTGCATTCAATATATCCTGCAAAAGACAGGTTCACATACCAACATATTTTACCTGGAGGATGCGTGTTAGAAGAGAAGTCATTCAGGGTGAGATATTTGGCTAGGATGAGTGCTGGCAGATGGTTGGACCCCTGTTCGAAGAGGAACCATATGCTGCCCTAGTGAGAGCTGGAAGTGTAGAGGGACTGGAGACTCTGAAATCATGAAAGTGGCAGGGATGACACAAATGTAGATGGGTAGACCCTAGACACGGTAGAGAGAAGAGTCAGATAAGAAGAAATTGATTAGTGGGACAGGAGCATCTTAAAATAAATGAGTCAGATAAGAAAGAAATTGATCTACCTAATTGTTCTACCTAAACAATCCTATTTTTCACATCTTGGAGTAAAGGTAGAAATGAGCTAGGCCTGGCTGTAGAACTGAGGTCAGATCCCCGGAAGAGATGTGATTGCTAATAGCTTGGAGAATAATTTTGGTACTGGGGTCATGGTCCAGAGGCAGGTCAAAGAATTGGCATTCAGCCTCAGCCAGGTAGAGGTCCTCCTGCCTCGACTATCAGCAGGTTTGATATCAGGGTTAGAACTGAGAGAGAAGCTTCGATAGCTATTTGAAGCAATGCATTGTCTTTACCTTTTCATAAGAGAAATTATTTTGATCTCCCCCTTTATACTTTGAATATTAATCCTAAACTCACCAACATCAGGAAATATTTCACTGTTTACCTTTTTAAAACTTAAACTAGACCTGATTGGCATTCTAAGTCTGTCATTACTGATCCCTGGTAGTATCCTAGTAAAACCTACGTTGTATACTCTCTAATGGGTCAACATTGCTTCCAGAGTTGGGTGCACAAAACCACACACAGCACTCCCAATGTTGGCTTAGCCCAGGAATGGTCCAAATACAGCACCAAGGAACTTGAGACTAATTTTGATAACTCTTCAAACATCCTCAGAGAATCATACACTACAGGAGGCTGCCATTTGACAGCCCATTGAAAGAGCTATCGAATTAGTTTCGCTCCCCTGCTCTTTCCACATAGCCCTGCAATTTTCTCTTTTTCGAGTATGTATCCAACTCCCTTTTGAAAATTACTATTGAATCTGCTTCCAGCACCCTTTCAGGCAGGTCATTCATGATCATAACTTGGTGTGTAAAAAAAGAAATTCCTGTTAATCTCCTCTCTGTTCTTTAGGCTAATTATCTTAAATCTCTGTCCTCTAGTTACCAATAATCCTGCCAGTGGAAATAGTTCCTCATTTGCTCTTTGAAGCCCTCGCAACCTTGACTACCTATTAAATCTCCCCTAATCTTGTCTGCTCGAAGAATAATCCCAGCTTCTCCAGTCACTCTACATCAGTAAAGACCTTCATCTCTGGTTCCATTCTAGTAAATCTCCTCTGTACCCTCGCTGGAAGATGGGCCCTCGACTGACAGATGTGTATGCAGTGGTTTTGACATGAATATCCCTAAGCTTAACAAATTTATTGTAGTTATTTTAACACAAACCTATTTGTTTCTATGCTTTTATTTCTCTGTTGTTAGCCTCTTGACTGAGAAGGTTGTGGGTCTAAACTCCATTCCAATACTTAAAGACATAATCTAGGCTGAAACTTCAGTGCAATATTGAAGGGGAGCTACACTCACTGATACTTTCAGATGAGACGTTAACCTGAGAACCCAACCCCCATCACCCTCCGCGTGATCAGGTGGATGCAAAAAATCCCATGGCACTATTTCAAAAGAGTAGGAACATTATCCTGGGCATCCTGGCCAATATTTTTAAAGGAGTGGGTAGGGAAGAGTTCTTCAGGTGACCTGACCAATCTTCATTCCTCAAAATGGTTAACTAATCATCATTGACTATGGAGCACTGATGTGCACAAATTGGTTGCTTTGTTTGCCAATAAATAATTGATTCAAAAGAAATGTTGTGGTTATGAATCGCTTTGGAATATCCTGGGAAAGTGAAAGATGTATAAAGTTTTTTTTTGCCTGAATAATTAAGCAGCATTTAGAACTACTTGCCTTTCCTGAGTAAGGATGCAGATTTAAACCCATTATCATTGTTCTCGGATGTGGCGATACTGTCCGAGGTCACCGGGTGTCTTTCTAGTTATTCTCTGTAGACTAGTGTGGCTTGTTGCTAGGCTACTTCAGAGGGCACTGAGACAGCAGAGAGCCTGGCCCTGGAGTGGATGTGTTGGGCCAGACCAGGTTGAGGAGGAAGGTTCTTTTCCTTAAGGGACATTAAATATTTCTGGCAGCAAGGACTGATCTACAACTGACAGCAAAAATATTAAAACCCATTTTATTGTTCAGAAGCAACACAGCAAATTTACTGAGTGGAAACAGTATCACACGACACAATATCATACACACTGTAAACAGCAGGGAACAGAATATTATAAAAGCAGAAAAGTTTAATTTACTTTACAGATTGCTCAATTATTTCACACAGGCACAGTTATTTTTTTAAAAAACACCCTATCTCATTCCTCAATTCATCAAGTTTGGGTTCCTGTACTTGGCTGACTGCTACAGTAAGTAATGATTGAAAACCTATGTAATTTTTTTTACAAATGTCATATAAATAGCATGTATTAACCAAATTTCAGCTAGTGAGAGACAACTCTAGAGACAATCCAGCCACATTTACCAAGGAAGTTTTCATCTTAGCCTCACAACAGATGCACAAACTGTGTTCAAACTTCCTTGCTACCATTATTTCACTGACCATTATAGGTTGTTACTAGACATAAATTTAGCTCTATTAATAAAAAATAATTTAAAATGACTAGAAAATTCCACTTGGTAAATTCTTTAAAGGGAAGAACGAGTAAAGCAGTTCTCCTGATTACCAAGTAAAAATCCAGTCTTTAGCTCCTCCAACAAATAATTAAACCTGCTTGCACCAACTCATCAAAGAAAGCTCAAAGTGACCATCCACGTACACAGGTTCCACTTGAGGCATCATTATAAAACGACTGTCGTTTCCCTTTGAAGTGCACAGCTGGTCACAAAAACATCAGAGGACCCCTAGTTGGTGCACAGAGTATGTTCAGGACCTCCAATAGACACACAAAAATGTTAATCACGCTAAGTAGGCTGGTGGTGTCTCCTGCTTGACCAGTGTCTTGACTTTGAGATGGACAATTAAAAAACAAAATACTCAGTTCAAACTTACAATAGGAGAGAAAAAAATTACATTTGTTTAACGCTATTGGGGGAAGATATTAAGTTAAAGAGACTACTGAATTATCATCAAGGCCACATTTAGATAATGCTGTTCTGAAGCGTCGTATGTCAGTGAATTCAGCTGTACAATGGATGCTATCAGATCCAGAACCCACAGACTGCAACAGCTCAATGCTACGTGGTAACGATGTGTAATGAAAAAATAATATTGCTGGGGTCTTAATAAGGGAATCAGCATTCAAATCACGGTTTCTTATAGTGGTTGAGTAGTAACTTCATCACAAAAGGTATGAACTCTCCTACCGCACCATTGTCCAGTTCAGGAAGCAAAGTGAATGTTTAAATCCTTGAGCTGTGTTGAATGCAGGTGGCTGGGGAATCGAAGTTAGCCGATGCTGGGATCTGAGGATTAACCCATGAAGCACTCAAATCGGCATCTCAGTGGAATTTATATTTTCTGGCAGGTTTAAGATTGATGTAGGTTTTCTTCGTCTCCTCACTTTCCGTTTTCTTCACTTCAGTGTACCGCTCACCCTTTGTGCTCACCACCTTGTTGTCTATGTATCGGATAAGCTTCTTGGGAGCCTGGTAGGAAGCAGCGGACACAGTTCTATCAATCATAAGTCAATCTGATATTTCTCATTTACTACCATCTAATGCCTGCCAATTGTAGCCAATGGAAAATTTACAAGTGAATTTGAGGTGTTCTGAGGCAGTGGTTAAGACTGAATCGAGGGTTGAGACGAGAGCCAGCATTATTTTACCTTTAATGCAAGCTGGCATGACTAGAGAGTGTGCTTGGTGGGGCAGAGGTGAATCTTCAGCTAGGCTGGATTGGTAATAAATCCCATTTATGTCCAGTGTCTTCAACTACCCTTCCTGCTCAAACTAGGCCTCCTGGCAAGAAAGACATTAAGTTCCTCGATGCTACCCCACCATCTTCAGTGTAGGATCTAGGATGGGCCAGCAAAGACTGCAGCTTTGCGTAGATGAATAAAATTTGTATTTGAAAAATAGATATCTGGTACACGTATAGCAAGAAGATTGTGAAATAATTGACTGTTACTAATCACAGATCATGAGAAAATCTTACAACACTGCAGATAGCTCCTGGTGATTTAACTTTCACATCACAATTAGGAGACTGCTCTATTCAATGGATTGGACTACTGTCCAACTTTGAATTCAGTCCAGATTAAGGTGATGAGGGTCTCATTACTGACTGCAAATGTCCTTAGACAAATAAGATCAAATGGGTGCAAGCCACTAACTGGAAGACTCAGCTCAGTGAGAAATGAAGAACTCATACTGCTGCAGTTGGGTCCTTATTGAAGATGGAGGGGGTAAAGCATATTGTAGGATCAAACTAAAGGAACACATGTTACCCCAAGCTAATGATGCTTAATGGGTCACAAGTAGCATCAGTTTGTAACTGTACCTGAGCTTCAGATTTCACATTGGGCAGAATGGACAAGAGCATTACCTGGCCAAGTTATATCAGACACACGGTGAATTATTAACATGTCAGATTAACCATATGTGGAAGGTAACCCTCTACAGAACAGCGGGAACACTCATGATTGTGCAGAGTCCTGTAGTGTATGCTGTGTCATTTCCCAGGTCTCACCTTCCTGTGTAATCTTCGGAACGTTGTCTATCCTTCACCTTTCAGAATGGGAGTTCACAGCTGATATCTAGTACTGGCTGATTCCTTCCCCCCAATACCCCTACTCCAATATTTTAAGGGGAATGGGGAAAATCACATTCTCAAGAGACATTTCTTCCTAGTTGAAACAGCACTTACTGTGGTGCCAGGTTCTGAATGAGCAATCCCCAGGATGACCCTTATTTGCCAATGCTTGGTTGAAACTATCCAGGGCTTGAAAACTTTACATGTCCAACAACCTTTGCTCCCCAGAGCAGCTTCCTCAGCCTTTACTGCCAAAAGGTCCGTTTCTTCAGCTGCCTAGACATCTGCTATGGTCTTTGGAGCTATGCACCAGTGAAGAGACCAACCAGGTCTGAAGAAAAGTCCCCCTTCTGTTTCTCCTCTCACTCTCCACACCCTCCATCATTTGGATTGTTAGTAACATACAGTACAAAGAGGCCATTTATACCTGTGCCCATTGTCCCAGCTTCTCAAAACACTCCATGTAGCTGAAGTTCCTCATCCCAGCTAATCTTTCTCTGCACCCCCTCCAAAGCTTTGGATTCTACCTAAAGTGTGGTGCCTAAAACTATACTCAATACACCAAAGATTTGTGAAGGTTTATTATAACTTCCTTGTTACTGGATTTCCCTATTTCCCCGAAAAGAGACCGAGAAGATTTTGAACTGTTAGCAGCTCAGGCCCTAACCCGTTATAACAACCAGCAACTTCCCTATTTACTCAGGGACAGGGACAAAGGGACTTTTGCAGTCATAGCATTTAATTTGCGGTAATAACACTCGTCTCTTTATAAAACAATGAGTTATTCAGATCTGGAATATATGGCCTGAAAAGGCATTGGAAACATTCAATGGCAGCCTTCAAAAGGGAGTTCAATATATACTTGAAAAGGAAAAAAAAAATGCAGGACTGTGGGAAAGGGCAGGGCGACTGGGACTAATCTCAAAGAGCCGGCACAGGCAAGATGGGTCAATTGGCCTCCACCTGTGCTATAAGTTTGGACGAACATCCAGCAGAATTCCAGAGAGCTGGTGTGTTGCGGAACAGAAGAGGCATCAGCTGTGGCTGGCAAGGATTACAGAAGTAGGATGGAGTGGGGTCATGGAGGGATTTTATGTTGGGCGATAGGGAGTGAATAAAAGCTCAATGTGGACAGTGGTGTCAATTAAGTGCTAATCCAAGATTTATATTCCAGATAACTTCTTACCTCTTTGGGTGCAATAGGCTTGTGCGTTTTGACATCATCATCATTATCCACCATCATATATCTGGAGTAACGTAGTAAAAAGCATATTTTAAACAGGAAGAATATCAAGAGTCTATGCACAGGGTACAATACTTTACTCTGTAGCAGTATAGCCAGGGCATTTGAAATTTAGGATTTATTTGATTTGATAGTGTGTACTTTCATAACTAAATAAAGTAACATTTCCCACATCAAATTCATGGTTAAGTTGCAACAAATATAAAAATAAAGTTTTAAAGAATTCGAAAATATCTCCGATTTTCAAGCCAACTCTGTCAATGGGTCTCACACACTAAACTGCAACAGTAAAGTTTGAGCATGTTATTGTGCGACAGTCCTGAAATCGGGTTGCAGCAGTCGATTCAACTGGAAGCATCGCTTCATGTTCTTTAGAAACACGTTCAGGAGCATGGCGAGGTCAGTTTTATTCTTGCAACTACAAATACCGGAAAATCTGAAACTGAAAATTGCTGCAAATACACCTTCTCAAGGGAAATTAGAGATTGGCAACAAATGCAAATGAGCGTCACTCACACCCATGAAAGAATTAAAAAAAATCCCACCCTAATCCTCTTTGCTGCTCTACCTGCCCACACCAGGTTACAGCACGTTCTCTCGTCCAACAATGGTGTTTGACCTCTCAGCCACTGTATCTCTGTCCTCTGGAATTCCCTCAACATCTCCCTCCCTGGTTATAAAAACGTTTCTTCTAAACCTTTCTCGCTGTGTGTGTGTTTCATGCTCCATAAACTTTGTTTCTTTTCATGTCTGCTTGGTGTAAATGTTTTCCCTCTGGTCTATAAATTGTTTTGAAACATGGCCCGGTACACATGAAGGGCTACGGAAATGTGACAGGTCCTGAGTTCCCTTCTTCCTTCCACCCCAACCAAATAAATGCATCTTAAGCTGTCCATGGACTGAATACTCACTTCTCCAAGATGCTCGCTTTGACCTTCTTATCCGTTTTTGGATGAGTTTCCTGAAAATGAAAGGCAAAGCACGGTACAGGTGAATGAAAATAATGCAACACAGAGCCTGCGGTGTGTAGCACTGTTCTTAATCTACCCACTGTTTACATTGACCAATGGCTTATCTGGGGCCAGACTGAAGCAGCTAATGCATTGGTGTCAGTGATTCCTGCCACCTGGAAATCTTAGTTTGCTTAGGTTGCCTCTCGGCAATTTACTGAGGCAATCAGAGAGATTAATATCACTCAGGATTGGAGTGTGAGCAGAGTGCGATGGGTGAGGCGGAGGGGACTTGGGGGGCAGATAGATAGGTGCTCTACCCCTGTGCACAAAGCAGGACCGCTCACTTGGATCAGTTTTATACCAGAGGACAGACCTCACTGCATTAGGAAACATGGTGGCTGAGTAAGAAACAGCCAAATATCCTCAACTTGCATCTCCTTGTATATAGGCAGCAACTGAGACACATCATAACATGACCAAATGTCAACTAATGTGCTATTGGAAAAGAATTTCCATGTCACATATAAATACAACGCTGCATTTAATCTTATGATGAACCATCATTTAATCACCCCAAGTTACAAGTGTAGGACAAGTAGCGGCCCGGATTTATAAGGTAACTGTCGGCTGCCCCTCGATTCGAGGATGACATCTACTCAAGGTCGCGGGTT
The DNA here is from genome assembly GCF_964194155.1 of Cetorhinus maximus. Taxonomy (NCBI): domain Eukaryota; kingdom Metazoa; phylum Chordata; class Chondrichthyes; order Lamniformes; family Cetorhinidae; genus Cetorhinus; species Cetorhinus maximus. Next base: position 8,854,783 of record NC_135905.1, on the reverse strand, counting down.
TCTGCCATGGGTCTTCATGCGACTGAACAGGCCAACTCTCAACCTGCAGATCTTTGGGCACATGGGGCAGGATGTCCCACGAGATAGTGGGATCCGGAGGGCAGGACTTGCTTCCTTTTCTTTCCTTCTCTGCCTCGTCATTAAGATGCTGTGACTAAAAGCGCGATGCAACTTGATGGACAAGTTGTTGCCATTTTGAATGATTGGTAGCAAACTCCTTCCAGTCATTAATGTCAATGCTGCCACACTTCAAGGAGACTTCAGAGTGTCTTTGAAGTGTTTTATTTGTCCTCCCCTGGATCGCTGGCCATTTGAGAGTTGAGAAAACAGAACCTGGCAGGGGAGATCGTTTTTGACCATCCGGACACAGTATCCAGCACATCAAAGTTGATATTGCAGAGTTTTTTGCCTGAATGCTTGTAGAGCAGGCTTCAGGAAGGATACTAGCGTTTGTTCAGCGGTCCTCCTATTGGATCCGGAGGATGCAGTGGAGGTATTGCTGATGGAATTTCTCTACCACTCCTATGTGTCACTGATACACAGTCCAGGAGTGTGATGACAACAACTGCTCTATGCATTAGGTCTTTTGTTGACTTAGAGGTCTTTGTTGTCAAAGACTTGCTGACACAGTTTGTAGAAGGCTGTCAACCCACAGTCAACCCTGGCATTAAGATCCCCCAGAAAAATAATCTTTTCTTCTTTGGAATGGCAGCGAGGAGTTCATCAAGGTCAAAACAGAACTTTTCCAAAGCATCTTCATCAGAATCAAGGGTCAGGACATAAGTGCTGATGATGGTGGCATATTGATTACAGCTGAGCTGTAGATGAAGTGTCATGAGTCTTTCACTTATACAATTGGAGAGTTCTGCCAGTGCATCAAAGATCCTATTCTGGATGGCAAAACCAACTCTGTGACACAAGAGTCACCGTCAGCTTTTTTCCAGTAGGTGTAGCTTGTTCCTTTAGCTGCTCCTCCCCAGGGAGATGGGTCTTGCTGAGGGCGGCAATATCAATTTGGAGTCTTGATAGCCCCACATGATACAATCGCAGTTCTTCTTTCTGGACAGTCATAAGACCATAAGACATAGGAGCAGAAATTAGGCCATTCGGCCCATCGAGTCTGCTCCACCATTCAATCATGGCTGATAAGTTTCTCAACCCCATTCTCCCGCCTTCTCCCCGTAACCTTTGATCCCCTTACCAATCAAGAACCTATCTATCTCAGTCTTAAATACTCAATGACCTGGCCTCCACAGCCTTCTGTGGCAATGAATTCAGTCACTCTTGGGACTATCCGTGAGTGTTCTCACATTCCAAGTTGCACAATTTAAAGTTTCTTTCTTTGACCACAGAGATCGTGGTTCTTTGACTGCAGGGTGTGGTTCCCCAGCCAGGTGAAAGTGGGACAGCCTATTTTTAGGGCACCTTTTCTAGCCCCCTCTCCATTTAGGGTGAGCAGAGAATATCCTGAAGAGGTCTGCACAGTCACAGATGCTGCTGCCCAAAGTTACCTCTGTCCCAAAGCAGGTGTCCAACAATCTTCGTGAATCTGTTGCAGATTCTTGACCCACCTGCAATCTCCCCCTCCTAGTCACACACCATCCTGACTTGGAACTATATCATCGTTGCTGGGTCAAATCCTGGAACTCCCTCCCTAACAGCACTGTGGCTGTACCTACACCACATGGACTGCAGCGGTTCAAGGCAGCAGCTCACTTTCAGATTCTCAAGGGCAATAAATGTTGGCCCAGCCAGTGATGCCCACATCCCAACAAATTAACAAAAACATCCGCATGATGTCCCAAAGTGCATTAGCCCATTAACCTTCGATGTACAGAAACATGGCAGCCAATTAGGGTCCCTGAAATATTCTGTTTTAGGTGTTGGGTGAAGAATGTGTGTTGGTCAAGACACCAGGAAAACTCCCTTGTTCTCCTTTAAATTTGTGCCGTGGGATCTTATGTTCACCTAAGAGAACAAATGGGCCTTGGTTTAACACCTCATCTGAAATGCGATAACTTTTAACAGTACAGCACTGCCTCAGTGCTGTCCCTTCCAGTAGAGCTGCCCTCCCTCATTACTGCCCCTCCGACAACGTAGCACTCCCTCAGTACATACTTCCGACAATGCAATAGTTCCTTAGTACTAACCTTCTGAAAGTGCAATGCGCCCTTGGTATTCCGCCTCCGACAATGCAGCATTCTCTCGTACTGATTTTCCAATAGTGCAGCACCTCTTCAGTACTGCCCCTTGCTGCAGCGCAGCACTTCTTCAGTACTGCCCCTTGCTGCAGTGCAGTGCTCCGCCTCTGACAATGCAGCATTCTCTCAGTACTGCACTTTGGAAAGTGCAGTGCTCCCTCAGTATTGCACCTCCGGCAGTGTAGCCCTCCCTCAGTACTGCACTGTCATTACCAGATGTGCATATGGGTCACTTCCAGTTTAAAGCATTGTAAAAACATTAGGAACAATTACTGAAATATTAACAACAGTAGTTACAACAACAACACCAGCCGCAGACTATTTATTGTCTCGGTCTCTTGCTCAAATACCCAATGGACTTACCTCCAGAGTTGCAGTGTCAAGTTGCTCCACTACCCCCTCCATTATTAACTGCACAGCATAATCCAAGTTGCCTTTAGCTACAGACAGAACTTGGCGCATGACCGATAAACTGGAGGATGGAAACATCTCGACGAGCAGCTGGACTCCATCCTCCACCTTGGCACGACCTTCCTAAAAACAATGGGGAAAAAAAAAAAAGCAAAGCACTGGAGTGTTAGATCCAGAACAGATCTCAGGAGCTCAGGAATATTGGCCAAGGCATTCCTCAAGAGGTCATTAACTACCTACACAAAATAAAACTGTTCCTGAGATGAATCTGGATAGGAGTGAGCTGCATTGACTGACTTGGCTTTTTCTTATCACCACACTCAAGTTAGCTTATCTGAAGGACGTAGTTAGGAATGTCAGAAGGTGGTGGGCTCAGGCTCCCCCTGCAGGATCTCAGCAAGTAGTCGAGGCTGGCACTTGCAGCGCTGAGGGAAGTGCTGCCTTCCTGATGAGACATTAAACCGAGGCCCTGTCCGCCTGTTGAGGTGGACGTAAAAGATCGAACGGCATGAACCAAAGAGCGGGGAGTTCTCCAAATATCCTCGGCAACAAAAGCAGTTTGAATTCTTGATTACTTGCAACGTGTTGTCAGCCAAGAATCTATCTTGAATACCGCAAGTGAATTCACACAATTTTACCAAGTGGCCAAGCAAAACGACTGATTGAATAATGGATCAAATTTTTAAAAAAAGAAAATTAATAGTAATTTTTTCAGCATCGACACAAAGTTTTCCATTGTTGAGAGTATTTAACTTCATTTGACTTTTAATTCCTGCTGCACCTAATCCAAGTATCGATACTGTCATGAGCAGGTGAGTAGGAGTAAACTAGCTCCCTTCTGTTCAACCTCCTCAGTTAATCACAACAAAGGTTTCAGTTTCTTTTTCCACAAGGATATGCCTTTTTCAAATCAGAATGTATTTTAACTATTTGAGAGCTGAGAGCAATAAGGAGCCAATCAAACATGTTTTTCTTAGTTAAAGAAAGAGCAAATTTATTAACCATTAAACCCCAGGAAAAAAAATGAATAAAAACATAATGTCACACAGACCAGGTATCAGAAATAAGAGAGGTTAAAAGAATATACGGTGCAGTGTCCTCGGATTGTCCTTGACGCGTAGATTTTAAACATTGCGACCGATTTGGATTAGCTGGTTTCATGGACGTGGTCAGATGTAGAAGATGCAATTATTACGAGATCTCAGTCCGCTGGTACATTTCTAGCAAAGTTGGCTTCCGGACTGGGTAATACACTTGTTCCAAAAGAGAGAGGGGAGAGAGCCCAGCTTTCAGACTGCTTCCTCTGCTGAAAACTTTATTGCAAACTCTTTGCAGTGGCCAGTTATACTTCACCCATTGTGTATTTCCAAAGGGGTTTTGGGTGGGTCTGTCTGTGGCTGCCATTGTTTCAATATCCAGCACTTTGCATTTTAATGTCTCTTCCTTAGACAGTAACAAGTTTCAATGGATGTCTGAATGATGGCAAATGGCTCTCCCTACAGACTCCCCTGAGGATAACTTGTTTTCACTTTCACCTTGGAAGGTGGCCTTGCATTTTAAAGTAGTTTGTTCTGTCTCATTTCGAATTGCAACATTTCCAGTCAGTTGAAAGTTTAAATCATATTTTCAAAAACAAAAAAAGGGGCACAGCCTCGTGACAATACCAAGAATAGATCAACTGTTATTCAGCTCAAAACTCTTAGCACCAAAGGATTCAATTCCACTTTACAGAGCAATATCATTGCCATTTTCTCATAATGTGAGTTTTTTTACAGCAATGGGCAGCAATATAGTAACCAGGAATGGCAGGAAAAACACTCAAATCCCACAAAGTTTTGCTTGCTCTAATGGGGCAGAGGTTTAAAAAATGCTCTTTTGCTGGACTATACATCATCGGACTGCTTGACTGACATCCAGTACTGGATGAGCAGAAATTTCCTCCTGCTCAAAATTGGGAAGAACGTAGCCATTGTCTTTAGATCCCCACCACAAATACTGCTCCCTCTCCCTGGCTCAACAAGATCTTGGTGTCATTCTTGACCCTAAGATGAGTTTCCAACCACATATCCAGGTCATAGGGAATACTGCCTATTTTCACCTCCGTAACATCACCTGACTCTAGCCCTGCCTCAGCTCATCTTTGCTGAAACCCTCATCCATGCTACTGATGCCTTTAAGACTTGACTGTCAAAAGCTCTACAGGCCAGCCTCCCCTAACTTTAAGCTCAGCCAAAACTCTGCTGCCTCTGTCCTGACTTGCACCAAGTCCCATTCCACCTACCACCCCTGTGCTAACTGATTTACATCAGCTCCCAGTTAAGCAATGGCTCAATTTTAGAATTCTCATCCTTGTTCTCAAATCTCTTCATTGTCTTGCCCCTCCCTATCTCTTTAATCTCCTCCAGCCCTACAAACCTCCGAGATGTCTGCGCTCCACCAATTTTGGCTTCTTGCATATCACCTTGCTGGCCATAGCTTCAGCTGCCAGTGCCCAAAGCTCTGGAATTCCTTCCATAACTCCCTCTCCTCCTTTAAGAAACTTCTTAAAACCTATCTCTGAGTAAGGTTTCAGTCATCTGGCCTAATATCTCCTTATGTGGCTGGCTGTCAAATTCTGTTTCATAACAGTCCTGAGTAGCAACTTTGGGACATTTTCCTATGTTAAAGGTGCTATTTAAATCAAGTAGTTGGTATTTTTTTTACTCCAACACCACTGGGCCAGTAGGTGGAGCTATTGAACCACAAAATTAACATCATGGTTTCATCCAGTGCAACATCATACTGTGCCAGAGGTTTTTATAGCATTATAGATATTAAAAAAAAACATATTTAGGCTACAGTTTAAAAAATGCAGCACTTCTATGATAAGCACGCAGACATACTATTCTAAAGACCATTCTCCCTGCTTCCCTATCAGTTCCATGAAAACCCTAGGAAGGGATTTTTTTTTTTTAAAAATGACCAAATTGTCTATTCCAGATTATGAGCCAGTGATGCAAAAGCAAAATACTGCAGATGCTGGAAATGTGAAATAAAATAGAAAATGCTGGAAACGCGCAGTAAATCTGGCAGCATCTGTGGAGACAGGAACAGGGTTAACGCATCAGGTCTGTGAACTGTCATCAACCTGAAACGCTAACTCTGTTTCTTTCTCCACAGATGCCGCCAGATCTGCTGAGTATTTCCAGCATCTTCTGTTTTTATTAACAATCTGGTTGGAAGAGCGAGTGTGTGAACATAAAGTGAGGATTGGGTTCAGCCATGATGCCGCACCTCCCCCACCCCCCACCCTGAAATGCATTTGAATAGCTTATGAAACTTCCTCTGAAGGGGATGCTTATTTGCCTGTTACAAAACGTGCTTGAGTCCTGATTCGGCTCTGGTTACACGAATCAGTTACGTTTGGTTGCATTCTCCGAATGTTGCACTGCAGTGAAGTCAGACCCACACAGTTTTTTTATGACAGGAATCTCACAACAAGGAGCACTGCAACCTGATCAACAAAAAGTGCAGTCATCATTCTTCAGATAGAGTCCACATACCATGGGTAAGGCATGATACAGAGACAGGGAAATCAGAGGGACACCTTCCCCTTTAAGTGCTTTCAGGGATAAGGATGCCTGTCCCTTTAAGAGCTTCCAGGCAAAAGTTGTCTATCTTTGCTGATACATACAAGATCTGTGCCTTCTTGAACCATCTACACTTACTTATAATTAGGAGTATCTCATCATAACATCCTGTGGAAAAAAAATCTGCTGATCCTCTTCATTAAGTGTTGTACTAATCAGGTTATATGTGGAAACATATCAGATGTAGTGGGATGTTTTCCATAGGTTATATATAAACCAGGAGTACAGCTGATGTCACACAAAAAGCTGGATATTTCTAGTATTACAGGGTCAACAAAGGGCAGCAGATTCACATCCACCGTGTTCAGATCCCAGAACTCTGCCTCTGGTGTCATTTCTGATTGGTTGCTTTACCACATTCTCCCAAAACAAATCTGCTGGCAAACAATTGCGATGCTAGTTTCCCAGATTCCTTCTCCGCTAATCTTCTGTCCCTTATTTTTTTTATTCATTTACGGGGACGTGGGTGTTGCTGGCTAGGCCAGCATTTATTGCCCATCACTAATTGCCCTCGAGAAGGGTGGTGGTGAGCCGCATTCTTGAGCCGCTGCAGTCCATGTGGTGTAGGAACACCCACAGTGCTGTTAGGGAGGGAGTTCCAGGATTTTAACCCAGCGACAGTGAAAGAACAGCGATATATTTCCAAGTCAGGGTGGTGAGCGGTTTGGAGGGGACACCAGGCGGTGGTGTTCCCATGTACCTGCTGCCCTTGTCCTTCTGTGAGGCCCATTTTTTTTAGAATCCACACCTGACTGCTGCCACTCGCCACAGCTCTACAAACAGACAGACTCCAGCGCTGTTGTCCGCCTCATGACTCCAGCCATTCTGCAGTTCTTAACACCATCTGCTTCAGTGGCCTCCTTATTCTGCAGCAATTACCCTTTGGGCACAAAAGCCCCTTTGGACTTCTCTTCACCCTCCCATTTTACAAATTGTAAATGGAGGTACTGCACCACCCCACCCCCCCCATTACTTGAAGCCCTCAGTAGTGGCAGTAATTAGCCTGGATCAATACGACCAGTGCCTTTTATAATCTGGAGAGTAGCCTAACCTTTGCGCTGGCTCCCTCTCCTGCCACTGAATTGTTTTCGGGCTCTGTTGATTCCTGCTCTTCTCGGTCACTGGCCTGCACCTTTGAAGATGACTTATCTTGAGTGGAAGCCAGGGGAGGAACATTTTCTGTGTAGATACAAAAAAAAAGTGTCATGAGATGGTAGCATCCAACTACCCATCTATCTATCTGAGCCTTTTCTTTTGCACATGTAATTAAGAGTGTGAACTAGGATCAGCCACACTTGCGCACTCCCTCACACCTACATCTTATTGAGCTACACTGAATGCCTTAAATACAACAGACAGGAAAACTACCCATCACAAACCTATCAAATTAGTGGGAGTTGTCTATAGGCCTCCAAACAATTGTGGTAAGGTAGGGTACGGCATGAAACAGGAAAACCCCTGTATAATCACCCAGCAAATGTAAGACTTAATTGTCCGCTTGGATCAAGCTGGTAGCTCTCTTGCTTGAAGTTTCTGTGGGATTCTGTGACACTTTTTGAAGAGTAAGGATGTTCTATGCTGAACCTTGGTTGAACCACACCCAGAGCACTGTGAACAGTTTTGGTCTCCATTAAAGAGAATGCATTGAAGAAGGTGCAAAAGAGATTTACTAGAATAAGACCAGAACTGAGAAGTTGAACCTATCAGGAAAGATTGAACAAGCTGGGACTCTGTTCCTTTAAAAAGGACAAGGCTATTGGATGACCTGATAGAGGTCTTTAAGATTATAAAGGGCTTGATAGGGTAGTTGGAGAAAAGATGTTTCTATGGCCAGGGGTTGGTGGGAGGGAAGGTGGTGTGGTGGTTAGGTACCAGAACGAGGGGCCATAAATATAAAAATCAGTAATAAATCTATTCGGAAATTCAGGACAAACTTCTTTACCAAGAGTGTGGTTAGAATGTAGAAATCTCTACCACAAGGAGGTGAATAGCATTGATGCATTAAGGGAAGCTAGGTAAAGTACATGAGTGAGAAAGGACTAAAAGGATATATTGATAGGGTGAGATGTAGTAGAGTGGGAGGAAGCTTGTGTGTAGCATAAATACTAGGGTCGAATGGCATGTTTCTGTGTGGTAAATAATATGTTAAGACTTCGAACTAACAACACTGAAGACTGCAAATCAGGTCATCTTTGAAAAACTAAATCAATAAACATATTAAACGTGAATCCAAAATTCTTACATTCAGAGTGAGTTTAGTCTTCATGATGAAATAAGATAGCGATTTTTCAACACAGCATTGAGGCAGCTATAGTATCAGCCCTGATTCTGGAATCTCCATGTTAACTAACTGATGTACTGTAACTAGTTCCAATGATAAAGAAAGGTCTCACCCCAAGTGAGGCAGCTCACCACCACCTTCTCAGGGGCAATTAGGGATGGGCAATAAATGATGGCCCAGCCAGTGACGCCCACATCCCATCAACAAAAAAAAAGGTTGAACAGTCTCTGTCTTCTGGATGGTGACTATATTGAGTATTTCCAACACTATTTATTTCAGATTTCCAGCGTATATTTTAATTGTTATTCTAAGTGGCAAGTCAATGTGGATGACTTACTGCTGTTAAGCCCAAACTAGACAAAAGCCTTGGCATTTCCTTTGCACTTTGGCTTCTGCTTTATATATAGACTGTTCTGACATCAAGTGATGAAAGTTATCTTTTCCCCTTCACCTTGTGCCCATGCCACCTGTACTGCAGACAATCTCCCTTCCCTCAGGTGGTCCCAATGTCTCTCTGAAGACCTGCTTCCACTCTGCGACAGAGCCAGAGATACTCCAGTGTCCCATTTCAAACTTCCGCTGAATATAGGTGACAATGGCAAGTTTCACACTGATTGCCCACCCTCATTACCCAGAGAAGGTGGCTGGCGTGGTAGTAATGGTCTCACATCAAGGCCACTTCCAAGCCTGGGCGAAAACGCTGGAACTCCCGCTCTAACAGCACTGTGTACCTACACCAAATAGACTGCAGAGGTTCCTCAAGAGCAATTAAGAATGAGCAATAAATGCTGGCCTTGCCAGCGACTCACATATCCCATGAATGAATAAAAAAAAACTTTAAGAGCCAACCGTATTGTGTGGGGCTGGAGTCACATGTAGGCCAGGTCAGAAGAGCTCCCTTCCCTGTAGGGCATTAGTGAATGAATTGGGTCTATAATGACAGATTTCACAGCCACTTTTTTTCCCTCTTCTGCCAATCTACAACCAACTGGGTTTATTGGATCCAATTTTGAAGCTCATCTGTGATGAGATAGATTTGAGCTCAAACTCTGCGTTACCAATAAGTTATCCTGCTCTACTCCAACCCCGCTGCTACCAAAGGAACAAAGTAATTTCTACTTGGCCTTTAACTCTGCACAGGCTGCTCCCTTTCCTTTCGTCTTCACATCTCGCGCTACACACTGCCCCCAGTAACAGGGAAAGCGGACAATCTGTGATACTCCAGACTCTAAAAAGGGTATTAATAAATAAATACCAGTCAGCAGTCATCTGGATTTAAATAAATCATTAATTAGATTAATATGGAATTGAGCCTGGAAATTCAATATTTACGGTAGATAGTGAGTGGTCACTTCAAACAAAGTAGTATGTTGATGGCAGACATCCCATGAGTTCAGAATGGCCTTCCACTTGTGGAAAATGACAATGCCTGCTCCACCACTGGTGGACTATTGGGTTTCACTTGCTCACTCTGGTAGGGTTAAATGTGTGAGATACAAGAGAGAATCTACCATCGACCCTTGACATTCAATGGCATTACCTTGGCTGAATCCCCTGCTATCAACATCCTGGGGGTTACCACTGACCAGAAACTGAACTGGACCAGACACGTAAATACTGTGGCTACAAGAGCAGGTTAGAGGCTGGGAATTCTGCGGAGAGTAACTCACCTCCTGACCTCCCAAAGCCTGTCAGCCATCTACAAGGCACATGAATATGATGGAATACTCTCCACTTGCCTGGATGAGTGCAGCTCCACAGTGCTGTTTGGGAGGGAGTTCCAGGATTTTGACCTAGTGACAGTGATATGGTTCCATGTCAGGGTGGTGTGTGGATTGGAGGGGAACTTGTAGGTGGTGGTGTTCCCATGCCTCTGCTGCCCTTGTCCTTCTAGATGGTAGTGGTTGCGTGTTTGGAAGGTGCTGTGGAAGGATCGTTGACGAGTTACTGCAGTACATCATGTAGATGGCACACACTGCTGCTACTGTGTATCGGTGGTGGGGGGAGTAAATGTTGAAGGTGGTGAATGGGGTGCCAATCAAGCAGGCTGCTTTGTCCTGGATGGTGTTGAGCCTCTTGGGTGTTGTTGGAGCTGCATCGCCACCATCTGTCCACGCACACCCATCTCCCCCAACAAATGTGGCAAGAGTCCAGCCCATGATGACATCAAATACTAGGTGACAATTGTTTGACAAAGTTTATGTGGGATGAGAGTGAGAGAGCAAGAGAGCAAATGAAAGAGTGAGACACAGAAATAGACAGGAAAAAAAAGCAGAGAAAATGGGGAATAGATTAGTATTTAGCTTCACATCCTCAGGATGTCACAAAGTGCTTCACTGTCAGTGAGCTGTTGTTTTGTAGGCCAATGTTGCAGCCAATTTGTGCAGACGGTCCCATGAACAATACTGAGATAATTGACCAGCCATCCTGTTTCGTGGTGGATTCCTTGAAGATTTGCCATCTGCAGGCATCAACTTTCCAAATAGTATCCAATAAATGCAAAAACACCTACTCAATTTGGTACAATTATCACACATAAACCAGAGCTGTGTTTAAAACCGCATTTTGATGTAAAACTTGGTCATGCAAGCGTTTAGGTCACCCAGAACTTAATTGATGTCCTACAAGATTGTCAGATTATGAGTCACGGAGATATTAAAAAAAAAATGCAGCCTTTTGAATACTCCCACAGTTGGCTTTAGAAACATTCCTTTCATTTCTGTTGACACTGGGAATGCATTCATTTTAAATGTCACCATATTCTCACTTCCATAGGAATGCATTCAAGTGATAAAAGGCCATAAACATGACTGATGGTAAAGCTGCAGCTCTGAGTAATTACTGTTGATGTTTACACCCCTGCATATAAGCCAGTGACATTTACTACAGCCTTTCTGTCTGCCTCTCTTCCCCCACCCTCCCGTGGTGCATGCAGACACCTGCCCTTGCAGGAAAAAGGGATCCAGAACATAATGTCTCCCATTTTCTGGCACAGAGGCACTGATGCAAATAGCGGCACCCCAAACTACTGCCCCTTGTCAAGATAAGCCAAATCAATATAATCTGGCGATTGAAGTCTAAAGCCAGCTGAATGTAACCTGGACTGTCAGGTTTCTGCAGCAGCACCACGCGACACAGTTCTTGGCTCTTACCTTTGTTCCGAGCTTCTATCAAATGCGCAGCCAAATCAAACATCATCTCGCAGATAGTGACACTGAAAAATAAACATTTGTCCTTTTTAATGTTATCTGTCCACAAAAAGTACTAATTCTTCCTTGTGAACAACTGATCACATTTATCACCTGAATGGCTGGCTGAGCTACACAGAGCAGCGAGGCTCCAGAATCGATCGCCGCACAGGTGACTGACGCCCAGACAACTAATAACGTCACAAAATAAACCAGGCGTGCAGGGGTACCAACTCTGGGTGGGGGAGCAACCAGCTTCACTGGGTGTTCAGGAACCGACGAGTATCCTGACTGATCTGTGCTGAAATGAAGGGTGAGCAGGGCAAAATATAATGGAAAAACTTTGTGTTACTAGGAGGCAATACTGGTTGCTCTATACCACCCACTAGGCAAGGGGACTAAAATTAAACACAATTTTCTAGATGAAGTCTAGCCAACATCTTATACAATACAGTAGAATGCTTTTTGTTTCCTTTGGTATCGCATCCCGTTATTCCATTTGCTTTTCCAAGGTCCCACAACACTGGTTTGGACCCTATAGGTTACAGTCTCACGTCCTGTAACACCCAAGACTTTTTCCCACTCACTTCGGCTCAATGTCATAATCGACTGGACTAACTTCATCCACGAACCTAGTCATTTCCTGAAAAAGGTCCACCAGGTTCATGAGGCATGGCCTTCTTTTCTGGGAGCCCTGTTAAAGAGTCCTTAATAACCTCTTACACAAAAACGGAAAATGCCGGGAAAACTCAGCAGGTCTGACAGCATCTGTGGAGAGAAAAACAGAGTTAACGTTTCGAGTCCGTGTGACTCTGTCTTTCTCTCCACAGATGCTGTTAGACCTGCTGAGTTGTTCCAGCATTTTCTGTTTTTGTTTCAGATTTTCAGCATCTGCAGTATTTTACTTTTATCTTAGTGTTTAATAACCCCTTCCCTGTTTAGGTGGTCACATAGAGTATCTCCTAATGATCCATCCAAGCAACGTGACTATTACAGAAGTCAAACTGCTAGGCTTATAATCTACTGTCCATTTTCAATATTGACCCAACATCAGTTCACTGATTCTGAGGCAAGGGTGCTGCCCATTCTTAATGCTTCCCTTGTGGCTGAGTGGACAAATGCACTCTCTCTTCTGTTACTAGGGTAAACATACCAGAAGGTAAAATATTTAATCCTTGGTTTATGAGTTAATTGATCCAACCCGTGGACAATGCAGGGCAAAAATAAATACGTCCCTGTCTTCAATACGATACAGTAGCCATTGGAAAATGCTCATCCATGTAATGGGTTTGGCTGTGAGAATCAATTGTCAACCTTATGCTGCTGGCATATGAAGAATGACCCCTTCAGATGTGCTGTCATGACCTCAGGATGCTCCAACGTGCTTTACAGCCAATGGTGGTCTTTTTTTTTAATTCATTTACTGGATGTGGGCGTCGCTGGCTAGGACAGCATTTATTGCCCATCCCTAATTGCGCTTGAGAAGGTGGTGGTGAGCTGCCCTCTTGAACTGCTGCAGTCCCTGTGGTGTAGGTACATCCACAGAGCTATTAGAGAGGGAGTTCCAGGATTTTGATCCAGGCTTTTGGGAACATTGGTTGGGACACCGGGAAGAATGTGCCTGCTGTTCTTCTGAAGTAATGCCGTGGAATCTTTTACATCCACCTGTGAGGGTAGATAGAACCTCAGTTTACTGCCTCATCTGAAAGACGACACCTGCAATAATGCAGCTGAAGCGTCAGCCTGGATTATGTGCTCATGTCTTGCACCCACAACCTTCTGACTCAGAAGCGACAGTGCTAGCCACTGAGCCAAGACTGATGGTGAAATATAGTGTGCGAGAATCTGCACCTTCAAGAGAAGTGAGCAACTTGGGACATAACAAAATGTCCCAAATGTCAAAACACTAACATAGGGAATTAAAGTGTTACTGTCTAAGATTTTTTTGGTATGAAATGTTAGACTATTCAATTTTTCACCCCTTCATTAATAACAACGGAGGTTCTACAGGATTTCTCCCAAACTCTAGCGGTTCATCACGTTACCCAACGACAAGCAAGTGCAAGAAATTGCCCACCTGCTTATCTCTGCAAAGCCTGGGATGTAGGCCGCCATCATTTCCACAAACATTTCCACATCAAAGTTCTCTTCAGACGTGTCTGGAGATCCAAGTTCCTCCAGTACACTGGTGATATAGGAGAGAATCACCTCATCCAGCACACTGTAGGGGCAAAATTACAACATCAACAGAATTGTCCCACCACAGTACAAGACGCAGTCCCAATAGTGTGTATAATTGAACCATGAAAAGTGTTTTCCAGTAGCCTGACGGTATTGCTTCAGTGGTCTCTTTCCATCAGATCATTTGAACGCTCTCAGCTTGATTATATTGTAATTAATATTTTATTGAAGTAAAGTACAATTGTCCGATGTGTTTTAGATGTTAACTTGATCCCGTTTTAATGCAGTGCTAAGAAAACTCACTAATAGCCATTGATTCCCTCACACTTATGTGGAGCTAAACATTTCTTACACTTTTTTAGTGTTCAAGCTCCACTTGAGGGCTTGAGCACATATTTCCAGCTGACACTCCAGTGCAGCATTGATGGAGTGTTGCACTGTCACAGGTGCCGTCTTTCAGGTGGGATGTTAAACCGAGGTTCTGTCTGCAGGTGGCTGTATAAAAAAACCCATGGCACTTTTCAAAGAGCAGAGAAGTTATCCCTAATGTCTTGGCTCATAAGACTAAAAAATAGGTCATTCTCATTGATGGTTGTGGGACCTTAATGGATGTAAGTTGGCTGCTCCATGTGTCCCTACATTACAACTGTAATGACACTTCAGAAGTACTTCATTGGTTGTAAAGTAGTTTGGAATATCCTAAGGTTGTGAAAGGTGCTATATAAATGAAAGTCCTTTTACTTTTCTTTCCTCTAACACCCACCTGAGGTCAGCATCAGGGATGTGCAAGTGAATAAACTGGGCCAGCGAGTCATGGATAATTTTCTCCAATGCCATGGCACGGACACTTGACCAGTAACAAGGTCCCACCTACAGAAACAAAGGCAATGTCAACTGTTTCATAGTGAAATTGGGAAAACAGACTTTGTTTAAAACCACAGAAGGATTTCCCGTTCGAATGCAATTTTCATCTCGAAAGTCACGTTCTTCCTGTTACACTGCCATTGGTCTTCGTCGTTGGCACCAAAGGTTTGGCACCCTGGGGTAAGATTAACCTAGACGAAGGTAGATTCCAATGCCATGTTGAGGGAAGAAAAAAGGAGCTAGAACGTAGAATCACCAAGACCTTCATAACGTCACCCAACACTACCCCTCAGCTCATCTGCCACTGAAACCCTTATCCATGCCTTTATTAGCTCTGGACTTTTGACTATTTCACCTCACCCCTGACCAGCCTCCCCAATTCTGCCCTCTGTTCACTTGAGGTTGTCTAAAACTCTGCTGCCCATATCCTAATTTGCACCAAGTTCTCTTCAATCGTTATCCCTACGCTCAATACCGACGTTGGCTCCCGGTTAAGTAACATCTCAGTTTTAAAATTCTTATCCTCGTTTTCAAATCCAACCGTGGCTTTGCCTCTCCCATCCTCTGTAATCTCCTCCAGCCCCACCACTCTGATCTCCCTGATTTTAGTCGCTCCGCCATTGGTGGCCATGCTTTCAGCTACCTGGGCCCGAAGCTTTGGAACTCCCCCCACCTAAACCTCTCGACCTCTCTTTCCTCCTTTAAGATGCTCCTCAAAATCTACCTCTTTGACCAAGCTTTTGGTCATCTGACCTAATTTCTCCTTATGTGGCCCACTGTCATATTTCATTTTACAATGCTCCTATCAAGGACCTTCGGATCTCTTATGTTAAAGGCGCTAAATAAATACAAGCTGTTGTTGTAAAATCACCCTGAGCTGAGGCAACAGGGTTGTCAACTGTGATTAAATGTATTCCTGGAGGTTTCATTACGTGACTTGCCCCCTTACAGCAGTCATTAGTCGGCCAACACATCCATCCTTGTGACATACTGCCTTCCTGTGCCAATTGGGAAGCATGAAAAAAACTGATTGCTCAGTTGGATGATGTTTCACCATCAGCCAAACAGCCTTTCTCCCCCCATTTTCAATGTTTTTATATTTGGAAAAGAGAAATGTTCAAAGAAAATAACAAAACAAATACTTTTTTAATGTCCCGATGATTTTTCTCCAGGCAGAGTCCTGGAGACTGATCTTCAATTCCTGGAGACTCCAAGCCAATCCTGGAGGGTTGGTAACCCTAGGCATTGATGATATCAAGGCTCTGGACTAGAACAGTGGTGCAAAGTGAGAAGTATACAGAATAAGCCCCTCCCCTCAAGCATCTATAACCCATATTAAACAGAAATCAAGCTCAGCATTGGACCTCATCTAATGTAAACTTTTGAACAACTTTGAAGTACTGTACTATGCCTAAATATCACTGAAGGGGAAAATCTATTTTGGGGAAGGTGTTTGCCAAACATCAGTACCACAGGAAGTACTGGTGGGCTGAGATCCTGAGCTAGGGGCACCCTAGGGGCAGTAGATCCAGGCAGGAATGGGAGGGAGGGCAACACCGTCTTACCCATATGACTGATGGATTGGCCATTCACTAGTACAGTGTTACCATGGACCAACACACCACAGGCCTCCTGTCCAAGACACAAGAGGTGAATACAAGCTTCTATAATACCATTGGTACTTGATCTCCCATGGCATTGCTCCGATGAATACAGGAGTGAGCCCCTCTAGCTGTTTCACTAATCCTTTGTCCTCAGTCTTCTCCCTGTCAGCTGTTTCTATCTATTTCTCCCCTTTAATCTGGTTCCTCCCTTGCACAGCTGCCAAAATGATCTCAATACTCCTTGGTTGACTGGACGAGGAGTTCTTAGAATGCTTTCAAGATAGTTTCTTAGAGCAGCATGTTCTGGAACCAACCAGGGAGCAGGTTATATTAGACTTGGTATTGTGTAATGTGACAGGATTAATTAATGACCTCAGAGTAAAGGCACCGACCACCTTATGATTAAATTTTACATCCAGTTTGAAAGGGAGAAGAGTGGGTCTAAGACTAGTATCTTAAACTTAAATAAGGGCAACTATGTGGGGATGAAAGCTGAGCTAGCTGAAGTGAACTGGGAAACTAAGCGAGAGGATAGATCAATAGAGAAGCAGTAGCCGACATTTAAGGGGACGTTTCAGAGTATTCAGAATAAGTACATTACTACTATAAAGAAAAATTCTAAGGGGAGGACCCCCATCCATGGTTAACTAAAGAAGTTAAGGAAAGCATCAAACTTAAGTGTCCTGCAGTTAGCATTGTGGTGAAGCAGTCTGGGAAGAGTGTCCTGCAATCAGTATTGCAGTGAAGCAGTCTGGGAAGAGTGTCCTGCAGTCAGTTCTTGTTGAAAATAACAAGAGTGACATCACAAGACAGTGTGAGAGAGCAGCAGAGAGATCAGAACCAGCGCGAGTGCGGGGAAGCTTCAAAAAGTAACATCAGCACAAAGGTGAGAGCTGATTGGTGAGTAGTGGGTAAGTGTTTTTCTCCAGTTTAAAATAGATTAAGCTAAAGAAAGGTAAGAGTTCTAGTTTTTATTTAAAGTACATAAATAATTAAATTTTTTTTTTTACTGTATTTAACTTAAAGTATGGTGTTCTTTTGCAACTAAAGGCATGGCAGGGTAGCTCAGTCCCATGTTATGTACTGCCTGCAACATGTGGGAAGTCCTAGACGCTCCTTGCGCTCTGACCGACCACGTGTGTAGGAGGTGCCACCAACTGCAACTACTTGAGCTCTGAGTTTCAGAGCTTGAGTGGCAGCTGGAGGCACTGAGGTGCATCCGCGAGGCTGAGAGGTTCGTGGATAGCACGTTTTTAGATGTGGTCACCCCACAGCTTACGGAAGTGCAGACAGAGAGGGAATGGGTGACTATCAGTTAGACGAAAGGTGTCAGGCAGGTGGTCAGGAAATCCCCAGGGTGCATCTCACTCGAGAACCTTTTTTCAGTGTTGGAAAATGGTGAGAGTGACGGTTCCTCTGGGGAGTGCAGCCACGCTCATGGCACTGTGAGTGGCTCAGCTGCATTGGGGGTGGGGGGGGAGAGGGGAAAAGCAATAGTGGTAGGACAGGCGTTTCTGCAGCTGTAGATGTGACTCCAGGATGGTGTGTTGCCTCCCTGGTACTAGGGTCAAGGATGTCACTGAACGGCTGCAGGGCATTCTAAAGAGGGAGGGCAAACAGAGAGAGATTGTGGTACATATTAGTACCAACGACATAGGTAGAAAGCAGAATTTAGAGACCGAGGAAGCAGATTAAAAAACAGGACCTCAAAAGGTAGAAGTCTCTGGATTACTTCCGGTGCCACGCGCTAGTGAGTATAGAAATAGGAGGTTAGTCCAGATGAATGCGTGGCTGGAGAGATGGCGCAGGAGGGAAGGCTTTAGATTTCTGGGACATTGGGACCGTTTCTGGGGGCAGTGGGACCTGTACAAGGCGGACGGGTTACATCTGCACCGGAATAGAACCAACATCCTTGCAGGGAAGTTTGCTAGTGCTGTTGGGCAGGGGTTTAAACTAACTTGGCAAGGGGGCAGGATCCTGAGAGGAGGTTCAGCAGAGGGAGATGTACAGCCAAAATTAGAAGAGAGAGCAAGTGAGTCTGGAAGGCATAGAAATTATAGGCCAGTTAAAGCACAAGGGAGGTTGGCAAGGTTGGATGGGATTTATTTTAATACAAGGAGTCTGATGAATAAGGCAGATGAGCCGAGGGCACAAATTAGCACATGGAAGTGTGATGTCATTGCTGTCACAGAAACATGGTTGAGAGAGGGGCAGGATTGGCAGCTCAATATTCCAGGTTACAGGGGCTTCAGGCAAGACAGGGAAGGAGGTAAAAGAGGAGGGGGTATCACAATATTGATCAAGGAATCAATTACACAGTAAAGAGGGATGACATCTTAGAAGGATCCTCAAATGAAGAAATTTGGGTGGAACTCAAAAACAAAAAAAATCAATCACATTGCTGGGAGTGTACTATAGGCTCCCAAACAGAGAGAAATAGAAGATATGTAGGCAAATTTCTGATTTCTGAAAATAATAGGGTAGTGTTAGTGGGGGATTTCAACTTCCCCAACATTAACTGGATTAGTCATAGTGTGATAGGTTTAGAGGGAGCGGAATTCTTAAAATGCATCCAGGAGAGCTTTTTAAGCCAGTACGCAGAAGGTCCTACAAGGCAGGGGGGTCCTGAACTTAATTTTAGGGAATGAAGCTGGGCAAGTGGTAGAGGTATCAGTGGAAGAGTATTTTGCAGATAGTGATAATAAACTCACAGGGTTGAGAGGGAGGAACTGAACGAAATGAGTATTAGTAGGGAAATGGTGTTGGGGAAATTGATGGGATTGAAGGCCGATAAATCCCCGAGGCCTGATAATCTACATCCCAGAGTACTTAAGGAAGTGGCCCTAGAAATAGTGGATGCATTGGTGGTCATCTTCCGAGATTCTATAGATTCTGGAACAGTTCCTACAGATTGGAGGGTAGCTAATGTAACCCCACTATTTAAAAAGGGAGGTAGAGAGAAACAGTGAATTATAGACCAGTCAGCCTGACATCGGTAGTGGGGAAAATTCTAGAGTCCATTATAAAAAATTTAATAGCTGAGCACTTAGAAAACAGTGGCAGAATCGGACAGAGTCAGCATAGATTTATGAAAGGGAAATCATGCTTGACAAATCTACTGGAATTTTTCGAGAATGTAACTAGTAGAGTTGATGAGGGGGAGCCAGTGGATGTGGTTTATTTGGATTTTCAGAAGGCTTTCGACAAAGTCCCACATAAGAGATTAGCATGTAAAATTAAAGCACATGGGATTGGGGGTAGCGTATTTGGATGGACAGAAAACTGGTTGGCAGACAGGAAACAAAGAGTAGGAATAAACGGGTCTTTTTCCGAATGGCAGGCAGTGACTAGTGGGGTACCACAGGGATCGGTGTTGGGACCCCAGTTATTCACAATATATATTAATGATTTAGATGAGGGAACTAAATGTAATATCTCCAAATTTGCAGATGACACAAAGCTGGGTGGGAGGGTGAGCTGTGAGGAGGATGCAGAGGTGCTTCAGTATGATTTGGACACGCTGAGTGAGTGGGCAAATGCATGGCAGATGCAGTATGTGGATAAATGAGAGGTTATCCACTTTGGTAGCAAAAACAGGAAGGCAGATTATTATTTGAATGGCTATAAATTGAGAGAGGGGAATGTGCAACGAGACCTGGGTGTCCTCGTACACCAGTCGCTGAAGGTAAGCATGCAGGTGCAGCAGGCGGTAAATGCAGCAATTGGCTTTCATAGCAAGATGATTTGAATACAGGAGCAGGGATGTCTTGCTGCAATTGTACAGGGCCTTGGTGAGACCACACCTGGAATATTGTGTGCAGTTTTGGTCTCCTTATCAGAGGAAGGATGTTCTTGCTATAGAGGGAGTACAGCGCAGGTTTACCAGACTGATTCTTGGGATGGCGGGACTGACATATGAGGAGAGATTAAGTCGGTTAGGATTATATTCGCTGGAGTTCAGAAGAATGAGGGGGGATCTCATAGAAACCTATAAAATTCTAACAGGACTAGACAGGGTAGATGCAGGAAGGATGTTCCCGATGGTGGGGGAGTCAAGAACCAGGGGTCACAGTCTGAGGATACCGGGTAGACCATTCAGGACTGAGGTGAGGAGAAATTTCTTCACCCAGAGAGTGGTGAGCCTGTGGAATTTGCTACCACAGAAAGTAGTTGAGGCCAAAATATTGTATGTTTTCAAGAAGGAGTTAGATATAGCTCTTGGGGCGAAAGGGATCAAAGGCTATGGGTAGAAAGTGGGAGCAGGCTATTGAGTTGGATGATCAGCCATGATCATAATGAATGGTGGAACAGGCTCGAAGGGCCGAATGGCCTACTCCTGCTCCTAGTTTCTATGTTACTACAACTCTGTTAGATTCAAGGTTGTTATGGAAAAGGACAAGGATGGGCAAGAAATCAAAGTTCTAAATTGGGGGAAGGCTGATTTTAATAAGATCAGATATGATTTGGCCAAAGTGGAATGGGAGCAGCTACTTTTAGGTAAATCCGCATCAGAGCAGTGGGATTCATTCAAGGAGGAAATAGGGCCAACATATTCCAGTAAAGATAAAGGGTGGCACCAACAAATCGAGGGAACCCTGGATGTCAAGGGATATACAGGATTGGATAAAGAGAAAAAGGGAGGCTTATGGCAGATACTGAGGGTTCAAAACAGCAGAAGCCTGAGAGGAGTTTAGAATGTGTAGGGGGGAACTTAAAAAGGAAATTAGGAGAGCAAAAAGGGGGCATGAAAAAGTATTGGCAGGTAAAATAAAGGAAAATCCAAAGTTATTTTACAAGTACATTAAGAGTAAGAGGATAACTAGGGAAAGAGTAGGGCCCATTAAGGACCATAGTGCTAATTTGTGTGGAGCCGGAAGACGTAGGTAGGGTTCTAAATGAATACTTTGTGTCGGTGTTCACAAGTGAGAGGGACAACGTGGGTATGGAAATCAGGCAGAAGGACTGTGATATAATTATAGAAATTAGCATAGGAAGGGAGGAGGTTCTAAGTGGCCTGGCAGGTTTAAAAGTAGATAAATCTCCAGGCCCAGATGAAATGTATCCCAGGCTGTTGAGTGAGGCAAGGGAAGAGATAGCAGGTGCGCTGGCAATAATTTTTAATACCTCTCTGGCCACAGGAGAGGTGCCAGAGGACTGGAGGACAGCCAATGTGGTACCGTTATTCAAGAAGGGAGGAAGGGATAAACCAGGGGACTGGAGGCCTGTCAGTCTAACCTCAGTGGTGGGGAAACTATTGGACAGAACTGAGGGACAGAATTAATCTACACTTGGAGAGGCAGGGATTAATTAAGGACGGTCAGTATGGTTTTGTTAAAGGGAGGTCATGTGTGACCAATTTGATTGAATATTTTGAAGAGGTGACCAGGTGTGAGGATGAGGGCAATGCATTTGATGTAGTCCACTTGGACTTCAGCAAGGTTTTTGATAAGGTCCCGCATGGGAGACTGATAATGAAGTTAAGAGCCCATGGGATCCAAGGCAATTTGGCAAACTGGATCCAGAATTGGCTGAGTGGCAGGAAGCAGAGGGTGATGGTCGAGGGGTGTTTTTATGACTGGATGCCTGTGTCCAGTGGGGTTCCACAGGGATCGGTGTTGGGCCCCTTGCTGTTTGTGGTCTATATAAACGATTTAGACTTGAATGTAGGAGGGTTGATCAGTAAGTTTGCGGATAACACAAAAATTGGTGGGGGTGGTAAATAGTGAGGAGGATAGCCTTAGATTACAGGAGGATATAGATGGGCTGGTCAGATGGGCTGATCAGTGGAAAATGACATTTAATCCGGATAAGTGTGAGCTGATGGACTTGGGCAGGACAAACAAGGCACAGGAATACACGATGAATGGTAGGACCCTGGGAAGTACCGAGGATCAGAGGGACCTTGGTCTGCATGTCCACCAGTCCCTTAAGGTAGCGGGACAGGTAGATAAGGTGGTTAAGAAGGCATATGGGATACTTGCCTTTATTAGCCGAGGCATAGAATATAAGAGCAGGGAGGTTATGCTGGAACTGTATAAAACGCTGGTTAGGCCACAACTACAATATTGCGTGCAGTTCTGGAATCCGCATTATAGGAAGGATGTGATTGCACTAGAGAGAGTGCAGAGGAGATTTACCAGGATGTTGCCTGGGCTGGAGAGTTTTAGTTATGTGGTGAGATTGGATAGACTGGGGTAATTTTCCTTGGAGTAGAGGAGATTGAGGGGGGACATGATTGAGGTGTATAAAGTTATGAGGGGCATAGATAGGGTAGACAGGAAGGAACTTTTTCCCTTGGCGGAGGGATCAATAACCAGGGGGCATAGATTTAAGATAAGGGGCAGGAGGTTTAGAGAGGATGTGAGGAAGAATTTTTTCACCCAGAGGGTGATGGGAATCTGGAACTCTGTCTGAAAGGGTGGTAGAGGCAGAAACCCTCATAACGTTTAAGAAGTATTTGGATTTGCACTTGCGATACCATGGCATACAAGACTATGGGCCTAGTGCTGGAAAATGGGATTAGAATAGTTAGGTACTTGTTTGACCGGCACAGACTCAATGGGCCGAAGGGTCCTTTTCTGTGCTGTAGACCTCGATGACTCTATGAAAAAGCATACAACTCCGCAAAGATGAGTGGCAGGACAGATGATTGGACAGGATATAAAGAACGGCAGGGAATGGCTTAAAGGTTAATCAGAAGAAAGAAATTACGAGTGTGAGAGGAAGCTAGCTAGAAATGTAAAAATGGATAGCAAGAGTTTCTACAGTACTTAAAAAGGAAAAGAGTAAGTGAAGTGAATGTTGGTCCTCTAGAGAGTGACAATGGGGAGTTAATAGTAGATAATAAGGAAATGGCAGAAGAAATGAACAAATATTTTGCTTCTGTGTTCACTATAGAGGATTTAAAAAACATTCCAGTAATAACTGCAAATCAGGAGGTGAACGGGAGAAAGGAACTTGGTGAAATTGAAATCACTAAGGAAACGGTACTGAGTAAACTGATGGAGCTGCGGGCTGGCAAGTCTCCGGGTCCCAATGGACTACATCCTGGGGTCTTAAAAGAGGCAGCTAATGAGGTTGTCGATGCGCTGGTGTTAATTTTCCAAAGTTCGCTAGATTCTGGAAAGGTTCCATCAGATTGGAAAGTAGCAAATATAACCCCCCCTATTCAAGAAGGAAGGGCAGCAGAAAACAGAAAAGGCTAGTTAGCTTGATGTCTGTTGTGGGGAAGTTATTAGAATCAATCATTAAGAAGGTTAATGAGCACTTAGAAGAGCTCAAAGCAATCGGGAAGAGTCAGCATGATTTTGTGAAAGAAAAATCATGTTTAACCAATTTATTGGAGTTTTTCTTTTGAAGGAGTAACATGCACAGTGGATAAAGGGGAGCCTGTAAGGCTTACTGTACTTGGATTTCCAGAAGGCATTTGATAAGGTGCCACATCAAAGATTATAACGTAAAATAAAAGTGCATGGTGTAGGGGGTAACATATTTGCATGGATAAAGGATTGGCTAGCTGGCAGATAGCAGAGAGTATGCATAAATGGGTCTTTTTCTGATTGGCAGGATGTGACGAGTGGAATCCCACTCTGTACTGGGGCCTCAACTTTTTCCGATTTACGTCAATGACTTAGATGAGGGGAGTGAAGACATGGTAGCTAAATTTGCAGATGACACAAAGATAGGTAGGAAAGTATGTTGTGAAGAGGACATGAGGAGGCTGCAGATGGATTTAGTTAGGTTGAGTGAGTGGGCAAAGATCTGGAAAATGGAGTTTAATGTGGGAAAATGTGAAGTTGTTCACTTTGGCAGAAAGTACAAAAAAGCAGAGTATTACTTAAATGGAGAACGGCTGCATAATTCTGAGGTGGAGAGGGATCTCGGTGTTCTAGTACATGAGTCACAAGAAGTTAGTATGCAGGTATAGCAAGTAATTAAGAAGGTTAATAGAATGCTATCCTTTATTAAGAGAGGAATTAAACATAAAAGTAAGGATATTATGCTTCAGTTATACAGGGCATTGGTGAGACTGCACCTCGAATACTGTGCGCAGTTTTGGTCTCCTTAGTTAAGGAAGGATGTAAATGCAATGGAGGTGGTTCAAAGGAGGTTTATTAGACTGATACCTGGAATGAGTGGGTTATCCTTTGAGGAGAGGCTGGACAGACTGGGCTTGTTTCCACTGGAGTTTAGAAGAGTGAGGGGTGATTTGATTGAAGTATACAAGATCCTGAATGGTCCTGACAAGGTGGACATCAAAAGGATGTTTCCTCTTGTGGATGAGTCCAGAACTAGGGGGGCACTGTTTTAAAATTAGGGGTTGCCCTTTTAGGACAGAGATGAGGAGAAAGTTTTTCTCTCAGAGGGTTGTGCGACATTGGAATTCTCTGCCTCAGAAGGTGGAGAAGGCGGAGTCATTAAAAATTTTTAAGGCAGAGGTAGATAAGATTCTTTTTAGGCAAGGGAATCAAAGGTTATCGAGGTTAGATGGGAATGTGGAAATCGAAACACAAGATGATCAGCCATGATCTTATTGAATGGTGGAGCAGGCTCGAGGGGCCGAATGGTCTACTCCAGTTCCTATTTCTTGTGTTCTTATGAAAGTCAGTGGCAGTGTCAGGGTTGCCCCCTGGGGATCTCCACCCGGAGTCGAACAATCTCTTGTCACAGTTAACATTGAGGCATGGCTGGGGGCTGCAGCTACACTCGGGGAGGAGGGGGTGGGTGACGAAAACTGGGAACAAAGGACCAGGCTTCCCTCTGTCAGCCATTCTCTCGTCCAACAGCTGCTGCAACACAGCGAGTCAGACACCTCACTTTCCCCCCTACCTGTAGCCTCCGGGAAAAAACGTTGGGGAGGGGGTGGAGGAAGGGCAAGCGAGAGGAAGCATGAACTCAGGATAGAGGAGGGCTGAGGGGAGCAAGATGTCAGCAGCCAGAGTTCATCTTAACCGTAGATCCACAATTTTCTTTGTTCTTTCATGGGATGGTGTCTCTGGTTAAGACCAGCATTTGCTACTCTTGAACTGAGTGGCTTGCACATTGTCGTGGGTCTGGAGTCACACATAGGCCAGGACTGGGTAAGGATGGTAGATTTCTTTCCCTGGCGGGCATCAGTGAACCAGATGGGTTTTTACAACAATCAATGATAGTTGTTATAATCGCATTACCAAGACTAGCTTTCAATTCCAGATCTACTGAATTCAAGTTCTACAGGTTGCCATGGTGGGATTTGAACCCAGGCCCCCAGGGCATATGTCTGAGCCTCTAGATTACTAGTCTAGTGATATTACCACAACACCACGATCTCCCCCAGATTATATAATGAATTCAATCCTATTCCAGTTAGTAGATGGGAAGTTCCTATTCTGTCTCAGATTCGTTCTTTAGGTTGAACTTCTTGCAGGGGAATATAAGAGGGCAGCAGAGTACTCACTTCTGATTGGTCCCCGGTAACCACTTGCTGGATAATACATTAAGTCAACTGGCCCACCAATCAGATTGCTGGAAACAGACATATACAGGCTCAGTTTACTTCTTATAAAACATAACTGCAATGCGCAAATAATTGCAGGTCACTGTAATTAGATCCATTCTTCAGTCTTTAACAGGACCACAGGATTATGCAAGGCTGGGAAAGACCTTAGGTCCATTCAGCCAGATTGTGTGTCTAGGAAATAACAATGTGATAGCTCTCAATCCTACACATCTGTCCCCCTCCATCCCATTTTTGAGGCTATGTCCATTTGGTGTAAAATATGTAGCCATCTTAAACATAATGACCTCTTTCTCATGTGTAGCCTTTACAATTTCAATTCCTTCCTTAATTCCTTGTGTCAGCACTGGCTCAGTTGATAGCACATTTGCCTCTGAGTCACAATGTTCTGGGTTCAAGTCCCACGCCAAGGTTTGAGTACAAAAGTGAAGACTAACACTGCTGTCATTAAACAGAGGTGTCTTTTTGCCTGTTTGGGTAAACGTAAAAGATCCCATGGCATTATTTCGAAGAAGAGTGGGGGCAGTTCTGCCCGGTGTCCTGGCCAATATTTATCATTCAAACAACATCACACACACAAAATAACAGATTATCTGGGTGATTATCACATTGCAGTTATGGGAGTTTGCTGTGTGCAATTTGGCTCCCTTGTTTCCTATATTACAACAGTGACTACACTTCAAAAAGTACGTCATTGACTGCAAAGTACTTTGCGATATATGGTGGTTTTGAAAAGTGCTATATAAATGCAAGTCTTTCTTTTTTATATGCAAGATTGCTCCTGAGGATTCTCTCCCAGTTCTCTTCGTCATGAGATGCAGAATGAAGGGTCAGTATGGTTTAGCAGTGATTTAGCTTCCAATTTGTCTACGATGAATAACATACTGAAACTAACCATCAAGGTTTATACGGAAGAAATGCTCCTACAGTAGAGGAAGAACCCCAGTCAAGTGCTAAACACTGCCTCGTAATGACAGAAATCCCAGCCCCAGTAGATCATCAATTGTGTTTGTACATCTATCTCTGCAATATAAAATCTAATTTATTAATTTCATAAAATCACACAGCCAGAAGGAGGTCATTGTACTAGTATCCCCACTGTTCTTTCAGCAATTATTTTAAATGTGTGTCCTCTGGTCACCAATCCTCTGCCTGAAAGGGTGGTAGAGGCAGAAACCCTCATAACATTTAAGAAGTATTTGGATGTGCACTTGCGATGCCGTGGCATACAAGGCTATGGGCCTAGTGCTGGAAAATGGGATTATAATAGTTAGGTACTTGTTTGACCGACACAGGCTCACTGGGCCAAAGGGCCCTTTTCTGTGCTGTAGACCTCTATGACCCTCCTACCACGAGATTACAGAGTGTTGCTGATCTCCAGGAATCTCCCTGTCCTGGTGTGTGCGCGCGCATCAGGTAAGTGAGGCACTGGTATTCCAAAAGCTTTCTCCTGTACATGGCATTGACTGCCATTCTTTCACCCCATCGTGGCTCCCACATGGAGTGCCCATAGGTGTGCAACCTGATTCTAAATGTGCATCAAGAAAGGACACCCCAAAAAATCTTAATCCTCTCTCTCCCCACCTGCCAAGCTCCCTGCCCTGGGAAGCAGCACTCCTGCCTTTTGAGAACTGACTGGTTGTGAGCTCAAGTCCCACTCCAGAGATTTGAGCAGAGACATTCAAATTAACACTCCAGTGTAGCACTAGTGGAGTGCTGCATTGTAGGAGGAGCCATCTTTCCGATGAGAGGCTAAACCGAGTCCCGTACTGCCCTCTCAGGGGGATGTAAAGGACCCAATGGCTCCATTTCAAAGAGGAGCAGTGAAGATGTCACTGGGGCCAATATTTGCCCCACAAAAACACGTGATCACATTGCTGTTTGTGGGATCTTCCTGTGCACCTTTCTTGTGCACCTAGTGGCCGCAGGGAGCTACGGGACGTCCTAAGGATGTGAGAGACGCTATAGAAATGCAAGTCTTTAAAACATCCAAAGCTGGCGCGCTGGTGGGGGGGCCCAGAGCTGCTCCAGCGGCTTTACATCGGTATCGAGCTACCAGCCGGCTCAGTGAAAGCACTCCCTCCCCCCCTCCAATATACTGAGAGGAAGACCCAGTCCCAGAGGCTTAGGCCTCCCTCGAATTCCCGCTGATCACTTACGCCACACAAAACAACCGCTCCTCCGCTCGATGTCTTACCGCTCCGCTACCGCGCTCAGGCGGATAAACTCACCTACTGAGCCCACCCTCCTCTCTGACCGCATCTACCGCGCACTGAGCCGGCGCACCGCGCACTGACCCCACCTACCGCGCACTGACCCGGCCCACCGCGAACTGAGCCCGCCCACCCCTCTGACCCCGCCCACCGCGCACTGAACCCGCCCACTCTCTGACTCCACCCACCGCGCACTGACCCCGCCCACCGCGCTCTGAGCCCGCCCATCGCGCACTGAGCCCGCCCATCGCGCACTGAGCCCATCCTCCTCTCTGACCCCGCCCTCCTCTCTGACCCCACCCACGGCGCACTGAGCCTGCGCACCGCGCACTGAGCCCGCCCGCTTCGCACTGAGCCCGCCCTCCTCTCTGACCCCGCCCACCGCGCCCTGAGCCGGCGCACCGTGCACAGACCCCCCACCTACCGCGCATTAACCCCGCCTACCGCGCACTGACCCCGCCCACCTCTCTGACCCCGCCCACCGCTCACTGACCCGGCCCACCTCCCTGGCCCCGCCCACCGCGCACCGACCCCGCCCACCACGCACCGACCCCGCCCATCGCGCCTTGGCCCCGCTATTAAAGCGTTGCCAGGGCAGAGCCAAGGTAAAGGTACAAATATAGAATTTTGTCTAGAAGGTCTGTGAGCATCAGTGGATAGAATCTCATCACAAAATAGAGCTAAACCATTCAGAAATGAAATTAAACAGGGTTTTTTTCAGACGAGGGTGGTGGAAAACAGGGGCCCTGTCCCTCCATTGAGACCAGGCCCAATTGAAATGTTCAAACCTGATTGGCCTGTGGATGTTAGAAATAGAAATTGTGGAAATTTGGGCACTGATGAAGACCATTCAGCCCATCATGTGGGTGCCAGCTGGGAAAGAGCTGTCCAGCCTTATCCCAGTTTCCAGCTCTTGACCAGACTATGGCCCTTCCAGTGCATATCCAAGGGCTTTTATTTTAAATACTATTCATGTTTCTGCCTTCACCGCTCTTTCAGCATCGGGCGTTATGACTGTATGGACTCATTGGTGGTGGAGTAATTTTACCTGTGCTTTACGGGGCGGCATCTCAGCCTCTCTCGTGAATTTTCCTTTCATTTCAGTGGAAAGGAAAATGGGGCAGGGCGTGTCACAGGTGGTCGATCAGACATCAACCTTTAATCCCTCACTGAGACTAAACGAGTCCAATCAGTTAGCATTCTGATCCAGAGTTCGGTCTCAGCTATGGCTCAGTCGGTCACACTCTTGGCTCTGAATCCTCAAGTTGTGGATTCAAATCCCATTCCAGAGACTTGAGCACAAAATCTCAGCTACCACTCCTGTGTGGTTCTGAGGAAGCAAAGGCAGTTGAACGATATTCAGATACAGAAAGGACTGCTCTTGTTGCTTATATATATTTCCAGCATTTTCTGTTTTCATTTCAGATTCCCAGCATTGGCATTTTTCTTTCTTAAACCTTCAGTAGCTATAACTCCTGTGTGCTGTGTTACTGAGCCATACTGAGCAGTCAAATCTCACTTGCATTCAATTCCTGGTCTTTCCTGATTTAACTGATCTCAGCCAGGGCAACAATAATAAACATTAGATTTATTGAGTGCCTTACGCTTTTCAAAGCACTGTAAATTCAGTTGCTGTTATTACATACACGAGCTGTATCACCATTGGGCTGGTGCCTACTTAAATTTCTGCTCAAATCTCCACTCAAACCACCAAAGTGGATCTTGGCTTAGCTTTTTATCTAAATAATGGCATCTCCTACTGGGAACCATTCATTCAATACTGTACTGGAGTGTCACCTTCATTATATCCTGGAGTGGGGCTTGAACCCACAACCTAGAGGTAAGAGTACTTTGCAAGAAGCAAAGCTAGTAGCTATGAGCAATATAATTGGCCTCAGGACTGTGTTAAGGGGAGGAAAGTTAGCTAAGTTTCCTTATTCTGACTGCTATTTCATTATGCCTCTGGAAATTGTAGTATTAGGGTGTTCAGGATGAAAAGAATTAATGTGGGACTGGGAAACAGTACTGCCCACAGGATGATGTAAAAGAGAGTCACATGATTGTAATAGTACTGTAGTAGTCTGCCAGGAGTTTAGATGGAGATAGCTCATGGCCAGGACTGAAGAAGCCTACTGACTTGTCTATATGTACATAGTTATGTTCCATAATAAATAGTTACAGTCAGACATCCAAGCCTCTGGACCTCTCCCTTAGACAAATACAAAAATATACAACAGGAATTTCCTCTGTGAAGTTAAAGGCAAATGCTTGCTGTTGGCATTTTTATTACCACCAAGTGACCTCTGACTAAGAAACTGTATTGGCATAGATGAGAAGTAAAGACAGGATTGGGGTTGCCATTGTTAATCTACAGGCTCTTAGCTGTGGTTCAGTGTGTATCACTCTTGCCTGTGACTCTGAAGGCTATGGATTTAACTACCGCTCCAGAGACTTAAGCTCAAAATCTAGGCTGACACTCCAGTGCTGAAGGAATGCTGCACTGTTAGAAGTGCTGTCTTTTGGGTGAAACACTAAATTGCCACCCCTTCTGCTCTCAAAGGTGGACATAAAATGTCCCGTCTCACTATTTTGAAGAAGAGCACGGGGGTTATCCCCAGTGTCCTGGCCAATACTTTTCCCTCAATCAACATCACAAAAATAGATTATCTGCTCATTTTCGCAGTGGCTGTTTGTGGGAGTTTGCTGTGTGCAAATTGGCTGCTGTTTTCCCTACATTACATTAGTGATGACACTTCAAAGGTACTTCATTGGCTGCAAAACACTTCAGGACCAAAGGGGCCCAGGCCTGGGGGGCCTTCATTCATCAGGAGACAATTGGGAGAGGCAGCGGCAGAGAGCGGACCTGCTTGGACCCTGCAGAGGAGAGAATAAACCAAAACCCAGGCTAGAGTAAAGTGACATGAGGTAAGCTTTTTCATGCAGCAAGTGGCACTGCCTGAGAATGTAGTGGAGGCCAGTTCAATCAAGACATTCCAAAGAGAATTAGTTGTTATCTGAAAAGGAAGAATGTGCAGGGTTACGGGAGAAGTCCATTACAAAATAAAAGCAGATTATCTGGCTATTTATCTCATTGCTGTTTGTACCATGCTGTGTACAAAATGCTTACATTTCAACAGTGACTACACCTCAAAAAAGTTACTTCATTGTCTGCAAAGTGTCTTGGGATGTCCTGAGAGGCACTATATAAATGAAATTCTTTCTTTTTAAAAGTGAGGGGATATATTATCATTAGATCAAGGTCAACGGCACTGGGTGAATTGCTCATCCAGAGAGCCACACAGAGAACCAAAGTACCTCCATCTGTGCTGTTACAATTCTGTTTTCTGATGCCCTGAGATTGTGAAAGATGCTACATAAATGCAAGTCTTTCTTTTCGTAACTTGCAGATTTGCCACTGAGTTATGACATCAGAGAGAGACCAGTGCCTGTGAAACTCTGTAAGGGTCTTTAGAGAGAGGAAAATGCAAAGTTTTGGATATCTCCCATTTGAAAGCTTTGTGTTTATGTGTTTAGGCACTTTGCTTCCTACAGAAATAATCCTGAGAAGCCAAATGGCATTTTTTTTTTCTTAATTCTTTCTGTTACATTAGTGGCTAAAGCATGTCATCTGGTGAAAGGCTGAAGATGCAGCTGTTCAGAAAGGATGTCAGTAAGCTGTTGCCAAGAATCTCTCAGTTACCAGAGGGCAGGGTAGTGGACTAAAAGTATTCAGATTTCCAGTAAAGTTATTCAGGGTGAGCTGGTCACTAGTTTGAAAACTGGACTTTACATTTCAGACCCTTTAAGAGTTGGGAATTTTTGTGAGGATCTGCTCCCAGCAGAAAGTCTCCCTTGACAGCTGCACAGAATTGGACATGGGGATTCACAGCATTCCTGAATTTCCAAACACTGAAGTTAATCACTGGAAAATCAGGAGCACTGGGAATCTGGCGAATTGATCTCTTCAATCGATTCTCCAGTGAATGAGGCTCTCAACTGGGCGTTGTTAACAGGGTCCAAGCTGGTTGGTGGACCGAAACCAGGACACAGAGCTTTTCTTTATTGAGAGAGTTCATTGACTTCTCCAGTCTCATAGCTCTCCTCCCACTCAACCCAGTGTCCAAAATGTCCCCTATTTATATGTGCTCAAAGACAATCATTACCCATCACCTGTTTCTCTTAACCTTAACAATGTAACTGACTTCCCATTAACAAACCTTAACAACACAATTGATATGACATTAAGAAACATTAACAATGTAATTGACATGGCCTTAGCAGGCTTGGGAGCCTCAACAAATTTCCCCGTAAATGTTTTAAAATTAGTTACTGAGATATGCTTAGAGAGCTGGATTTATGTACTATAGAGCAGTGTTAACTTAGAGATGATCTATAAAGGTCTATTAAATAATGAAAAGGCTGGGTTGTATGCTTGTTGATAGGTTTAAAAGACTGGGGTGTACCAGTTTTCAGGCATGTAAGCTACGTGGATATAGGAATGTTGGTTGTTTCGTTTTTCCTCAAAAGTAGTGAGCCTCTGGAATACATTGCCAGTTGGTGCCGTGTGTCCTGACCCTCAGTATCACTTCAAGAGCGAGCTCAAGTAGTTCTTAGTTGGGACAGAGACTGGATCATATAGAAGACAAGTGGAATAGCGAATGATGTGCACATGGTCACCGTATTATCCTTGACTGGCTTCGATTGCCTGATGGCAGTGATTTTCCAGAATTTCTTTCCCTATTGTCCCAGGCTGTACTTTTCCCTCTCCCAGGAGATCATATACCTGAGGTTGGATAGGAGGTATCTAGCCATAGTGCTCCAGACATTATGATGAGGCTTGGTGAACCAGCTGATCTTCTTTGTAAGTCCATTACAAAATAAAAGCAGATTACCTGGCTACTTATCTCATTGCTGTTTGTACCATGCTGTGTACAAAATGACTACATTTCAACAGTGACTACACTTCAAAAAAGTACTTCATTATCTGTAAAGCATCCTGGGATGTCCCGAGGGGCGCTAGATATTATATAGAATTATTTTTTTCTAAAACTGAGGGGATATATAATTAGAGAAATGTCAATCCAGAGCAAAATCAGGGAGTGTTTCTCCCACACAAAGGGCAGTAGACATTTGAAATTCTCCCCTACCAAATATCTCTGGGGGACAATTGGAGCTTTCCGGACTGGAATAGATAGATTTTTATGTTAAGTGCCTTAACGTATATGGAGCAAAGGTGATAAAATGGAGACAAGTTGCAAATCAGCCATGGTCCAGTTTAGTTTCTGGCCAATGGTAACCTCCAGGATATTGAAAGTGGGGGATTCAATGATGGTAATGCCAGTGAATGTCAGGGGGTGATGGGTAGATTCTCTCTTGTTGGAGATGGTCATTGCCTGGCACTCGTGTGGTGCAAATGTAATTTGCCACTTATGAGCTGAAGCCCGAATGTTGTCCAGGTCTTGCTGCATTTGGACATGGACTGCTTCAGTATCTGAGGAGTCGCAGATGGTGCTGAACATTGTGCAATCATCAGCGAACATCCCCACTTCTGACCTTATGATGAAGGGGAAAGTCATTGATGAAGCAGCTGAAGATGCTTGGGCATAAGACACTACCTGAGGAACTCCTGCTGTGATGTCCTGGAACTGAGATGATTGACCTCCAACAACTACAACCATCTTCCTTTGTGCTAGGCATGACTCCAACCAGTGAAGAGTTTTCCCCCGATTCCCATTGACTCCAGTTTTGCTAGGGCTTCTTGATGCTATACCCAGTCAAATGCTGCCTTGATGTCAAGGGCAGACACCCTCATCTCACCTCTGGAGTTCAGCTCTTTTTTCCATGTTTGGACTGAGGCTGTAACAAGGTCAGGAACTGTGTGCAGCAAGGAGATGAGAGAATGCACTAAAGTAATTGCACTCCATGCACCAGTTGATGCCACGCAATCTGAAAATAATTTGCCCCACTAAGCCGTGCCCTGGATTCATCCTCACCCTTGTCTCAACTTGCCCCTGTCCCAGCCCCACCCTGAGCCCTGTTTCCCGCAGGTCCCACTCCTCTATTAGGATCAGGGATGTGGGGAGAGTTGCTCACTCTGTCCTTCAAAATAAGACCCAATTCAAAGGTCTGGCTAAGCTGTATTGTAAGACTTTATTACGACATGCAAGCTAATGTCCCTTTGCACCAGAGTCATTTGAGTCTGTAGATCTTAATGTTTTGTGGAACAGTCCACCTTTAAGAAGCTCTTGAGTCAAACAGGAAGTGAAATTAAACAAATGACCTTTGACCCTCTTCAAACAATGATACATTCAGTAACTGTGAGGAAGGGGAGTTGCAGTTGAGAATTCTGTGGGAAGATGTCAGGTACAGTCTCCAGTACTTACTTCAGGAGGACCAGCCTCTTCTGGATATTTGTCGTCACTGGATCCTTTGGGTATTACACTGTACGTCTGTTTGGAAATGCATCTTCTGGCTGTTGCCCTGCTTCGCAGCATTTCTCTCATTGATGAGGACAGCAGGTTAGGCCCTGAAGTCTGTAGAGGTGGGGTAAGAATTTGCAGAGGGGCCTTCGCATACATGGACCGCAACCCCGAGCTGGGAACCTTGTGGGCTGCAGGGAATAAAATCATTCCTGATCATCTCTTTCTCTGTTCAAACAAGTGCCTGGCAATACTGGCAACATTCCCCAGGTTTGGAGGGATTCTGATGTCCGGGTCTGACAGGGTACCCAGCGACTCGTGGCTAGGTGACCCACAAATGTAGCTGGGGCTGGCAGAGCATGCAAAGAGAGGGGAGGGGTTGGGGGCAGAAGTTCCAACCCCAATGGGCATTCCCCCTCCCCATGCCAATTAATGAGAAGGATCTGTGGGGATGGGAGAGTGCATAGCTGAGGCTTTGCACCAGCTCTCTTCACCTCCAAATATTCCACACCACACTCGCCACCCCCCCACCGTCGCATATTCTAAGATAGTGCCTGTTGCAGGGCTTAGCTCCACTGCCCACTCCAGCTCCACTCCTCACTCACCTGGTGATTCCTCACTCAACAACAACTTATATTTTTGTAGCACCTTTTAACATATTAAAATGTCACAAGGCACTTCTTAGAAGTGTTATTTTAGAAAAATTAGATCCTGAGTTATATAAGGTGATATTAGGGCTAATGACCCAAAGCTTAGTCAAAGACTAAGGACAGTTTTAAGAACTATGTTGAAGAAAGAAAGAGGCAGAGAGGATTAGGGAGGGAATTCCAGAGCTTAGGGCCTGGATAGCTGAAGGCATGGCCTGCAATGATTAAATCGTTAAAATCAAGGATGCTCAAGAGGCCAGAATCAGAGGGGTGCAGATACTTCAGAGGAGTTTGGAGCTGGAGGAGATTGTAGGGATAGAGAGGGGAGAGGCCACGGAAGGAGTTGAAAACAAGGATGAGGATTTTAAAAATGGGGTGTGGCTTGACCAGAAGCCAATGTAAGTCAGTGAGAACAGGGATGAGGGGTGAAAGGGACTTGGTGCGATTGAGGACACAGACAGCAGAATTTTGGTTGGCCTCAACTTAACACAGAGTAGAATGTGGGAGGCCAGCCACGAGTATGTTGGAATAGTCAAGCTAGAGTTAACAGGGGCATAAATGAAGGTTTCAGCAGCGGATAAGCTGAGGCGAGGATGATCCAGGCAATGTCAAGAAGGAAGAAAGAGGCGGTCTTAGTGATGGCACAGATATGCAGTTGGAAGCTCATCTCTGGGTCAAACATGCGAACAGTCTCATACAGTTGCCAGGGAGAGGGATGGAGTCGGTAGCTAGGGAATGGAGTTTGGAATGGGAATAGAAGACAATGGCTTCAGTCTTCCCAATATTTGATTGGAGGAAATTTCTGCTCATCCAGTGATGCAAGAGAGAGGTTTAAGAAGATGGGTTGCTGTAGCTAAAAGAAGCCATTTTTGGATGATCCTGGGTTGCGAGCAGTTTTAGCAAAGAGAAGGACCTGATGCTGTTTTATGTGTTCCAGGCAGATCTGGTGTTGGATGATTAACCAGTTGTCTGCCATATCCTTTCAAGCCCAGGAATTTGGAGCCAAGTTTCAGAGAAGATCTAGATCTAGATTGTTGAGATATTTTCCACAGCTGACAGAGTAAAGAAGAGCAGCCGATTAGAGACAGAAGCTCAGTCTTACAGTTTGTTCCAAACCAGAGCAGGAGCGGTGTTGATGCCCAGAGAGGTCCAGAAATGTGAAGCCAGATTTGAGAAAATCTACATCCAGGTCTTTTCCAGATCTTCTCCAGAGCTTACAAGGTAAGGTCGGGGGATAGGGTTCAATCACACACACACAGGGACCGTTTAAACTAATAGTTAACTTTGAGTTTGGCCTAACACGCTGCCACTGTTAGAACCCAGAAGAATTAGAGGGCAGC
Source organism: Cetorhinus maximus (assembly GCF_964194155.1). Lineage (NCBI taxonomy): Eukaryota > Metazoa > Chordata > Chondrichthyes > Lamniformes > Cetorhinidae > Cetorhinus > Cetorhinus maximus. The sequence goes on along the minus strand of NC_135905.1, from coordinate 8,818,309 downwards.
ACAAGGCCACGGATTGAAGTGCACAGTGAGGCATTCCCTAGAAAGCTGACTGCCCAGGAGCCATTTTGGATCCAATGGGGTACCAGGGACTATTCAGCTGTGGTCTGTTGTATCATGACCTGGTTGAACCCGGTCTTCAATTTGCTATCCATGCATTTTCCACAGTGAGGATCATTGGATGGGAACTAGGAATGAGATCCTGCCTGCTTTTCTTCCACCTCATCCTCTCCTCTCCACCAAAAAGTGACTGAGTTGCGTGGAGTAGCTGTATCAGGGGAAAAGTGGCCCCATAATTGCTGTTTGTATTTGTAGAACACAGGAAACGACCTTCCGCAAAATTTACATCACAGAAACTGGCCATTCAGCCTAACTGGTCCATGCTGGTATTAATGCTTCACCTGAGCTTTCTCCCACACTTCTTCTTCATCTAACCCTATCAGCATATCCTTCTGTTTGCATCTTCCTCGTACACTTATCTAGCTCTGCCTTAAATGCATCAATGCTATTTGCCTCAACTGCCCCTTGTGGTAGCGAGTTCCACACCCTTAGCACTATCTGGGTAAAGGTGTTTCTCCTGAATTCCTCATTGCCTTTATTTATTCCTTCTGCAAACCATGTGTCATTCTTCTTTCCAGTTGCTGATGTTTTGGCCGCAGAGTGTACCATACAAGAGCCTGGGACTCTGGGGCAGCTTCTCCAAGTACCTGGTGGACAACTATCACCCCCACTTGTACATTGGGTAAGTCCTGGGTGTGTGCTGTGCCCTCTGCCTACCCACACCTCTCCCCACCTCCCCTCCTCCACCAACCCCAAATCCCGGCAGCCTGGTCCTTGAAGCCTGGGTCCCTCGGTTCTCTTTGAGTTCATGTTTTGTACTCACTCTCTGCCCTAAGTGAATCTTGTGGAACTAGAGGTTGGGAAAGGGGCTGCTCTTGGAGCATTCACCTCATTGGTGGATAAATCCCTGAATCAGATTGCTGAGAGGATCTATTGGGATCTGCAACCTGAGAATTAATAGGAACAAGGACTGTAATTTCAGTGTTGTCCCAGTTGCACCCATCCAGGCTCCATGGACATATATGGCTCACAAAAGTAAGAAGGTGACACTCGGGTGCCCATTTTTCCTTAATTCCTTAATCCTGGAATCTTCCACAGACAAACAAACACACACACACATGCCAGGAACTTGCCTGGCTGGTACCATGCTCTGTAGGAAAAGAGAATTCCAAGGAATGATGTCCCTTTAAGAAGGTTTGAAGCTAGTGACAATATTGCCTGGAAATATGGTTATGTGACCTCCCTGACCCCCTGAGGGGGCTCTCCCTGTCATTAGGACATTCTGTCATGGTGGGATTGTGCTATTGCTAGCTGGCTGTCACATTTTTTTAATAAACATCATTTCAAGATGTGCGCAAGCTGGCCAACATTGGTTGCCTATTCCAAGTTGCCCTTGAGAAGGTGTTGATGAGCAGTCCATATGGTGAGGGTACATCCACAGTGCTGTTAGGTGGTGTTGTTCCCATGTGCCTGCTGCCCTTGTTCTTCTAGGTCATGCAGATTGGGTGTTTGGGAGTTGCTGTTGAAGAAGCCTTGGCGAGTTGGTGCGACGCATCCTATAGAGTAGATGGCACACACTGCAGCCACAGTGCGCCAGGTGATGGAGGGAGTGGGTGTTGGAGCCAAATCAGCACTTTCATCTTTAACTGAACAGCAAGTTGAAAAGGTGGAGAGAGTACAGGTCCTCATTGCCAGAAGTTGGCCAGAGGTTCAGCCACATGAGTGGGCTGTCCGGTGCTGTTGGCTTGTGCTTCATGAGGCAGGAAGGTGTGAATAGAAACAATGAGCTGGTCTAATTGCATCATGTTTGTTAGTGCGTATGTGTTTATTTCAAATCTTTTACAGATACTGGTTGGCCTGGGCTCTTCACCTTGCCGAAGCACTGTACAGCGTCAAACTCTGCAGGTGAGGCTGCTTCATATCTGTTCTGTTCCAGAAAATCAGTTGGTAAAGGATAGAACCAGAGCCAATCTTTACACACGCTTTCGTAAGCTTTTATTTACAGAGTTACACTTTACAAGCATGTATCTCCAAACCCAACTATCAGATTTTTAGTCTGCATCTCTTTACAGGGGCTCGAGTGAATCCCCACCACCGGCGCACAATCCAACACAATTAATATAAAATTAATGATATCTTCTGGTTAACCCAACTTTGCCATCCTGTTTGTTAGGTGTAAATTTGGTACTTGTGGAGCTGAAGGATAACCACTGTTGGGTGGAACACATCCCATTTTGAGGATAAAATATCTGTAGCCAGTAACCCCAGGTCAATTAAAATATGCATATACATGTAATTTAATCCTCGGGTCTACCCCATTCTCAGAAGAGCATTCCTTTTACTAACGCGCTGGTTTTCCATCTCCCACTCCTTGATCTTTCTAAATGAGATTGCCAATTTGTGCATTTGGGACAGTTTTACATTGTGACTGGCAAACATGTTTCACATGGGAATCTTATATCAAGGGGATGGAGGAGACTTGCTATCGTTAAATTGGGCTGTATTTAGACCCACATCCCAGAAGCCCTTTGCTTGCTAGCCTGGCCTCTTGCTGCACACTACCCCGGAGCTGCTGCTAAACAGTGGCAACGCCCATTAGAGTATGTTCACCAGAAAGTATGTACAGGCAGCTCTGGGCCAATGTCCCTCTTGTCCCCTTGTGGATTACCACATGGAAGATGAGGTGTGCGGATCCATGTCCTGTCACTATGCGGTGAGCACGTTCTCAGATCCCCAAGGCATGAGGTTGAGCATTGGCAGTTGGTGGAATACTCAACCTCAGGGCACACCTCCTCTGAGCAAGTGAGTGTCCATGTCACTGCTGCTCTGTCAGTTAAGAAAATCGCACATGATGGTGATGTGGGTGAAAGGACAAGTTTAAAAATTAGGAAGTTAGAACCACCTCTAGAGTAATAGAGTTAGCTTGGAACACGATTGTTGGATAAATGGTACATATCTAGATTGGGGGAGCATATAAACAGGAGTAGGTCATTTAGCCCTCATGGGCATAGCTCCAGGAATAGGCCATTCTTCAGTTAGATCATTACTGATCTGTACCTCAACTCCATTTATCCATCTTAGTTTCATATCCCTTGATACCCTTCCCTAACAAAAACCAGGGTAAAACATATTTTACAGCCAAAATATTCCAGTTCTAACGCAGGTTGAGATAGGGTACTATACCTACAACTGCAGGCCAGGAACATTGGCTGCTGTGTTTCCTACATTACAATAGTGCCCATCCGTAAAGAATACTTTATTGGCTGTAAAACTCTTTGGGAATTTCTGAGGCCATGAAGGGCACTAGATAAATGCAAGTTCTTTGTCCCCTCAAATTGTCGTGCCAGAGATTTTGTTTCCCTCAAGAACGGGGAGATAATGTTGCTCTGTAATGTGACCCGGAGACGTTAAAATCAATATAAAATCAGGAGTAATCCATCTTCCATTGATAACTCCAGCGGGATTGATGATTTGCTCAAGGTGGACCTCTCCTTGGAGTCCTGCATGATTGACATCTAGTGGTGCCCGAGACAGAATCAACAATGACCAGAATTGCTGGAACATTCCCTTTGTTCTTTCTGGGCGTGGGACGCTTACCAGTGCTTCTCTTGACGATTTACAAATGAGATTTTAAAAATCTTTTATTAAATTTAATCTTACCCTGTGACAATTCACCGATGAGCTTTTACTGAGCTGGGCGTTGTTACAAGTCCTGATCGATGGCCCTGGATTTTCTGATGGTTATTATGGTATTGCAGGAGCGACCTGGAGGTTAAGAATTCAAATCCTACCGTCGGCTATAATTGCCGCAGTTGAATTTAACAAATCTGGTAATTAGTGCCAAAAACTGATTGTGTTAATTTGCCAGATTATTTTTTAAAGATTCTGCTGTGGCCTAATCCCCCCCCACCCCCCCACCGTGGGATGAACATAACGCGTGGACAAACTGCTAGCCGGAAGTCTTTTCCAAGAAAAGTCTGTGCTGAACATTCTGGCAAACCTTCCTGTGCTAGTAATTTTCCCCGGGGCAGCAGTAGGTGTGCTACAGTGGACCCGGGCATTCCTGGGTTAAGGAAGGGAAAATTATTCTGGGTTCCTGCTCCTGTTTGTTGTCTAGCGATAACAGCTGGAAGTGACTGTGTCTGGATATTGGATAGACGGGATAGGACTTGCTGGGTGACACCTTTCAGGATAGTATAGCCACCCCCCCCGCCACTTAGTTTCACATGTGAAGAATGTCCACTTGGCTTAGCTACTGAACGGTGAGCGACACCCCTGGAATTATACACCACAAAAAGAACACAAATCATAGCAGGATAACGCTCAAGTTGTGGAGATCAGTGTAACCCATAGGTTTCAAATCATCCTTCTGCTCACTGACCTACCTTGGCTCCCGGTCAGACCATGCCTCAATTTTCAAACTCTCATCCTTGTTTTCAAGTGCGTCCATGGAACTTGAGAACACCCCTCCCTACTTCCCCTCGTCCCACAACCCTCTGAGATATTCTCACTCGTCTAATTCCGGCCTCTTGAGCATCCCCAGTTTAAATTGCTCCACCATTGGCAACTGTGCCTTCAGCTGCCTAGCCCTGAGCTCTGGAATTTCTTCCAGACACCTCTCTGCCTCTCTCTTTTTCCTCCTTTAAAACCTACCTCTTTGACCAAGCCTTTAGTTGTCTGATCTAATATCTTCTGATGTGGCTCAGTGTCAAATTTTGTTAAAGCTCTCATGAAGCACCTAGGGATGTTTCAACATGTTAAAGGTGCAAATAGTTGTAACTACAATCCTGATTTAACGACTGTGGATACACAGTGCTAGTGTATAACATGTTTCTTTCTACACAGAAATATCCTTGTTCTCTCTTTTACCTGAAGAATTTCAGATGTGGACAACCCTCAGTTCACTCCTCAATTCCTTAATGGAAGTTCATGACTCTGCCCACTGGAGGAGGGAGCGAGCGTGTTCCTGCTTGGCCTGCATGACTAGACTGTCCTACGCCAAGGTGGAGCATTTGACATATGAGCATAACAGAGCCCGTGTATCTCCTACCACTGCATTGGAACAGGAAGTTGATGTAAAGTTTTCCATTAAAGGGGTTTCACTTAAACTGAGGCCAGTACTATGATAGCAATTCCTGCAAGAATAACATCTAGCCTGGAGGCAAGTGCAGGCTGTGGCCTAATCTCTTCCCATGGGATGAATATAATGCTTGGAAGAACTGCCAGCAGATGTCGCTTCCAAGAAAACTCTGTGTTGAACATTATAGTTCAATTACTCTCCCAAACAGTCCTAGTTTTGAAGCATCAGTCTTTGGAAAAGAGAAATTAATCCTTGCTGGATTATATTTAAATTGTGTTAAAGTAAATATTTGACGGCATTATTATCAATACAGAGATCTCTGCTCTGGCTATTTACAATATCTTGCTGTGCCTGGTGCTTGATAAACCTAAACCATAATTGCCAGCAACCTGCCTCCCAATAATAAGTCCACAGTGGAAATGAGCGCAGTGGCGTCAGGAGGATTTCAGTCGTAATAATGGTCAGTGTTATAATGTGGGCCTCTCCTAGCTCTCTTTCTAAAGAAAGAACTTTTATTTATATAGCGCCTTTCGCATCCATGTGAGACCCCAAAGCACTTCACAGCCACTGAAGTATTTGTAAAGCGCGGTCACTGATGTGTAGGGAATGCAGCAACTAATTAGTACACAGCAAGCTCCCACAAACAGCAGTGAGATAAACGAGCACCTAATCTATTTTAGTGGGACTGATTGAGGGACAAATGTTGGCCAGGACAGGGGGAGAATTCCCCTTCTCTTCAAAATAGTGCCATTGGATCTTTCATATCCGCCTGAGAGGGTCCTCAGTTTAACATCTCATCCGAAAGATGGTATCTCTGACTGTGCAGATGTCCTTCAAGCTGGAGTGCTAGCCTGGGTTATGTGCTCCAGTCTCTGAAGTGGGGCTTGAACGCATGAACTCCTACCTCAAGAAGTAAAGATGCTGATCAGAGGTCATGCAGGGTGGGCTCCTGACCAGCAAGGGGGAGACAATGGGCTAGATTTTATGGGGCATCATATTACGCCCCCCCCCCCACCCCCCCCACTCCAACTAAAATGTAATTTGAGAGCCTGCCACCAAAAAGCCGGCTACACCACTGCCGTTTTGCACTGGATGCAGTGTTAATTGCCTAAGGTTGAGATTTCAGCCCCCATCTGGGGAGGAAGTCCAAGCAGTGCCAGTTTTGAGTGGTGGCCACCGGGACTACAAGCAGGCCCCAGACAAGGGGAGGCTATGGACTATTTGGCTAAATGGCCTGTCTCTATCCTCACTCACTTTTCCAGAACCGTTTCATCTAATTCAGGGTCACGGGGAGTAGGAGGCTATCCCCACAGGCAGTGGGCACCAGGCAAGGTACACTCAGGACGGGACACCAGTCCATCACAGGGCACACGCTCACACAAACTAAGGGGCAATTTACCACAGCCAATCCACCTAATCAGCATGTATTTGGATAGTGGGAGGAAACCCACGCAGACACGGGGAGAACGTGCAAACTCCGACCGATTTCGTGGTAAGGCCATTAATTGGCCGCTCAATAGGCCTAAGGGTGGCCAGGCTGCTGGATGCCTCCCCCGCCCACTGTAAAATGGGAGGCAGGGAGGGGGCGGGAAGGAAGGCGATGGGCAACCATGCGCTGCATTTTAGAAGCCCCCCCACCCCACCCCAGCCTTCAAAGATGCCAGCAGGGAGGGAGGGACCTAAAAATCTGGCCCCATCACTTCCAACCTGGGAAGTCCTGCACTGGGGCAATTTGAAGGGGGAGAGGAGCTCCAAAGATGAAGGAGGGGCAGGTCTGTTTCCCTCAGCCTAATATATTTACTTAAAGAGAAACTTTGTAGCATTAAGTTCTGTTACAACAGTATTTGGTAAAGAAAGACTTGCATTCATATCATGACTACCAGACATTTTAAAGTGCTTCACAGAATTGTAGTCACTATTGTAATGTGGCAGCCAATTTACACAAAGCAAGCCCCCGCAAACAGCAATGTGAGAATGACCAGATAATCTGCTTTTTGTGATGTTAATTGAGGGATAACTATTGACCTGGTCGCTGGGGGTATCTTTTCTTGATCTTCTTTGAAATAGTGCCATGAGATCTTTTACATCTTCCTGACACATTATCTGAAAGATGGTACCCCTAACAGTGCAACACTCCCTCAGTACCGCGCTGGAGTGTCAGCCTTGGATTTTGCATTGCGGTTCTAGAGTGGGGGACTTGAAGCTGGAGCCTTATGACTCAGGCGAAAGTGCTACCAACTGAGCCAGGGCTGATGCTATGATGGAAAAAAACCCCAAATTAATTCTAGGTTTAATTTCTTGGCATTTACTATTTTTTTTAAAAGTGCCCTCCCCAGGTGGGAGAGTGAGCCCATGTAAGACTGCAGGTTTGTTTATTTAACACGGGCTGATCAAATTTATTTGTCGACCTGCAATGGGTAAGGAAAACACTTTGATTTACACCAATTGGTCACAAAATATATAGTTTATTGTATCTGATGATATCTGTTACAAACTTCTTTCCAAATCCTTTCAGTCAAGATATCCCAGCAACTCCATTATAACCATGCAACCAGGGACTTTCTGTGAGCAATTCCAGCAGTGATATTCTAGGATGTTAGAAGTAGTAACACTGAGACTCATTTGTTGAGGGTGCAATCCTATTGCTGCTCTGATCTACGCTAACCTTACCTTTTCTCTCTCAATCCACAAAGTGACAAAGGGATCACGAACATAAACGTCCAACTCAAGTGGGCATTTCAGACGTTTTTGTTTGGTATCACCTCTCTCTGGCACCTGTTGTCCTATGAACCACAGCAGAAGGAAAAGTGAAGACATGGCAACAGAGGCACCTTCCTCATCTTAAAATGATGGCACCATTTCAGCACCATGGGCATCGTGGAGGTGAAGATCCTCTTGTTAAGGGATTAAAGGGTTGTTAGCAACATTTTGAAAAATGTGGTTTTGAAACAGTGGTTTCTGAGAGTACGATGTCAATAGCAGGATTATGGGTACAAATAGACATTCACCATTTAACATTCATAGCATTTTTCCCACAATACATGACTGGCAATCTAGTCAATCTTTTAAAAAGAAATAATTGTAAAATGATTAGTTTCTTGTAACCTGGCCATCCACATTTAATAAAAATAGATTATTTTACTGTTTTTGATATAAATTCAAGTAACTTGACAGACAGACTGATGCTCTGGGCAAACTGTTTTCTCACATCACTTCATTGCTTACACCAGCCTAGGTTTCCAGATGGTCAGGCTGACGGTCACCCATTTAAAATGAATGGTCTACTGCTAGTGTAATGTTAGCAACAGGAGGCCATTCAGCCACTCAGACCATTCGATTAGATCATGACTGCTCTATACCTTAACTCCATTTGCTTACTTTTGCTCTTTGATAGTCTTAACCAATAAATAGCGATCAAACGCAGTCTTGAAAATTTCAGTTGACCCCCATCTGCCATAGCCTTTTAGAGGAGTCCAAACTTCCTCTACTTTTATGTGAAAAAAATATTTTCTGATTTAACTCTTGAATGATCTGACTCATTTTAAGACTATGCCCCCTGGATTCAGCTGCAAGAAAAATTATTTCTCTCTATCCGCCCTATTGAATCACTTTATAATCAGATCACCCTTCAACCTTTCTAAACTTGAGGGAATGCAAAACCAAGTTTCAGAACAATGGGAAAACCAAAACTGTCCTGTTACTGGAGCTGTTGATGACAACTGAACACGTTGCATTTGACCATTTTTGAAAAGTCTTCCAATGGCAGAATCAATTCTGTTCCACCCGTCTGTCATGGTCTGGCAGAATATGCACAATAGGAACTAGACTGAGACGACGTAAAGTCATTTTGCAGACAACCGACAGGGAGGTGAGATTACAACAACAACAACTTGCATTTACATAGCACCTTTAGCACGAAACGAGGTGCTCCAGAGAGGCATCTGGAAAAAAAAAATGGGCAATGAGCTAAAGAAGGGAATAGTAGGAAGGGCGACCAAAAGCTTAAGTCGAAGGTTCTAACAATTTGTCAGTCCCATCTCCCAAGAATGGTTCATATTAATAACTAACCCCGGGAGGGGAAAGCTGATCTTTCTTCTGAAATATTGGTCTGTTTAAGAAGCCAACAGTATCCACAAAACTGGCCTGGTAAACAGTTGGCAGATAGGGTTGCAGGGCATCCTCTATGCAACTGTCACAGAAACTGTAAAGTTTGACTGTGTCACACATTTGACTGTGTTGACGTTTTCAAGCTCTTTTTGGCCCAGTGTCTCTATAGAATTCCTGTTTATCTCTTCCTGTAAGTCCAGTATTAGTCATCTCTTGGGACAAAATGAACCTTGGCTTAAGAATTCTCTCTATTTCACACAAACAGCCCAAATGTCAACTAACACTAAAATGAAAGGAGTTCGCATTTCTATAGTGCCTTCTATGATGTCCCAAAAGTTTTACAGCCAATAGTGTATTTTTGAAGCACAGTTGCTGGTGTAATGTAGGAAAAACAGCAGCTAATTTATGCATGGCAAGCTCCCACAAACAGCAAGATGATAATGACCAGATAATCTGTTTCAGTGATGTTGGTTGAGGAATAAATATTGAGAATTCCCCTACTGTTCTTTGAAGAGCACCGTGGGATCTTTTACATCCACCCGAGGGGCAGAGATTTGGTTTAACATCTCCCAACTGAAGAAACAGACCCTCTGAAAGTGCAGCTCCCCCTCAGTACTGCACTGACCTGCCGGCCTGGATTGTGGGCTCAAGTCTTTTTCAGGGGGCTTGAACCCACAACCTTATGGCTGGAAGACCAGAGTACTACCAACTCAGTCTCAGCACCTTAAGGTAGCTTCTAAATGAGGTAGCATCTCATTGTAGATACCCCTCCTTTCCTCCTTTACTGGTAATTCATTCTGCGGTATGGATCCACACTCATATGTAGCCATCCAGAATCCAGACCATGTAGCATTCTTCACAAGAGCCTTGTGTCAGCTGTTGATTTAGCCATACAGAGCATCCCAGCCAAGCCTGGCTAGGCCTTCGCTCCATAGCCACAATCCTTTCCGGTTGTGGTCATTGAATAGTAATCCCACTTGACTATTGTTCTCCTTCCTACTCCAAAGGCACTGAGTTCAGTTGCAGTCAAAGAAAAGAATTACACCCATCAGCAGATTCAACCACAGCTGGACTCATGTTCGGGTCCTCCAACAGCCCGGTGAACGATAGTGGCAGGTTGGCAAGACCTTGGGATGACCTCCAAAAAGACATTATATGTGAGTGACATAACTGATCACAAATCCACCCACACCCCAGACATTTCTTCTTAGACTTTCTCTTACCCTCATAAACTTAGACTAGAAGTTTTGGCAAAGCTGTAGGCAGCCAGAAAACCAACAGAATTCACCAAAGAGAAAAATTGGTAGGTTACCTTGGGAACAAAGGCTGCCATATTGTCTGACCTGGAAACGAAGTCATGGAGGTGACGATGACACATACATGACTTCCTAAAGCCCGTCACTTGTCAAAGATTTCTCTCCAACCTGTTGAAGGCAATAAACCATGCCCAAGAAGGCCTGTCAGCTCTGAAGAAGAGTCGTACTATGGTAAAGTGGAATGCTATGTACTTTTAAGAGAATGTAGTTAGTTGACCATGTAACTGTATTGACTAATCGCTACACAGCAGGGGCTTCTTGGGTAACTGGAAGTCTAGAGCTGGAGGTGATTGAAGAAGTGCACATGGTGTTCGTGCTCTGTTCTTAGTTCCAATAAACCACCAGTGTTTGTTCAGTTAATCGGCCTCTCTGTCTGTATTGTTTCAAGCACCGACTAATGTGTTAATATCAAGGGCGCAGCTCGCGTTTGCCAGGCAAAGCGAACCTGATAACCAAAGTCATAAAACTGGCGACGAGGATAAACCAGATCAATTGACGGCAAACAGGAAAGCCGCAGTAAGCCAGCTACATTACTTCGCTACTACCTTGAAAGCTGTTTGAAAGCGCAGTCTCCTTAGTCATCGAGTTTGCCGTGGTTTGGGCATCTTGAACCATTCGACCCCGTTTCCGATGACTGGTCTCATTATGTCGAACATCTAACGTTCTTCTTTACCGCTGACAACTTCGCAGGGGAGGAGAAGAAGAGGGTGATTCTTTTGTCCACATGTGGGAGCAAAACATATGGGCTGATCCGCAGCCTCACGTCACCTAACACCCCCCAATACGAAGACTTTTGACGAGTTAGTAAACATTGTAAACAACCACCTGAAGCCAAAGTCCAAGTGTTTAAAATTCAATTCGAGGAATAGGCTTCCAGGAGAGACAATCGTTATCTACTTAGCTGCTTTAAGGGAATTAACGGAATATTGTGTTAATCACATTTTGAGGGACTGATTGATATGCAGAACCAGGATTAATACTATTCAAAAGCGATTGCTATCTGAAACTAATCTAGACTTCAATAAGGCATTAGAATTGGCAACAGTCATGGAGAGTGCAGTTAGAGATTCAGAGGCAATAAAAGATACACAAAATGGCCCCACCCATCTTGTAGGGTGGGAAAAAGTGGTATAAAAGGGCGCGAAAATGTCAGATTCCGCAGAAGAACTCCATTGAAGAACAACAGTACTACAGTGAAAACCCATGACATTAATGAGAGAAATGCATCCAGGCAGCCTGCAGGTGATCGACAGTTCAGAAATATCAAATACCTTTTCTGCCACCACAATGATCACATAAATGCGGCACTGTCAAGATAGGCTGAGACAGCATTTTAAAAACAACAGTAGAAATCGTGAAATCTGTCTCGATGAAAATTCAGAGGAAGCAAAATCCGACATCTAATCATTATACAATCTGAAAGTGGGTAGAACTGAGCCAATCTGGGTAGTTATTAGAGTCAATGAACAACCCATCAAGATGGAGGTCAATACTGGGTCATCAATGTCAGTCATAGGAGAACATACGTTCAGACACTTGAATAAAAGAGTCCATCCTTTAAGTTTTGAACAATTGGACACTAAATTAAAAGCATATGTGGGTTAAGAAATATAAGTGAAAGGGATATGTCAAGTCCTGGTGCAGTATGGGGATCAGTCGGCAAATTTACCCCTTATAGTAGTAGCTGGGGCGGGCCCCAGTTTAATTGGTCACAACTGGCTCAAAATGATTAAATTGTCATGGGCCGAGATTTTTCAAATCAGAATGAGAAACTTACAGGAATTGTTACAAAAGTATGCTTCCACTTTCAGTGATGAACTAGGAAGGATTCTTGGGCTACAAGCCAAAATAGTAGACCCTAACGTAACCCCCAGATTTATCAGAGCCAGACCAGTCCCTTGTGCTCTATGGGACAAGGTCAAGACTGAGATAAACAGGCTGGAAAAGTTGGGTATCTTACAACTGGTGCAATTTTCCAAGTTGTACCCGAACTGAAGCCAGACCAAAGTGTTCGCTTATGCGGTGACTATGAGTTAACTGTAAACAGAGTGGCCAAACTTGATAGACACCAATACCGAAGATTTACGAATTATATTCAAAATTGGCAGGGGCATCAAATATTCAAAACTCAACATGAGCCGCGCCTACCAGCAGGTAGGGTTGGAAGAAGGCTCTAGGGAATTTGTGACCATCAATACACATCGAAGATTGTATCAATATACTTGACTACCCTTTGGGGGCCTCATCTGCATGTGCTATTTTCCAGCGTACCATGGAAAATCTGCTTCCCATGGACTGCCCATGTCGTTGTTTATCTGGACGATGTCTTAGTCACTGGACGAACTGATGAAAAACATTTAGCTAATTTGGAGGAGGTGCTGAAACGCTTCTCACAAGCAGGGGGTGCACTTGAAGCGAGAAAAATGTCTTTTCCAAGCCAAAGAGGTAGTTTACTTGGGTCATAAGGTTGACGCACAGGGCCTGCATCCTGTGGAAGGAAAGGTCACGGCTATTCGCGAGGCACCTGAACCAAGAAACACTACAGAACTGAAGGCCTTCTTAGGCACGATAAACTATTATGGGTGATTTCTCCCAAACCTATCAACCATCCGTTATAAGCATTGCTTAAGAAAAACCATCAATGGATTTGGCAAGTTCTGCACCAGGATGCGTTTCTAAAGGTAATTTTTTGGATTCCTCCCCTGTCCAGGCCAAACAAGTCCATGAGTGGACAAGCTGAGATCCACTTTTATCTTACGTCCGAGAGCAGGTCTTCAATGGATGGTCAGGCGAGCCAAAGTTTGATGACATGAAGCCTTATTTCAACTGCAGACATAAGCTCACCTGCCAGGATGGCGTTTGCATTGGAAGTAAGTTATCGTGCCCCTGAGAGGGCGAAGGTCATTACTGGCCAAATTACATAGAGCCCAGCCTGGCATTAGTAGGATGAAGATGCTCGCGCGCAGCTACTTGTTGTGGCCAGGGATGGACACGGAAACCCTAGTCAAAAGTTGTCTTCAATGCCAGCAGGCACAAAAGGCTCCATTGCACCCCTGGGAATTGCCGGGGTGACCATGGGTGCACCCCCACATTGATTACATGGGGCCATTCTTGGGCACGATATTCCTTTTACAAAATGCACACAAGGGAATTTTGTCCAGAGTGGACTTCAACATTGTCTTGATGCGTTTGTGACCCATGTCACCGGGAGAACAGTTCAGCAGATACTCACACAAGCCTCACTTAGAGTGGTCAGGACGGGGTCATTGATGATTTCATCTTATGAACACACATACGAGGAGCAGGAGTAGGCCACTCGACCCTTCGAGCCTGCTCCGCCATTCAATAAGATTATGGCTGATCTGACTGTAACCTCCCGTCTACCCCTGATAACCTTTCACCTCCTTGTTTATCAAGAATCTATCTAGCTCTGCCTTGAAAACATTCAAAGATTCTGCTTCCACTGCCTTTTGAGGATGGGAGTTCCAAAGCTCAATACCCTCTGAGGGAAAAAAATTTCTTCTCATCTCTGTCTTAAATGGGTGGCCCCTTACTTTTTAAACAGTGATCCCTAGTTCTATATTCTCCCGCAAGACGTAACATCCTTTCCACATCCACCCTGTCAAGACCCCTCAGGATTTTATATGGTTCAGTCAAGTCACCTCTTACTCCAGCAGATACAAGCCTAGCCTGTCCAATCTTTCCTCCTAAGATAACTCGCCCGTTTCTGGTATTAATTTATAAAACGTTCTGTGAACTGCTTCTAATGCATTTAAATCCATCTTTAAATAAGGAGACCAATACTGTACACAGTACTCTAGATGTGGTCTCACCAGTGCCCTGTACAACGAAACCATAACCTCCCTACTTTTATATTCAATTCTCCTTGCAATAAGCAATAACATTCTATAAGTTTTCCTCATTACTTGCTGTACCTTGTTATGACTGGTCCCTGGGCAAGGTCCACCAATTTGTTAACTTCCTGAATGGGACCCCAATTTTGTTATGTTCCCGGGTGAGGAGGAATGAGCTGGCTTCCCTTCTTTATTCAACCCCCTCAGTTGGTCGCAACAAGGTTAATTTAAAAGGGATCCCTTTCCCGTGGATACATTTTCCTAGTCTAAATGTATTTATTTTTCTAGAAGGAGCCAATTTAACCAGGCTTTCTTGAATCAAAGAAAGAGTAAGTTTATTAGTCACTAAAACCCCGAGAAAAAATAATAAAAACACAACGCACATACACACAGAGCAGAAATGAGAAGTTAAGAGCCCAAGTAAAAGTTGAAAAAGATATACAAATCAATCTTTGGCTTATCCGTGAGGCACAGATGGCAATACGTTGCAGCCGTTAAGTTGGGTGATTCCAGTAGAGCTGACTTTGGCAGTTTCACAATGGGTTTGGAGACACTTGGTTCTGCAGATTAGCTGAAGAAGCTGTCCTACTTCACAGGACCCTGGGATGAAGTCCATCATGACCTGGGGCTTTGTCAGCGTGCAGCTCCAACACTTGAAGTACTACTTCCATGGTGATTGTAATTTTCCTGAGTTCCTCCCTCCCTTCCAATTCCTGAATTACAGCTATTTCTGGGATGTTACTTGTATCCTGTATAGTGAAGACTGATGCAAAATACCTGTTCAATTCATCTGCCATCTCCTTATTTCCATTATTTACTCCCCAGACTCACATTCCTTAGGACCAACACTCACTTTGTTAACTCTTTTCTTATTTAAGTATCTATAGAAACTTGCTAGCTTTCTTTCATACTCAAATTTTCCTCTCTTTAGCAATCTTTTTGTCGTTCTTTGCTGTTCTTTATATTCTGTCCAATTGTCTGACCTGCCACCCACTTTTGTGCAATTGTAGCTTTTCCTTTAAGTTTGATACTGTCTTTAACTTTTTTAGTTAACCTTGGGTGGTGAGTCCTCCCCTTGGAATTTTTCTTTCTCGTGGGAATGGATCTATTCTGTGTATTCTGGAATATCCATTTAAATTTCTGCCATCTCTATTGACCTATCCCTTAACCTTATTTGCCAGTTCACTCTGCTTTCATTCCTCCATAATGGCCCATATTTAATTTTAAAATACTAATCTTGGACCCACTCTTTTCTCCCTAAAACTGCATGTAAAATTCAATCATATTATGGTCACTGCTACCCAGGAGCACCTTCACTATGATATAATCCTATCTCGTTGCACAATACCAGGTCTAGTTTTGACTGCCCACTGGTTGGCCCCAGAATGTGCTGTTCTAAGAAACCATCCAAAAAACATTCTATGAACTCTTCATCTAGGCTACCTTTGCCCATCTGATTATTCCATTCTATATTTAGATTAAAATCCTCCATGATTGTCATTGTACCTTTCTGACAAGCTCCCATCATCTCTTCTTTTATACTCTGTCCTACCATGTAGTTACAGTTAGGGGGCCTGTACACCACTCTCACAAGTGACTTCTTGCCTTTATCATTTCTCATCTCCACCCATACCATTTCTGCATCCTGCTTTCCTGAAATTAGTTCATCCCTCTCCAATGTGCTAATGCCATCATTAATTTGCAGAACCACACCTCCACTTTTTCCTAGATTCCTGTCCTTCCTAAAAGTCATATATCCTTCAATATTCAGATCCCAATCTATGTCATCCTGCAGCCATGTCTCTGTAATGGCTATCAGATTGTATTTATTTATTTCTATTTGCGCTATCAGTTCATCTGTCTTGTTTCGAATGCTACATGCATTCAGATAGAGCCTTTAGTTTTATCCTTTTATTATTTTTGTAACCTCTAGCCTTGGCTGCTGTTTTACTCTTAGATTTGTACTTTCTATCCCTCCCTGTCATGTTCTGTTTATTATTTCCCATATTAATACCTTTCTCTCTTGCCCTGTCTCTATTCTTTGGTTTACCACATCCCTTGCCCCTACTAATTAATTTAAGTCCCTCTCCAGTTCCTTAGTTATGTGGGTCCCCAAGCATGGAGCAGAAGTTAATTATACATTACTGCTGCCACCTTGGTAGCTAGCTCGGAATAGATTGGGTTCCTGGTCTGTTTAGTTGAACCAGTCAATGCGTTAACAGCTCAGCGATTGGGGGAGATATAATACACCTTTCCTGGGTACTTTATTTTGTTGGTTAATCAATGTTTATAGTGCTGACAGAATTTTTGGTCAATAGGCTTTTTGATAAAGTGATTAGGGAAAGACGACTTCTGCTGATTGAAGAGTTGGCATTGAGTTATAAGAGTCCTTGCTGGAACGCTCATAGCACATGACAGCAAAAGAGAGGAGAGGATGAGAAATGGTGATTATATCTAATGTGTGCGGCTTAGGGACTATCTGTGTTTTCAAGTTGTGTTGGCATGATGATTAGGTTTATGCGATGGATTGGAATGAAAATTAGTGACAGGATTTTCAGGATATGTTCCAGAGATAGCATGGGTTTTCAGGATGTAACGGTGTGAAGATTGGGGATTGTCCGTGTTTTCAGGATATAATGGTGTGAGGATTGGGAATTCTTCGTGTTTTTGGAATGTATTGGTGTGAAGATTGGGGATTGTCTGTGTTTTCAGGATATAATGGTGTGTGGATTGGGGATTCTTCATGTTTTTGGGAGAGATTGGTGTGAAGATTAGGGATTGTCTGGTGTTTTCAGAATGTATTGGTGTGAAGATTGGGGATTGTCCGTGTTTCCAGAATGTTCCTGACTCAGCCTGTCCTTTGACTATGGGATTAGGCAGTCACGTCATTTGATTTCTCCTTTGGTTCAGAATCTGCGTTCTTGACGCTTTATCCCTGCTAAGACCATGTTGAATTTTGGCTAACCTTGCAGATGATTACATTTGGCGTTATCTTCATTGCCCTTATTACTGCTGGAATTCCTTAAAATTGCTAGCATGTCTTTGAGCTTTACATGGGATTTTTTGGTAACCATTTGCTCAGAAGCCAACAGTCTCACTTCTTTCCCTTCTGGTCCTGTTGATTGATTAATGCTGGGATACATTCCCATATGCATCGTCCAGTATCTTAACTAAATGAGAATTATTAATGGATGAACCTAGACAATAAAGGCTGGATTTTCTAATCAGTGTTATTTTAATGCTGGTGGGACAATGGATTAAAATAACACCAATCAAAAAACCTAGGCCTCAGTGTCAACACACGATTCAACTCAAGAGAGAACCACATTCACACCTGATCCAATTCTCACTTGAAGTCCAAAGCCAAGACATTGATGGAGGCAGCCCCACTTCATAAACCAGATAACATAGGTCAAACCAGTTAATGTTCCTTTTAAGTGCATTTTTATAGACAAAAGATAGAATCTTTGCCAATGTGCCTTTCTGGAGACCAGGGGAGTGGGTGGGTGGAGCAAGTGTTCCAGCTGGAAGATACAGTGTGTAAAGCTTTGCCACTAGTTTTCAGCAGAGATACGGGAATTTGAAAGTCAGCTTGCATCAGGAGCTGTGTTGCCAAGCGGAAGAAGAGATGTCTGGTTTAAGGACTAGCTCTTTCAGTG
Organism: Cetorhinus maximus; assembly: GCF_964194155.1. Taxonomy (NCBI): domain Eukaryota; kingdom Metazoa; phylum Chordata; class Chondrichthyes; order Lamniformes; family Cetorhinidae; genus Cetorhinus; species Cetorhinus maximus. The sequence continues at coordinate 8,800,236 of NC_135905.1, read as the reverse complement.
TGTGTTGTAGTCCAGATCTTAAAGAGGAATCGCAGTCTCAGCTGATATGGAGAGGGTTGCATCAGGCCATATTCTCAACTGGACAGTACTAAGTCCAGTTAATTATTGTTTATCAGACCATCAAACAGCTCCAAACACTGATTTTTTTAAACCAATGTGACAAAAGAGAAGGTTACTGGGTAAGAGGTTTGGTGAATGAGAGATACGATAAATTAAATTACTAGGGAAGTTAGGTTTAAGGATGACAAAGTAACAAGATATGATGAGAAAATGCCAAGGATTCTAAGGGATTTGGAAGTGAGAATGGATGCGTGCTGGAAAACTGGAGATAGCAAATGTAACAGCCATTTTCAAGCTGAGGGATAGAGCTCATCCAGGTAATCAGCGGTCAATCAGTTTATCAGTGGTGGGAAATGTTGGAATCTTTGAACTTGAAATAACTTATTTTCTTCACCCATGTATGTAATCAGCAGCAGCCAACATGGCAGATGGGGGAATTTGAATTCAATAGAAAAAGCCTGGAATTAAAAATCTAATGATGAATGTGAAACCATTGTCGATTGCTGTAAAAACCCACCTAGTTCACTAAAGTCCTTTAGGGAAGGAAATCTGCCATCCTTACCTGGTCTGGCCTACATGTGATTCCGGATCCATGGCAATGTGGTTGACTCTGAAATGGCCAAGCAAACAACGCTTACATCCCATGAATGAATTTTACAAAAGGATTTCAGAGAGGAAGATCACTCCTGCCAAACCTGGTAGGGTTTGTTGAGGTGACAGATATGTTGGAGGGGGAAATGTGGTGGATGTAGCACGCAGGGACTTTCAGAAAGCCTTTGACAAGATCCCACACAAGGGTGGATCCCCAAAGTAATTAGAGAGGTGGGTACCAGTGTCTCATTGGGATCTGTTATGGGACCACTTTTGTTTGCCATGTGCACCAATAATATGCATCAAGGGCTAGAGGGCCTGGAGCTAAAGTTGGTACTAAAGAATGAGACCTAGTAATTAATTCCGAGAATCAAAGGAAACTGCAAAGAGGCATTGATAAGATGGTGAAATGGGCAAAAAAGAGGCAGATGGAATTGAATGTCAGTGAAAGCATTTTGGTAAAAGTGATAATTATACTTTGAAAGAGGGAAGCCTGAGGGTTCAGTTTGCAAGACATTAACAATGGGCACTCGTGCACTGTGAGCTCGAGTCCATGGGGAACTATATCGACAGTGTCGAAAACCATCCCACACAGAATCGCCACAGCCCATCGATGAGACACCCAGACCACTAGTCTAGTCCACCCATGAATCCAGACCCCAAGACTCAAGAGGACAACACTGATATGCATTCAGTATGAACATTTATTATCTAGTACAATATCAGTTAGAGTTACACAGACAAATGTACTTGTTGCCTTTACATGAGGAAAGACAATCCTTTAGAATAAAAATCATTTCTCTTCATAGACTCAATAACTAACTTCTAATAACTGGTACTTTAGAACAGAGTTGTTGGACCTATGGACCTATGCGCTGCTCCTGAACCTGATCCAGCTCTTTAAACCAAGGCAACTCACTTCTGTGTGCGTTTATATAGGGTTTTTTTTCCTATTTTGTGCGTTTGAAGGTTTGGAATGGCTGTTGCCTCATCAGTAGAAAACTCTAATTGGTATCAGGAGCTTGTGCTATTTCTACAAATGAATGGGGATCTGGACTTAAACTTTATACGTGGCCCATAAAGACAAATTTGCCAGAATCGTTAATAGATTCGCTTTTTTGCCTCACCCCAGAACATGGGGCTGTGTTGAAGGGAATTCAGTATCTCTCACCTGAGAGTAAAGGGTCTTGCCTCCACTCAACGATCATTGTGGTCCCCACCCAATGCCCATATATACACATGCCGGGTCACTGGATAGCAATCATGAGTAAGAGTCTTTGCTGAATTTCCCCTTTCTACTCCAGGGGCACTGAGGCTAACTGCACTGCCCCCTGTTGGACAAACACACAACTCAGCACAGATCCAGATTGAAGCCCTCCAGTTCTGTTTGTCTCTCTGCCATGACAGGGTATATACTGAGGCACCAAGGAGCCTAATCAGTTAAGGATGTGCGATCAGGCCTGTGCAACAGGTATAGGGTCAGCAGTGAGAACACTACTAGAGTTTTGTGAATAATGGCTTTTGAGCTAAAACATAAAACAGTCATTAGTACCTCCTCTAAGATGGCCGCATTAGAAGGGGCCTTTGGTCTAGAACATTCTAGAATATGACAATTGCCTCCTGGTGCTAGTGCTACAGTTTTTATACAGTTCATGTTCATTTCATGTTGACTCATTCAGAAATCATCAAGTTGCAAAAAATAGCTCTGTATTTTATCAATGTAGAAATTGGTGACAATGATAAGACATTTACTTCACAATTCTAGTTTAAATGAAATTCTAGAGATGTAATTAAACATTGATTCACTTTATTGGTTCCAATTATAGAGTTAGAATGACAGGCTCCTTTATTGCTATTTGATAAGATGGTGGTGGATCTTTTTCCACTACTGGACTACCAGTTGGTGTCAGATTGCTGACCTTTCAAGATTGACCTGGAATTAAAGATTAATCTGGGGCATTAAATAAAAATGTGCGTTTTCTTAAAATTTTCTTTGAATATTTATGCTTATTTGTTGTAAAATTATTGGAGATGGGAGGGAGGGAAAAAAACTGTTTGACTGCCATTCAGGAATCATCCAATTGGAAGAATCTGTTTTGGTTTCCAATCGTCATGGGAACAGGAGTGCACCGCGAGGATGGATATGTCATGTGACCAGTGGCAGACATGTGGGTACGGGGCAGTTGTAGGTGGGAGGTCACGCCAGGAAACATCTGGGGATGACTCCAGTCACACTGGGGCACCCTGGTTGGTGCCCATGTTGCGCCTGTTTTCAACACGTGGTCGACAGTTACCCTTTACAGTGAGACATAAACCATTTTTCTGCTCAGTTCTCCGGCTACTTCGTAGGCTCAAAGAGAGAAGGTCACCAACAAGTAAACCTTCAGCTAATGAAAGTGCCAATTCCGTGACCTTCCAACTCACCCGTCATGTCCAAAAAAATCACCCTTTTATTTTAATATACAGGACTTATTTTAACGTCCATCTTACTGGCTTATTTTGTACATAACAGAACAAAAGAAGGATTTCTGACAATGCAAAACCTCTGGAGGCTGAAGGCAGCCCCTGCATCCCAAGCCAATTTGGCTTCACATTCCACAGTTGGTCAAGGGTTCACACTCATTACCGTTCCCTCAGTTTGGAAGGTCTGTTTTTAATTTTATTTTTCTCTTAGTCTGTTAGATTTTTCTTCAAACAGGGAATACTAGTGACATCATCAGCGTTGCTAATTGCTAATAGAAGTGGGTTAAGGGGCAACTACAGCCAACCATAGTACACAGCCTGGGCTTGAAACTTAATACTAGTAACCTGAGAATCTACCTGGCTAGTGACAGACTGCAGAGGAGAAACAAAAGCAAAAAAATGCTGGAAACACTCATCAGGTCTGGCAGCCTCTGTAGAGAAAGGAAAAATATCAATCTTTCAGGAATAACCTTTCATCAGAGCCTCTTAGTAAGGTGTTAGTCCTGGCTCATTAGTATCACGCTCACCTCTGAGTCAGAATGTTGTGAGGTCATGTCCCACTCCTAACACTTAATCCAAGCTGACACCCCAGAGTAGAATTGAGGGAGCGCTGCACTGCCGCTGGCTTTCAAGTGAGATGTTTAACCGAGGCCCTAACTGCCCGCCTCAGGTGAATGTAAAAGATGCCACTATTCCAAAAAAAAAGGCAGGGAAATTCTACACAGTGTCTCTCAGCCAGCTTCAGAAAACAGGTTGGCTATTGTCTCATTGCTATTTATGGGACCTTGGCTGCCGTGTTTCTACATTACAACAGTGACTACACTTCAAAAGTACCATTGGCTGTGAAGTGCTTTTGGACCTCCTGAGGCTGTGAAGGTTGCTATACAAAAGAAAGTTTTGTTCTTTCTTGAAAACGATTATGCCGGAATCATTAATAGACTCTCTTTTGCACAGAAGCTGCTTGTCCTGTTCAGAGTTTCTAACATTTTCTGTTTTTGGTTCACATTTCTAGCTTTTGTAATATTTTGGGCTGTTTTTTGCACTGAGATTCTTTTTTAACATTAAAATCCCACCACAAGTGAGAGACAAGGTAGTTGCATGTCAGGTCTGCAGTAAAGCTTCCTCCATGTGCAACAAAATCATAAACCCAATGTTTAGAAAATTGTCAATTCTGTTACATGTGCTGTAGTGTTCCTGGTCGCTGCCCCTCCTCCATGTGGAAATGACCTCTGGAAAGCTACCGGGATAATTGTAACTTTAGCCGATGGTGTAACACAGGTAGATTAGCCACACATTATACATCCATTATCTCAATGGAAAGGAAATTCAAGCATGATGTACGTTGTGCTGCTAATTCGCATCTCTTACACCATTGACCCTGGCAGCCTTCAGTCTTGTGAGACATTGGTTTGCACTGTGGTAGTCAGCTCTGTGTTAAACATTGTCTGGTGTGGCTCAGGAGCTCCACTCTGACAAGGCGAGCCTTTGACACATTGGCTGTACAACGGGCTGAGAAGGTGCAGGATTCCATGGCCTCTGTTTTCTCTGGGCCCTCTTCTCAGACAGCTAAGCTTTTCATTTCTCCTATCCTCTTCCGATGCCCTTCCAAACAGTCAGTCTCCAGAGATCAAGGCCTTTGGTGACTGTCTCCCAGTTGTCAGTGTCAATGATCACCATCTTCATATCTTGCTTGCCCATTGTAGCTGAGGTACGAACATCCAGCAGGCCGTGACCCAGTGGCCAATTCACCGTACAGAAGGTCTTTGGGTATATGGCTGTCACCCGTCCAATGAGTGAGGCTGAGCCAGCACAGACATTGTTAGCTTAGCAACGAGTGTATGCTGATGGAATTAGCATGTTCCAGGACCTCTGAGTTGGTGACCTTGTCCTGCCGGGAGATGTCGAGGATACGTCTGAGACAGCGAAAATGGAAACTGTTCAGCATTTCTCCTGCCTTGCATATGATGTCCAGGTCTCACCACTCCAGAGGAGTGCACTGAGGACGCAGGCTTGGTACACTCTCAGTCAGGTTGCCGTTGTTCCACACTCTTACTCAGCCTGTGCATAACAGCTGCAGTATTTGCGATGCGCGTGTTGACCTCAGCATCAAGTGACAGATTGCTGATGACTGTGCAGCCTAGATATGTGAAGTTCTCAACAACCTCCAATGTCACATTGTCATTTCTGTCAGATGATGGTATGGCAACATCCTCTAACATGACACAAAAACAGAAAATGCCAGAAAAGCTCAGCAGGTCTGGCAGCATCTGTGGAGAGAGAAACAGAGTTAACGTTTCGAATCCGGTATAACCCTCCTTCAGAGCTGAAGAGAAGTGAAAATGTGATTAAATTTATACTGTTCCCTCCGGGACACCCTTGGTCCACTCCTCCATCACCCTCAACACCTCATCCCCTTCCCACGGCATCTTCCCATGCAATTGCAGAAGGTGCAACATCTGCCCCTTTACCTCCTCCCTCCTCATTGTCCAAGGGCCCAAACACTCCTTTTAAATGAAGCAGCGCTTCACTTGCACCTCCTTCAATTTGGTCTACTGCATCTGCTGCTCCCAATGTGGTCTCCCTTACATCGGGGAGACCAAACGCAGACTGGGTGACCACTTTGCAGAACACCTCAGGTTTGTCCGCAAGCATGACCCAGACCTTCCGGTCACTTGCCATTTCAACACACTATCTTACTCTCATGCCCACATGTCCATCCTTAGCCTGCTGCAAAGTTCCAGTGAAGCCCAACGCAAACTGGAGGAACAGTACCTCATCTTCCGATTAGGCACTTCTGGACTTAATACTGAGTTCAACAACTTCAGACCGTGAACTCACTCCTCCATCCTCACCCCCTTTTTTAAATCCCCTTTTCTCTACATTCATTTTTATTTTTTATCCATTTTTATCTTTATTTTCATTCATTTATCCGTGGTTTTATCCCCCTTTTTAACCCCCCTTCCATCCCATTTTCTATCCTTTTATCCCCACCACTGCTCCTCCCCCCACCCATTCCCTACAGGGCCAACTGTTACTTGTTCCATGTTGTTCTTTCACACAATGCTACCCTTTTCCTGCTATTATCACATTCTGCTTTCCTACCTTTATGCCACTATCAGCACCTTTTTTAGCACTAACCGCTACCATTAACACTCCCTCTGTCCTTTAGTCCATGACATCTTTGTCAATCCCTCCTTTGTCCCCAACTATCGCTGGCCTTCTATCCAGCTCCACCTGCCCCACACCCCTTAAACAGTATAAATTTCATCACATTTCCACTTCTCTTCAGCTCTGAAGAAGAGTCATACGGACTCGAAACATTAACTCTGTTTCTCTCTCCACAGATGCTGCCAGATCTGCTGAGTTTTTCCAGCATTTTCTGTTTTTGTTTCAGATTTCCAGCATCCGCAGTATTTTACTTTTATCCTCTAACATGACATTTGTCTTCCTGATGCTGATGGTCAAACCAAACTCTTTACAGGCGCAAAAGAGTCTGTCTGGCAAGGGAGAGGATGCCACCAGAAGGAGGTACATTGGTGGAGCCAGTATCCAAGTATTAATGGCTGGAACTGTCAGATGGATCTGTCTGCAGGAGAAAATTTCCAATTGGAAGCATTTGCTTGTGGATTTGCTGAACGAAAGATGTTTGATCATTTCAAGGTGGCTCCATAGAGTCATCTCATGGCATTCTGACCTCCTGCTGTGCTCTCCAGCTGCAGACACAGCGGAGCTCCCATGTGCCTCTGGCAAAATGCCATCGCTCCTCAAAAATGCTGGCTAATTGCTGCTTTAATGGCCTTAATTGGCTTCTAGCTGGTTCTGGGTGGGCTGCCATCTGGGCAGGCAGTCCACTCCTGGGAAAAGCAGGCGGGGGGCTAGAAATCAGGCAGCCGCCCTGACGCACTTTTATTTAAAATCCCATTCCCTGCCTCTAAGAGGTGGGAAAATCCCCCCCCCCGCCCCCGCCAACTCAGATATCATTTTGGATAAATTTACACTGCACTCGCCAAGGCCAACATACCGTTCCTAAACTGTGATGTCCAGAACTAGTTCTTGCGCCCAGTATTGTGATACATAGACCCAGTGTGTGATTCTTGTGCCCAATGTTCCAATATGTGCTTCAGTTTAAGCTCCCAAGAACAGAAATGAGACAATAGGATAAATATTAGCCAGGACACAGGGCAGAACTTGCCTGTTCTTCCTCAAAATTGCGACATTAGATTTTTTTTGACATCCAATTGAGAGGGCAGTTGGAGCCATAGTTCAATGTCCTATAGCAAAAGACGGCATGTCCGACTGTGCGGCACTCCCTCAGTAGTGTGCTGGAGCATCAACCTGAATTTTAGGACTTAGTGGAGTGATACCCGATATGACTGGCTTGATGGCCCCACCTTGAATAACTCACCACGGGTGACTGGCCACATGAGAGCCATACACCTGCTGTCTAAGCTACTTCAAAATATGATGTTCTACGCCTGTTGAGTTCTTCCAGTGAAACCCATTTTTCTTTCTCTGCTCCAGCCTTCTTATTGTTCCAGCCAGGTGCACGTGGCGTAGCGCTCGCTCAGGGTCCTCTGCAACTGTAGAGCTTGCATCCTATCTCGGACCTCGATCACACAGGTAACCTGAAAAATCAATCAACATGGGCCGCGACATCAGTTCTCAATAACAGTTTGCATTTGTATAGTGTCCTCAGCACAGAAAACATCTCTTCGCAGTAGACATTAAATTTAACACCGCACCACGGATGGAGATATTAGGAATAAAGGCAAAAATGCTGGAAATACTCAACAGGTTAGGCAGCGTGTGTGGAGAGAGAAAGAGATTTAACACTTCAGGTCGATAACCTTTCCTCAAAACTGGAAGATCTAGCAGGTTATAAACAAGAATGGAGGTTGGGCAAGGTGTGGGAAGGAAAGAATAAAAGGGAAGGTCTGTGATAAGTGGAAGGTAGGAGAGATTAAATGACAAAAGGGATAATGGTGCAAGGAAACTGGGAATGGTAATGGGAGAAGGAAAGAAACAAAAGGTCGGTCTAGAGGAGGTGTAAATGGCAACAGCAGAATCATCAGCAACTGCTGTCCAAAAAAAGGGAGCAGAGGTTATGATCTAAAATTGTAGAACTCAGTGTTGAGTCCAGAAGGGTGTAAAGTACCCAATCAAAAGGTGAGATGCTGTTCCATGAGTTTACATTGAGCTTTGTTGCAGACCGAGGCCATAGAAGTCAGACAACATGGGACTGGGGTAGAGAAGTATAATGACCGGAATCACGCTTGCAGATTGAATGGACATGTTCCGCAACATGTTCACCCAGCCTGTGTTTGGCGTCTCCAGTGTAGCGGAGAATGCATCGTGAGCAGTAAAATCAGTATACTAGATTGAAAGAAGTACAAATCAAGGTGATATTAGTGCAGATGTGACCAAAGGATTGGTCACGGGTAGATGTTTTAGAGAATGCCTTAGAGGAAGAAAAAGAGGTAGAGAGATAGATAGAAACATAGAAAATAGAAGCAGGAGTAGATCATTCAGCCCTTTGAGCCTGCTATGCCATTCAATATGATTATGGCTTATCAAAGAACAAAGAACAAAGAAAAGTACAGCACAGGAACAGGCCCTTCGGCCCTCCAAGCCTGCGCCGATCACATTGCATGTCAACTAAAACATTTTGCACTTCCGGGGTCCATATCCTTCTATTCCCATCCTATTCATGTATTGGTCAAGCTGCCTCTTAAACACCACTATTGTACCTGCTTCCACCACCTCCTCTGGCAGGGAATCCAGATACTCACTACCCTCTGCGTAAAAAACTTGCCCCGTACATCTCCTTTATAGTTTTCTCCGCTCACCTTAAATCTATGTCCCCTAGTAATTGACTCTTCCACCCTGGGAAAAAGCTTCTGACTATCTACTCTGTCCATGCCACTCATAATTTTGTAAACTTCTATCAAGTCACCCCTCAATCTCTGTCGCTCTAGTGAGAACAATCCGAGTTTCTCCAACCTCTCCTCATAGGTAATAACCTCCAGACCAGGCAGCATCCTGGTAAACCTCCTCTGCACCCTCTCCAACGCCTCCATATCCTTCTGGTAATGTGGTGACTAGAATTGCACGCAATATTCCAAATGTGGCCTAACCAAGGTTCTATACAGCTGCAGCATGACTTCCCAGCTTTTATACTCAATAACCCTGCCAATGAAGGCAAGCATGCCATATGCCTTCCTGACTACCTTATCCACCTACGTTGCCACTTTCAGTGACCTGTGGACCTGTACACCCAATCCCTCTGCCTGTCGATGCACTTAAGAATTCTGCCATTTACTGTATAATTCCTGCCTGTATTAGACCTTCCAAAATGCATTACCTCGCATTTGTCTGGATTAAACTCCATCTGCCATTTCTCCGCCCAAGTCTCCAACTGATCTATATCCCGTTGTATCCTTTGACAATCCTCTTCACTATCTGCAACTCCTCCAACCTTAGTGTCGTCTGTAAACTTACTAATTAGCCCAGTTACATTTTCCTCCAAATCATTTATGTATACCACAAACAGCAAAGGTCCCAGCACTGATCCCTGCGGAACACCACTAGTCACAGCTCTCCATTCAGAAAAGCACCCTTCCACTGCTACCCTCTGTCTTCTATGACCAAGCCAATTCTGTATCCATCCTGCCAGCTCACCTCTGATCCTGTGCGACTTTACCTTCTGTACCAGTCTGCCAAGAGGGACCTTGTCAAAGGCCTTACTGAAATCCATGTATATAACATCCACTACCCTTCCATCGTCGATCATCTTTGTCACTTCCTCGAAAAACTCGATCAAGTTAGTGAGACACGACCTCCCCTTCACAAAACCATGCTGCCTCTCACTAATACGCCCATTTGCTTCCAAATGGTAGTAAATCCTGTCACGAAGAATCTTCTCCAATAATTTCCCTACCACTGACGTAAGGCTCACCGGCCTGTACTTTCCTGGATTATCCCTGCTACCCTTCTTAAACAATGGAACAACATTGGCCATTCTCCAATCCTCTGGGACCTCACCCGTAGCCAGTGAGGATACAAGGATTTCTGTCAAGGCCCCTCTATCTCAAGAAATTTTCCCGCTCTCTCCCCATGCCCTCGAAAATTTGGAGCCTAGAAATCTATTTCCTTCTTAGATATATTCAGTGACTTGGTCTCCACAGCCTTCTGTAATAGAGAATTCCACAGGTCCACCACCCTCTGAGTGAAGAGGTTTCTCCTCAGTCCTAAATGGCATACCCTGTATCCTAAGACTGTGACCCCCTTGTTTTAGGCACCCTAGCCAGAGCAAACATCATTCCTGCATCCAGTCTGTCCATCCCTGTCAGAATTTTATATGTTTCAATGAGATCCCCTTTCATTCTTCTAAACTCCAGTGAATACAGGCCTAGTCGACCCAATCTCTCCTCATATGACAATTCTACCATCCCAGGAATCAATCTGGTGAACTTTCGCTGCACTCACTCTATGGCAAGTATATCCTTCCTTAGGTAAGGAGACCAAAACTGCACACTACTTCAGGTGTGATCTCACCAAGGCCCTGTACAGCTGCAGTAAGACATCCTTGCTCCTGTAGGAGGGAATTCAAGAGCTTAGGACCTTGGTGACTGAAGGCATGGCCACCAATGTTGGGGTGAAGGAAGTTCAAGAGACCACTCCACATCCGCCCTCCCTTTCCCTTCCCTTCCATCCCAATGGTCATCATTCATATTGTGCTATGGTTCCATTTGCTCTCACTCATGTCTGAGCCTAGGTAGTCGGGACCAGCAGACTATCCAACTGCGAGAGGCATCACAGCCAAGACTTATTCTATCTTCACTCAAAGCCCCCTGCACACAGGCACAGATCCTGGACAAACAAAGGGGAGTGGCGACATTGATTTTTTTAAATCCCCCCTTCACTAGGTGGGATGACTGAGATCATTTGTAGAATCTCCCAGCTCTTTCCCAGGCTGGGATGTGGATTGGCACGCAGACAATTGGTGATCACAATGAGGGAGGAAGTTCCCCCAAAGCGACACAAACAAAACACCAGTCAGCCTGGCTATTCAGAAAGATGCTGCACACTCGCGCTGGGGGCTTGAGGTGATTTCTGTGAGAGAGGCTTCTGAAGAATCAGAACACAGAGATCAAGTGCAGTCGAGCGGAAGAGAGGAGCGACTTCCTTTGTGTATGTTGGAACTAAACCAAATCTATTTTCTGGTGTATTAATTTAATCACACGCCCTAGCATTGCATCCCAGAGGTATTGTGGAAAAGAATTGCAAGGGCAAAATCTTCATAACAATGCTCTGAACGCTTACAATCAGTTCAGATAGTGACAAAGACTGAGACCCACTTTAGTTTTTAAATTTGTTAACTTTTAAAGTGATCGTCCCTTTCGGTGGTCTCCAAAGTCAAGAAAGTGTTTATGATTGTAAGATACCCCCTGCGATTTGATGACTTGACATGTTTCAGTTTAAGATGCCAACTTCTTTCCCTTAACCTGGACAATAGGAACATACTGCTCAGAAGAGTTTCAGACATTGGATAGTCTGTGGCACAGGACTTCAGTGTGACCTAGAAACTGCTTAAGAGCATCGTTCAAGAATGAAATAGAAACTAGGAACGACTTTGGGAAAAGGTAGGTGACACCATTACAATGTTAACTTGCATTTAAATGGCACCTTTAATGTAGTAGAAACTTCCCAAGGTGCTTCACAGGAGCATCATCAACAACTTACATTCATGTCGTTCCTTCAACATAATAAAAGGTCCCAATAGCACTTCACGGAACATTACAAAATGAAGTATGACACTGAGCCACAAAGAGATATTAGGTTAGATGATCAGAAGAGGTAGGTTTTACAGGGTGTATTAAAGGGGGAAAATGAGGTAGAGGGGCAGAGGAGAGAGCGAAGTAGAGAGTTGGAGAGGTCTTAAAGAAGGACATCCAGAGCTTAGGGTCTAAGCAGCTGAAAGCATGGTTGACAATGGTGGAGCGATCCTTGAAAATTGGGGACGTACAAGAGACCAGAACTGGAAGAATGTAGAGATCTCGGAGGATTGTAGGGCTGGGGAAGATTTCACTGGTTGGGTGGGTTGAGGCCATGGTGGGACTGTGATGGTGAGTGCTGGACTGTCCTTCTTCCCTCCTGGTGATAAAGAAGACTAATTCTCTTGGTCTGGGTATCTGTTCTGTTGAATCTTTAAGTAACCATTATTTATGTGGGAACCCTGACAGTGCATGGCATGCATTTCCGGACACCCTCATTATGAAGTGATTCTTTTTTGTTGGATAAGAGTATTAAGGGATATGGAACATAAGCGGGGAAGTGATGTTGCGATCAGCCATGGTTTAACTGAATGGCGGAACAGGCTAGAGAAGCTGTTTCTCAGTCAGATACAGATGTCACCCAAAAATCCACTGACATGCACTTCCAGCAGGGGCACTGTGTTGGGAGTGGGAACCTTGCCTAATTTAATCTTCCCGTCTCAATGATAGTGCAGTCTTTGGTTGCATCTGTAATACTGCCATGTTACCTGACATAAGCTAACTCAGCACAGACTCAGGATCTTAAGTCTAGGCTTAATATTAACTATAAGTGTTTTGACTACAAGTTCACAAGAAAATAGAAACTGCTGCAACAGATATAGGGGTTGCTTTGAAAACCACCAGGATGTCATCTAAAAGACGCATTTGGACATACATGGATAGTAATATTATGAATAATAATAGTCCACTGAGCCTCTTAGAACTTGGCTTCCTGAATTATATGATGCAAAAACTTGAATTGCAAAGTTTACCTCCTGCCCTTGGATCAAGCAATGTCCTGGAGAAGCACCTAGTCAAGAAAGAATCCAACTGTATTGCTCCTGTACTCAAGATAAATTGTTGAATGTTACGTAACAAATTTACTGTTCTTTATTTTTCATGGGATGTGGGTGTCACTGGGAAGGTCAGCAATTGTTGCCCATCCCTAATTGCCCTTGCACTGAGTGGATTGCTAGGCCATTTCAGTGGACAGTTAAGAGTCAACCACATTGCTGTGGGCCTGGAGTCACAGTAGGCCAGACCAGGTAAGGACAGCAGATTTCCTGCCCTAAAGGACATTAGTGAACCAGCTGGGTTTTTATGACAATCAATGATAGTTTCATGGTTACTGTTACTAGCTTTCAATTCCAGATTTTATTAACTGAATTTAAATTCAATGAGATTTAAACCCTTGTCCCCTGGGCATTAGTCTGGGCCTCTGGATTACTAGTCCAGTGACATTACCACTACACTACCATCTCCCCTTGATGGATGCTAGAGTGAGATATGGGAGGATCAGAATAAGCTGCTCAGAAATGTTAGCACATCAGAGTTTAAGTCATTAAATTGGCCTTGATATTGATGGCTGGAACACTCAAGATCTCTACACCTGCTCACTTTCAAGAATATTGGAACTGGAGGAGGCCATTCAGGCCTTCAAGCCTGTTCCACCAGTCAATTAGATCTTGGCTGATCTGTATCATAACTGCTTTGGCTCCATATCTCTTAATATCTTTACCTAAACATAAATCTATCAGTCTCAGTTTGAATTTTGGGGGAGAAAGTTCCGAGATTTGCCCTAACCTTTGCATGAAGGAGATCTTCATGACATCATCCTGTGGTGTGACCACAGCCAATGTTAATTGCTGTGTAAACTGAATCCCAGAGGGAAATTTGGCTTACGGGTCATACCCTTTTTTTGTATTCTGAAAACGAGAAGGGGATGTACTGATCTCAGCAGTAAGAAGTCCAGAAGCACATTTGGGATTTTAAAAATTAAAAGTAAAAGTTTTAATAACAAGAATAAAATAAAACTTAAGCACACAAGATTATAGGTGCACAGTTAAACTTAGCCTTACAACACATACCCCTAAAAAGACCTCACCTTGTCAGATCCACAAGTAAACACCTTCCAGGCAACAGTCCCTTATAAATGCTTAACTATAAAAAAATCCTGTAGTATTACCCAAAGCAAACTTGCTGTAGCTTCAGTAAAGGTATACCACGACCTGCAACTCTCTTTCACTCTGCTGTGAAAATCCAAACTTCAGAATAAAACTGCTTTTTTAGCCCAAGAATTTTCTGGCAGATGATTGATTCAAACTGCATCCCCTCTCAGCCACAGCTCCAACTGAAACCCCAGCTGCTACATCTCACACTTCCAGCTCAACAGCCCAACAGCTCAAACAGCTACAGCCAAACTAAGCTCTCCACAGTAACTCTTCTTTTCCTTTCATCTCAGGTTCCATTGTTTACACAGCTCTTGGAAACTCAAATCCTTCCAAATATAAGATCCTTTATGTCTCCATCTTGTCTTTGCTTCCAGGTCAATAAAATGTCATATCCTCACTTCTATTTACCTACGGAACTCCTGCAAGATGCAAACATGTTTCTTTCTACCTCTGACTCCCCTTTGATATTCAAACAGACTCTCCACTTATCTAAAAATGCAAATGTTAAACCTAACCTATTCACTTGTACCTCAAACCTAATACCTCTATCCTTTTCATGTTTTAAACGGTCCAGACAACCTGTCTCCTATTAATCTCTCGCCAGCCGAATTAAATCACACACACACACACACACACACACACAGCCTTTTCACAGAATAACACAATATTTCCCAAAAATATTTTAAAGAAACATCCATTTCTCCCACTTGAACAGCCTCACTCTAATTTTAAGATTACATCCCCTTGTTCTAGACTCTCCCACCAGAGGAAACAGATTTTCTCAATCTAGCCCATCAAACCTGAACATAGAACATATAGTACAGTGACAGGCCATTTGACCCAATCTCTCCAGACTGACAATTATCCTCCACCCAAACTTTTTACCATCTTCCTCATCCAACTTTATCAGCATAGCCTGCTATTCCCTTCTTACTCATGTGCTCATCTAGCTTCCCCTTAAAGGCATCTGTACAATTTGCCTCAACTACCCACTGTGGAAGCGACTTCTACATTCTCACCGTTCTCTTTATGACTGATTGAATTAAATAATTAGTTTCACAACACCCAATCCCAGTTTACACAGTAGTCAAAGCAGTGACAAAAATGGTCCAGGGAAACTTGCTGTCGAATAGCTCGGTAACTCTTTTTTTCATCTTACATTTCCCATCTTTAATTACCATTGGAAACTTGTTTAATATTAATAATTAACAGTACCTTAATCATCTTTTTTCTATTCTTTCAAGGGATGTTATCATCACTGGCTAGGCCAGCATTTATTGCCCATCCCTAGTTGCCCTTGCGAAGGTGGTGGTGAGCTGCCTTCTTGGACCACTGCAGTCCATGTAGTATAGGTACACCCACAGTGCTGTTGGGAGGGGAGTTCCAGGATTTTGACCCAGTAACAGTGAAGGAACAGCAATATATTTCCAAGTCAGGATGGTGAGTAGTTTGGAGGGGAACCTGTAGGTGTTGGTGTTCCCATGTGTCTGCTGCCCTTGTCCTTCTAGATGGTAGAGGTCATGGGTTGGAAGGTGCTGTCTAAGGAGACTTGGTGAGTTCCCGCAGTACATCTTGTAGATGGTATACACTGCTGCCACTGTGCCTCGGTGGTGGAGGGAGTGAATGTTTGTTGTTGAGGTGCCAATCTAATGGATTGCTTTGTCCTGGATGGTGTCAAGCTTCTTGTGTATTGTTGGAGCTGCACTTATCCAGGCACCTGGAGAGTAGTCCATCACACTCCTGACTTGTGCCTTGTAGATGTTGGATAGGCTTTGGGCAGTCAGGAGGTGAGTTACTTGCTGCAGGATTCCTAGCCTCTGAGATGCTCAATTATACAATTATATAATTATACAATTCAAGGGGACTGTTACAGCACACAGCTACACCACTTATAAATGTTACATAAGGTTCCTGTTACAACACACCAGTAATATACATTGCCACATATAGGTTTACAATTCCCTCATCAGGAGTGACAGGCTCCTGGTAACGGGTTGGCGAAGTAAGATCACCTCAAAGAACCTGCTGGAAGCTCAAAAATGGTGGAAGCAAAGAATCAGAGTGGTGATTCACTTTACTGAAGAAGGTTTCTTAAAACAGTGACCAGTGACCGGCGGAATATTGGCACTGAAGCCGTGGATCATTCCAAACAGCGTCATCCTGTCTGTAGTTATCACAATGTGAGAACAAGACAGTTGTGCGTGGTTACAGAGTAAGTGAGTGGCGGCCAAATTTTTGTCAACCTGACACAAACCCAAGCTACTCAACCTCTGGGTTTTGCCAAACTGCAGCGATCCACGGTTCAAAAACGGCAAAAATAGAGCCGGTAAGAATGGCAAAGAACCAAGATCAAAGGAACAGAGTTGGAGTGCAAGGCTGCACAAGTGAATCGATTGTAAGATCTCTCTGGAAAATGCGTTTGCATGGGTTTTCAAATTGTGGTCCCCATGGATCTAAAAGACCATTGGGTTTTGCCTGTCTGACGTTTAGCAAAACTCGGGCAAAATTTAACCTTAGGTTTGACTGACTTAGTCCATTAGTCCTGTTACAATAACCACAATGAAAATGAGTTAGTGTACAAGTGTTTCAGTGAATTTCTTAGTTTATGACTGTCCCTGTCAGTACTTCAGTGAATGTATTAATCCATGTCTGACCCTGTGAGTGTGGACCCTGTGAATGATAGTCAGTCACACGCTGTCAATGGTCTGGATCTAATCCATTAGCTGTGCATTCTCACAAATGGAGGAAAATGGCTCCCCACATATGCCACTCTGCCCTGTCAATGGTAAATAATTATCATTATTTAACCATTGCTCTGGCAGAATTGAAAACCACTATGAACACCATCGGTTATCTATCATCCATGTCCATCTGCTGTGAACTCATTCTCTACACAGAATGGAGATCTGATCCAAAGGAACCTAACTCTGCTCCCCCAGATGGTGGGAATACAATGTGAGTTTTTATTGGAACTTCAGGGTAGAACTATTCATGACATGAGCCGATGTGGTCTCTTTAGGGTTTGGCTGGACATAGTTACTGTATTAAATCTATGTCACTCCCAGGTTAAAACAGGCACCCTAACAACTCAGGTTACTCCAAGCCTCACTTGACAGTTCACACCCGAAACATTAGCTGAGATTGACTTGTTTCAGAAGCTGTGTATTTCTGGTAGATTTCCACTGATAATTCATTCTCTTTTAATTTTGAACATATGGCGTAGAGATTCCAGAGTTTAGGAACACCCAGCTTGTGTAGCAAAAAGGCCTGCCCTTAACATTTGATTTAAGCTCTGGGGAGAGATGGGAATGTTTGCTTTGGCTGTGGGCCTCAGGCCTCCTCATGTTTAGTGAAATCACAGAAGATAACTCATCTGAGAGGAAGTAAATTTAGTGTGTCCACTTACTGACAGCCAGAGGGCTGATTACATTACGTCAGACTAGTTACAGATTTGACAGGGTGGATATAACATCTTTTGAAGGAACTAGACTGAACAGGCCAGACTCTATCAAAACCAGACTAGTCTGGCAGATTTTGCCCCTGAGGCTCCATGGGGTTGGATAGTGTTCATTCATCAACCCTGGAACAGGTCCTTTCATTTCACCTTACACTTTCACCATTTCCTTTAAGCATCAGCTGTGCTTGTATGTCGAACAGCTACATAGTTAGTTGGCCCTCTTGTAAACCTCTCAGGAGGCTTTATTCAGCTGGGCTGACCAGAATAGCAGCGTTACTAAAACAAATGGATCAGTCATGGCTTTGAAATTATTTCATCTTGGATTTTTATCATTCCCCAGTATGTGATGAATGTGTTCATTTTCCTTTTGGGAACAATGCAGAGTGTATTTTGCCTTTCCTTTCCTCAAGCCCAATATGCTATAAAATATTCCTACACCAGAGCATGGTCACTGATTGGGTACTAGGCCTCTCCTGCTAGTCCCAAGCGATGTACCTTAGCAGCAGTGTCTCAGTAGGTATGAATCCCTCAGATCATCGAGAGCAGGTTGTAAAGTTTAAATCCTTGTTCTCATTCATTCATCGAGACTTCAAGTTGCTGATTCTAACAGTTATCTTGGTATTCTGACTTGGGTTTAATCCAGCAATGATGGCAACAGTCCTGAGAACAGTTTGGTAGAGAGTGGAGACATTGGGGTGGTCAGTATCAATACTGTGTAGGGTGGTTGTTGTGGTCAATATGTTGGTGGTCAGTGCCGATACTGTGGTTGGAATTGTCCCAGACTTGCACTAAGTGCGATAGCGGGCGGGAAAAAGGACATTTTACCCACCAGCCGCAATGGCAGCTATTCACGCCGTACTGTCCCAATCCTGCCTCATTAATCATGCATTCCCAGGAAACATGCTGTTTTGATGGCGGATGGGCTCTCATTTTCCCACCACGCCGTCACCTCGCTGCTTCATCACTCCGGGTGCCACATTTAAAGTGCAGCCGTGCGTACACCGCTCAGTGCTTCCAGCACAGGACTGCTCCAATTAAGATATGGCCTCGAAATGCAAGAAGGCGGCAGACACCATCCCCCACCCCGGTTAAGTGATGTGTCCATCAAGTGCCTTTTGGACGCCGTGGAGGCCCATCGTCATGTCCTCTACCCCTGCTCTGGCCGCAGGAGGGGCAGCAACATTACCACTCTGGCTTGGTAGGTGATGGCAGTGGTGATCAGTGCCAATGCTGCACGTAAGAGGTTGGCCAGCCAATGCTGATAGAGAATGGATGATCCCATCTGTGCCGCCAAGGTCAGGCGACCATCACTCTAAACCCACAAGCCCACTCACAAGCCCATCACACATTCACTGGCATCTCACTCACTGCCAGCTCAAGGGACATCACCTCTCACTCTCTCACACACACTCTCACGTGTCCATCTGGCCTCAGCCCCTCTGGAGACTGCCTCCTCAGCCCTCACCATCTTGAGGTCACTTGCACAGATCAACTTGTGCCCCCCACACACACCCTGGGATACCCTCCTTCCCCAGTACTGCCCTTGCCCTGCGGCCTCTGCCCTTGCCTGAAGCAACTACTCCCCCTTCCCCAAGCAAGCCCTAGCCCTGCAGCGGTTGAAAAACCATCTCTGCCTGTGAGCCCTCCACCGAAAAATGATGTGGTGCTGCCTGCAAAGCCTGGCGCCGATGACCGTGAGTGCTGTCCAAAGCATGGTAGGCAAACAAACCTCAAAGTCCCGAGCGAATTGCGGATCCGCCACGTGCATGTCGTTTTTATGCAGTTGTGAAACACGTCGATCCAGCATGGGGGTGTGCGGGGTGATGATTCAGGCGAGCTGGGCTTATAATGATGTGCAGATGTATTACAATGAGGTTCCTGATGGCAGGAAACACTGCCCGCCATCGACGGGCAGAGCAGACGATTGCCAACTGGCTTTTACGACATTTGAAACCGATTTTTGGCCTTCTCGCCATATTGTCCGCTCATGCCGCTGAACACGCCCGGCGCCAACGGGCACGGAAGATTCCGCCCCTGTGGCCTGGATTTTCGCCAAGTCGGGATGACTCGGGGGCTCTTTAAATTTGGCGGGCGGGTCCCAATTCCGGCATTCACCGCCCCATTTTTGTCTGATTTAGTGCCTTTTAAGGGCGTGGGCTGGTTCCTGTCAAAAGTCCTCATCAGGCGGACCCCCCGACCTGGCCAGCTCCATTGCAGAGATAGGCATCTCCTACGTACTCTGCAATTTTCATGGAGTTGCGCCAGGTTTTTAAGGAGTCTTGGTTCACGGCCCCTCAGAAGATTCTGCATGAGGGGATCTTTTAAAAGGTAAGATCAAAAGGTCCTCCTGATGCCCCTATGCCAAGTTACAAACCCCCATCCACCCCTATGGCCCTTCATTCCCCACTTGCCAAGCTCTGCCCTTCCACCCACTCCCTACAGCTCCTCATACCCCCATGCCAACTATGGCACTTCCATTCAACCCCACCATGGCTCCTCATGCCCCCTATGTAAAGCCCTGCCTTTCCACCCACCCACTATGGCCCCTCATATACCTTATGTCAATCTATGGCATTTCCATGGCAATTGAGCCGCAATGCACTGCCTAGAACCAATGAGCCCTATAGTGCATAGTGGAATTTGTAAAAGAGAGATTTTTAATAAAGTAAGTAATTCATAACTTTCTCCCATGTTGAAAAAAAGTCTTCAGCTAATTAAAGTGTCATTCAGCCAGACTCTTAAAGGTGTCAATAAAAAAACCCCACAAACTCTGGAAACCACTTAACTGGTGTAAACAAACATTATGAAATTGACAGCAGAGATCAGAGAGCCTGAGCTGTCGATCAAATAATGTTTTCTCTGGGGCAAAGCTGTTTCAACAAACTTAATAGTTGTCTGGCCTCTCAGCCAAGCTTCATTAAGTATGCTTGGCTGAGAGCCCAGGTGTCTATTAGAGTACTAAAATACCTTGGCTGAACGAGATGCTCGGAGGTGGTGACCGAAGGTTTAGTGAAAGAGCTATGTTTCAAGGTGGGGGGGGGGCGTGGTGGTTGGGGGGTTTAATGGATGAGAGGCAGGCATAGAGGTTAAAGGAGGAAATCCCAGGGTGGGGAACCCAGACAACTGAAGGCAGGGAATTCAATAGTGTGGTGGAGACATGCGCTAGAGGTGCATTAACCCTTCTTACCGCTCCCAGCCCCACCTTACCCCCAAAGCACCCCTTGCTGACCCAGTGCAACTCTTCACTTCTATGCATGTGACACAACCAAGTGAGATCTCCCAGCTAGTGACGAATGCTAATGTGTGTCAGCATACGAGAACATATTATCCAGAGATGTTGGTAATCAACAGCTTAGCTCTTTGTAGAAATGATATCCAGTGGCTGTCTCAGCTAGATCCATTCAACCCTTTGAACTTGCTCCGCCATTCTATTAAGCCATGACTGATCTGCAATTCAAATCCACCCACCTGATGAAGTTCCATATCCCTTAATACCCTTACCCAACAAGCACTGAACAAATGCCTGCTTATTATAATATTCAACCACCACTGTCCTGACTTCATTTATTGGTTTGTTCTCTTAAATAAATTAAGGGTAAACTGACAATCCAACACCTCTAGTGGCCAAAAGCAGTTTCTGAATCCCCAACTCACACCTTGACTGAGACTCTACCCCATAGAAATCTCCTCAGGTTTGAGTTCATTAGGTCCTGGGGATGGATAGCTTCACGTTATCCATTGTGCGATGGGGAGACACCATTCATTCTGTCCAACCAGTGCTGAATTTGAATCCAAGTGCCATCGTGCTATCCATTCTCCCAGTCGGAACTACGAGTGAAAGTATGTCTGACAGCAAAATACCAATACCAAACTCATTTGACATCAACTTTTGATTCTCTCTTACCTTAACACTGAAGATATCCGAGGTGACAAACGCCCGTTCCTGAGTAATATCCAACACTCTTGAGGCAAGAAAGAAGGAGAGAAAATAGAGTGAATGGAAGGCAGCAATAATGAAAGTAAGAGTCCATAAATTTTCTTTAAAGGAAATAAGGAAAAAAAAGAAGAATGTTAGGGAGCATTGACAACAATTGGGGAATGGGATTAGACCAGGTGGTTCATATTAAGAAAAAGGTTCACTTGATGGGCCAAGTACAACGAAATCTGTGAATTACGGGTGCCTAGGGAACTGGCATCAGGTGTCTGTTTTTCGCATATGTTCATTGTACAGTATGTAATTTTACCCGTGTTGCACATCATCATTGGCCCAGTGTTAACATTACACTCGACAGTGAAAATTATTCTTCCCTAAAATAGTCCAGGAGATGGCTGCTAAAAAATGTGTTTTTTTTATATATATATAACATATTAAGAACACACAGATATATTTTTATATTTTATATATTAAAAAAATTCTTTACTAGCAAGTATTTAGGGTGAGACGGTGGTGTAATGGTAATGTCATTGTACTAGTAATCAAGAGACCCAGGCTAATTCCCTGGGGATATGGGTTCAAATCTCACCATGGCTGCTGGTGGAATTTGAATTCAGTTAATAAATCTGGAACTAAAAGCTAGCCATCAATGATGGCAACCGTGAAATTATTGTTAATTGTTGTAAAAACCCGTCTGATTCACTAATGGTCTTCGGGGAACTGCCATCCTTACCTGGTCTGGTCTACATGTGACTCCAGACCCTCTGAAATGGCCTGGCAAGCCATTCAGTTCAAGGGCAATTAGGGATGGGCAACAAATGCTGGCCTTGCCAGCGATGCCCACATCCCCTGAAAAAATATTTTCCTGAAATTGACTGAAAACATTTCATAGTCCTTAGACATGGGGGAAACACAATTGCAATTAGGCACTGGTGACAACACTTCCAGAAAGCTTTGTGGGGGTGTGTCTCTTTTTAAGGTGTAAAATACACTAAATAAAAATAACTTGGTACCTTGATGGCTGTGTGTCGCCTGAAATCTGACTGTTGTTTCAGAATTCTGCTTGTATATCTTATAATGTAAAATATTTGGCAGTGTCCGTGTTGTACAGTTGTTTGTCATTTGCAAATGTTTGTAGGGAAGTGTGTATGTGTGTGTGTGTCTGTGTCTTTGTGTGTCTGTGTCTGTTTCTATATGTGCGTGTGTGTATATGTGTGTATGTGCATGTATGTGTGTGCATGTCTGTGTGTATGTATGTATGTGTGTGTGTGTGTGTGTGTGTGTGTGTGTGTGTGTGTGTGTGTCCATAGGCAGAAATTAAAGAACAGACCGCAGTTCCTGACAGTGGGACCAGAAGTGGGTGCCACTTCCACTCACATGTCAGGGAACGCAACACATGCAATTACAACACATTTTTGTGTGACTTGCAGTCTCCATCCTTCTTGAAACCTTCCATCAGTTGTCCCCCATCACTGTCCCCTTTCATCTGCAACTTTGTCCTCTTGGACGCCGATCACTCCCCACCCAATTCATTAAGATGTCTTCAGACGGACAAACAGTTCAGCGATGCCTCCCTGCAGGTTCTCCTCCAGGCTGTCCAGGAACAGCAGGTGCTCTTCCCCAGAGATGGCAACAGGAGACCCTCCCGCAAGGCAGCCTGGATGGAGATCACAGAGGAGATGAGCAGCTGTGGGGTCCACACATGAATGTGGATGCAGTGCCACTAAAGGATGAACGACCTCCTCCAATCAGCCAGGGTAAGTGGCAATGTGGATTTGCATTAAAGGGCCTCTCATGAGGATGTCAAACAATGTAACTTTGGGGAGAGAGGCCAGGCTGGGAAATGCATGGTCATCATCGGTACCAGACCATGTGACAGTTGTGCATGATAAGGCAATTAGGTACCAGTTAGAATGTGTGGTCAGTATGTGGCATGCAGATGCATGGGGGACAAGGGGCTTGGGTACCTCTTGACATGCTAATAACTCTCCAATTTGTCATACAGGATAAGGAGACATTCAGTGCCAGGGAGAGGCTAACACCGGAGGACAAGTGGCTGAACTCAAAGTGATAATGCCTTTTGAACAGGACCTTTTGGAGATTGCAGATGAACAGGGAAGCCAATTCATTGCAGATGGAAAAGGTGGACTAGCCAGCCAGCAAACTGATAACGCCTCTAATTTGATGTTGAGACATTGGCACATTAGAGAAATGCACGAAATTGTGGTTTCCTGATACACTGAGCTTAATGTCTTCCTTATTGTTCTCAACTAGGTCATCGCCATAGGCAGAGAAGGCCAAAATCAATAGTGCAAACAGACGACTCCATCTCTGATGAAGTCCTACTACACCCAGATGATGCACCGTCTGTCTCTCCCTCATCATCTACCAGCGCAATTACATAAGATCATGGCTAATCTTCTTGTGTTTCAAATTCCACATTCCCATCTACCCCCGATAACCTTTGATTCCCTTGCCTAACAAGAATCTATCAACCTCTGCCTTAAAAATATTCAATGACCCCACTTACACTGCCTTATGAGGCAGAGAGTTCCAAAGTCACACAGCCCTCTGAGAGAAAAAAATTCTCCTCATCTCTCTCCTAAAAGGTCGACCCCTAATTTTAAAACAGTGCCCCCTAGTTCTTGTCTCACCCACAAGAGGAAACATCCTTTTGGCGTCCACCTTGTCAAGGCCGTTCAGGATCTTGTATACTTCAACCAAATCACCCCTCAGTCTTCCAAATTCCAGTGGGAACAAGCCCAGTCTGTCTAACCTTTCCTCATAAGACAACCTGCTCATTCCAGGTATCAAACTAGTAAACCTCCCCTGAACCACCCCCAATGCAGTTACATCCTTCCTCAATTAAGGAGACCAAAACTGCACACAGTATTCGAGATGCAGTCTCACCAATGCCCTGTATAATTGAAGCATAAAATCCTTACTTTTATGTGCACCCCCTCTCGTAATAAAGAATAGCATTCCATTAACCTTCTTAATTACTTGCTGTACCTGCATACTAACTTTTTGTGACTCGTACTGGAACAGCTAGATCCCTCTCCACCTCAGAATTATGCAACCGTTCTCCATTTAAGTAATACTCTGCTTTTTGTTCTTCCTGCCAAAGTGAACAACTTCACATTTTCCCACATTAAACTCCATTTTCCAGATCTTTCGCCACTCACTCAACCCATCTATATCCATCTGCAACCTCCTTATGTCCTCTTCTCAACATACTTTCCTTCCTATCTTTGTGGCATCTACAAATTTAGCTTCACTCCCCTCATCTGAGTCATTGATGTAAATCGGAAAAGGTTGAGGCCCCAGTACAGACCCCTGTGGGACTCCACTCACCACATCCTGCCGATCCGAAAAAGACCCATTTATGCTTTCTGCCAGCCAGCCAATCTTCTATCCAGGCTAATATGTTACCCCCTACACCATGAGCTTTTATTTTCCGTAATAACATTTGATGTGGCATCTTATCAAATGCCTTCTGGGAATCCAACTACAGTACGTCTACAGGCTACCCTTTATCCACAGCTTATGTTACTCCTTCAAAATACTCCGATAAATTGGTTATATACATGCAAGGTATTGTTTTGATATCTGGTATATAAAAAAGCTTCTTTAGTTTTTCTATTTTTTCCTACTTATTTCTGCTGGCTACTCTTGAGCATAGCTATGGGGCATTAGAAGACATTCAGTATCTCTGATGAATCTTCTTTTCAGACATTAGATTGCATAGTGTGTGCTGGCATACTGTTTGTCCGTGAAACCTGCCCGTAATGTTGCCAGCATCCTTAAACATGTATTTTCTATGGAGGTTTGCTGGTACCCTAGAATATTTTTCCCTAAAATCACCTGGGAGACAACAACACAAGACAGTAGTTCAGTCACAACATCAGCAAAGGAGCCATTCTGACCTCAACTTTAACATGAACTCAACATGAAATTCCAATTAATTAATCTTTTAAATTCATTCTCAGGATGCGGGTGTCACTGACAATGTTGGTATTCATTTCCCATCCTTAGTTGTCCTGAGGACAGAGTGGCTTGCTAGACAACCAGTAGACCATGAAGCGTCAACCATATTGGTTGAGGGACTGGAGTCAAAGACAAGCCAAACTGGGTAAGGTTGGCAGGTTTCCTTCGCTGAAGGACATACTGAATGAGTTTGTACGACAATCTGACAACTTTACAGTCACTTTTACTAACGCCAGCTTGTTATTTCTAGATACAGTAAGTGTGGCGAGACCTGAACTTGCAATTCTCTGGACTTTTAGCCCAGGTCTCTGGATTACCGGTAACGATAGCACATAAAGAGCTATACCACATTTATAATATAATCCTGGTGTTTTCTCTGTACTCACCGTGCTTCTTCACGAGCAAGTATCTCGAGCAGTTTTGCGATATCTCCAGCACAGTCGGCCAGATGGAGGGAGAACTTACACAGCTTGTTGTCCAGGACCAAGGCCCTGTCCAGGCACTGACGTGTCAGGGGGACGTCCATATTGCCGCTGCACAGAGCAATGACCACTCTGGAAAGAGAACCAATGACCAGTTAGCAAACATCCGAGTCACGCGTGCTTCCTCTGCAGCTTAAGCTGTCCAAATACATAAATCCTAACCAGAAAAAAACTAATTCTGCAGATGGCTTCCCAGCAGCTGTCCTCATTTCTTGAGGGCTCCCAGAGACCAGGCAAACCATCCTGCAGTAAGCTGTCAAGATATCGCATTTTGGTCAATTAATAATGATTCAAGTAATGGAGGAATCTGCGGTGGATGACTAGAGAGAGGAATGGGATAAATAAGACTACAGTAAACAGGTTAGGCCTGTATGGCAGGAGGGTTTTATGTGTACCCATACTCTTATAATGAGGGGGCGAGGAACACATTACATCCATCCTGATGTGATTATCCTCTTGTCTGTCAATCCAGAAGAGCTGGAGCTCAGGCCTCCAACCCGAAACAAGATTATATCCTTGCACTCCGAGGCAGGAATTCTACCACAAATCCAAACAGTCATTCCATTCTTCATGGTGAAGAAAGGCCCCTCTCCTACTGGATGGCGGAAGTGAGATGATTAATGAGTTCAAAAGGAAATTGGATTGAGGGAAATAAACTTGCAGAGCTATGGGGATAGAGAGCGGGGGAATGGGACTGACTGGATTCCTCTACAGAGAGCTGGCATGGACTCAATTGGCTGAATAGCCTCCTTCTGTGCCATAATTACTCTATGGTCACAATGTTGCCCCTAGTGGCAAAGAGAGGCTATTCTCCTACTGGTCACAATACTGTCTCTCGTGGTGAAAATAGGACAGTCTCCTACTGGCCACATCAATGATCCTGGCACTGCAAAGAATCTAATGTTCTGAAGATCACAGTACTGACCCCGGCACAGAGGTAGGCCTAGTCTGGGGTCGCCAACTCTCCAGGATTGGCCTGGAATCTCCAGGAATTGAAAATCAATCTCCAGGACACTGCTGTGTGCAACCCTGGAGAAAAATCATAGGGACATTTTAAAAAGATAGTTTTTTAAAATTTTGTTTGAGTATTCCTCTTTACCAGATATAAAAATATATTTAAAATTGTGGTGGGTGTGGGTCGGGGGGGGGAGGTAGGGAAGGCTGTTGGGCTGACAGTCAAGCATCATCCAACTAGGTGATGAGTCTTTTTGCTTTCCAACTGCCTTAGGAAGGCAATGCATCACAAGGATGGATGTTTTGGCCAACTAATGGCTGGACCCTGTGGGCAAGTCACATGATGAAACCTCCAGGAACACACTTAATCACAGTTGGCAACCCTAACTCTGAGCCTGGCAAGACAGTGGCTCAGCCTCTTAGCTATCTCTCTGGAGAAACTAACAGCTCACAGGAAGAGCAGGCATTTGCAAAAAAGACACAAACATTTAGGTACAAATTCTACAAAGGGTTGACACAAACCTCAAAAGACATCAAAACTTTTCAGAGTTTGAAATTATAGACAGGGAATATATTGTAGTTCATTGAAAATGGATTCCAAAGGGAAGGTCATGCTGTAGTTCATACAGAGAGGAATTGGGATAAAACACAGGAAGACATTAATATTCTGCAGAACGGACATATAATTGGCAAATGAACTTCATTATAGATAAATGTGAGGGAGTACATATTGAGGAGAGTAAGGAAACTGTGTGAAAAATAAATGCTCAAAAGGGGTTTAGGAGCAGAGGCATCAGGAGGTACTGATACACAAATTAATAAAAGTAGGCTTATAAGGCCATCAAAAGAAGTGAACAAAGTACTGAGGATCATTTTAAGAGGGATGGAGCTGAAATGCAGAGAAGTTAAACTAAACTTGTTTATCGATCCTTGCCCAAACCATTCTTGGAATACTGTGGGCTGTTCTGGTGTCCATATTATGAAAAGAGGCACTGGAGAAGGAAAAATATGATTTTACTAGAACGATATTAGAACTGAGAGATCATACCTATCAGAAAAGATTGAACAGGCTAGCTGCTTTTCTCTAGAAAAGAGAAGGCTGAGGAGTGACCTGAGGCCATAATGATTATAAGGGATAAAAACAAAAAGCTAAAAGCTACTGCGGATGCTGGAAATCCAAAACAAAAACAAAAACAGAATTACCTGGAAAAACTCAGCAGGTCTGGCAGCATCGGCGGAGAAGAAATCAGTTAACGTTTTGAGCCTTCATGGCCCTTCGGCAGAACTGAAGCATAGTTAGGAGAAAGGAGAAATATAAACTGGTTTAAGGTGGGGGGTGGGGGGGGTGGGGGGGGGGGGGTGGGGAGAGAGAAGTTGAGGGTGTGGTGATTGATAAGGGAGTTTGACAGGGAAGACGTGGAGAGGATGTTTCTGCTTGCAGGCCAAACCAGAACTAGAACAGAATAAATATCAGATAGTCACTGATAAATCCAGTAGGGAATTCATGAGAAACACCCAGGGAGTGGTTAGAATGTGGAACTGCTACAACAGGGAAATGTTAAGTACAATATTTTTTATTCATTCATGGGATTTAGGCGTCACTGGCTGGACCACCTTAGAACAGCACAGATACATTTAAAGGGAAGCTAACTAAGCAGATGAGGGAGAAAGGAATGGCTGGGTATTCTGATAGGGTTAGATGAAAAGGGTTGGGAGGAGGTTTATGTGGAGCATAAGTGCTGGAATGGATCTGATGGGTTGAATGACCTGTTTCTGTGCTGTAAACACTTTGTAGAAATCCAACTGAGAGTCCATTAAACTATAAGAGCAAAACTCAGATTGACGCCTGAAATTGTGTTAGTGTAAATTGTGTAACATGTTCTCAGGCATCTATTAATATGAACCTGTGTTGGTAGCAGTCTCAGGTTGTATTGTCCTGTGTCACTGACAGTTCTTGCGGACAATCCTGATCTCAGGGTCTGGTCCCTGACAAGAACACTTTGTTTGAGTATTCCTCTTTACCAGATATAAAAAATATTTAAAATTGTGGTGGGGGTGGGTGGGGGGGGAGGTAGGGAAGGCTGTTTGGCTAACAGTCAAGCATCATCCAACTAGGTGATGAGTCTTTTTGCTTTCCAATTGCCTTAGGAAGGCAATGAAATTGTGTCACAGGAAGGAAATTACCCTCAGTTGCCCGACTAAATCCAGCTGCTTCGCCAACATGCTGCTTCGCCAACATGCTGCTTCGTTAAACACACAGGCCGGGATTTTCCGTGCCCGCTGGCATTGGGTGTGTTCAGTGGCATGAGTGGACCATATGGCAAGAAGGTCAAAAATCGGTTTCATGACGTCATGAAACCAGTTTGTGATCATCCGCTCCACCTGCCGATGGTGGGCCGCATTCTCCACCATCGGATATTGGGAACCTCACTGTGATACATCAGCATATCCTTATAAGGCCAGCCAACCGGACTCATCTCCACCCTAAATCATCCGCCCATATTGGCGGGAAAACTCGCCGACGTGTTTCACAACGTCTATAAGGTGTTTGCTTGGCGGGCTGCACTTCTCTCGGGACCTTAAGGTTTGTTTGCCTACCCTGCTTCGGGCAGCACTCGCAGTCATCAGTGCCAGGCTTCACAGACAGCACCACATCACTTTTAGAGGGGCTCACGGGTGGGTGTCTATCTGTCAGATCAGCTACAACTGGGTGGCTTTTCAATGGCTGCAGGGCAAAGTCTTGCTTGGGGAAGGGGGAGGAGTGGCCTCAGGCAAGGGAAAGGGCTGCAGGACAAGAGCTGGGGAAGGAGGGTATCCCAGGATGTGTGTGGGGGCACATGTTGATCTGTGCAAGTGGCCTCAAGAGGGTGAGGGCTGAGGAGGCAGTCGCCAGAGGAGATGAGGCCAGATGGAGATGTGAGGGTGTGTGTGAGAGTGTAAGTGGTGATGTCCCTTGAGCTGGCAGTGAGTGAAATGCCAGTGAATGTGTGATGGGCTTGAGTGTGAGTTTAGAGTGATGAGACGGTTGCCTTACCCTGGCTGCACGGATGAGATCATTCATCCTCTATCTGCATTGGATGGCAGCATCATCACTGCCATTGCCTACCATGCCAAAATGGTAATGTAGCTGCTCCTCCTGTGGCCAGAGCGGGAGTAGAGGACATCACAGCAAGCCTCCACAGCGTCCAAAAGACGCACAAGGCCTGCAGTCTTCTTGCCTTTCGGGGCCATGTCCTCTTTGCTGCAGTCCTGGGCTAGAAGCACTGAGCATGGCCGTACTTTAAATGTGGTGCCTGGTGTGATGAAGTACAGCCAGCATTTATTACCCATCCCCAATTGCCCTTAAAAGTCAACCACATTGCTGTGGGTCACATGTAGGCCAGATCAGGTAAGGACAGCTGATTTTCTTCCCTAATGGACATTAGTGAACTAGATGGGTTTTTAGTGACAGCCATAATTTTGTTTCACAGTCATCATTAGACTTTTAATTCCCGCTTTTTATTGGATTCAAATTCCACCATCTGCCGTGATGGGATTTGAACCTGGGTCCCCAGAGCATTACCCTGGGTCTCTAGATTACTATTCTAGTAACAATAACACTATGGTGCCACCACATTGGACAAAGTTACACAGGAGATTTGGATTGAATTTTCCAACAGGGATTCTGAAGTTTTATCTGATTTCAGAGAAACATTCAATAACAATGTGTAATACATAGCGGCAGCTAAGCTGGTGCCGCCGTTCTGGGGAAACTCTTACCGTTTGCCTTTGAGTTCTGGTAGTTTCCCAGCAACCACAGCAGCAAGGCCTATAGCTCCCTCGGCATCCACTGTAGCCCTCTCGTACTCCATGAGGCGAAGGATGGCGAGTAGGATGTCCTCCTCCCTGAGTCACAGAAACACCTTATTATAGACAAGAGCTTCTCACAGATGAGGAGGAGACAAACTTTCAACACATTTTTTATTTCTCTCCTCCTCTATTTTCCTCTCATTTTCCTCCCTCGTCTCTCAAAGGCTCTGACTCCTTTATCAATACAGTCCCACAGGTGCAGCAGCCCTCTGGCACTTTGCCAAAGAGGCCATTCATTCTTTATTGTCTATCACATGAGACTTTAAACCGAGGCCCCCCACCCCATCTGCCCTCTCAGGTGGACGTAAAAGATCCCGTCCGCTATTTCGAAGGAAAGCAGGAGAATTCTCCCAGTGCCCTGGTCAATATTTATCTCTCAACCAATATCAGCAAAAAAGATTACCTGGTAATTTATTTCATTGCTGTTTGTGGGAGCTTGATGTGCACAAATTGGTTGCTGTGTTTCCTACATTACAACAATGAATATGAAAGTACTTAATTGGTTCTAAAGTGCTTTGGGACGTCCTAAGTTCATGAAAGGCACTACCGAACTGCAAGATCAATCCAAAAAATGAGCTATGTGCCTTCAGAGTGAGTGTCAACAGGTGGAGGGCATCACAGCCAAGACCCTTCCTGCTCTCAACTAATACCTGCATGCCCTCACTTTGCAATGGGATGGCTGGATTGTTATCAGGAGCGGTAACTCTGACTGACTGTTTTCTTCTCTCTCCCGGGTCAGGATTGATGTACTGAACTATCAGAGGTGCCCTGTCTACCTTCAATGTGCTATCACTGCTCCTTCATTCTGTCCCTTATTCTTTCACACCATTTCTGTTTGGGGCTGCTTGGTTTCATCTGGGGGATTTTTTTTTCTCTCCCCGCATTTTAAAAGTAAGAAGATATATTGAGTTTGGCATAATGGGATATTTAGGAAACATCAATTAAAGGGTATAATGGCTATGCCATTAGAGGTGTGTATAAGGTCCATAAATTAAGATCTTTTAAAAAAAAATTCATTCATGGGATGTAAGCATTGCTGACAAGGCCAGCATTTATTGCCCATTCCTAACTGACCTTGTTGATGGGGAACCACCATTCTGAGTATAACTGTGTGTTTCGCTAGGCTGTTCCAGAGGGTAGTTTAGAGTAACCCACATTGTCATGGGTCTGGAGTCACAATGAGGCCAGACTGGGTAAGATGGCAGATTTGCTTCCCCCAAAGGACATTAGCGAACCAGATAGGTTTTTACGACAGTCCGATAGTTACATGGTCACTATTACTAATACTTAAGAACATAATGGGTATGGGGAAAAGATAGGGCAATGGCACTAGGTCATAATGCTCATTTGGAGAGCCAGTGCAGAGACAATGGACCGAATGGCACCCTTCTGTGCCATTAAAATTCTGTGGTTTTGTGATAAGAGAAAGGAGCAGGAGTGGGTCATACAACCCCCCAAGTCTGCTCTGCCATTAAATAAGATCATGGCTGATCTCAATCCACTTTCCTGTCTGTTCTCCAAAACCCTTGACTTCCCTATAGCTCAAGAATCTGTCTATCTCAGCCTTGAATATATTCAATGACTCAGTCTCCACAGCTCTCTCGGCTAGAGAATTCCAAAGAACCACGACGCATTGAGAGAAGAAATTCCTCCTCATCTCCATCTTAAATGGATGATGCCATATTCTGAAACTCTGCTTCCTATTCTAGATTTCCCCATGTGGGGAAACATCCTCTCAGCACCCACCCTGTCAAGGTCCCTCAGAATCCTACATGTTTCAATATGCCAACTTCTTAATTCCAGATTTATTTAATTCACTAAATTTAAATTCCCCAGATCCCATGGTGGAATTTGAACTTGCGTGCTTCCAAATCATTAGTCTAGATCTCTGGCTTACTAGTCTGGCAGTATAACTACAATGTTACCATTCTCACACAGGTTGGTGTAGCAATGGATTATATTTGGCTGTGACAGTGAAGGATGTATTGAGTGCATTTAGTGAGGGATGTAACTGGTTGGCTGGTAGAATGTGTATTGACTATTATAATGAAAAGATATATTCAGTATGATCATAACATGATATAAGGGGTACATTGGGGTACATTCGTCATGCCAATAAGATGAGTATAGTGAGTATGCCAATTAGTGGGTGTAATTGGTATGGCACTATAGGGGTACATTGGGTATTACGATGAGATGGTAGTTTGGGTATGGCTGGACATTTTTTCCTAAACTCATGAACCATTATAAAGAATATTCCTGTGAAATAAATTATACTTACTTAACGGTAACGACCTTATCTATTAGTTTCTTCGTCATCTGAAAGGCATTACTGCCAAAAGAAGGGTTGACCAATTCTGTGAAATGAAGAGACAGTTTTGAACTTTTGACACACAAGTCCCCAGTTTGGTAGCAGCTAACTGTTGTCTACCACAACAACAAGAATTTGCATTTGTGTAGCACCTTTAACATTGTTAGCCATCCCGAGGTGCTTCACAGGAGTGTTTTCAAACACAATTTGACACCGAGCCTAGGATTGCCAACTATGATTAAATGTATTCCTGGAAGATTCATCACATGACTTGCCCCCACACTCTAGCCAACACATCCATCCTTGTGACATACTGCATTCCAATGCCAATTGGACTCAATACCCAATTGGATAATGCTTGACTGTCAGCCAAACAGCCTTCTTCTTTCCTATTTTCAATGTTTTTATATCTGCTAAATGTTTAAAGAAAATGCAAAAAAAAATCTTTTTTAATGTCCCAATGATTTTTCTCCAAGATTGCAGTGTCCGGGAGATTGGTCTTCAATTCCTGGAGGCTTCAGGCCAATCCTGGGGGGTTGCCAACCCTAACCAAGCCACATAAGAAGACATTAGGGCAGCTGGCTAAAAAAAAAAGATCAAATAAATAGGTTTCAAGGAGCATCTTAAAGGAGGAGAGACAGCAGCAAAGAGGTTAAAGGAGAGAATTCCAGAGCTTAGGATCTAGGCAGCTGAAGGTACTGCACCTATGGTGGAGCGATAAGAGTCGAGGATACACAAGAGGCCAGCATTGGGGAGCACAGAGATTTTGGAGCGGTACAGGGAGTTATAGAGAGTGGGATGGGCGAGGCCATATAGAGATTTGAAAACAGGGGTTAGAATTTTTAAATTGAACCAGTGTAGGGGGCAACTGTTTATTTTTCAAGCTGAGTATAAACATTAGATACACTCCCCAACCAGCCATGTAATAAGTGGGAGAGGCAAAAAAAAGACCATAAAACCTAGGCCAATTAAAGAGGAAACAAATTAGGAAAATTCCTCTCCAGACCCTTTAGGCAATCGAAACTGGTCCAGGAGAGCATGCTGACCTTGATTAATGCCATAACACTTGTATGAGGTGATCTCCCAGCCCAAAACAGGCCCTGCTCTTACTCGAAGGAATTCAGCATTTAGTGTTTACTACACAACTTGGCAGGCATACTATTCACTGGGAATAGAACCCCCTCCTGACATCCAACTGAGTTTTGCCTTTTCACAACTGGAGATTTGACCCCTAATTCTACCTAACATTGAGTCATTATGGCACAGAAGATGGCCACTCGGCCCACTGAGTCCATGCAACAAACTGTCTACTGAAACATGACTGATTCCTTTAATCATCTTATCAGCTTATTTCCGTGATTGTGGAGACAGGGGATTTGAACCAAGGCAACGTCAAGAAGCTTTTCATTGAGCTGTTAGTGTTGGGGTTATGTCCTAGCTGCACAGACATGGTTTGGGCTGGTTGTATCACCGAATGTAAACGTTGATTTGTAAGGCATCCCATACGCACAGCGACAAGAGAATTTTTAACTTTACACACGTCAATAATTTCAGGTTGGGTTGTCGATCCAGTCAGTTTACGAATGCATTCTGTGAAGTCTTTGCTGATGATCAACCAGAGCAGTGAAAGTAATTAGAAGGGAAACAACACTGAAGCACTCTATCATAGGCACTACCTGAGCCATTAAACCTCCTGAGAAAAGGTTCTCACTGCCCCCTACCTCCAGGCAGATTGACCGAAACTCCAGGTTGCTATCTAACATTCCATCTGCAATGTGTTCCCTATGTCGTTCACCTTTCATATAACCCAGAAAGAAAAACCAGTTCAAAAGTTTCAAATCCCAGTAAAAACCAGTAACACTAGAACCAGTAATACTGGAGTCCCATTTTAAGGTATACAAGGCCAATTCAGAATTACCTGGAAAAACTCAGCAGGTCTGGCAGCATCGGCGGAGAAGAAAAGAGTTGACATTTCGAGTCCTCATGACCCTTCAACAGAACTGAGTAAAATTAGGAGAGGGGTGAAATATAAGCTAGTTTAAGGTGGGGGGTGGGAGGGGGGGGGGAGAGAAGTTGGGGGGCGGGGGTGGTTGTAGGGACAAGCAAGCAGTGATAGGAGCAGATAATCAAAAGATGTCACAGACAATGGAACAAAGAGGTGTTAAAGGTGGTGATATTATCTAAGAGAATGTGCTAATTAAGAATGGATGGCAGGACACTCAAGGTACAGCACTAGTGGGGGTGGGGTGGAAAGACTGACAGGGCATTACAGGTATAGATTTAAAAATAATGGAAATAGGTGGGAAAAGAAAAATCTATATAAATTATTGGAAAAAACAAAAGGGAGGGGGAAGAAACGGAAAGGGGGTGGGGATGGAGGAGGGAGTTCAAGATCTAAAGTTGTTGAATTCAATATGCAGTCCGGAAGGCTGTAAAGTGCCTAGTCGGAAGATAAGGTGCTGTTCCTCCAGTTTGCGTTGGGCTTCACTGGAACAATGCAGTAAGCCAAGGACAGACATGTGGGCAAGGGAGCAGGGTGGAGTGTTAAAATGGCAAGCGACAGGGAGGTTTGGGTCTTTCTTGCGGACAAACTGCAGGTGTTCTGCAAAGCGGTCGCCCAGTTTACGTTTGGTCTCTCCAATGTAGAGGAGACCGCATTGGGAGCAACGAATGCAGTAGACTAAGTTAGGGGAAATGCAAGTGAAATGCTGCTTCACTTGAAAGGAGTGTTTGGGCCCTTGGACGGTGAGGAGAGAGGAAGGGAAGGGGCAGGTGTTGCATCTTCTGCGTGGACATGGGGAGGTGCCATAGGTGGGGGTTGAGGAGTAGGGGGTGATGGAGGAGTGGACCAGGGTGTCTCGGAGGGAATGATCCCTACGGAATGCCGCCGGCGGGGGGGTGAAGGGAAGATGTGTTTGGTGGTGGCATCATGCTGGAGTTGGTGGAAATGGCGGAGGATGATCCTTTGAATGCGGAGGCTGGTGGGGTGATAAGTGAGGTCAAGGGGGACCCTATCATGTTTCTGGGAGGGGAGAAGGCGTGAGGGAGGATGCGCGGGAGATGGGCCGGACACGGTTGAGAGCCCTGTCAACGACCATGGGTGGAAAACCTCGGTTAAGGAAGAAGGAGGACATGTCAGAGGAACTGTTTTTGAAGGTAGCATCATCAGAACAGATGCGACGGAGGCAAAGGAACTGAGAGAATGGGATGGAGTCCTTACAGGAAGCGGGGTGTGAGGAGCTGTAGTCGAGGTAGCTGTGGGAGTCGGTAGGCTTGTAATGTAGATGTCTGTGACATCTTTTAATTATCTGCTCCTATCGCTGCTTGCTTGTCCCTACAACCACCCCTGCCCCCTAACTTCTCTCCCCCCACCACCGCCCCACCTCCCCCCGTCCCCACCATCTTAAACCAGTTTATTTTTCACCCCTCTCCTAATTTTACTCAGTTCTGTTGAAGAGTCATGAGGACTCAAAATGTCAACTCTTTTCTTCTCCGCCGATGCTGCCAGACCTGCTGAGTTTTTCCAGGTAATTCTGTTTTTGTTTTGGATTTCCAGCATCCGCAGTAGTTTTTTGTTGTTGTCGAGACCAATTCAGACAAGCTGTGGTGGTATCCTTCATTGCCAAGTTTTGCTAGTTTTTTGGTGAGACATATTCATATTCCAGCAGCCTGGCCTCATTTTCCACAAGCCAATTAATCCATTTCACTATGATTCATGTAGATAAACTTTTGGAAACTCCCTCAGCTCAGGCCAGTTAAACAGCTTGAATTTGCCCACAGTTGAAAATCAAAATGCTGGATTAGGAGGTGATTGTAGCCAGAATGCATCTCTTGAGGGCAAAGGTCAGAGGGGAAATGATCCTTCCTTCCACAAAGCATCATGAGACTGTGGAAGTCACTCCCAAAGTAAGTGGTTGAAGCAGAAACTATGCCATGATTAGATTGGATAGGTGGACGAAGGGAAAAAGGATGGAGGGATGTGAGAACAGGGAGGGTAACAGGACTAGTTTCTTGGGTGGAAGGTAAGCACCAACTTGGACTGTTTGGTCCGAAAGTTGTAACCGCTATGTAATCCAATCTATGACTAAATGAGGAGAAGGACCCATTGTATAGTTTGGCTCATAGTCCTTTTCCGCAATCATTTACCTCTGTATAACCTGTGGTTGGTGTAGGCTGAGTCGGCTGTTGGTTGGCCCAACTTGAGGGATTGCTGCAGTGTTGGATAACTCTCAGGCTCCACACCCTGTGAGTAAAGAAGACAGAACCAGGTGTCACTGGCAGAGATTAGACTCAACAAACATACAAACATTAGAACAAAACGGCATCAGATGCAACCCTGATAGATATGAACAGTCCATCTTCCAATTATTTCCCTTCTAATTACTTTCACTGCTCTGATTGATCATCAGCAAAGACTTCACAGAATCTGTACCGAACATAAGGTGTCCATTCAGCCCATCGTGTCTGCATTGACTCTCCGAATGAGCTTTGCACCTAATGCCATTCTCCCACCTTCTCCCCATAACACTGCACATTGTTCCTTTTCAGATAATGATCTCATTCCCTCTTGAATGTCTCGACTGAACCTGCCTCCACCACACTCTCAGGCAATGCATTCCAGACCCTAACCACTTGCTATTGCTTTTGCTTCTTTTGCAAATTACCTTAAATCTGTGCCCTCTCGTTCTCGATCCTTTCGCGAATGGGAACAGTTTTTCCCTATCTACTCTGTCCAGACCCCTCATGATTTTGAATACCTCTATTAAATTTCATCTCAGACTTCTTTTCTTCTCCCAACTTCTCCAGTCTATCTTCATAACTGAAGTTCCTTAACCCTGGAATGATTCTCCTTAAATGTTTTTGCACATTCTAAAATGCCTTCACGTTTCCTAAAGTGCAGCACCCAGAATTGGACACAATACCCCAGCTGAGGCCAAACTAGTGACTTATACAAGTTCAAAATAATCTCCTTGCTCTTGTACTCTATGCCTTTATTAATAGAGCTTAGGATAGTGTAAGCTTTTTAAATCGCGCTCTCAAATTGTCCTGCCACCTTCAATGACTCATGAACATACACTCCCAGGTCTCTCTGTTCCTGCACCCACTTTAGAGTTGCACCCTTTATTTTATACTGTCTCTCCACGTTCTTCCTACGAAAATGAATCACATTCACATTTCTCCGCATTGAACTTAATCTGTCACCTGTCCATTCCTTCCACCAACTTGTCAATGTCCTTTTGAAGATCTACACTATCCTCCTCACAGTTCACAATGCTTCCAGGTTCGTAGCATCCCCAAGTTTTGTAATTGTGCCCTGTGCACCAAGGCCTTGTTCATTATATATCAGGAAGAGCAAGGGTCCCAACACTGACCCCTGGAGAACTCCACTACAAACCTTCCTCCAGCCTGAAAAACATCCATTAACCACTACTCTCTGGTTTCCGTCACTCAGCCAATTTCATATCCATGTTGCTACTTTCCCTTTTATTCCATGAGCTATAACTTTGCTCACAAGTCCGTTGTGTGGCACTGTATCAAATGCCTTCTGGAAGTCTATGTATGTCACATCAACTGCATTGCTCTCATCAACCCTCCTTGTTACCTCTTCAAAAAAACTCAAGCAAGTTAGTTAAACATGATTTTCCCTTAAGGAATCCATGCTGACTTTCCTTAATTAATCCACAATTGTCCATGTGACTATTAATTTTGTCCTGAATTATTATTTCTAGAAGTTTCCCCACCACTGAAGTTAAACTGACTGGCCTGTAATTGCTGGGCTTATCCTTACACCCTTTTTTTGGACAAGGGTGTAACGTTTGCAACTCTCCAGTCCTCTGGAACCATCCCTGAATTTAAGGAAGACTGGAAATGAATGGCCAGTGCCTTTGCAATGTCCACTGTCCATATCCTTGGATACATCTCATCTGGTCCTGGTGTCTTATCAACTTTAAGCACAGATAACCTATCCAATACCTCCTCCTTATCAATATTAAACCCTTCTAGTGCGTGAATTACCCTCTCCTTCACCATAGCCTGGGTAACATCTTCTTCTTTGGTAAAGGCAGATGCAAAGTATTCATTTAATACTTCAGCTCTGCCTTCTGCCTCCATGGGTAAATCCCCTTTTCAGTCCCTAATTGGCCCTACTCCTCCTTTTGTCACCCTTTTACTATTTATATGCTTATAGAAGACTTTGGGATTCCCTTTATGTTAGCTGCCAGTCTCTTTTCATACTTCCTCTTTGCTTCTCTTATTTGCTATTTCACTTCCCTCTGAACCTTTTATGTTCAGCCTTGCTCCATTCTAATTACCTCTAATGTATTTCACTTGCCTTTCTTCAGTTACCCAGGGCCTTCTCAATTGGTCATTTTCCTATAAGTCAAAGTGAAATCTGATACTTAAACAGGGCCTTGGCAGGCCCACGGGAAATTGGCCTGCCAAGCTCATTTCCTGAGCTAATCGCAAACACAGAGGTAGCTTGCCAACCAGGGAGGCACCAAGATCAACCCTCGTCATGTTCAAAACATGGGAACAGGAGGAGGCCATTCAGCCCCTTGAGCTTATCCTGCCATAGAGTCATAGAGGTCTACAGCACAGAAAAAGGCCCTTCGGCCCATCGAAATTCAATTGCCTTTCAATTAGATCACGGCTGATCTATATCTTAACTCAATCCAACCACCTCATTTCTGCATCCCTTAATACCCTTGGCTAGTAAAAGTCTAATGCTCTCAGATTTAACATTATTAATTAAGCTAGCTTCTACCGCTCTTCATCAGAAAGAGTTCAGCACTACTACCACCTTTTGTGTGAAGAATTGTTTTCTAATTTCCCACCTGAATGACTTGGCACTGATTTGAAGGTTATGTCCCTCATCCCAGACTCTCCAGCAGCAAAAAAAAAATCAGTCCTTTCAAAATCATGAAAACCTGAATCAAATTACCCCTTAACCTCCATATTCAAGGGAGTACAAGCCTAGGTTATTGGGGAACTCAATTGTTCAGAGGTGGGGAGGGGTCAAGGATGTGCATTGGGCAATGGTGGCTGGCAATAGCCTGTACGATCTACTTCAGATCTCGGAGGGGCACCCCCACTCCTCCCACCTTCACAAGTAAAGAGTAAAAATATGAAAACATTCCTTTATTCTTTCACGGGATGTGTGCATCATCAGCATTTGTTACCCATCCCTAACCACCTTTGAGAGGGTGGTGGTGAGCTATCTTGACAAGAGAGTGGTAAGGCCATTTCAGAGGGCAATTAAGAGTGAATGACATTGCCATGGGGTCTGGGTTCACACATAAGCCAGACCAGCTCAGGATATCAGATTTCCTTCCCTAAGGGTGACAGGCTTTTATGACAATCAACACTGGTTTCATGGTCACCATTACAGAGACAAGCTTTTAATTCCAGATTTATTAACTGAATTTAAATTCCGCCAGCTGCCATGGTGGGATTTGAACCCATGCCCCCCCGCCCAGAGCATTATCCTGGGCCCCTGGATTATTCAGCCATTGACAGTATCATTGACACCACCATCTCCCCATCACCTTTCCAGTGACCCAGCAGTCCATTTGAGGAACATTGTTTTCGCTGTCAAGAGTCTGAAGGAGCTGTTCGCAGCAGGTCTCATCCATCCTGTCATCATGTACAGTCCAACTTTGCAAAGGGGACCTCAATCATGTGTCAGGTGTCTTATTTGCATATGTAAAGTGACTAGCGCTTGTATCAGGTGCACTCTGGGCGCCTATGGAGGTGTGTGGCTAATGGAATTGTCACACGGGTAAGGAGATGGAATGGTGTTCTAAACTTGGGGTTAGAGACCATTGTTAGAGAAAATTTAAACAGACTTTTGATCTACAAGGGAATCAAGTGTTGGGGGGGTTGTGGTGGGGGGTGGGGAGGGCAAATGGGAAAGGGAAGCTGAGGCCACAATCAGAGTAGCCATGAACTTATTCAATGGTGAAGCAGGCTTAAGGGGCCAAATAGCCTACTCCTGCTCCTATTTCTTATGTTGCTATGTTCTAAGGGGTCTTTTGCCTTTAGCTGTCTGTGCTATAATTGACAGATTGATGCTGACACTGATTAATAAAATTGGTGTAAAGTGTTTCCCTCTGAGGGGGTGGAATTGGAGATTGGGGGGGTCAGAATGGGCATAAACAGGCAAAATTCCACTTGCTGCCCTTTGTATAATACACGGGATATTCCATTTTATGGAATAATGGACAGGAGAGATAACGTGACCAATACGAATCCCCCATTGTTGCGTCAATGGCCGTCTCTGATTCCAACCCTTACAACTCTCAAACTCTTTGAATTAATTAGCTAAAAATTCAGCTTTCAAATCCCCTCACCTCACCACACTGCCCGCCGCCCTCACTCACCACCACCACCACCACCCCACCACCTCCCCCACCCCCCCCCTCGGTCTGTTTGAACTTACAATAACAGTAATGCCCGGATTGAGATGTTTGATGGGGGCGGCAGCCCCTGCCAAGAGATTGCACTCTCCTCCTGCTGGCAGGATCACAGCGTCCAGCTTGTTTACCTGCTCGTAAAGCTCGAGGCCCATGGTCCCCAATCCTGCCAGGTAAGGTACACTGTCCTCCCTGTCAGAAAGACACACAATATGGTCACCTCTGCCAGAGCTGCCATTTGGTCAACATTCCACTCTTTCTTCTGGATAACTGCGATAACTCATAACTACATTATAGGATATTCAGTACAGGAACAGGCCAACCAGTCCATACCTCCGCTTTATACTCCACTCGAGCTTTCTCCCATATTTCCTCTTCTAATCTATCATCATAACCCTCTAGTCCCTTCTCCCTCATATGCTTGTCCAGTTTCCCCTTCAATATATCTATACTATTCGCTCCTTTCACTCCCTGTACGTCTTCCACATTCTCATCACTCTTTGGGTAAAGAGGGTTTTGTAAATGATATTGTCCTCATTACTATAGCTGGATGTCTATTCCATGTGCTGATCCATGAGAATTTCCTGATCAAACCTGTGTCCCCTTGGGAAGGTCATGCACACCCTTTCTCAGAGATCCTGGCAGTGGAAGAGGCATCTGACCAATGGCTGAGGCTCGGAACATTTAGTCTCCTGAACATTCCTGATCAGTGAGGCTCACTAACTATGCCCACTGGCAATTTTACCAATCCAAATTGCACAA
The DNA here is from genome assembly GCF_964194155.1 of Cetorhinus maximus. NCBI lineage: Eukaryota > Metazoa > Chordata > Chondrichthyes > Lamniformes > Cetorhinidae > Cetorhinus > Cetorhinus maximus. Next base: position 8,757,991 of record NC_135905.1, on the reverse strand, counting down.
CATGTGTCACAAGAGCACAAGCGATGACATTCTACGCCGAATCTACAATACAGAAACAGGCCAATCAGCCCAACTGGTCTATGCTGGTGTTTGCATTACATGGGAGCCTCCTCCCAATCTAATTCCCTCTTCCCTCATATCCTTCAATTCCCTTCTCCCTCATGTTTTCCTCAAGATTCCCCTTAAATATGTCTAAGCTCTCTGCTTCAATCTGTCCATCATTCCAGCTTATCACCACTCTTTGTGTAAGGAATTTCCTTCTAAATTTTTCATTTGATTTGTAAAGCTCATATTTATTGTTCCTTGTTCTGGATTCAAGGGAAGGCAAAAAAAATGTGAGATTCTCCACATGCGCTGTATTGAGTTCCTTCCGAATTGTAAAGACCCCGATTGGGTCTCCTATCCAGAGCATTTGGCAATGGGAATTCTACCTCCACTATTCTATCCCTCTCCCACACACCCCAATAATAAAATCCTGAGTTACAAGATGTCTCCCTAATGCAGCAGCAAATAATACTTTACAGAGAACCATATTTTCAAATGATTGATTTTCCCCTTCCAATGGGATTATGAGAAAGTCTGTCTTTGGTTACCATGGTTTCCTCAGGTCTGCAAGTAAGAAAGAAAGACTTGCATTTATATAGTTCTTTCCATGACCACCAGGCAAATCAAAGTGCTTTACAGTCAATAAAGTACATTTGAAGTTAGTCACTATTGTAATGTATGAAATGTGGCAGCCAATTTACACACAGCAAGCTCCCACAGACAACAATGTGATAATGACCTGATAATCGAGATGTTGATTGAGGAATAAATATTGGCCAAGACTCCAGGGAGAACTCCCCTGGACTTCTTCTAAATAGTGCCATGGAATCTTTTACATCCATCCAAACAGGCAGATAGGACCTCGGTTGAACATTTCATCTGAAAGACGGCACCTCCCACAGTACAGCACTCTCTCAGTACTGCACTGGAGTGTTAGCCTTGATTTCATGAGCTCAAATCCTGGGGAGTGGGTCTTGAACCTGGAACCTTGTGACTCAGAGGCAAGAGGAAATTAGAACAATTTAGTAACTCACTCCTGCAGGTAGAGGTAACCGTTCTCACTGGCCAGTTTTCTTGCATGGCTCTGGGAATCCTGCACACTATTTCCGTAGGTAATCACCATAGCTCCATACTCGCGGCATGTTTTCACCTTGCCTGGCGAGGTGTTGGTAGGCACGATAATAAAGACGGGGATGTGGAGCTCTGTGGCATGGTGAGCCGTGGCCTTGGAGAAGTTGTTGTCGGATGCCAAGATCACGCCCTTTCTCTGCTGTTCCTGCAAAATGGAACAGGATAGTTCATGGAATCATACAGCATATGGGTCCACCATACTTGTGCTGACACTTTGAAAGAACGATCCAATTTGTTCCATTCCCCACACTCTTCACCCACCAACCCCCGCAACCCTTATAGCATTAGTAATTACCTAAACTGCAGTGCCCTCCAGCCTGTGTTTTCAAAACCTGCCTCAACTGAATGAAATCACTATGATAGGGAAGAAGAGTGGGCAGTGGATTAGATATGTTACCACATTTCCTTTCCTGCTGATCCCAATGAGAAACATTTACTGCAACCTGTAGCTTGCTTATCACAGTTTCAAAGGAATTCTAGACAGGTAACAGAGGCTGGGGCGTCGATGGTGTCTCAGTAATGTCACTAGCTTTGTAATCCAATGGCCCAGGATTATCCTCTAGGAACGTGAATTCAAATCCCAGTGTGGCAGCTGGTGGAATTTAAATCTGGAATATAAAGCTAGACTCAGTGATGGGGGCTATCATTGATTGCTGTAAAAACCCATCTGGATCATTAATGCCTTAATTTAGTGAAGGAAATTTGCCATCCTTACATGGTCTGGCCTACATGTGTCGCCAAACCCACAACAATGTAGCTGACGCTTAACTGTTTTCTGAAATGGCCTAGCAAGCCTTTCAGTTCAAGGGCGATTAGAGATGCTGGCCATTTCAAAGAAAGAAAAACAAAACAAAAATCACTGCAACATACAATCTATCTGGTAATTGGGACTGATGTGCAGTTGCACTTGGACAGTCAAGGTGTTGCACCTTCCTCCACACCTGCTACAAACCCTGAGATGTCTGCAGCATTGAACCCAACCACCACTTCCTGCCAGGCATGCTGTATTACTGTCCTACAATTGGGAGAATGCTCTGGTGTGCTAAGTGGACCAATGATCTTCACAGCCACATCATGCAGAGGCGCCTCCACTGACCCAAATCTCAGCGAGTTCAGAAACTGGACCACGTGTCCACAGGCCCTATTTCCTGCTCTAATACCCACTGGCTTTGCCATCATGTTTCATTTTCGCCTGATAGGGCTGCCAACAATTTCTATCTCAGCAGCTAACTATTTACTGTTAAGTTTCCAGGTCACTTTAAACCCTGAATATAGCCCTTTAACAACTGCTGATCCAGATATTCTACTCCCATTGGCAACCCCCTACCTTTCAGTTCAGTTCTGCTGGAAGGTCTACACCCAAAACATTAACTGGTCATTTTTTTTCTTTAAAGATGCAGAATGGTCGCTGCATATTCCCAATGTTTTTGGTTCTCATTTGAGATTTCCCACATTTGCAATGCTGTGTTACCTTCCTGTTAGAAAGGATGGACAATTAGCTGAGATGGTAGTTTTTACTTTACGTACCTGTGATAGTGATGTCAACAAGTACCACACTCCTCGCTCTTTCACACTGCCGGTGTAATGCAGGTATTCCTTCTTCAAGTAAAGATCCATCCCGTATTGCTTAGAGAGCCTGGAATACTGGGAATAAAGGATATTTGCTAAGTAACCGAGGTTACCGAGGCTGTTGGCTTTGGCCAAGTTGCCAACAAGTTGTAAACATCCATCATTGTCACTGGACTAGTAATCCAGAGGCCCAGGCTAATGCTCTGGGGACACGGGCTCAAACCCCATCATGGGCAGCTGGTGGGATTTAAAATTCAATTAATAAAATCTGGAATTGAAAGCTAGTCTCAGTAATGGTGACCATGTAACTATCATCGATTGTTGTAAAAACCCATCTAGTTTACTAAAGTCCTTTAGGGAAGGAAATCTGCCATCTGTACCCGGTCTGGCCTGTTAGGAAAGAAAACAGTTAAAGAAGTTCAATTGCTAATTAATAGGTTGTTTAACTAAGTACCCATTTGGTTGTATAAAAGGGATAACAGCTGAGACTAGTTTTCTCGGTGGAGAGTTTTATGACAAGCAATAAAGCTCTGTCTTGGTTTCAGTCTTCATTTCTAAACAACTATTGGAACTTAATAGTGGTAGCAGAGGATGGTCGCTGCTTGTCAGTAAAAGATTGGAAACTAAGTTTTCTTCGGACAAAAGACTGTATTTGGAGTTAACTTTAAGAGCAGAGTGATTTGGAGTCACTCAAAAAAAGGAGAATGGCTGAATCAAAATGTAGAGTTTACCCACTGATGTTTTTTGAGAGTGAACCCTATGAGCAATGGAAGAATGAAGTAACCAGGTGGACATCCCTGCCAAAATAAAAAAAAACAGGGAATGGCCTTGGCACTTTTGTTACCATACAAAAGCAATATAAGATGCAAAGTATTTTCAGAGTTGAAGCCTGAGCATTTGGACATGGATGAAGGTTTGGAAACATTAGGTTTTATGGATAAAATCTATCAAAAAGATGATTTATTAAGTGCTTATGAAGCATGGTCTGATTTTGACAAATTTAGAAAGTTGGAAGAAAGTTCCATAGAAAATTGCATAATGGAATTCAGTTGACTATATACAAGACTGCAAAAGTTCTGTCTAGAAACTCCACAATTGGTGCTGGTGTTCAAGTTACTAGACTGTGCCAAAGTATCAAATATGGCCAGGATTCTAGTTCTCACGGAAGTTAAGTTTACAGAAAGACACACACTGCTAGAACAGACGTCAGAAGCTCTAAAAAAGATTCCTTGGAAAACATTCCCTTCCAGCAGTGTTCATGGTGCAAATGGGCCATTCGGCGGTAAGACAGAAAATGGAGGAGACGATGTTAACAGGATGGCGAGATCGTTTAGAAACAGGACGCAGGCGTCAGTACGAAAGGAGATTTGTAACTAGAAACAATGGGGACAGAAACACCTTGGATAATTATGGCAGGAGGAAAGAATTAGGGATTTATGACAAAAGAATAAACCCCAGAAACGCCCAGGTTGTGGTCAATTGGTGTTTTGGATGTGATTCAAAATACCATTATGCAATGAACTGTCCTAAATGATATAATAAGATGTTCAAAATTAAACATGAGACAGAAGATTCAGAAGAAGAAGGTGGAGATATTGATCAAAGAGAGGGCATTGTATTAGCTACAAGAAGTTTCAGCCCAGTGATGAATGTCTTGGTGGCAGAGTCCTTCAACTGTGCGGCGCTAGATAGCGGATGCACATCTACAGTCTGTGGAATAGACTGGTTAAAATGCTATCTGGACTCCTTAAATGACAAGGACCGGAATAAGGCTAAAGAATTTGAGGGCTCCACAAGTTTTAGATTTGGAGATTATAATGCCCTAAAATCTTTAAAAAGGGTAGTGATTCCCTGTAAGATAGCTGGAGTAAAATCATTTCATCAGCACGGATGTAGCGTCTAGCGAAATACCATTACTATTGGGCAGACCACCGATGAAGAAAGTGCAAATGAAGCTGGACATGGAAAATGACAAGGCCATTGTATTTGGAAAACCTGTGGATTTATAATTTACGCAATCTGGACACTACTGTATTCCTTTAATGAAACCTAACTTTTCTGCTCAGGAGATTAAAGAAATGTTATTAACGTCAGGAGATAGGAATTTGGAAGGCAAATTGCATTAAAATGGCATTGGCAATTTGCCCACCTTTCTTCACAAAGATTAAAAATTTTGCTAAGGGATGGAGAGTACAGTAAACTTACATCGCATCCTATCGCTTATCTCCTCTATATGTAAGAAATACAGGCGGACACCATCATGGCCGATATTAAGTCTACCTTTAGCGAGGGATTTCAATGAAGTTGTGGTGATGGATTTAAAGGTGTGGGATAAAGAAAAGAACATTTTTATTTTACATTTTGTAGATTTGGCAACAAGGTTCAGGCAGGTTACAATCATATATACAGCAAAGAAAATAATTGTGGATCAGGTAATGGAGAAGTGGATTGGGACCACCAGCAAGATTCCTCACTGATGAGAAGGGGGGAGTTTACTAATGACGAGTTCTGGGATATGTGCGAAAACATGAATATAATAGTTATGAATACCACAGCTGAAAGCCCCTTTAATGACGGAGTGTGTGAAAGGAATCACGTGGTTCTAGATAAGATGCTTCGTAAAATATTGGCGGATAGACCAAGCTGTAAATTAACATCAGCTCTAGCATTGGCTGTCCATGCCAAGATTTCACTGCAGATGGTTGGGGGCTATAATCCACATCAGTTAGTTTTTGGTAGAAGCCCCAAAATTCCTTCAGTCCTGAGTGATCATCCCCAAGCTTGGGAGGGAACTATGATTAGCTCTACCTTTTCTGAGCATTTTAAATGCACTATACGCGGGTAGAAGAGCGTTCCTTAAAGCTGAAGTTTCAGAAAGAATTCGGTGAGCTCTAAGATGCAATGTACGTCCATCGGAAACTATTTTCAATCAGGGAGATATGGTATACTATCAAAGAGAAGGACTTAACGAGTGGAAAGGCCTGGGTTATAGGTAAAGATGGTAAAATAGTCATTTTACAACATGGGAACCAGACTATTCGGGTACACTCATTAAGGTTAGTTGGCGCGGACTACAAATTTGTGGGTTCGGAAAGTGTGGGAAGGGATGAGGAACCATGCACTTCTCATACCCGTATGTTGTATGATTGTAAGGACCAGGTAGCTAAAGTTAACAGGGTATCTGAAGATGGAGACAATAATTCAGATGAAAAAGATGAGGCAATTTGTCCCAGAGGACAACTGCCAAAAGCTGGCACTAAAGTTACATACTTGCCAGAAGGGGCCAGTCAATGGCGGGATGCGACAACTGTAGCTAGAGCAGGGAAGGCCACTGGAAACTATAAAAATTGGTTAAATGTACGAGATAGAGGACAGAAAGTTAGGCCTATGGATTGGGAACATGAAGTACAAAAATGGAAGGCGTGAAAACGCAGCATCAATTCAGACATTGGGTCTGGGAGTGAACATGCCTCTAGGGAGAGTTCGTGAACTATTGAAAGAAAATCTATAAATGGGAGAGGGAGATCAAACAGTAACAGTCTGCAGCATGATAGAAGGCATAGCTTAACAAGGTCAAGGAATATGGCACAGATTGGTAACGCTACAAGGAGCAGAAGCCCATGTGATCGAGAAGTCTTAGCAGCTTTAAACAAATTACACGATAAATTAATAAAGAATGCCAAACAGCAAGAACTACATAGTTGGAAAGAATTTGGGGTATACACAGAGGTGCCAGATAGGGGACAACCAGCTCTGTCTCATAGATGGATATGCACGGAAAAGGTGCTTCCTGATGGGACTTATAAAGCTAAAACCAGGCTAGTGGCACCAGGGTTTGAAGAAAAATTGGGTGATCAGGATATAAGAGTAGATTCACCTATGGCAAGGAGAGTTATGCGGAAGATCTTTTTAGCTCTATTAGCCAAAAATACTTGGGAATGTAAGTCCATTGATATTAAAGCTGCTTTTTTGCAGGGGCACCAACTTCAAAGGGAAGTTTTTCTCCGGTCCACCAAAAGAGGTGCCAAAGGCAGAAGGAACTCTCTGGGAACTAAATAAATGTGTATGCAGTTTAAATGATGCCTCCAGAGTTTGGTATTTCTCAGTGAGGTCAGTTTTGTTAAAGTTAGGCTCTCTTCAGTTGGAAGCAGACCCGGCAATGTTTTATTGGCACCATGGAGGGAAACTTGCAGGCATCTTTATGATGCATGTAGATGATTTTTTTTGTGAGGTGGTAGTAGCGAATTTGAAACAGTTGTCATTAGTGGGCTCAGAATGGAGTTTAAAATTGGAAGTCAGGCTTCTGGTGTGTTTAAGTACAGTGGATTGGAAATCAGGCAGAGCGGATCACATGTCCTTTTACATCAGCAATCCTACTTAGAGAATATCAATCCTATTGCAATTAGTCATGGAAGGGCCTCCCAGAAAGATACAGTGGCTTCTGAAACATGAAAAGAGGAACTCAGAAGTCTAACTGGGCAACTCAATTGGCTAGGCAAACAAACAAGGCCAGACGTCAGTTTTGACATTTTGGAATTGGGCACTAAAACGAATGATGAAGGTTGAAGAAATCATTCGGGCAAACAAAGCATTGACAAAATTAAAAATGGAGCAGTGCATTTTGAACTTCCCATCTTTGGGTGATGTTAGAAAAATGAAACTGTGTTCAGTGATGCGTCCTAAGCAAATCTATGTGATGGATTTTCAAGTGCGGGAAGATTTATAATATTTCTCATGGGGTGGGGGGAAAGGCAAATGCTGCCCTTTGGCATGGGAATCTTAAAAAGATACGAAGAGTTGTAAAAAGTACATTAGCAGCGGAGACTCTTGCCCTTGTTGAGGCAGTAGAATATAGCATTATAGTAGATTATAGCATAGATATTGGCAGAAAAGTTTTAAATGGAAAAGGGCATTCAGGAACAGTACCTATCATATGGCTTATAGATAATAAGTCACATTGGGAAAATTTTCCCTCTATGAAATGCGTTAACAAACAGAGATTGCGAATTGACATTGCAAGCTTAAAACAGATGCTTGAGAATAAGAAGATTGCCAAGATCAAATGGATTGATAGCAGCTACCAATTATCTGACTGCTTCACCAAAAGAGGAGCGAGCTCCAAGAAGTTACTCATGATCCTCAAAGAGCGACGTCTTTTTCTTTAAGAAAAAATACTTATTTTGTGTAGACATTTCTAGACATGTGTTCTTTTTTTCAGGAGGGAAATAAGGTCAATTTATTAAATGAAAAAATGTATATTGATGTTATTACCATTTTTTTTGTGTGATTATATAAAATTAACGGTTACTTTCTTTTTAAGAGGGGAATCTGTTGGAGAAGGAAACAGTTAAAGAAGTTCAATTGTTAATTATTAGGTTGTTTAACTAAGTACTGATTTGGTTGTATTCAAGGGATAACAGCTGAGACTAGTTCTCTTGGTGGAGAGTTTATGACAAGCGATAAAACTCTGTCTGAAGGGGTCTGTCTTCATTTCTAAACAGCTATTGGAACTTAACATGGCCTACATGTGACTCCAGACTCTCAGCAATGGGGTTGACTCTGAACGGGCCTCTGCAATGGCCTAGCAAGCCATTCAGTTCATGGGCAATCGGGAATGGCCTTGCCTGTCACAGGGTGTCACGCCCGCTTCCCATGAAAGAATAAATACATTTTTTAAAAAATTTAGCAAGCATTTCTGGGAGTCTGAGAATCATACCTTAGACCATGAATCACAAGGCAGTAGTGTCAAGCTTGAATCAATGGGTAGCATTCTTGCCTCTGTGTCAGAAGATGTCAATAAATGCTGACCTAGCCAGCGATGCCCACATCCCATGAACGAATAAAAATAAATCATGCATTCAAGTCCCATTCCAGAGATTTTTGCCACCTAATCTAGGGTTACATTTCAATGCAGTGCTAAAGGAGTGCCCAAGGACCACAGCATTGCATTGAAAAACATAGCGGAGGCAGTGAATCATACATCACTTCGCCTTGTCCTCCGTATAACGTCGTTCCTAGTTTATCACTAATCTCATGCAACAGCACCACTGTACATTTATATAGCACCTTTCAAATTGTCAGAGGTCCCAAGGTGCTTCACAGGTCTGTAATTAAACAAACATTTGACATCAAGCCCAAGAAGGACATTCTGGAAACTGAGCAGAAGTTTGGCCAAAGTTGGAGATGCAAGGGGAAAGGAAAAGAGGTTTTGGGAGGGAATTTCAGAGCTTACGGTCCAGATGGATGAAGGTATAGCCACCATTGGTGGGGCAGTGACAGTGGGGCTGCACAGAATTGAAAGAGTATAGATATCTTGTCATGAGAAGTCACTGGATGGTTCATGTGGGCAATGGGAAAATAACACACTGTTGCAGGAGGAGTTGCTTTTCTGAGAAAGGTGTTAAGTCCTATTGCTGAAACTAAGTAAGGGGAGTTCTCCTGTGCAATCCAACCCAGGATACATGTGACTTGGAAGCGCTTGAAATTGACAGGGTGGAGGGATATGAGAGTGGTGCACTGATGTGATGCTGTGGCTCAATGGGTAGCATTTGAGTTAAGTAGCCTGCGGGTTCTGTAGTAGAAGGTCTGGCACATACAGGGTTAATATCAGACTGAGTACAGTACCGCCCACACAGTGATGTAGGAAGCCGCATGACCCAGGCCTAGGATCAGTGTGGTGTTGGCCAGAGATGTGTTAAGGCCTAAGATGGAGATAGTTCCATGCCTGTACCTTTCACTATACATTTGTATGTAGTCACAAGTAATTAATAAGCACTTGCTGTTAACATACAAAAGACGATAAAGACTTCTTTAACAGACACGTTCTGTAACCAACACCATCCTAACAGGTTCAAGTGCCACCCCAGAGACTTAAGCACAAAAAATCATACTAATTCTCCAGTGTAGCGCTGGAGAGATGCTGCACTGAACTGAAGCCTTGTCTGCCCTCTCAGGTGGATGTACCAGTATCACAGTATCTTTACAGTGCAGAAGGAGGCCATTCAGCCCATCGAGTCTGCACTGGTTCTCTGAAAGAGCATTCCACCTAGTCCCACTCCCCTGCCATATCCCTGTAACCTTGCACATTCTCTCTTTTCAGGTAACAATCCAATTCCTTTTTGAATACCTCAATCGAACCTGCCTCCTCCACCTTCTCAGGAAGTTCATTCCAACCTCTAACCACCTTCTGGGTAAAAAATTTTTTCCTCACATCACATTTACTCCTCTTATCAATTATTTTGAATCTGTGCCCTCTAGTTCTTGATGTTCTCCAGAGAGGGAACAGTTTCTCAATATTTACCTATACCCCTCAGAATATTGAATACCTCTATCGAGTCTCCTCTCAGTCTTCTTTTCTCCAAGGAAAACAGTCCCAACCTTTCCAGTCTATTCTGTTAGCTACAGTTCTTCATCCTGGGAATCGTTCTTGTGAATCTCATCTGTGCTCTCTCCAATGCCTTCACATCCTTCCTCAAGTATGGCACCCAGAAATGGATGCAGTACTCCAGATGAGGCTTAACTAGTGTCCTATACAAGTTCAACATGACCTTCTTACTCTTGTACTCAATGCCCCTATTAATAAAGCCTAAGATAATATATGCTTTATCAACTGCTCTCTCAACATGCCCTGCCATCTACAGTGACCTATATACATATACACCGAGGTTCCTCTGTTCTTGCAGCTTCTTTAGAGGCTCTCCCTTTATTTTATACTGTCTCACCATATTCTTGCCAAAATGAATCACCTCACACTTCTTCTCTGCATTGAACTTCATCTGCCACTTGTCTGCCCACCAACATGTCTATGTTCTTTTGAATCAGTCTTGATATACACAGGGATAGAATCCATCTCAATATACACAGGGATAGAATCCATCTCGATATACACAGGGATAGAATCCATCTCGATATACACAGGGATAGAATCCATCTCGATATACACAGGGATAGAATCCATCTCGATATACACAGGGATAGAATCCATCTCAATATACACAGGGATAGAATCCATCTCAATATACACAGGGATAGAATCCATCTCAATATACACAGGGATAGAATCCATCTCGATATACACAGGGATAGAATCAGTCTCGATATACACAGGGGGAGAATCAGTCTCGATATACACAGAGGGAGAATCAGTTTCGGTATACACAGGGAGAGAATGAGTCTCGAAAGACACAGCGACTGAATCAGTCTCAATATACTCAGAGAGTGAAGCTGTTTCGATATTCACAGAGAAGAAGCCAGTTGCGATGTACACAAGGAGAGAATCAATCTTTTTATACACAGGGACAGAATCTGTCTCGGTATACACAGAGATAAAATCAGTCATCGTGAGCACATGCAGTGAATCAGTTTCTATATACACAGATATAGAATCAGTCTTGATATAAACTTGTGTCTCAGTTTCCACATGGCACTATTTTGAAGGAAAGCAGGCGAGTTACTCCTGGTGTCCTGGCCAATATTTATCCTTCAATTAACATCATAAAACAATCATAATATCTGGTTGCTATCACATTGCTGTGTGGGGGCCGGGAGTTTGCTGTGTGCAAATTAGCTGCTGCATTTCCCACATTTCAAAGGTGACCACACTTCAAAAGTGACCACTCTCCAAATGAGCATTATGACCGAGTGCCATTGCCCTGCCTTTTCCCCATTACCCCTGCACATTGTTTCTATCTAAATAATCATCTAATGCCCTCTTGAATGCCTTAATTGAACCTGCCTCCACCATACTTCCAGGCAGTGCATTGCAGACCCGAACCGCTCGCTGTGTGAAAAAGTTTTTTCTCACGTCACATTTGCTTCTTTTTCAAATCACTTTAAATCCGTGCCCTCTCGTTCTTGATCCTTTTACAAGTGGGAACAGCTTCTCCCTATCTGCCCGGTCCAGCCCCCTCGTGATTTTGAACATCTCTATCAAATCTCCTCTTAGCCTTCTTCTCTCCAAGGAGAGCAATCCCAACCTCTCCAACCTATCCACATAGCTGAAGTTTCTCATCCCTGGAACCATTCTTGTAAACCTCTTCTGCACTCTCTCCGTGTTCACATCCTTCTTATAATATGGCCCAGAACGGAACACAATACTCCAGCTGAAGTCTAACGAGTGTTTTATATAAATTCAGCATAACCTCCTTGCTTTTGTACTCTACGCCCCTATTAATGAAGCCCAGGATGCTATATGCTTTATTAACTGCTCTCTCCACCTGTCCTGCCACCTTCAATGATCTATGCACATATACACCCAGGTCTTTCTGCTCTTGCACCCCTCTCCTGCATAGAGATGCCAATTCTTAGCCTTATGCTGCAGCTTCTATCAATGTAAGCTCAACATTCATGAAAAGAGCTCAGGCTGAAAAATAAAGTTATCAACCTACCGTGCAGGGAGTTTTCTGCACTCCATTCTGGATTTTAAAGGCAGCTGCACTGATGTCCTCAAATCGGACTTGTCCGCTGCTGGTTTCAGGGGTCCTGTTTGTCTTGTACTCCGTCACGTTCAGGGCATTGCTAAGCAGTGTTTCCGAGTGGCCCATAACCGTCACTTCCCAAGTCTTGACGTCTTTTTCCAGGTACTCATCCTCCCCAAAGTCCTTGAGCCTCTCTGGGTTTATCGCCTTTGGCCGGGGCACAGGGCATCCGTTCCCAATTGGGCCATCCTTGTGGTGACAGGGATCACTGCTCACGGGCGGTTGCTGGTGACCCTGCCGACCCCCTTCCTCACCACTGTACAAAACACAAATGGAGACATGTTGGCGCTGGGTGGCAATGCTGAGCTTTCTTCCCTTAGAGGTTCCAAAGTGGAAGTCGGGCAATAAAACCTACACCACTTAGAAAGACAAAGATAGCTAGCTCCATGTCTCAGTGAGGTTCACCAGCTGAGCCATGCAACAACAACTTACATTTCTATAGTGCCTTAAGTGTAGCAAAATATCAAGGTGCTTCACTGGAATGTTTTCAAACAAAATTTGACACTGAACATCTTAAAGAGATTATGGTAAAAGTTTGGTTAAGAGTTAAATTTTAAGGAGCATCTTAAAGGAGGAGACAGGGGCAGAGAGGTGGAGTCACAGTAAGAGGAATCTCCAGAGATTTTCAGGTCCAAAAAGACTGAGTGAATGGCAAATTGCTCTAACGAAACTCACTGACAAGCTCACATCTGCATTGCTACTCTGTAAGGTAGCAGAGAGGGACTGTGGATTTGAGTCTATTTGCCCAGCAAGGTCAGTGGGAGGGCACTACACTTACAGGCAGTCGAGGTGCATCTCCAACATCCGCCTACCCCTCCCTGTCAGAGATCCCATGCAGTTCCCCCCTCAGATTATGTTGAAACACGCCAATCATAAAGTATTGAAGGGAATTGCCTGTTGGGAGTTCAGGGTGCTTCCCTAGTCTGGGTTACCACAGCCCTCCCCCTTCCCCCTTCCCCTCCCCTCCCCTCCCCCCACTAGCCACCCCATAAGCAGAGCTCATTTCCACCCCACTGGACCCCAGTAAGCCTCACCTGACTAAAGACACCATCCTCCACTTATGTCGGGTCTCTGCTGGGTTGGGGAAATATTAAAGTGAAGATACTTTAGTAGGAAGCGTGGAAAGACAAAATATATTTTAAAAGGTCGGAGGCTAAGAAATGTTGGTGTTTAAAGAGGCCCGGGTGTTCTTGTATACAAATCACAGAAAGTTAACATGCAGTTACAACAAGCAATTAGGAAGGTAAATGGCATATTAGCCTTTGATACAAAGGAATTGGAGCATGAGAGTAAGGAAGGCTTATTCCAATTGTCTAGATCCTTAATGAGACCACAACTGGAGTACTGTGTGCAGTTTTGGTTTCCTTAAGGAAGGATATATGTGCCTTGGAGGGTTCACTAGACTGATTCCTGGGATGAGAGATTTTGCTACGATGAGAGCTTGAATAAACTAGGTCTATATTCCCTGGAATTTAGAAGAATGAGAGGTGATCTCATTGCAATATATAAAATCCTTAAGGATAGATGCTGACAGAATGCTTCTCTTGGCTGGGGAATTGAAAACTGGTCATGTTATTATAATGATATAATACCTTGGGCTTATTTACTGTACAAGATACAAGGCACCAATTGCTCATGAGGGATTGGGTAAACATGTTGTGGGTTCATTTATTAGGACTAGGCACATGAGAACACTTGTACATAGGAATTTATTTGGTGCTTGAAGGCACCAGAGCTGCTGTGTGTGCGCTGCTCAAAGCAAAAGTGAAAATAAGACTGGATCACATGACCCACTTCCTTTCTATTGATTGCATGCTGATATCCCTTAAAGGCACATTACAATAGAAGGAGTCACAGTCTCAGGTTAAGGGGTCGACTATTTAGAACTGAGATGAGGAGAAATCTCTTCACTCGGGGGTTATGAATCTTTGGAATTTTCTACTGCAGAGAGCTGCAGATACTCAGTCATTGAGTGTATTTGAGGCAGAAATTAATAGATTTTTGGATACTAAGGGAATCAAAGGATATGGGGATTGTGCGGCAAGGCGGAGTTGATGTAGAACATCCAGTGGAGCAGGCTTAAAGGGCTGAATGGCCTACTCCTGCTCCTATTTCTTATGTTCTTCTGTTTAGAAGACCTACTGTATGCATCTCTGGGTGAGATATGGAGAGATGGATAGTGGCACTGTGAAGGAATGCAGCTATAAATACGAAGTTATTAGAAACTCCAGCTATAAATATGGAATTATAAGATTAAAATAGTGATTCTCCTATGAAGTAGGGATAAAAAATTAAAAGCAGAGTTCAAATTAAAAGCAGAATTCATCTGCTGGACAAAGGGACAAGTGTTAAAAAGTTTGTAAACATGCCTGGGTATAATTGTACAACAGTATCCTGTGGCAAATCCTCTAACACAAGGCAGTTCTGAAAAAAATAGGAACTGGCCCTTACATTACCACAGCAAGGTATTGATAAATTGTAAGATACTGCAGTCTAACAATGGATAACCTTAAGGATGACCCTAAACAACTGGTTATCTGAATCCTGGAAACCGGGTGTTGCAAGGAACTGACCACTGTCCGCACCTCTCAGTATCCAGTTTGACTGGAGGATGTTGACGCAAAACCAAGGATGTTGCCCAGCCTAAGTGCTCAAGATGCTTCCTGCTGGCTTAGGTCTTTTAGGGTATAAATAAAGGAACTACAGTAGAATTTTTGCATTTGTTGGATTCACTCCAGTGTCTCTCAGGTAAAGGTATGTCTCTGTCGTGTAGTAATGATAGTTCTCCCTTTTAATTGGGATAGGGTGTCCTTGCTTCACTCAGAAGCCTTCTGTTTAAGTTAAATACTACTTTAAATATTGATGGACATCTTAAATATCTGTCTGTAACATTAATAAGACCTACATTCTCTATTAGAAACAAGATTATACTTACTTTTCCTAGAACTGTCAATGTTGAGATTGAATTACCATCAAAAGTGAACTGCGTGTTAAGTTATTTAATAAACTCATATAATTTAGAAAATATATTGTCTCATATAGTCTTCTATATCCAAACTCAAAAATCCATCTCTGTACACTTTTTCAGTGGAGACGTACATTGTTGAGGAGAGATGCCTGGATGCTTATAGTATCCTGGTTGTTATAATCTAGCTAAAACTTGTTAAAATGGCTATTTGGAGGATGGTAATATTCTCTGGTGGCTCCTTTCCTTTGGAGAGAGTTGGATCAGTTCCTCAAGCCCATTTAAGTGTCATTGGGAGCTGTCTTCCTCAATATCAAGTGAGAGTGATTATCCGAGGAGTATGCCTGATCCTGAATAGCCCTAAAGAAGGGCTAGGATTATAATTCACTTCAGCACTCACTAAACTCTGAGTGGGTAACTCTTCCCTGAATGTACTTGTTCACAGTTTGAACCAACTAAATCAAACCATGCATATTCATACTCTGCTATTCAGTTAGTGTCCACCATACTCATGCTCTGGATCCAGTCAGACCATGCACACATTCCTTGTTGTAACTAATGATCAGTTCATCTTCACTGCAATCATAATCAAGTCACAAGGTTTTCCATTCTTAAAATAATACTTCATAGCTCACTCATGGGAAAGAACTGGTTCCTGAGACAATGCTAAGGGAGACATTCCTCTGTGGTTATGTGTTTTATCACCTTTATTCCTTCATGGGATGTGGGCATCATTGACAAGGCCAGCGTTTGTTGCCCATCCCTAATTCCCCTTGAACTAAGTGGCTTACCAGGTCACTTCAGAGGGCAGTTTCGAGTCAACCACTTTGTTGTGAGGCTGGAGTCACATTCAGGCCAGACAAGATGGCAGATTTCCTTCCCTAAAAGGGCATTAATAAACCAGGTGGATTTTTACACCAATCAATGATGGTTTCTTGGTCACCATTACTGGGATTAGCTTTATATTCCAGGTTTATTAATTGAGTTTAAATTCCATCAGCTGCCATGGTGGGATTTGAGTCCATGTCCCCAGAGCATTAGGTAGGGCCTCTTGATTGCTAGTCCAGTGACATTACCATTACACCACCTTCTTCCCACATGTAATACCTGTGGTAGTGTCACATGTGTGAAGGCGAAAACAAGAAGTTGCATTTATATTTTGTACCTATCACATCCTTAGAATGCCTCAAAGCATTTCAAAATTAAGCACTTTTTATGCTGTTTTGTAGGCAAATACGACGACCAAATCATGCACAGCAAGATCCCAAAACAGCAACATGGTAATGACCAAATAATCTGTTTCACTGATTGGTTGAGGAATAAATATTGGTCAGGTCACTGGGAGAACTCCCTACTCTTCTTATAATGGCCTGGGTTCTTTTATGTCAATATGAACGGGCTCACTTTAAAGTCTTTATCTCTAAAAATAGCACCCCCAGTAGTACAGCACTCCCTTAGCACTGCACTGACTGATTATGGGTTCGAGTCACCTGAGCAGGTCTTAAATCCCCAAACTTCTGACTCGATTTTTCTTGAAACACGTGCCGAGGAAATTTTTGCTAACCTGCTCCCATTGTCACCACACATAGTGACAAGGGAAATTCATCTCCTGTGATGTTTGGAAGCGAATTTGTAGGATTCCTAAAGCCTATTGGCTTGATAAATGAAGCTCACTATTTGCTAATACTGTGACTGACACTGATCTTGGTTTTTTTTTAATAGTAATCATTAATTGCTTCAAATTCTCCAATGATATTTTATGTGTGTTGGTCTGATATTCTTAAATATTCTGCAGGCTGTTTCTTCCACTACCATTCCCACTGGAGCGTTCTCCCAGTGACCTGACCAATATTTATTCCTCAAGTGGCATCAATGAAACAGGTCATTAACACATTGCTGTTTTTAGGATCTTGCAGTGCATGACTTGATTGTCGCATTTGCCTACAAAACAGCACCTATCCTTCAAAAGTGCTTAATTTTGAAATGCTTTGCAGTATTCAAAGGATACAATAAGTATTATATATAAATGCATTCACATATATGACACCACCACACCTCAGTAAACTCCTATTTAATCTTATAGGAACAGAGTGTTCTATTATGATTTAACGAAGTATAGTTCACCCAGTCCAAGTTTATGAAGGCAAGCCTCTGTTTAGTGCTGAGTCACACAAACAGGAAGATCCCAGGTTGAATCCCCAGTTACCCCTCCATCTCTTTCCCTCTTTTAAGCAATGTGGTTGACTCTTAAATGGCCTCTGAACAAGGGCAATTAGGGATGGGTAATAAGTGTTTGCCTAGCCAGCGGCGCCCACATCCCATGAACGAATAAAAAAAAGTGCCTCCTCTTTGACCAAGCATTTGGTCACCCACCCTAATAACTCCTTTTTTGGATCTGTACCAATTTTTGTTTGATCATGCTCCTGTGAAGCCCCTTGGGACATTTTCCTACATTAAAGGTGCTATATAAAGGCAATTGTTGTTGTTGGTCTTTGCTTCAAGGGTGTGAGCATGCACCCAAACATCAGGTTAGGGCCTGGTTTGGTTTTGTTCTAATGTCTCCATTGTCCGGTAGCCTGTACTCAAACATGAAGAATGGTTACCTGGACTAGGTACATCCAGGAAACAAGACAGAAAGTTAAGGGGGAGTTGGGGTTGGGGGGGTTTAAGTTACATCGATGAAAACTGCTAACCTTGTCACTTGACCTTTAATGTGTTTGAATTAAATAAGCAAATTAATCTCTCTAAGAACCTACTTGTCTCCACATACGCGCTCAACAAAGCTACAAATAAATAAAGCCAATTAGGAACGGTTCAAGATAGGACAGAAGACAGTACAGAATAATTAGACACATTTGACTGTTCACAAGATAGAAGGAGCTTATGAGCTAACCTGATCTTGTGTACGAATGAATTATCCTCCCACCATCCAGTTCCATCTACGTTAGCCATAATCAAGTAAGAAACAGATGGAAAGTGCTGTATAGAATAGATATTCATACTGACAGTAGGTGGTTGTCTTTGGCTCACTGGTATCATTTCCATCTTTGAATCAGAAGGTGAAGGGATTAAGCCCTGCTCCAGGCAGCACCGGGGCAAGTAGAGACTAGAATACGGGGCTGGATGTTCAGTCCCCGCCAGGGCCGGGGTTGGAGGCAGCCAGGAACTAAAAATATCCCCAAGGAGGGTAGCTGATCAAGGTCATTAAGAGGCCAACTGGAATTTTCAAATTGGCCTCCAGGTTCCCACAGGCAGCAGGGCCTAGTTTAGGTGCCTAGAGATGGGCACCTGGCAGCAGGCTAAGGGGGCCAGCACTCCAGGTTGGCCTAGAAATCCTTCCTGCCTGCCTGGGTGCAGGTGCAATTTTAGGCCACCCTGTAGAGGGGCTCCTCCTCCCCCCCACCCCACCCTCCACCGCCCCATACAGTGATAGTCTAGCTGCTGAATCTATTTTTCAATTGACGATTTGAAAAAGTTAGACAGAGGGCGCCTCCATTTTGAATTACCCTCTCTCATACTTACCTTCCAACTCAGGCTGCTGCTCCTTTCAAGCCAGAAGGCCTCTAATTTGCTCTCAAGCTGCAAGAGAGCCTCCTTAATTGGATGACAAACCTGCCCTCTGGCCATTTATTGGTCACCATGGGGAAGATCACAATGAGTGACTCTTTCCTCCAGGCACGGGAGCACAACCTGGAAACATTCACGACCTCTGTTTCCCGTCTCCAGGTGGAATATCCAGCTCACGGTCTCTAAAGACGAGGTTGACAGCCAGCAAGGCACTCACACCTGGACAAAGTGACCACTGGCTCAGCTGTATTGTTCCCCCACCTAAGTCAGAAGGAGTAGGCTCGGGCACAACTACAGACAGGTCCTGCTCCTGCATAAAGAGCAGGCCCTTGGCCATAGTCCTGGAGGGCTCTGGTCCCTGTGGAAGAAACCCACAGTACCAATTAGCACTGTGGATAATTGACATGAGAAAGTCCTCCTATATTGCATTTCATACCAGCAGCTTGCATTTATCGAGAACTTTTAGTGAATGAGTTAAAATTGGGCCCCCAATGTTTCACGTTGATGGCCTTCCATCAGAACCTGCCAGCATAAATCCTGTCATGAACGGTTCACATCTCAAAGCTGTCATGCTTTACCATTACAAAGTTCTTCAGCCTTGAATGCCTGTGGGGTTCTTCCAATCACCTTCCAGAGCTTGGGCAAGAGATTAATGGGATTCACAGAGAAATTCAGCAAATGGCCATTCACACCATATCTCTGTGCTCTCTGCCCACCTCCTGCCTGCTAAAATTCTATTACAAAACTTGGGTTATGATGAGCACAGTCTGTTGGGAATAGGGAGCAGGTCAGTCATTGTGTGTAAAAAGATAGGCTGTCGGGTGTAAATCTTTCATCGGAATCGTAAACTAAGGGGTCAGTAATGATTTTACAGGTCAAGTATCCTTCATCTGTAAATCTGAAAACCGCTCGCTTCGGCAGCACATATACTAAAATTGGAACGATACAGAGAAGATTAGCATGGCCCCTGCGCAAGGATGACACGCAAATTCGTGAAGTGTTTCATATTTTTCAAGGTCATCGCCAATCGGGTCAAATCCGCTCTGGAATTGGTGATTCACCCTGACCAGACCTGCTCTGTGCCAGGCAGGAAGATCTCTGACAGCCTGGCGCTGCTCAGGGATACGATTGCCTATGTACAGGACAGGGGTGTGGATACCTGCCTCATCAGCTTGGATCAGGAGAAGGCCTTTGACAGAATATCGCACACCTACATGGGGGATGTGCTCTCCAAAATGGGCTTTGGGGAGGGAATTCGAAATTGGATCCAACTGCTCTACACTAACATCAGTAGCGCAGTCTCAATCAATGGGTGGGAAACAGATAGCTTTCCGATTAAATCTGGAGTCAGGCAGGGCTGTCCTCTCTCGCCTGTCCTTTTCGTGTGCTGCATAGAACCCTTTGCCGAGTCCATCAGGAAGGATCCGGGCATAAGAGGAGTGACGATCCCAGGCAGTGGAGGCACTCAGGTAAAAGCCTCCCTGTACATGGACGACGTCGCCGTCTTCTGCTCGGATCCGCTGTCGGTGCGCAGACTGATGCACATCTGCGACCAGTTCGAACTGGCCTCGGGAGCCAAGGTAAATCGTGGGAAGAGCGAGGCCATGTTCTTTGGGAACTGGGCTGACCGATCCTTTGTCCCCTTCACTGTCAGGGCTGACGGCCTGAAGGTGCTGGGGATATGGTTCGGAGGGACCGGGGCATGCGTTAGAAACTGGAAGGAGCGAGTGGCTATGGTGAAAAGGAAACTGGGCATGTGGGAGCGACGCTCCCTCTCCATTGCGGGTAAGAACCTGGTCATCAGGTGTGAGGTACTCTCGCTGTTGCTGTACGTGGCGCAGGTCTGCCCATTCCAGACTCCTGCGCGATGGCGATCACTCGAGCCATCTTCCGCTTTATCTGGAGGTCGAAAATGGATCGTGTCCGCAGGGACGCGATGTACAAGCCTCTAGATAAAGGGGGAAAAAACGTGCCCAACATCGCCCTCATACTGATGGCCACCTTTGTGTGTGGCTGCATCAAGCGGTGCGTAGACCCTCAGTACGCAAACACCAAGTGTCACTACGTGCTGAGGTTCTACCTGTCCCCGGTGTTGCGAAGGATGGGTCTGGCCACGCTGCCGCGGAACGCTCCAAGTAGTTGGACCGTGCCGTACCACCTGTCCCTGGTGGAAAAATTTATGCAGAAAAACACCTTTGACCACAAGTCCATCAGGCAGTGGTCAGCACGTAACGTCCTAGAGGCCCTGAGGGATAAGGAGAGGGTGGACCCTGTGGGATGGTTCCCCGAGCAGACTGTCAAAGTCATTTGGCAGAATGCCTCATCGCCAGAACTTTCCAACAAGCACCAAGACGTAGCTTGGCTGGTGGTGAGAAAGGCCCTCCCCATCAGATCCTTCCTACACGCCAGGAAGCTCACCCCCTCTGCACGTTGCCCTCGAGGTGGCTGCGGTGGGGAAGAGACCGTTGTTCACCTCCTTGTGGATTGTGCCTTTGCAAAGAAAGTCTGGAGAGAGATGCAGTGGTTGCTGTCGAGGTTCATCCCGAGCAGCTCTGTGACACAGGACTCTGTGCTCTACGGGCTGTTCCCAGGGACACACACCGAGACAAACATCAACTGCAGCTGGAGGATCATCAACTCAGTGAAAGAGGCGCTTTGGTCTGCCCGAAACTTGTTGGTCTTCCAGCACAAAGAGTTGTCCCCGACCGATTGTTGCGGACTGGCACAATCCAAAGTCCAGGACTACGTGCTGAGGGACGCACTAAAGCTTGGGGCAGCTGCCGCAAAGGCGCAATGGGGAAGGGTCGCTGTCTAAGACCTTTCTACCACAGCGCACCGAGAGACTGGGAACTGTTTAGAGCCCCTCGGGCTGTACAGATCAAAATGAAAGGCTGTAAATGATTGTAATATTGTTTGTACTGATGCACCTGGTGATACATTTTGTAAAAGTTTAACCTGGATTGTACCCTTGTAATGTTGTTTTTGAAATGGTTTGGAATGTGATTGAAGATATTTTATGAATAAAGTATATTTTTACAAAAAAAAAAGTAAATCTGAAAACCGAACACACCCAAACACCGCACTTTTTTTGAACCTCGTTGACCTTTAACACAGGAAGTCCCTGAGCCAAGTCCACACGACCCGAACCAACATGAACCTCACCAACTGCACCCAACCTTAAGTGCGGGAAGTCTAGTTGTTTGTCTGCACATCGACACTCTGAGCCCTCTCCTACAAGCAGGATCGCAGATAGCGCCACGGGTGGGAACTTATTATAGGTACCCTGTATTTATTACTCAGTGATACATCTTACTTTTCTAGTCATTTTATTTACTTTAGACTATAGCTAGCCTAAGCTTAGGCTATTGTAATGTAAGTAGGCCTAGTCCTATATGCAGTATTGGGAAACAAAAAATATCTGAAATCTGAAACGCAATCGACCCCAAGGATTTTGGACAAAGGATACTTGACCTGTAGTAATGTAGGGGGCAGGATACTGCAATTATAATAGAGAATTAATGGGTCAAATGACCCAAAAATTGCTTAATAGAAAACATTTAGGTGATGTAAAATGTCATTTCGATGAAGCAATGGATAGATAGCGAAAGAACAGCAGATGCCGAGAATGTTTAAGAGGGTGAAAAGACATTGGAGAGATCAGCAAAAAGAGGAAAGTGAGTAAGTGGAGATTGAACAAAAGAAAACAATAAATGCAGAAGGCCTGAATTGAAAATCAGCATTTGTGGTTTATTTTCATTTTCCGACAATCCTGCCAGAATTCCCACGTGAAAACAATCCCCTTCACGTTGCAATCTTTCTGTATCCATGTGCCATTTATTACTACAAACTTTTGCAGACTCCTAATCTGCTACAAACACTTGCAAGCTCCAATAAGAAGGTCTGTTACTATCTGTTAGGCCCAACTGAGCCCCATTTAAAACTGTTGGCGGCCCAAAGGAATGTGCTGGCCCCAAGAAGTTATTTTGAAAGCTGCTAGAATTCCGTAGACATTACAGCAAGGCAATAGGTCATTCAACTCAAACAGTCCATGCTGCTGTTTATCTTCAGCATGAGCAGTATCTTAATCCCATGTACTCATCATGCTCCCTTATCCCTTTATCCCTGTTTCCTCTAACCCACCTATCTAATCCATAAATTAAGGTGATAACTCCAGTAGTACATTCCACAACCTCACAACCCTTTGCGTAAGAAAGTTCCTCGGCTCTCTGTGTTAAATGTCTTTCATTTGAACTCGCATCTATCTTGTTCTGGACCCTGCAATTGCTGGAGTTTCCCATCAAATCATGTCAAACGATCAGAATAATTACCTTATTAATAGGTCAATGGCAAAAATAAAGAGGCGAAGCAGGACTCCAATAAAACCATAGAGAGCCGGAGAGGGAGGGGAAGGAAGAGGAGGCCCCTAGATGGATTCAACCTGGCACAAGCCATTAACTTTTGGCTGTAACATGATGCTGCTCTGTACAAGCTACAAGCTCTGAGGGCCAGAGAAGGACTATGAAAGGTAGGCTATTCCTAAAAAACAACAAGTTCAACCCAACCTTCTCCAAAAGGGATCATATTCTTCATCTTCTGAGGAGATCTTCTTGGGACACTTGTTCTTCATGGACCTCGAAAACAGAAACTGGGCTGCAAGATGCATGCTTGCCCAGGGCGATGTGGACACCAGCGATGTCACACAGCAGAAGAGCCCAACTTCAGGATATCCGTGTTCTCTTAAAGCGGCTTAGAAAATGACAAAGTGTTGTGCTTGAATCGAATTCTTGGCTCAACACCACCAACTTTTCCTGAGCTGAACTGTTCTCCTCGTTCACTCAGCAGTGAGTGAGGGTGAGGCTACTGCAGCAGCTGATTAAAGAGATTAGTTCACCTGTCAAACTGTCTCTGTCAATCTAGGAAATGCCAAGATTACTTACTACTGACCTCCTTACTGTGTAGCACTATTAAAGCTTCAGAGATTTACCATCTCTCTACAGGAAGAACTTCTTGAAGGAGCAGTTCTAATGTCTTATATCTACATTCTGTTTAGCCCACATAAGAGTACTCTCATATTCTCTTCAGGTACTATGACCTAAGAGGACGTTGGTGACCATGGACTTCCATGTGTTGGTCCATGGTTATGCTTGGTAACATACTGGAGTGCTTTTCCATTGCCTTCTGCAGATTCTGGCTGACCTGAAGACTATCTCACTCTTATCGCCTGCTATAGGCATATTGGAAGGATTTGCAGGTTGATGATCAATCTGTTTGGCCACATTATGATTGCCATCAAGCCCTGGAGTTGGACTAGAACCCAGGGCTTTTGGCTGAGAGATAGAGATACTACCATTGTGCCACAAGACACACTTTAGGAAAAGTACTACAGAAGCAATATTTGTTATTTTAGAAAATTCTGGTATGTTGGTCATCCGCAGAGACTCAATGACTAAACCATCTGGTCTACAATCTTGGACAAGGTAACGTGTGATAGAGGAAGGGGCTGCAATGGTCCTTAGTGTTTGGGGGTAAGGGGTTACATTGTCCTTAGTGTTTGGGGAAGGGTTTCATTGTCCTTAATATTTGGGGGAAAGGTGTTCCATTATCCTCAATGACCCCAGGCCAGTGGAGGGAAAAATTCCTGCTTTTTCAAGTATGGAGACATCAGGATGGGATCAAGTTAGTACATCACGCCCACATGGTTGAAAAGCTTGCTAACAATAACGACCTAGGCTTGGAAACAAAGAGCAGCCACTTGAACAAATACTAGTGGGCTACAAAGGCCTATGGAACTGTACTGTAACAGGAGACACTGCATCCGGAGGAATAAATAATACTGATCATCTCCCTGTAATTCACAACATGCCCTGGTTTCCAAATCCTCTATCTCCCCTTCCTCCACTTACCTTCATCAGAGGTAAAATTAGAATACATCCCGCCCATTGATCTCACTTTCACCACTGATTAGGTGCAATTCACTCTTCCTTGGACCCTACTAAACAGGCAACTGACCATGGTTAAAAGCTGCAAGAAGATAAATAAAGTGTCAGGGTTATCTTGCCCTCTGTCATGCCCAGTAGGGCATGTCATATACATTACTCTTAAAACATAAACTATACCCAGTGTGGAATCTCCTGGAACTGATTTTTCTTTTTAAAATGGACATTGATGGGCTGCACAAGATGGCTGCTGAGAGTCACCTGACTGGCTCTGTGGATTCAAAGCTGCCAAGCTGTCTTGAAAAGACAGAAGGACACATTCCAGATTAGAGGTGTCACTACTCATCTCCTGAAACCATCCAAAAAGGTATTTCCTGACTTGAATGGGTTATTCTGAAACCAAGATGGCGATTGTCTCAAACCCAAAGAAAGTCTGCAAACAATAATCCAGGTTGTGGGTAATCAATGTAAGCCCAACACCATATTTGGAAGGGAGCTATGAGAACCCACATGGTAAGGCAGCCATGTTGGTCTTCCTATTTATTCTTTTAAGTGTTGTCTGCAAAATGACACAACTCAACACCTGCAGAAAGAGGAGCAACACCTGTGCCTTAAGTATTGGAGGCATGTAACATCATAAGATCACCAAGCTTGTTCTTTTTCAAGTCCACCAATACTGCAAACCGACCTCCTAGTAACAAGACTACAAGAAACTAACTTTGTGACCTGCAGAAAGTCCATCTCTTTGAGATAATCCTCTGGTATTCAACTTTGGCTACTGAATATGCCTAAACACACTGTAGTAATGAAAATGTCTTCTTCATCAAGCCTGCACCTTGTGTTTTCCAAGATGAGCCAATTACATGAATTCTGAACAATTCTTTTGTTATAGCTTGTAGACGTGCACTATCCTCTTTAATTGTATTTTCCTCAACTGTGTGTGAGTGAACAAGTGACGTAGTATTAGATTTTCGGATTGAGTGCATGAGTAAACAATTCTCTTTATTTAAACTAATGAAAAGCTTGCTGCTGGTCATTCAAATGGCCCTTTCCAAGAAAACACACATTACGGAGACTAAGGTAAGGGAACAGGGGTTCCAGTTCTCTCTCATCCATGTCCATAACATCCTCCAAGGAATCTTAGCAAAACTTTAAAACTTTAATCCAATTTACAATGGGCATGTCCAGCTCTGAGCTCTTACATGCTATGAATGACTTATCCTAGCAGTAAATGACCAATAGTCCATTGAGTACCTTTGAAGTCACTGTTGCAAATTGCATACATCAAGGATCCTTTTTTTATTCATTTATGGTATGTGGGCGTCGCTGGCTAAGCCAGCATTTATTGCCCATCCCTAATTGCCCTTGAGAAGGTTGTGGTGAGCTGCCTTCTTGAGCTGCTGCAGTCCCTGTCCCAGACCCACGGCGCTGTTAGGGAGGGAGTTCCAGGATTTTGACTCAGCGGAGGAACAGCGATATACTTCCAAGTTAGATGGTGAACGGTTTGGAGAGGAACTTCTAGGTGGTGGTGTTCCCATGTGCCTGCTGCCCTTGTCCTTCTAGATTGACCATTCCAGACCCACAGCAATGTGGTTGATTCTTAAATGCCCTCTAAAATGGCCTAGCAAACCACTCAGTGTAACAAATCGCTACAAAGTCACAAAAAAGAAATGAAACCAGATGGACCACCTGGCATCGACTTAGGCACCGGAAACAACAGCGGCAATCTCAGCCCTGTCGACCCTGCAAAGTCCTCCTTACTAACACCTGGGGGTTAGTGCCAACATTGGGAGAGCGGCACAGTGGTATACAGTCGGGAGGGAGTTGCCCTGGGAGCCCTCAACAATGACTCTGGACCCCATGAAGTCTCATGCCATCAGGTCAAACATGGGCAAGGGAACCTTCTGCTGATTACCAGGTACTGCCTCCCTCAGTTGATGAATCAGTGCTCCTCGATGTTGAACACCACTTGGAGGAAGCACTGAGGGTGACAAGGGCACAGAATGTACTCTGAGTGGGGGACTTCAATGCCCATCACCAAGAGTGGCTCGGTAGCACCACTACTGACCGAGCTGGTTGAGTCCTAAATGACATAGCTGCTAGACTGGGTCTGCAGCAGGTGGTGAGGGAACCAACAAGAGAGAAAAACATACTTGATTTCATCCTCACCAACCTGCCTGTCACAGATGCATCTGTCCATGACAGTATTGGTAGGAGTGACCACCGCACAGTGATTGTGGAGATGAAGTCCCATCTTCACATTGAGGATAACCTCCATCGTGTTGTGTAGCACTACCACCATGCTAAATGGGATAGATGTTGAACAGATCTAGCAACTCAAGACTGGGCATCCATGAGGCGCTGCGGGCCATCGGCAGAAGCAGAATTGTACTCGAACACAATCTGAAACCTCATGGCCCGGCATATCCCCCACTCTACCAGTACCATCAAGCCAGGGGGTCAACCCTGGTTCAATGAAGAGTGCAGGAGGGCATGCCAGGAGCAGCACTAGGCATACTTAAAAATGAGGTGTCAACCTGGTGATGCTATAACACAGGACTACTTGCGTGCCAAAGAGCATAAGCAGCAAGTGATAGACAGAGCTAAGCGATCCCGCAACCAATGGATCAGATCTGAGCTCTGCAGTCCTGCCACATCCAGTCGTGAATGGTGGTGGACAATTAAAAAACTCACTGCAGGAGGAGGCTCAACAAATATCCCCATTCTCAGTGATTGAGGAGCCCAGCACATCAGTGCAAAAGATAAGGCTGAAGCATTTGCTAAAATCTTCAGCCAGAAGTGACGAGTGGATGATCCATCTTGGCCTCCTCCAGAGGTCCCCAACATCACAGATGCCAGTCTCCAGCCAATTCGATTCACTCCACGTGATATCAAGAAACGGCTGAAGGCACTGGATACTGGAAAGGCTTTGGGCCCTGACAATATTCCGTCAACAGTACTGAAGACTTGTGTTCCAGAATTTGCCATGCCCCTAGCCAAGCTGTTCCAGTACAGCTACAACACTGGCATCTATTCGGCTATGTGGAAAATTGCCCAGGTATGTCCTGTACACAAAAAGCAGTAGCAGCAGTGTGTACCATCTACAAGATACACGAGAGGGATTCACCAAGGCACCTGAGACAGCACCTTCCAAACCCACGACCATTGCCATCTAGAAAAACAAGGGCAGCAGATTGATGGGAACACAACCACCTGGAAGTTCCCCTCCAAGTCACTCACCATCCTGGCTTGGAAATATATCGCCGTTTCTTCACTGTCGCTGGGTCAAAATCCTGGAACTCCCTTGCTAACAGCACAGTGTGTGTACCTACACCACATGGACTGCAGCGGTTCAAGAAGGCAGCTCACCACCACCTTCTCAGGGGCAACTAGGGATGGGCAATAAATGCTGGCCCAGCCAGCGAAGCCCACATCCTGTGAATGAATTAAAAAAAATGGTAGTGGTCGTGTGCTGTCTGAGGAGTCTTGGTGAATTCCTGCAGTGCATCTTGTAGATGGCTCACACTGTTACCACTGTGCGTTGGTGGTGGAGTGAGTGAATGTTTGTGGATGGGGTGCCAATCAAGTGAGCTGCTTTGTCCCACATGGTGTCAAGCTTCATGAGTGTTGTTGGAGCTGCACTGATCCAGGCAAGTGGAGAGTATTCCATCACACTCCTGACTTGTGCCCTGTAGATGGTGGACAGGCTTTGGGGAGTCAGGAGGTGAGTTACTCACCACAGGATTCCTAGCCCCTGACCTGCTCTTGTAGCCACAGTATTTATATGGCTAGTCATGTTCAGTTTCTGCCCAATGGTAATCCCCAGGATGTTGATAGTGGGGGATTCAGCAATGGTAATGCCATTGAATGTCATGGGGTGATGGTTAGATTCACTCTTGTTGGAGATGGTCATTGCCTGGCACTTGTGTGGCACGAATGTTACTTGCCACTTGTCAGCCCAAGCCTGGATATTGTCCAGGTCTTGCTGCATTTGGACATGGACTGCTTCAGTATCTGAGGAGTCACAAATGGTGCTGAACATTGTGCAATCATCAGCGAACATCCCCACTTGACCTTATAATGGAAGGAAGGTCATTGATGAAGCAGCTGAAAATAGTTGGGCCTAGGACATTACCCTGCAGTGATGTCCTGGGACTGAAATGATTGGCCTCCAATAACCACAACCATCTTTCTTTGTGCCAGTTATGACTCCAATCAGCAGAGAGTTTCCCCCCTGATTACCATTGACTCCAGTTTTGCCAGGGCTCCTTGATGCCACACTTGGTCAAGTGCTGCCTTGGTGTCAAGGGCAGTCACTCTCACCTCACCTCTGGAGTTCAGCTCTTTTGTTCATGTTTTAACCAAGGCTGTAATGAGGTCAGGAGCTGAGTGATCTTGGTGGAACCCAAATTGAGCATCAGTGGGCAGGTTATTGCTAAGCAAGTGCTGCTTGATAGCACTGTTGATGACCCCTTCCATCACTTTACTGATGATCGAGAGTAGGCTGATGGGGTGGTAATTGGCCGGGTTGGATTTGTCCTGCTTTTTGTGTACAGGACATACCTGGGCAAATTTCCACATTGCCAGCTAGGTGCCAGTGTTCTAGCTGCACTGGAACAGTTTGGCTAGGAGCGAGGCAACTTCAGGAGCATGTCCCCAGTACCATTGCCAGAATATTGTCAGGGCACATAGCCTTTCCAGTATCCAGTGCCTTCAATTGTTTTTTGATATCGCGTGGAGTGAATCAAATTGGCTGAAGACTAGCATTGGCGATGCTGGGGACGTCTGGAGGAGGCTGAGATGGATCATCCACCCGGCACTTCTGGTTGAAGATCGTTGCAAATGCTTCAGCCTTATCTTTTGCACTGATGTGCTGGTGTCCCCCGTCATTGAGGATGGGGATATCTGTGGAGCCATTTGTGATAACGGTCATCATTAGACTTTTAATTCCAGATTTTTATTGATTTCAAATTTCACCATCTGCCTGGTGGGATACGAACCTGGGTCCCCAGAGCATTACCTTGGGTCTCTGGATTACTAGTCCAGTGACAATGACGGTGACCACCACGCCACCGCCTCCCCCAAATAGCAGTGTGATAATTGCCATGGATAGCAATGTGATTGTGACCAGATTGTCTGTTTTCAGTTATCTTGGCTGTAGGATAAATGTTGGTCAGGAAACCAGGGAGGAGTCCCCAGTCTTCTTCAAACAGTGCTTTGTGATCTTTTACATCCACCTGAAAAAGCCGATGGAGCCTTTCAGTGTTAAAATAGAAGCAAAATGCAGTGGACAGTGGAAATCCGAAATAAAAACAGAAAGTTCTGGAAAAACTCGGCAGGTCTGGAAGCACCTGTTGGGAGAGAAACAAAAGTTAATGTTTCGAGTCAAATAAGACTCTTCTACAGAACTTGCAGACCTGCTCAGTATTTCTAACACTCTGTTCTTATTTCCTCCTTTCAACAGACAGTGCAGGACTGCCTCAGTACTGCTTGAAATGTCAGCCTGGGGATGTAGTCAACACTCTGGGGTGGGACTTGAACCTAAATCTACGATTACTGGCTCAGTAACATAACCGCTACACTTACCAAGTTCCTGAATGACCAACTGTTGTTAATGAATAGCCCATTGTTTAGTGTCTGAATGAAGCTTCAGTACTTCGCATCTTGCATATTAATTACCATTTGTTTGTCTACAGAATGCACAGAAATGAACAAAGAATTAGGAACCATGACAAACCTTGAATCCCAATTTTTAAACCATATTCCTTGTTAAAGGGATTAACCAATTTGTAGTCTTGCTGAAAGAATGCTGTATACTCATGGCCTTTAGTTCTATTGTCACACAATAAGTTTATGGCTATATTAACCCACTCTGCTCATCATTTTAATGACTTGTACCATGTCATCTTCAAATTTCTTTCCAATTAGGAAAGAATTTCAGATCCCTAATCCTTCTGTTTAGTTCAACAGCAGCAACAACAACTAGCATTGATTTAACACCTTTAATGCAATGAAGTGTCCCAAGGTTCTTGAAGCTCAGATCCTCAGGTACAGAGATTGTTGTCACTTTTCTGCAATCACTCTTCAATGCATCAGGGTGAAGTTACTATGTCCAAAATTACCCAGGACTTTCTAAATACCTCACAAATGCATTCTGCGAGGCAAAAAACTCCAGTTCTGATTTATAATCAAGTTGAATGTTTAATTCTGATTAATAGCAGAAAGTCTTGCATTTATATAGCACCTTTCATGCCCTCAGGATTGTAGTAGAAGAACCCAGTACATTAAGGGGTAACCTGGGACTGAGGACAGCACTGCACACCGGTGATGTAAGGAGGCACCTGACCTAGAGCTTTGGTCAGCAGTGTGGAGCCAGGAAGCAACATGTAAGGACATGTCATGCAGCCCTTTCCATAACTGTACTCTCTACTGTAAATATGTTCAATAATGTTCATAAATACTTCTTGGTAACTGCTGCAAGGTTGCTTAATGATGTCTAAGCAGTACACACCATATGTGCTGACAACCCAACAAAACAAGGATGTTCCAAAGCACTTTACAGCCTTTTTTACACTTTTGAAGTGTAGTTACTATTGTAATGTAGCAAACACGGCAGCCAATTTATCTACAGCAAGCTCGCACAAACAGCAATATGATGACCAGGGTAACCTGTCACTGGTGAGGTTGTTAGAGAAACAAAAATTGACAAGGAGACTGGGAAGAACTCCCTTGTTCCTCTTCAAAATAATGCCTTGGGATCATTTATGCCAATTGAAGAGACAAACCTCAATTTAACATCTCATCTTGAAGATGGATAAAAGTATTGGTCTTTATCAGTCCACTGGGCTATGATCAAATGCCATCAGCCTCCTGAAATGTTCCGACATAAGAACATAAGAAATAGGAGCAGGAATGGCCATTCAGCCCTTCGAGCCTGCTCTGCCATTCAATGAGATTATGGTTGATCTTCTACTTCAATACCATTTTCCTGCACTATCCCCGTATCCCTTGATGTTTTTAATATGTAGAAATCTATCGATCTTACTCTTGAACATAATAACTCAGCCTCCACAGCCCTCTGGGGCAGAGAATTCCAAAGATTCACTGCAATAAAGAACATAAGAAATAGGACCAAGACTTTACGGGTTGTGTGAGAGTTTCCGAGATTCTTCCTGAACAGTAAACCTCTTGCCTGTGATGGTTGAATTCCCTTAATTCCTGGTTCAGTGTCAGTTCTTGAAGTAAACAGCCATTGTTTGAGTCCAAGTTTATTAGGGCTGATTACAGTAAAGCGTTTATTTTCTAAATTTACCAGAACACACAGGGCTCATCACTCAATCCCCTCACAAAAATCACTAGCTTTATATTCCTGCTCACATGGTGGATTAAACAGTGTCTGGTGCCTGGGATATTTAAACTGTGGCCTCTGCCTAATGTTTATCAATCAATACGTTGACTATGAAAGGAAATTGGTTCATACCCTCCCTGGAGAGGGAATACTGCAATGTCATAACATATGGTACTCAGTCTTGCAGGGTAGGAAGATCCCAAGTACTGTGCCATACTGTGTAAGATGTTCCCAGGTTTGGTCCACAGTCTGTGCTGATCTCAGGAAGGGCAACAGGTGAGAGGCTACAAATGACTTTAGCATGCATGGATAGGGAAGCTCAAGCAGGGTTTCCTGATCCCCCATGGCCACTCTCCACCTCCATCTGGTGGAAGTATTAGGGGTTGGGCTCAACTGTGACTGCCCTTATGGTCAGAGTCATAAACTCATTGCACTGCTGTAATGTAGCAGCCAATTTTCACAGAGCAAGATCCCACAAACACCAATGAGATAATGATCATTTAAGTTGTATTTTAAGTGTTGGTTGAGGGATAATTACTGGCCATGGACACCAGGGAGAACTCCCTGTTCTTCTTTGAATAGTGCCATGAGATCTTTCACATATACCTGTAAGGGCAAACGGGGCTTCAGGCTTTATTGCCCCAATAGTGAAAATTAAAATTAAGCTTCTCCCTCCCCCCCCATCCCTCATTCTCCCTGAAACTCTACCAAATATGATTCCTTAGTCAAACACCTGGCTGGTCAAAGAAAAACATTCTATTCTCACTTGAGCTATTAGCAATCGTTTCCAGGGCTGCTACAATCAAAATAAAAGCTGCGAGGAGTGATAAAGCTACAGACCACTCCCAGGGTAGGAGTGGTTTAAGATTTATATAACCACAGCCAGCAATTCAAACGGAAGGGCGCAGTTTGGAGCTGGAACCTGGAAGATATCCAGCACAAGTCTTTTTTTTTTTCCCCTTTCTCCCTGCCAGGTTGAGATTCTGAAGACAGGAGAGGGAGACTGAAAAACCCAGTGATCGAGGCTGAGTTCAACATGCGGGGCGTGTGGGCTGTATCTGGAATCTTGTTGCTTCTTGGACTGGCCGCGACTGGTAGGTGATGGTCACTGGAGTCACTTTTGGATTGCTCGGGTCTTTAAAACGTTTCTTGGGATTTATTTATTTAACCAACCCCGTGATGAAGTAAACATTACTTTTTTCCCCCCAATGTGATTTGCTTCTTACATTCCTATTTCTCTTCTTTTTTTTTTTGGTGAACTTATTTCATTTTTTGTTGGATTTAAAGCTCCGGGGTGTAATGAGGAACATGGAAACATTTTAAGGTACTAATTGTTTTAGAATGCAGAGAGAAATAAGGCAGTGCTGAAAATTAGGAGAGGACCAAACAGCAGACAAGTTCAAAACATTGAAAGAGAAACGTGTTTGGTTGAGAGAAAATGTAAATTAAGAAATAAGGCATATAAGAGGGAGAAAACAGATTTTTGGATAAAGGGATGGTTGAGGGGTGGGGCTAGACTCTGGAGAGTCGAGTGTTTACTCGACACTATCCCAATCCATTTATCCGGAGGGGTCCAAAAATGCCAAACAGTTGCTTTGTATATCCCAGGGGTGACTATGGAAGACAAGTGTGCCCAGTTCCTCATGCATCCTAAGGGCGACTATGGGAAATAGTATCCCCAGATTTTCAGTTGTGACAATTGGAGATATTGGTCTCAGTCCCCAATGTGCCCCAGGGGTGACTATAGGAAACAATGTCAGCTCCCAGTTCCTCTGTATACTCCAGGAGTAATTTATGAGAGACAGTGGTCGCAGTCCCCAATACATGTCAGGTCAGATTAG
Organism: Cetorhinus maximus; assembly: GCF_964194155.1. Taxonomy (NCBI): domain Eukaryota; kingdom Metazoa; phylum Chordata; class Chondrichthyes; order Lamniformes; family Cetorhinidae; genus Cetorhinus; species Cetorhinus maximus. The sequence goes on along the minus strand of NC_135905.1, from coordinate 8,724,113 downwards.
TCTTTAAACATGTCACGGAGCTGTTGGAGGAGAAACGGAGAACTCTAAACTCCTAGTGTGGCCCAGGACTGCCTGATCAAAGCCAGTTTCCAAGTCCTGAACCTTCATTACATTTCACATTAATTACAAGGTGGAGCCCTTCACAGCACCTTAATTATAATGTAACTGCATTGCAGTGGGCATATCCCCCTCATTGTAACTTGCTTTTCTTACACTAATTATTAATGGATTACACTTTAATCATCATTATAATAAACTCATCACAACATACATTTATTATTTTGTCCTTGTTGCATTCCACCGTTATAACTTCCCCCATGTGCAAATGCTTCGCATTGCAAAGTCTTTTTGATTACATTGCTCTTTTTACACTATATAACCTAATTTTTAAGATAACGCAACAGAGTTTGAATCTGTGCCGAAGATAATGTCTCTTAATAGTTCTGTTGTGTGCATTTTAAGCATTCTTGTTATTCAGACCTGGTAAAGAAATTACTGCGAATGGCCCATGGCCTGGCCGAATCTCAGCCCTAGTTCTTAGGGCTGGTCCAGCTGATGTCTTGCTTACTTTGGTGTAGGGAGCCCTCTGACGCTGAGACCTGTGCATAGCACTGAACCTAGGACATTCTTCCTGGTTGTCCAAAGGTCTTTAAAGGGTAATTGTATTTCAGACTATCTTCTGGTTGATATTAATATACACATTTTGTTTAAAAAGAATAATGAATTTAGATTTAAAAGCCTAATTAGACATCATTGTTCTGCCTAGCAAGGATCCAAGTTGGGATTTACCTGGTGCAGTGAATTAACCAACTGAAAAATTGGGGAATCTCGGAAAGAGTAAGGATTTTGAGAGCTTTAAGAAAGTTTAAATCAGGAAATGGCAAAAAATACATGTTCAGAAGTTATTTTGCAGTTTGTTGCTGGTATTTATTTGCAGGGAAGTACCTCAGTGCACTGGGGTTGCTGGCACAGTACAGCAACTCCTGGGGTCCGAGTGGTTTGCAGAGTCTTTTTGTTTTGGTTATTCTGCAAATTGGAATTCAGATACTTGATGCAACCTTTTTGTAGTGAGGCCTGTGGGCATTCGCATTCAGATATAGTCTGGACACCCAAAACGACATCTGAGTCTATAACCATCATTCAGGAACATAGGTCACACAACACAAGAGACAATGCAGTTCTACTTGTTATGACAAATAGATAATAATCAGCCATTGCTAAGATAATGATGCAATCGTAGGATAGTAGAATCATACAATGACACAACATAGGAGACCATTCAGCCCATCATGCCTATGCCAGCGGTTTGAAAGGGCTATCCATTTAGTCCCACTCTGCTGTCCTTCAAATATTTATCCAATTCCCTTGTGAAAATTATTATTGAATCTGCTTCCTTTCAGGCAATGCATTCCTGATTACAACAACTCTGTGTAAAAGATGTTTTCCTCGTCTCAGCTCCTGTTCTTTTGTTAATTGCCTTAAATCTGTGTCCTCTGGTTAGTGATCATTCTGTCACTGGAAACAGATTCTCCTTATTTATTCAATCAAAATCATTCATGATTTTGAATACCTCTATCAAATCTCCCTTGCTCTAAGAGAATAACTCCTCTAGATAACTGAAGTCTTTCATCCCTGGTACCATTCTAGTAAAGTTCATCTGTGCCCTCTCTATAGCCTTGACATTATTCCTAAAGTGTGGTGCCCAGAACCGGCTGCAATACTCCAACTCTGACCTAACCAATGCTGCATAAAGGTTTAGCATAACTTTCTTGCCTTTGCACTGTATTCCTCTATTTATAAAGTCGAGGATCCCTTATGTCTTTTTTCACAACCTTCTCACCTTGTCCTGGCACCTTCAAAGATGTATGTGCATTTATTCCCTGCTCCATCTCTTCTTGTGTCCCTTTAAAATTGTACTATTTAGTTTATATTGCTTCACCTCATTCTTCCTATCAGAATGAATCGCTTCGCACTTCTCCATGTTAAATTTCATCTGCCATGTGTCTGCCGATTTCACCAGCCTTTGTATATCCACCTCAAACCTGTTGCTATCCTCTTCACTGTTTACTATATTTCTGAATATGTAGCATCTGCAAACTCTGAAATTAGACTTTGTATGCCTAACCCGAGATCATAAAGTTGCAGCTCAGTTGGTGGCAATTTTGACTAAGAATCATGGAAGTTGTGGGTTCAAATCCCACTCAAGGAATTGAGCACAAAAACCATGACTGACGCTCCAGTGCAGTACCGAGGGAGTGCTATCTATTGGTTGAGACATTAAACCAAGGTCCCATCTGTCTCTCAGGTGGATGTAGAAGATCTCATGGTGCTATTTTACCATTTCCTAAAGGCACTTGGGGATGGGCAATAAATACTGCCCGTGCCAGCGATGTTCGCATCCCATGAACGAATATAAAAAAAACAACTTAGAAGAAGAGCAGGGGAGTTCTGGCCAATTATTCCTCAATCAACATCACAAAAACAGATTATCGGGACATTTTCACGTTGCTGTTTGTGAGAGCTTGCTGTGTGCAAATTGACTGCTCTGTTTCCTAGATTACACTTCAAAAATTATTTCATTTTGAATATCTCTAGGTATTCACCTCTAGGTGAAATCTAGGTGTAAATGCGCTTTTGGACATTCTGTAAAGCACTTTGGGACATTCTGTGGTCATGAAAGGTGCTACATAAATGCAAGTCTTTATTTTTTTTCTTTTTACTAATATATATCAAAAAGCGCAGTGGCCTTTAAACTAACCTCTGAGGGACACCACTGTAATCTTCCCTCCAGTCTGAAAAACAACCATTACTCTCTGCTTTCTGATCTTTAGCTAATTATGTAGCCACCGTTCTTTTAATCCCATGGGCTTCAATTATGCAAACAAGTTTATGATTCAGTACTTTATCAAGTGTACTTTTGAAAGTCCATATGCACATTTTTTTAATAGTTTATTCTTTCATGTTGCTGGCTAGGCCAGCATTTATTGTCCATCCCGAATTGCCCTTGAGAAGGTGGTGGTGAGCTGCCTTCTTGAACTGCTGCAGTCCCATGTAGTGTCGGTACACCCACAGTGCTGTTAAGGAGGGAGTTCTGGGATTTTGACCCATCGACGGTGATATCGTGTGATATCGTTCCAAGTCGGGAAGGTGTGTGGCTTGAGGGGAACTTGCAGGTGATGTTATCCCCATCCATCTGCTACCCTTGTCCTTCGAGGTGATAGAAGTGGCTTTGGAAGGTCCTTGGCACATCCGTCAAACTGCCCTCATCAACGCTTCTGTTACTTAATCAAGTTAGTCAAACACCATTTGCCTTAAACAAATCTGTGCTGGCTTTTGTTTGTTAACCCATATTTTTCCAAATGCCGATTAAATTTGTGTGGCTTATTTAAAAATTTCCAACACCAATGTTGGGCTGACTGGCCTTTTGTTAATTCCTGTTGCTATGATAATAACACTATGGCCAGAAATTTTCCACCGTGGAGGGGGTTGTGTGGGTGCGGGCACAAACTCAATTGGCGCCCCCGATCAGGTCCACACCGCCATTTTACATGGGCGGGCCAATTAAGGCCCGCCCATCGTGCCGCGCGCCCAGAAGCGCTGAGCGCTCCCTGTGCGGGTGGGGGGGGTGGAATTCCCTGAGTGGTTCCCTGTGCTCTTTCGCACATGCGCGCAAAAGAGCGCAGAGATCTCCCTGAGGCACAAAGGTGCCTCAGAGAGATTTGTTTAAGTTACAGAAATTTGAATAAGGTGGGTAAAAAAATTTAAGGACATGTCGCCTCATGTGAAACTGTCACATGAGCTGGGACATGTCCATTATTTATTTCAAAAAGTCTTATTTAAATAATAAACCCTTCATGAAACCTCAACCCGCCCGTGGATGAGGTTCCATGAAAAATGCAAAGGCCGCCTGGGCTCTTCACCTGCCCTCCAGCCTTAAGGTTGGACGGGCAGCTCAGTTAATTACTTTAATTACTTTTTAAACAGGCCTTAATAGGCCTTTGACAGTTCGGCGGGCGTGCAGCTGAGTCAGCTCCGCGCCCGCCGAGCTGAATGACGTGCGGTGACGTCGGGACACCAGCGAGCAGGCCCCACCCCCACCCCCACCACCCCACTCGCCGATGGGAAAACGCTGCCCAGCGAGTACTTCCTGTTGCTATGGAAATTATGTTGCAATAGGGGTTATGATCCTTTGCTCCGTGTGAGCTCTGATCCCTTTTGGAAGAGTGGGGTTGGGGAGCTGGCTCAACTGGATGAGCTTCTATTGCCAGTGTTAATGTGGTGAAAGGCCAGTTCCTATTGGTAAGATAGCTGTGTAATAATACAGGACACAGAAAAGTGATGTTGCTGTAACGATGAATATTATGTGCCAGCACAGATTACTGGAGGTTAAAAGGCAGCGTGCAGACTTTTTTTAGTCACACCTAGATTTCCCCAAGCATTTATATTTGTTCTCTGGAGAAACACTTTATTATGATAGAAAGCAACGAAACAGTGGCAGCGCTCAGATCACAGTGCAACATGAGCTTAAAAGAATTCATTTTCACATATGGTGAAGTGTTCTTAGTTACATCTGCTACCGTTTACTACCTGAACTGCTGGAAAGAGGCAAAATGAGTGAGTCAGATGGAGGATGAACAGTGGAGAGAAGAAAATGTATTAATTCAACAATGGCACTGCTTGTTTCAGAAGCAGACCCACAGAGAGATGACACAGACTGGTGCGAGCGTGACAAGGCACTCCACAAACGGTTGGATATTGTAGAAAAGGTAACAAAAGCCCATTCCCTGTTTTGAGCGTAGCAACACTAGGTTATGGTACATATAAGAGATGCTATAATGATGTTTCCAGAGAATTTACATTGTGGTTACATTCAGCCCAACTGATCAATGCCTGTAATTCATGCTCCACATGAGTCTCCACCCAGCCCGTTTCACCTAACATAAAAGCAAAATACTGCTGATGCTTGAAATCTGAAATAAAAACAAAAAAAAAATGCTGGGAAAACTCAGCAGGTCTGGCATCATCTGTGGAGAGAGAAACAGAGTTCACATTTTGAGTCCAATTTGACTCTTCTCCAGAACTAGAGAGCAGTAGGAAGGTGATGGGTTTTATGTTGTTGAAAAAGAGGTGGAGGGTAGGTGAAGCAAAAGAAAAGACCAGGGATAGGTTGGAGGTCAGGAGAAATCTAATGACAAAGATGTCATGGAACACAAGGCAAAGGGAGTGGTAGTGGTAGTATTAAAGACTAAAGCAGGTGTTAATAGTGGAATAAAGGTCAGAACTGTCTGAAAGCAAAATAGCAGATGGTGTTAACAGCAGAAAAAGGATCAGTGCTGTCTGAAAGCAAAACATGAGAACAAGATACAGGCTGGCCATGGGCCGGGGGGGGCGGAGGGGGGGGAAATCAAAATGGAGGACAGAGTTCATGGTCTGACATTGTTGAATTCAATGTTGAGTCCAGAAAGCTTTAAAGTGCCTAATCGGAAGATGAGGTGCTGTTCCTCCAGCTTGTGTTGGGCTTCACTGGAACATTGTAGCAGGCCGAGGACAGGAATGTGAGCATGAGAGCAGGATGGTGAATTGAAATGGCAAGCGACAGGAAGGTCGGGGTCATGCTTGTGGGCTGGGCGAAGGTGTTCCACAAAGCGGTCACCAAGTCCGTGTTTAGTCTCCCCAGTGTTTCACTTAATCCTTTCCACAGGATGAACAAAAGGACATGTTTCAATCTCCAATTTAAAAAAAAAACTGAAATAAAAGTAAAACATGTTGGAAATGTAGTCAACTGCTGAATGTTTAAAAGAGGTTATAGGTTAACACTTTAGGCGGGGGTTATTCAGAGTTGGTTATGGCTCAGCGGCCAGCACTTTTGCCTCTGAATCAGATGATTGGGGGTTCAAGTCCACTCCAGTGACTTAAGCACAGAATATTGGCTGACAGTACAGTAATGAGGGAGCATCATCTTTCAGGTGAAATATTAAACAAACCATCTTAGCTGAAGATAAAAGATTCCAGGGCACTCCTGGAAATGAAGGGGCGTTCTCCCCAGTGTCCTGGCCTCAACTCATATCACTAAAAAATAAATTACCTTGCCATTAATGCAAAAGCAAAATACTGCGGATGTTGGAAATCTGAGCTAAAACCAGAAAATTCTGGAAAGCAGGTCGGGCAGCATCTGAGGAGAGAGAAACAGAGTTAATGTTTCAGGTTGATGACCATTCGTCAGAACTAGAAACAGTTAGAGGCAAGTATAGAGGCAGTGAAAGGAGGGGAAAGAACAAAAGGGAAGAGTTGTGGCAGGATGGAAGGCAGGAATAATTAAATGTCAAGACAAGTGGAAATGGCAATGGGACAGACATTAGGTTGTTATTTCATTGCTGAGTTATGGGACCTTGCTGTGCACAAATTGGCTGCCATGTTTCCCACAGTTCAAAAGTACTTCATTGGCTGTAAGGCACTTTGGGACATCTTGAGATTGTGAAAGGCACTATATAAATGCAAGTTCTTTCTCTTACTAGCCAGTGGTAGATGAATTTTGATTGATGTTGCTTCCTTTTTTCCTCTCCGTCTCTCGTTTACTTCAGAATATAGAACGAACGGTCAATCACTTGGAAGCTGAAGTATCTGCCCTGCTCAGATTCATCGAGGCTTCAAACCCCCCACTTCAACTGGGAGCACCGACCATCGACATTTTTGAGAATGGTGAATGCGGTTTGTCGAGTAACTTCCTTTCTTTTTGATATGAGTGAATTCGTTGTTGTTGGGCTGAGGGCTGTTAGCGCTGGGAGATGGATCACGTTCCCCTCTCAGGCACCAAGAATCAGCATGAAAGCACTGACAGGCCATGTGCTGCACTGGTTCATCACAGAGTCAAGTGCCTGCTACTCTGTTCTGATAAATTTGGCCTAGCGTACAAGTCACACTTTTCCATTTCACTCACCGGACATACTGGTGACCCTTAGTTGGTTTGTATTTTGGGCCCATGCCCACTAGAGGCTGGTTGAAATCAAAATTCGTATTTATGTACCATATATGCTCAAGTAATAGTCAATTGTGTAAAAGTCGACCCCCACTCCCACCCCCCAACCTTTGGCCAAACAATCCTTAATTTTTCATGTACTTCAATTCATTATTCGTTAAAACAATTCATTTTAAAAATTTATTCTTTCATGGGATGTGGGTGTCGCCGGCAAACCAGAATTTGTTGCCCATCCCTAATGTGCCTTGAACTGAGTGGCTTGCTAGGCCATTTCAGAGGGCAGTTAAGAATCAACCACATTGCTGTGGGTCTGGAGTCACATGTAGGCCAGACCAGGTAAGGATGACAAATTTCCTTCCCCAAAAGGACATTAGTGAACCAGATGGGTTTTTGCCACAATCAATGATAGTTTCATGGTCACCGTTACTGAGACTAGCTTTCAATTCCAGATTTTATTGATTGAACTTAAATTCCACCAGTGGCTGTGGTTGGATTTGTACCCATATCTCCAGAGCATCAACCGGGGCCTCTGGATTACTGGTCCAGTGGCATCACCACAATGCCACCATTGTCCCTCGCACATGCGGATTCAGTGCAATCCCCCCGCACCAAGGCTTAGGTCAAGGGCTGGGAACCATCAGCGAGATACTTTCCAGTGGCGCGGCTCTTCCCTTTTCCTGACCCCCGAGCAGTATTGAAACTGCAGGCCCAGCTGATGCTGCCACTTCCTCTCCAGGCCTGTGAGGGGTGGGGGTTGGGGTTGGGGAGGCTCCCTGAAGCTGGAGCACAGCCTGATGAAACCGTATCCGGGAGCGGCCCCGAGCTTGGTGCCTCTATGGGATTTTGGTGGGAGCACCGTGTTGACGGGTCATTACGTTCGCCCAACACCCAATGAGCACAGTAAAAGCTGATCAATCTGGAACCAAGCGCCATGCTCCCTGAGAGACTGGGAGCTCCATGTCCAGTTCAAAGGTCATGGAACCAGAAAAAAGAATCCTCATTGTGACGGTTAGCTAGAACCATAGAAACCGTAGAAAAGTTACAGCACAGAAGGAGGCCATTCAGCCCAACTTGTCCATGCCAGCCTGAGGACACCCAGGTGCCCTTTCTAATCCCACCTTCCTGCACCCAGCCCATAGCCCTGCAGCAGCTAGCTGGTATATGAAGAATCGATTAAGCCCTGGCAATGTGTTTGGAAGCAAAGATAAATTCCACGGTTTAGGATTGGTTATAGACAGGATTTCAAATGATGAGAATGCTAATCAGGTGTCTCCATGCGTCTCAATAATGGCTTCCCCCATTACCTTTAGTTAAAAGTAGGTCCCTTGAAAACATTACCTGTATAAAAGTCAACCCCCTAACTTTTTGCCTAAAAATGATTCAACTTTTACATGAGTATATATGGTATTCAATAAAGCTTGACCACATATTAGCAGCCATGAGCACAAGATGCAAACCAGACCCTGATTTGGCACTAATTAAGGGACGAGTATGGCTGGTGAGTGAAATGGAAAAGAGTAACACTGCTGTGCTTGGAGGTAGGCTTCTCAATCCCCTAATCTGTCAGCCGATGCCTCCTACTCACCTATTTGTTTTTATATATTCAATGGAGTCAGGCAGTAAGATCGGGGAGTTGAGTGGTACATGAGCCCGTGTATTATTATGCTGGCCGCAGCATATGTTTAATTCACAGAAACAACTCCCCCTCCCTGACGCTCACTCTCTGAGTTCATGGGAAGAAAGGCCATTGGAGCAAGTGTTGGATGATAGCTGGCACCTGTTCCGAGCAAGGAGTTCTGTTCTTGGAAAAGGAGCTGGGGTTTTGTGGTGTGGGTGAGTGCGAGGGTGGGTGGGGGCAGCCTCTAAAAGTGGCTTTGTTGAGGGCTAATTTGGGAAATGCAACACCTGGGGTGGGATTTCCCAGCCCCGACACCGGCGGGCATCCTCACGGGTGGGCAGGACGGGAAAATTTGGAGAGCCGTTAAAAGTCAACGGCTTCCCAACTTTTCCTGTCTCGCCTGCGATGATGCCCGGCGGTGTAGGAGCTGGAAAATCCCACCCCTGATGTGTTACCAGAAGGGCCAAAAATTCCATCCCCGGTTTGTGGTGAGTTAGCTGGCCTTTACCGGGCTGCAGCAACTCCTGCCTGAGTGTGTGTGTGAATACACGGAGTTGCATGTGTGTATGTTGCATATGTATATTTGTGTGTACGTGTACATACAGGTATAAGTGTGCGTGCATGCACAGGTATATGCATATATATGTGTGTGTGCAAGCATAGGTACATTTGTATTTGTCTGCATGCACAAGTATATGTGTGTATGTTTGTGTGTTCTTGCATGAGTACATTTGTGTGTGTCTGTGAGTGTCTGTACATGCAGATATGTGTGTGTGTGTGCATGCACAGGCATGCAAGTATGTATGTGTGTGTGTGCATGCACATGTATGTACGTATGTGTATGTACATGCAGGTATAAGTGTATATGTGTGCATGTACAGGTAAATGCATGTATGTTTGTGTGTGTTTGCACACGTAGGTACATTGTATGTGTGCAGGTATATGCATGTATGTTTGTGGGGGGGTATATGTGCATTCAACATCTGGATGTTGGACAAGGGCAGGATCAGGCTGAAATAAGTTGCTAGGATCAAGCCCAACCATGAGGCCCTCATTGTTAAGCAGCCAACCAATTCTCACTGTGGTCACATATTAGGATGAAGGGCCAGAGGGCATTTTGGACCCTGGCATCAGTTGGCGCTATGAAGATAGGAGGGGAGAATAAAACTGGATAACAAATCAAGTGGTTGATCTCTGTCTAACTCCCATTATTTTCGTATTCACCAGGTTTGTACTGAACGTCACGATGCCAGTCTCCATTCTGAAAGGCAGTCGTAGAACGATACTCGCATCAAGAAACATATCAGCAAAATGACATTCAAAAAATGTGTCTGTCACTGATTGCAACAGCTATTTCCAATATAAACTGTGTCGTGTTCCTTGCATGGGGCTATATTGAGCAACTGCTGAATGTTCATTGGACTTGGAGCATCCGTTACCAGGGTAACGTGGGAACCTCAAATATTTGCAGCCCTCACAGGGCCTAGGTTAAGTTTGGCAGTTTTCTTTATCTTAGTTTGATTTACTCTCACTTTTTGAAATTTCTTTAAAAAATAATTACAAGATGAGTTGCAGCAGTAATCCACTAATCTGATACTGGATAGTTTTGCTGGTACCACATCTCCAGTGAACACCAGACATGTAACCCAGCCTGTCCCATGTGAACAATTTCAAAGGACGGAAGGTTTGTTGTTGAGGAAAAAATTTGTGATCTTGTGTAGGAATACAAAGTCTGTACAGAACAGAAACAAGCTATTATGTCCAACAGAGTAATACCAGTGTTTATGCACCACACAAGCTTCCTCCCACCCATCTAACCCCATCAAATATCCTACTATTCCTTTCTTCCTCATGTTCATTCCTAGATTCCCTTTAAATGCATCTATGCTATTTGTTCAAATGCTCCTCAGCTGATATTATTAGCGGTTCTCTTTCCTCAGTTACTGTCCCTCTTCCCTTCAAATCTACATCATGACACCTCTCCTCAAAAAAAAACAACCCTTTATCTCTCCGTCCTTACAAACTACCACCTCCTTTCCAATCTCCGGAGTCACTGAACGTGGTGTTGACTTCCAAATCTGTGCCTGTGCTTCCTGAAATTCCATGTTTAAATCCCTCTAACCAGGTTTACATCCCTGTCACAGTAGGGCCGTGTCTCTTATCAAAGTCATAAATAACATCCTATGTTCCTGTGCCCATTGTAAACTATCCCTCATCATCCTTTTTGACCTCTCTGCAGCCTTTGACATGGTTGACCATGCCATCCGTCCCCAATGCCTCTCTACTGTTAAAATTCTCAACCTTGTTTTCAAATCCCTCCATGGCCTCGCCCCTTCCTATCTCTTTAACCTCCTCCAGCCTCACAACCCTCTGAGATATCTGTGCTCCTCCAATTCTGGCCTCTTGAGTATCCCCAATTTTAATCACTCTAGCATTGGCATCGTCCCTTCAGTTGCCGAGGCCCTAAGTTCTGGAATTACCTCACTAAACCTCTCCACCTCTGTTTCCTCCTTTGGGACTCTCCTTGAAACCTGCTTTTTTAACCAAACTTTTGGTCACCTGCCCTAATATCTCCATATGCAGCTTAATGTTAAATTTTCTTTGCCACTGCTCTTGTGAAGCACGCTGGAACTTTTTAACTACATTAAAGATGTTATATAAATGCAAGTTGTTGTTGTGATCCACATTCCGACCACTGTCTGGGTGAAGAAGTTTCTCTTGGACTCCTTATTGGTTTAATTGATGACTATATTATCTTTATGGTCCTTAGTCCTGGTCTTGCCCGAAAGTGGAAACATCTTTATGCCTATCCTGTAAAAACGTTTCATAATTTTGAAGACTTCCATCACCTTATCAGAACTTCTGTTTTCTACAGAAAAGGGCCCCAGCCTGTTCAACCTTCCCTAATAGGTATCTTGATAGAACAATGGCAGCTAAGTATTACTTAGTTGAAGAAGGGGGGAAAAAATGTCAACGGGCAGAACTTTTCCCTCAGTGGGTGGGCGTGCACCTGACCCGAACGGGAGTAAACTGGTGTGCGATGACGTCGGGCGAGCGTCCCGACATCATCGCGCGATCTCACGATATTTCGTTCGGCGGCCACGCACAAGAGGCAGTAGCGCGCGCCCGCCAACAACTAAGAGGCCTATTAAGGCCCCTAATCAATTAATTAAATGGAATTTTTCGCTACCTATCCAACCGTTCGGTTGGCGGGCGGGCGAATAGGCCAAACGGCCTTTGCACTTTTTGCACAACTTCATCCATGGACTGAATAAATTTATTGTAAAGATATTGGAGATGAGAGGAAGATGGTTGTTTGACTGGGCCTGGGTAGTTGGTCTTGTGATAGAACGTCCAGAATATATCCAATCAGCATTGACAGGCCGACAGGCCCACTCAACAGGTGCCCCCTTCCAATAGCTTTGTGGGTAGTGGTGTTACTTGTTGCAGCTCAGAGGCCCAAGATTGGTGCAGGTTTGGCCAATACCAGTTGGGCCAGCAGTGCCGGTGCTAGAGGGTAAAGGAAGCCCTGATTCCAGCTTCTGACCTCTTGTGTGGAGCTTAGGTGATCAGCTGTGCAGCCCACCTCGGACTGATAGCCAACAAACAAGCTCGGGGTTATTTTAAGTGTAAAAGGGGTGAAACCTGGTTGGCTGCCCAATGGAAAGTAACGGTGACTGGTGCTATTTTGCCCGTGTTATACTATCACTAAAGGTTAGTGTCAGGGTTCACCACATATGAAGGACGATTAGTTGGACAAGGGAGCAGGAGGCAGCCAGGATCCATGGAGTCATCACCCAGTAACAGTAAGTCTCTTTAGGGTAGAAGGGGAGAAAATTACCTGTATTGGTATTGGGCTTTCCTGCTGTGAAGTTTGCTTCTCTCTATTGTCCCCTTGCCTTACTTTGCAATGTAGTGCTCTGAAACCAAAATGCCACTTCCAACCTCTGAAGTTCATTCCGATGAGACACAGAAAACTAAAGACTCCAGGCAAATAAGTCACACATAAAACATGCCCATGCAATTGAAAGAAAATGTATAAAGGCGCAGTACGAATGAAATTCCTTGTTAATCAGGGTGAGAAATATTTTTGCCAAAATAACTTGAGTATGTTTTCTTTACACTTGGCTACCAGTTGACTCGGGAAACATTCAAGGATCTTAATGAAGGAAATCTTTCAAAATTATCGTACCTCCTAATGAAACATTGCATGAATGTAAATGCCCCAGTGACCATGAATGCAGTTGAGGGTGCTGCACTGAGCCATACAGACTAAAAAGGGACAGATTGAACTGCTGGCTTGTCCTGAACTATTGAATCTTGGCCTGGCCAGTAGTTCCCAAGCAAATTATAGATGAGGGAGACTGTTTTGACCCATCTTAATTCACCTATCTTGACAATAGGAACACTGCCACCTGCAAATTCCCTTCCAAGTCACGTACCATTCTGACTTGCAAATTCTTACACTGTCAGTGAGTCAAAATCGAGGAACTCCCAGGAAAGAATATAAAGAACAGCAAAGAATGACAAAAATATTAATAAGGAGGGAAAAATTAAAAGTACGAGAGGAAGCTAGCTAGTAATATCAAGAGGGATAGTAAGAGTTTCTATAAATATTTAAATAAGAAAAGAGTTAACAAAGTGAGCATTGGTCCTGCAGAAAGTGCATCTGGGGAATTGATAATGGAAAGTAGGGAGATGGCAGATGAATTACACAGGTATTTTGCTTCGGTCTTCACTATAGAGGACACAAGTAACATTCCGGAAATAGCTGTAAATCAGGAAATGGACGGGAGGGAGGGACTCGGGAAAATTACAATAACCGGGGAAGTGTAATTGAGCAAATTGTTGGGGCTGCGGCTGACAAATCTCCAGGTCCAAATGGACTTCACCCTAAGGTCTTGAAAGAAGTGGCTAGTGAGATAGTTGATGCATTGGTTTTAATTTTCCAAAAATTCCCTAGGTTCCAGGAAGGTGCCATTAGATTGGAAAATAGCAAATGTAATTTTTTTATTCAATAAGGGAGGGAGATAGAAAGCAGGAAACTACAGGCCAGTTAGCCTAACATCTGCTATAGGGAAAATGTTAGAAGCTATTATTAAAGATGCTATGGCAGGGCACTTAGAAAAATTTAAGGCAATCAGGCAGAGTCAACATGGTTTTGTGAAAGGGAAATCATGTTTAACCAATTTATTGGAGTTCTTTGAAGGAGTCACATGTGCTGTGGATAAAGGGGAACCGGTGGATGTACTGTACTTAGATTTCCAGGGGGCATTTGATAAAGTGCCACATCAAAGGTTATTACGGAAGATAAAAACTCATGGTATAGGGGGTAACATATTGGCATGGATAGAAGATTGGCTAGCGAAGAAGAAGCAGAGTTGGCATAAATGGGTTTTCTTCTGGTTGGCAGGATGTGATGAGTGGTGTGCCACAGGGATCAGTGATGGGGCCTCAACTTTTTATAATTTATATAAATGATTTGGATGAAGGAGTGATTGCTAAATTTGCTGATGACACAAAGATAGGTAGGAAAGTAAATTGTGAAGAGGACATAAGGAGGCTACAATGTGACATAGATAGGTTAAGTGAGTGGGCAAAGATCTGGCAAATTGAGTATAATGTGGGTAAATGTGAAATTGTCCATTTTGGCAGGAAGAATAAAAAAGAACAAAAACAAAAATACCTGGAAAAACTCAGCAGGTCTGACAGCATCTGTGAAGAGGGATACAGTTGACGTTTCGAGTCCGTATGACCCTTCATCAGAACTAAGACACATAGAAATGAGATGAAATATAAGCTGATAGAGGGGGGTGGGACAGGTAGAGCTCGATAGGGGGCCAGTGATAGGTGGAGGCCAAGAAGAGACTGCCAAAGATGTCATAGACAAAAGGAAAAGAGGGTGTTGATGGTGGTGATATTAGCTAAAGGATGTGCTAATGGGGACATTAAGGGTAGCAAGCAGGACAAACTAGTGGCAGATGGCCCTCGTGGGGGTGGGGAGGGGGGAAGAGATCGAAATGGGCTATAAGGTGGAGATGAAATAATAGATCGAAATAAATTAAAAAATAGGAGGGAAAGGGAAAATATATTTGTAAAAAAATTATAAATTATTGGAAAAAGGGGGATTGGAAAGAGACTGGGGATGGAGGAGAGAGTTCATGATCTGAAATTGTTGAACTCAATATTCAGTCCGGAAGGCTGTAGAGTGCCTAGTCAGAAGATGAGGTGCTGTTCCTCCAGCTTGCGTTGAGCTTTACTGGAATATTGCAGCAGGCCAAGGACAGACATGTGGGCATGAGAGCAGGGTGGAGTGTTGAAATGGCAAGTGACAGGGAGGTCTGGGTCATGCTTGCGGACAGACCGAAGGTGTTCCGCAAAGTGGTCACTCAGTCTGCGTTTGGTCTCTCCAATGTAGAGGAAACCGCATTGGGAGCAGCGAATGCAGTAGACTAAATCGAGGGAAGTGCAAGTGAAGTGCTGCTTCACTTGAAAGGAGTGTTTGGGCCCTTGGACGGTGAGGCGGGGGGAAGTAAAAGGGCAGGTGTTGCACCTTCTGCGGTTGCGTGGGGAGGTGCTGTGGGAGGGGTTTAGGTGTAGGGGGTGATGGAGGAGTGGACTAAGGTGTTCTGGAGGGAACGATCCCTACGGAAAGCCACCGGGGGGAGGTGAAGGGAAGATGTGTTTGGTGGTGGCATCATGCTGGAGTTGGCGGAAATGGCGGACGATGATTCTTTGAATGCGGAGGCTGGTGGGGTGATAAGTGAGGACAAGGGGGACTCTATCATGGTTCTGGGAGGGAGAGGAAGGTGTGAGGGCAGATGCGCGGGAGATGGGCCGAACATGGTTGAGGGCCCTGTCAACCACCGTGGGTGGAAAACCTCGGTTAAGGAAGAAGGAAGACGTGTCAGAGGAACTGTTTTTGAAAGTGGCATCATCAGAACAGATGCGACGGAGGCGAAGGAACTGAGAGAATGGGATGGAGTCCTTACAGGAAGCAGGGTGTGAGGAGCTGTAGTCAAGGTAGCATACGTAGTCAAATAAAAAAGAAGCCTATTATCTAAATGGTGAGAGGTTGCAGAGCTCTGAGATTCAGAGGGATCTAGGTGTCCTAGTGCATGAATCACAAAATTCTAAAATGCAGGGTCATCAAGTAATTATGAAAGATAATAGAATATCATTTATTGTGAGGGGAATTGATAACCAAAATAGGGAGGTTACGCTTCAATTGTATAGGGCACTGGTGAGACCACATCTGGAGTATTGTGTACAGTACTGATCTCCTTATTTAAGAAAAGATGTAAATGCATTAGAAGCAGTTCAGAGAAGGTTTACTAGACTAATACAAGGAATGGGCGGGTTTTCTTGTGAGGAAAGGTCAGGCAGGCTAGGCTTGTCTCCACTGGAGTTTAGAAGAATAAGAGGCGACTTGATTGAAACCTTTAAGATCCTGAGGGGTCTTGACAGGGTGGATGTGCAGAGGATGTTTCCTCTTGTGGGAGAATCTAGAACTCGGGGTCACTGTTTAAAAACAAGGGGTTGCTCACTTAAGACTGAGATGAGGAGAAATTTTTTTCTCAGAGGGTCGTTAGTCTTTGGAACTCTCTTCCTCAAAAGGTGGTGGAAGCCCTTTGAATATTTTTAAGGCAGAGCTAGATAGATTCTTGATTAACAAGAGGGTGAAAGGCTATCGGGGGTAAGCAGGAATATGGGGTTGAGTTTACAATCAGATTAGCCATGATCTTATTGAATGGCGGAACAGGCTCGAGGGGCCGAGTGGCCTACTCCTGCTCCTAATTCGTATATTCATAATGGCGATATGGATGTACCTTCACCACACGGACTGCAGTGGTTTCAAGAAGATGGCTCACCACCTTCTCAAAGGCAACTCAGGATGGGCAATTAATGCTGCCCTTAGCAACTCCCACATCACATGAACGAATAAAAAAACAAAATCACCGCCATTGCAGAATCCATTTTGCTTTTTCATATTCTTCCATATAACTCCTTAAGACATGCTTCACAATCATCTCAAAACATTTCACACAATGAATTGCTGCCATCCAGAGGATTTTATATGTCAGGAGCGATTCTGCAGGAATTGGAAATGATCCAAAAAGTCACAAGTGCTTGGGAAGTTGGGGTCAGAACCTTCGTATATGCATACAACTTTCGTAGACCTGACATTTTAAGGGAAATTTTAACTCATCAGGGAATATTGTACAAATACAGTAGGTGTTGTGGAAGAATTTCCATGAAGCACAAAGAACACCTGTATCTATGTATACACTATGCATAAGAAGAGAAAAACTAGGAGCAGGAGTGGACCAAATGGCCCATCGAGCCTCCTCCGCCATTCAATATGATCGTGGCTGATATTAGGCTTCAAATCCACTTCCCTGCCCGCTCCCATATCCCTTAATTCCCTGAGAGAACAAAAATCTGTCTATCCCAGCCTTAAACATGTTTGACAATGGAGCATCCACAACCCTCTGGGGTAAAGAATTCCAAAGATTCACAACCCTCTGAGTGAACAAATTTCTCCTCATCCAAGTCCTAAATGATTGTCCCCTTATCCCCAGTGTTTTAGATTCCTCGACCAGCAGAAACAATCTCTCAATATCTACCCTGCCAAGCCCCTTCAGAATCTTGTATCTTTCAATGAGATCATCTCTCATTCTTCTAAACTCCAGAGGATATAGACCCACATTACTCAGCCTCTCATCAAAGGACAACCCTCTCATCCCAAGGGTCGATCTAGTGAACCTTCACTGTACCGCCTCCAATGCAAATTTAATCTTCCTTAAATACAGAGACAAAAACTGCAGACAGTAGGTGTGATCTCAGTAAAGCCCTGTGCAATTGTAGCAAGATTGCTTTAAACTTGTACTCCAAACCCCTTGCATCACTGAAACGCATATGCATCCTGCATTGGTCAAATGAGAAAAAAATAACACTGCAAATTGGAAATAATCAGAGCATATGCAGCTAACAGCTGCAGTACTTCAAAGTCACTCAACACAGAAGGAGTCCATTTGGCCCATCATGCCTATGCTGGCTCTTTGAAAGAGGTGTCCAATTCACTTTCCTGCTCTTTCTTATATTTTTCCTTTCACGTATTAATCCAATTTACTTTTCTAAGTTATTACAGACCGTTCTTTCACCACCCTTTAAGAAGAGGTGGGTAGTAATCCAGAACTAGTAAACCGGGGAATTGAAAACTGCACTAGGCATCTGGCATATCTGATAAGAGTCTGGATCTTCCGTAGGAAGAATAGGCACTTTTTTTGGCACCCAGATTCCTTCAGATGTTCAAGCTGTTGAGTATAACTCTGGTCTGCTTCTTCAAGTTTTGATTGTGTTTAGTACTGCATCTTTCTGCTAGTTTACTGATCAATAAAAATCGAAGTGCTGAACTAACGGGTTCATTTGTGGTGTTGGGAGGTATTGCAAGGGGTTGCTGGGCAGGAGATCGGTGTTTACAGGTTTTGTTTGCATTAATTAATATGTACATATATAGTCTACATCATCATTAATATGCAAATATATTAGCTACATTATCAGTGATGTAAGACCACATGACAAGAGCATGGCGAGTGATGGTTCTATGTAGAGCTACGTACTGAGTCTGTATTGTACATAGTTAGTATAATGTTCGTTGTGGATTTCGACGAAGAAGAGGAACCAGAGATCAAATCACTAATCTTAGAGTCATACTGCGGAAAGTCCAAGAAGAACAGCAGCCAACATACACGTGCTTCACTGGTTTTGAGAAGGCATTCGATTCAGTCTCACACAAGAAATTCTGGCTGACAAGGTTAGACATGGGATACCCACCACATTTAATTGACCTACTAGCCAAGCTTTATCATAAGCAACGGGCTAGGGTCAGAGTTGCCGGCAGCATCACAGAATGGTTCAAAGTCAAAAAGGGTGCAAGACAGGGATGTGTCCTCTCACCATATTTATTCAACATCCTAGCAGGAATGGTTATGAGAAAGACACTTGATGGGTACAAAAGTGGGATACTGATTGGCTGGTGGCTAGTTTTCAATTCTTCGATGTGCTGACGACATTATTCTGCTTGCTAACTCAATGCAGGAGCTACAGGAGTTGGTGGATCGCATTGATCAAGTTAACCAGAATATAGTCTCCTGATCAATGTCAACAAGATAAAGGGGATGGGGATGGGTGGAAAGACTGGCAAGATTCTGATTAATGGAGTTCAGCTTGAACAGGTTGATATCTTCCGCTTTCTTGGGTCACTCATCGCGGAGGTGCAGTCTACCAAAGGAATTCGGTCTAGACCTAACATGGGTCATGGTGTTGTGAACTCACTTAAAAGAGTACAGAGTAGCCACAGCATCTCAACTACAATGAAAATTCATCTTCTGAATGCCCTTGTCTGGCCGGTGACAATGTATGGCTGTGAAAGCTGGACCATCAAGAAGAGTGATGAGGCTCGAATAAGAGCAATCGAAATGAAAGGACTCAGACAGATATTACGTGTGCCATGGACAGCCAAACGGACAAACAAGTAGGTGCTGGAGAGAGCTGGTGTTAAGAGGAATTTGTTTGAGGCACTGACATCAAGGAAGCTCACATGCTTTGGACACATGATGTGACCAGGAGGGGAGTGTCTGGAAAAAGAGGTAATGCAAGGCAAAACACCCGGGGCAGAATTTTGCCCTCCTCGGGTGGGCTCGGTGGGGGCGGTCGGGAAGCAGGCCACCGCCCATGATCGAGGCCGGAAGGGGACATCCTGGCAGGTCAACTAAGGCCCGCCCATAACGAAATGCGAGTGGTAGCGCTCAGCACTGCCTGTGCGGGCAGGGGGAGGAGGGTGAGCGGGGCGAGCGCGAACTCCATGCGTGTGCGTGAGTGCGCGCTTGAGAATCTCCCTGAGGCATAGAGCTGCCTCGGGGAGATGAAGATTTTTTTCAAAAAGTAATAAATGAAAAATGTTATAAAACATGTCCCCTCGTACGACTCTGTCACATGAGCAGGGGCATGTTATTAATTAAATTTTTAAATTTTTATTTTATTTTTATTTGCTTTAGGAAACCTCATCCTGCCCATGGGTGAGGTTTCCTAAAAAGTGCAAAGGCCTTGCCTCTTCGCCTGCTCGCCAACCATAAGGCTGGACGGGTAGCGGAAAATGTCTTTTAATTGCCTTGTAAATGGCCTTAATAGGCCTTTTAATTGTTGGTGTTGCACTGCCGACTCCGGCGCGTGCCCACCGACCGAAATATCACGCAACTGCGCGTTGACGTTGGAACGTTTGCCCAACGTCAGCGTGTGTCATTTTACGCTCGAGCGGGTTGGGCGCGCGCCGGCCCGCCGAGCTAAAAACTTTGCCCCTGGAAAACGTGCACAAGGAAGACCCAAGATGGCATGGATGGATAATGTCAGAAGGTGGACAGGAAGTAAGGTCAGCGGAGAATAGAAACCTGTGGAGAAAGATTGTTCATGGTGTGGCCAAACCTCAGACAGAAGATCGATGAAGGAAGAAGTATAATGTTTAATAAAAGGCAGAATTTACCAACAGCCTTGCCTCCAGAATTGTATTTAAGGCCAGACCCATGACTGCCACATCTAGGACCCACACAACAATAACAAACAATGGACCCATGATTTCCCAACTAGTGCTTGCTATGCCTTTCTAACTGTGGAATCAACCTGTAAATATTTCGGCCACTCCTCCTCCTCTCCTGAACAAGCTGACTGGTGCTGGGGAGTAGCTCCTCATGCATCAATAGTCCCTCATTTCACCTGAATACACATTCTGCATGTCTGAGCTCAGGCAGCGAATAGTGGCAGCTATTCAGCTGTGAGGGCATGGCAGTCAAATACATCCTGTTCATATGTGACATTCCAGCACTTGTTCAGGTCAGATTTTGGTGGACATTAAGTTGGCTCCCAGTTTTTATCCTACAGGTGGCAGCCTTAGCCCAGCCCAGCAGCACTCTTGTCTCTGAGTCAAAGGGCTGCAGATGCAAGCCCCGCTCCAGGGATTTGTGCACAAAATCTAGGCTGACTGAAGGAGTGATGCACTGTCAGAGGTGCTGTCCTTCAGACGAGACTTCAAAGTGAAGCCCTGCCCGCTCTCTTAGGTGGATATAAAAGATCTCATGGCACTATTCAAAGATGACCAGGGGAGTTCTCCCTGGCATCCCGGCCAATGTTTACCCCTCAACCAATATCACTTTAAAAAAAACACAGTCTATCCGGTCGTTTAACTTATTGCGTTTTTGTGGGATCTTGCTGTGCACAAAACAGCTGCATTTTGAAGCTGACTAACATGTGAAACTTCATTATCTGTGAAGTGTTTTTGGATGTCCTGAGGTTGTAGAAGGCACTATATAAATGTAAGTTCTTTCCTTTAGTATATCCAGCTGCCTTGCCCCAGCAGATGAATTCTAGGCCCAGCTTTTATTTTTCCCCAACGGAGCTGGATTTAGTCATGTCAGCACTGGGACCCAGCAAATGGATGCCGTCTCCCAGAATTCGACCGAAATAGCCTCAGTAAAAAGGCGACTTAAGCAATTTGGCTTTGAAGGCAGCCCAGTCTGCTGTGATAAATGTGCTTTGTCCTCTGACTGTAAAGCTCCTAACTGATACAAGCTTGGGAATTCTTGACCCGATTCCTTTTGTGATTAAACCCATAGCACAAAACCTTGCTGAACAAGACTTTTACAATATAGCAACCGGAGGTGGGGGAATGAGAGTCAAATATTACCTTCAAAACTCCCCATTTGAGATATGAAGGAATCTTCCAAAATATTGAAAATTAAAACTATGCGTACAGATGCCAGCACATTAAGGAAAACAGCTGTCGTCTCATCTCTGCCAGATTCATCATATTCCAATGAAAGGCTGACAGGGAACAGCTGTCAAGCATTTTCACAGATAGAATGACAATGGGGAGGCTAGGTGTAACAGGCAACATGTCTCCACCAGATGAAGGAGTCTTATCTTCCATTGAAATAGCACAGGGGTGAAACATAAAACATCTTTTACAACCTCAAGAGATCCCCAAGTGCTTTATAACCAATAAAGTGCTTCTTGTGAAATATAGTCAGCATTATAATGTAGAAAACACAACAGCCAATTCGTGCATATCCAAGCCCCATAGAGAGCAATGAGATAAGTGGCCAGATAATCTGATTTTTTTTAGATGTTACTTCAGGGATTAATACAGGCTGTCATTGCTTTTTTTTAAAAACAATTATGTTTAATGCTGGCAAGGCTCATCCCTAGTTGCAGGAGCAACAGAGGGAATTTAGCGTGAAATTCGACTTGGGCAGCACCGCAAAATGGGCAATTCAGCAGCCTGTTTCACGCCTGGTCCAATTTTCTTTGGAGGACAGAATCAGACGTCGTAAACCTGATTTTTGGCCTACTCGCCATGTTGTCTGCTCACACCACCGAACATGGCTGACCCTGACGGGCACGAAAATCCCGGCCCAAGTGTAAAATGGGGCTGTCAATTCACTATCACCCATTTTGTGACTCTGGCAGAGATGAATTTCACCCCCACTGAGTAACATGTAGACCGGGAAGTCACAGAATCTTAATGACACAGAAGGAGGCTATTCGGCCCATTGTGTCTGCACCGGCTCTCCGATTGAGCTTTATAACCTAGTGCCATTGCCATGCCTTTTCCCCGTACCCCTGCACATTTTTTCCATTCAAATAATCATCTAATGCCCTCTTGAATGCCTCAGTTGAACCTGCCTCCACCACACTTCCAGGCAGCGCATTCCAGACCCGAACCGCTCGCTGTGTGAAAACGTTTTTTTCTCACGTCACATTTGCTTCTTTTGCAACTCACTTTAAATCTGTGCCCTCTCATTCTTGATCCTTTTACGAGTGGGAACAGCTTCTCCCTATCCACTCTGTCCAGCCCCCTCATGATTTTGAAAGCATCTATCAAGTCTCCTGTTAGCCTTCTCCTCTCCAAGGAAAACAGTCCCCACTTCTCCAATCTATTCTCACAGCTGAAGTTTCTCATCCCTGGGGCCATTCTTGTAAACCTCTTCTGCACTCTCTCCAATGTGTTCACATCCTTCCTATAACATTGTGCACAGAAAGGTACACAATATTCCAGCCGAGGCTATCGAGTGTCTTATATAAATTCAGCATAACCTCCCTGCTCTTGTGCCCCTATTAATAAAGCCCAGCATACTTTGTGCTTTATTAACTGCTGTCTTCATCTGTCCTGCCACCTTCAATCATCCATGCACACATAGGCCCAAGTCTTTCTGCTCCTGCACCCCCTTCAAAATTCCACCCCTTATTTTATATTGTCTGTCCATGTTCGTCCTACCAAAATGCATCACCTCACACTTCTCCACGTTGAACTTCATCTGCCACATATCTGCCCACTCCACCAACTTGTCTATGTCCTCTTGAAGTTCCACACCGTCCTCCTCGCAGTTCACAACACTCTACAACACTCCCAAGCTTAGTATCATCATCAAACTTTGAAATTGTCCCCCGCACACCAAGATCTAGATTGTTAATATATATCAGGAAAAGCAAGGGTCCCAATACTGAACCCTGGGAAACTCCACTACAAACCATCCTCCAACCCAAAAAACATTCATTGACCACTATTCTCTGCTTCCTATTTTTCAGCCAATTTTGTATCCACGTTGCTACTGTCCCTTTTATTCCATTAGCAATAACTTTTCTCACAAGTCGGTTGTGTGGCACTGTGTCAAATGCCTTTTCAAAGTCCATGTACACCACATCAACAGCATTACCCTCATCAACCTTTTCTGTTACCTCTTCAAAAAACTTCAGCAAGTTAGTTAAACACAATTTCCCCTTTAGAAATCTGTGCTGGCTCTTCCTTACCATATTTTTCCACGTGACTACTAATTCTATCCTGAATAATTGTTTCTAGAATCTTGCCCACCACTGAAGTTAAACTGAAGGCAGTGTTTTCAGGGGCTCCCCGAAAAACATTAAAGAAAGACTTGCACTTATATGCACCTTTCACAACATCAGGATGCTCCCAGAGCACCTTACAGCCAATAAAGTGTAAGCACTATTGTAATGTAGGAAATGTGGCAGCCAAACTGTGCACAGGAAGCTGCCACAAACAGCATGATAACGACCAGATAATCTGGTTTTAGGTGTTTGTTGAGGGCTAAATGTTGGTCAGAACGCCAGGAAGAACTTCCCTACTATTCTTCAAAATGTTGCCATGGCATCTTTTATGTCCACCTTAAAGGGCAGACAGGGCCTCAGTTTAACATCTCACCCAATCCAGCCGTTTTCATGGTTTTCATCAGTTTCTGATGTCAACCCACAATTAGCAGATTAAATTCAATGTTGCAGTGTAACCCAGTGGGATTTAACTCATGCCGTAGGGGGAGATGTTAGAAAAAAGTTTATTTACCCAAAGGCTTGTTAAGAATGGAATGCCTTACCAGAAAGTGATGGAAGTAGAATCAATAACAGTTTTACAAGGGAAATGGATAAACAATTGCTACAGCACAGGAGGCCATTCTGCCCTTTGTGTTTCTGCCAGCTCTCTCAATGAGCAATTCACCTAGTGCCATTCTCCCGCCTTCTCCCCGTAACTCTGCACATTCATCCTTTTCAGGTAATTATCCAATCCCTCTTGAACGCCTCAACTGAATCTGTCTTCACCACACTCTCAGGCAGCGCATTCCAGATCTTAACCATTCGCTGCATGAAAACATTTCTTCTCATGTCTTCAATGCTTCTTTTGCCAATTATCTTAAATCTGCTACCTCTCATTCTGGATTCTTCCACTAGTGGGAACGGTTTTTCCCTATCTACTCTGTAAGAACAAACTTAAAAAGTGTATCTAGAAAGGGCAGGAGAAGGAGACAACCTAGCACAGGCATGATGGGCTGAATGCTCTCCTTCTGTACCGTAAACCTCTGTGGATTCCTCTCATATTTAATCTCATCTTTCTTCTATCCGTTTGCAGATGTTATAGCACGCAAGAATGAACGTGTTCAGAACATGAGTCTGAAAATGTTGGCAATGTTCTACTGCTCCTTAAATCTCCTTCCTTAGAAACTCATTTTTCATTTTTTATACATTCTCGGGATATGGGCATCATTGGGCAAGGCCGAAAGTGGTGGCGGTGGTAGGCCGTCTTATTGAAGTTCAGCAGTCCTTTCCCTCACTCCCTAGCCTCCCTCCCTCCATTTCCACTCCCTCTCTCCATTTCCACTCCCTCCCTCCATTTCCACTCCCTCCCTCCATTTCCACTCCCTCTCTCCCTCCCTCCATTTCCACTCCCTCCCTCCATGTCCACTCCCTCTCTCCCTGTCCACTCCCTCTCTCCCTCCCTCCATGTCCACTCCCTCTCCTCAATCATTGCTCCTCCATCACTCCCTCCCTCCTCCTCTCCCTCACTTCATGCCCTCCCTCACTCACTCCTTCTGCCCCACATCATCCCCTCCCTCCTCTCCCTCTCCTTTCTCTCCCTTCTTCACTCCCTCCCTCATTCCTTCCTGTCCTTCCCTCACTCCGTATCTCTTTCAGAGTTAAAACAATAAACTAAATTAACACAATAAGGGATAAATCAGGTCACTCCGTATGTTGAACAGTCCCACGGCGCTGAGCCTGCACCAAAAGTTATCAATTACCATGAGTCCACCTGGCCCGGCTGTGATGCTTTCCATGGTGGATGAGCCTCCAGGTACCGGGCTGGTGAGCGCTTGGTGACCCTCTTGCGGCAGCCTCAGATGTTGTCGCCTCAGAACCCACCCCACCGCAAATAGTCTCGCCCTCGCCCGCCCCTTCGCTGGCCGCAAATGGACTCGCCCAGGGTCCGCATCACTGAGGGACTCCGGGGATCAAACCATCCGTCATGGGAGGGGCTGATCAGATCAAATCATAACAAAATTGCTTGTATAAACATGGATAATAACACAATCACAACAGGCGTGTGATTAACTTCAATAATTAGACAAGGGAATGATGATCTTGTGCTTGTTTTTTTTTTAGGTGTGGAAGGGGTTACAACGGTTGAAGGGGCCATACACCCCCCCTCCAGATGACGGTGAGTGGGTGGGTCCGGGATGTCGGCTCTGCTCTCGCGGGAGTTGGTGAGGGCGCGTGGCTGAAGGTGAAGTGGATCCGGCGGCGGAGGAGGAGGAGCGGCTGGTGAGGGGAGGGTATTGAATATATTCAAGGCAGAGTTAGACACATTTTCAATGGTGCAAGGTTAGGGGGGGAGGGGAGAGAGAGAGGGGGGAGGGGAGAGAGAGGGGGGAGGGGAGAGAGAGGGGGGGGGAGGGGAGAGAGAGAGGGGGGGGGAGGGGAGAGAGAGGGGGGGGGAGGGGGGAGAGAGAGGGGGGGGGAAGGGGGGAGAGAGAGGGGGGGGGAGGGGAGAGAGAGAGGGGGGGGGAGGGGAGAGAGAGAGGGGGGGGGGAGGGGAGAGAGAGAGGGGGGGGAGGGGAGAGAGAGAGGGGGGGGAGGGGAGAGAGAGAGGGGGGGGGGAGGGAGAGAGAGAGGGGGGGGGAGGGGAGAGAGAGAGGGGGGGGGGAGGGGAGAGAGAGAGGGGGGGGGAGGGGAGAGAGAGAGGGGGGGGGAGGGGAGAGAGAGAGGGGGGGGGAGGGGAGAGAGAGAGGGGGGGGGAGGGGAGAGAGAGAGGGGGGGGAGGGGAGAGAGAGAGGGGGGGGGAGGGGAGAGAGAGAGGGGGGGGGGAGGGGAGAGAGAGAGGGGGGGGGGAGGGGAGAGAGAGAGGGGGGGGGAGGGGAGAGAGAGAGGGGGGGGGAGGGGAGAGAGAGAGGGGGGGGGAGGGGAGAGAGAGAGGGGGGGGGAGGGGAGAGAGAGAGGGGGGGGGAGGGGAGAGAGAGGGGGGGGGGGAGGGGGGAGAGAGAGGGGGGGGGGAGGGGAGAGAGAGAGGGGGGGGGGAGGGGAGAGAGAGAGGGGGGGGGGAGGGGAGAGAGAGAGGGGGGGGAGGGGAGAGAGAGAGGGGGGGGGGAGGGGAGAGAGAGAGGGGGGGGGAGGGGCGAGAGAGAGGGGGGGGGGAGGGGAGAGAGAGAGGGGGGGGGAGGGGAGAGAGAGAGGGGGGGGGGAGGGGAGAGAGAGAGGGGGGGGGGAGGGGAGAGAGAGAGGGGGGGGGGAGGGGAGAGAGAGAGGGGGGGGGGAGGGGAGAGAGAGAGGGGGGGGGAGGGGAGAGAGAGAGGGGGGGGAGGGAGAGAGAGAGGGGGGGGAGGGGAGAGAGAGAGGGGGGGGAGGGGAGAGAGAGAGGGGGGGAGGGGGGAGAGAGAGGGGGGGGAGGGGGGAGAGAGAGAGGGGGGGGAGGGGGGAGAGAGAGGGGGGGGAGGGGGGAGAGAGAGGGGGGGGAGGGGGGAGAGAGAGGGGGGGGGAGGGGGGAGAGTGAGAGGGGGGGGAGGGGGGAGAGAGAGGGGGGGGGAGGGGAGAGAGAGAGAGGGGGGGGGAGGGGAGAGAGAGAGGGGGGGGGAGGGGAGAGAG